>NW_027507718.1:284920263-286120263 GCF_037356315.1 Lithobates pipiens | reverse complement strand
TGCTGACTTTTCCTAATTGGAAAATGATAAATCAGCAGCACACTGATAAGACTATCCAAGCACTTTAGCCTTCTGTAACCCTGTTTGTATTATTAAACTGAGAGTAGTGAGAAAAAACCATGATCAGAGCAAAATGCTGCCCCTTCCTCTTTCACTCTCAGGCCGCGTACAAACGGGCGGACTGTTCGCCCAACTTTGTCCGCTGAACAGTGTTTGGGCGGACAGTCCGCTCGTGTGTGGGCTTTCAGCGGACAGTTTCAGCGGACAGTTTGACGAACAAGGTTTTTCGGAATTTCCGAAAAACTGTCCGCTGAAACCTTGTTTCAGCGAACAGTCCGCTCGTGTGTAGGCTTGTTCGTCAAACTAAGTTCCGCGCATGCTCAGAAAGGATTTACACGCCGAAAGTTATAATGCAGTGTATAGGACGTCGTATTTTTCGTCCCGTCGTACGTGCCGTTCACGTCATCGCGCACGGTTTCAGCAAACTGTTCGTCCGTCGTGTGTGGCCATGTCCGTCCATGCTAATTTTGAGCGGACTGTTTGCCGAAACTGTTTGACGGACAAAGTTGGGCGAACAGTCCCCGCGTGTGTACGCGGCCTCAGTGCTGCAGTGCAGTATATTTCAAAAATGTGATATAAAGACAATTTATTATATTAGTGATATGTAAAAAAAAGTATTCATTATAAACAATAATTATATGAATTTTTTTTATTTTATAGCAGTATGGCAATCAACTGGCATGTTGTTTTATTTATATAAAATGTTACCTTCCTTAGCCATTCAAAGCAAAGCGACAATGTCTTTGAAAAAACTCCTATACTCACCTTTCTCTCATCCTGGTGATTGGACAATGAAGCATCAGCAGTAGATTAATGAGGTTTCCCTGTGTTCTCCACTCCTGTAAGCATATTATTCCAACTGGTTCGCCCAGCCCCCCCCCCCCCCCCCCATCCATTCTGGGGATTGCTGAAAATGTAAAGGACACGTGCACCTTTGTTCTGAACTAACCTTTACCAACGTCCCATGCCAGCCTACTCCAGTAGCAGAGCCAAATCCAACTACAATGCTTCTATCGACTGTGGCAGGAATCCTCAACAGTGCTGGCAACGGACATTCATTTCATTAGAAGGGTCACTCTGCCTGTGTGTGCATCACTCGGAACTCTGCATGTACAGTTGTAGTAGAAGACAAGAGCATGCGCATAGAAAAGACTCCGAAGGAACCCCATAGGTCCTAGCAACACAGGTGGCACAGATTGAATGGACTGTATCAGTTTTAACCAGGAAATTGTACTTTTATCTCTCTGTTCTGCCCAATTAATCCTAATAAGCTTTCCTTCCATTGTTTGGATGTGCTGCAAACAGTTTGAGTCTTTCTCTTAGCTACCTCTCCTTTTAGACTAACTGACTCGTTTTTATTTTTTTGTCATATTTAAAGGTCCCTGTAAGGGACAACCTGCCTTTTTTTTCAACATAAGTTCATCATTTAAGCCTACACTGTATGTTAACAATAAGGTTCCACCTTTTCCTAAAAGATCACACTCAACTGGATAAGTAATTGTATCTTGGGCTTTTTATCATTAGGCATCTGTTTCCCAAATTTGAAAAGTTGCCAGCTGGTCTTCTGTTCACACACTCCCTCAGTTTTACCACGTGGAAGCCTCTGCTGATGCCAGCTTCAGACATGAGGTCCTTCAATCAGCTCTTTGAGCTGCAATAAGCCCCCCCCCCTCCATTTACCCTGTCATTTCTAGACCTGCAAGCATTTTGTTTGTTGTGTTGCCCATACGTTGCTTAGATTGATTTGGAATGTCTCAGTTGTCTCAGAATGTCTTCTTATTCCTTGTGATTTTTTTAAATTAACCAAAAATTTATAGTAACCTCCTATGTGCAGTGGATTTCCGCAGGGCAGCCTGGATCCTTCTCTTCTCAGGTCCCTCTTCGGTGCTCTTTGCCCCTCCCTCTTGTCGAGTGCCTCCACAGCAAGCAGCTTTCTATGGGGGCACCCGAAACAAGCTGCAGCTCCATGTGTCCATTCAGTCACGGAGTTGCTGTTCGGCCCTGCCCCCTCTCTCTCCTGACTGGCTAACTGACTTTGATTGACAGCGGTGGCAGCCAATGGCATCGCTGCTGTGTCTCAGTCAATCAGGAGGAGAGTCCAGGATGGCCAAGGGACTCGTGGATATCGCTGGACAGAGATGGGGCTCAGGTAAGTATTAGGGGGTACTGTGGACACACAGAAGGCTTTTTATCTTAATGCATAGAGTGCCTTTACAACTCATTTAGAGCAGTAGTAAACACTGCTTGCTCACTTGTACCTACAGGTAATGTTATATAAAAGCTTACCTGTAGGTAAAGGGAATATCGTAAATGTGCACAGTTTAGGAGACATTAACTACTTCTACAGCCGGTGAGGTAACCGCGCATGAGCACTGAGCTGTTAAGTGACAGCATGCTGTCCCTTCCGAGTGCTGTGTCGTGGCTCCTGTGTGTATGCTTGGGGTGATGTCATCACGGCTCAGTCATTCAAACTGCTGGGACCCACAAATCCGGAATGAAGACTGGCTGAAGATGGAAGCCCTGTCAGAATGCTTCTGGAGGTCTTTGCTTTAAGGTAAGTCTTTCATAATGTATTAGTATACTTGTACACTATGCTTTTGCCTTTTTATAACAGCCTTTACTATCACTTTAATGAATGTTTTGATTTACTGTAAAATCTTTTTCTTGGAGTTCATTAAGGGACACAGATCCCCTCCTTCTGTCTTATGATCACCTCCATTACTGCTTTTGGATAAAATTGAAGACTAATGGGAGTAGCGGGGGATTAACAGATTTTTTGTTTGCCAATGTCCATATCTCCTGTAGGCAGCGTATAACCCAGTTGTGTCATAATTCCTTCTGACGCTGTGTCTCTTACTGAACTCTAAGAACATAATTTTTATCATAAGTTAAAAATCCTTTGTTATCATTTATTAAGGGACACATCTTTATGATAATTCAGCAACCAAAAGTAGCCCAAACAGAGCAAAGGCACGCTTACAACAATACAGACAAGCCAGCCAAACAAGGGAAACTATAAAGAAGATGAGGTTGCTTCTTTACAGATCTGAGACACAGAGGTCTGGTGATGAAAAGCCCAAGAAATACTCACTGACCCAATGGAGTGTGTTTTAATGGAAAAAGAAGGCACATCATCTCATAACTCATGGGCCTGTAAAATAACTTGTCAAATCTTTTAGAAATAGTGTAGGTAGGCAGAGGACCATCTTAAATTAAAAAAAGGAACTTCAGTAAGGCTAAAAGTGTGTGGGAAAAGGTAAACCCTGATGGCTCTTACGATAGCTAGACAAAAGAGACTAGTTCTTCTTAGGGTTAACCAGTGCTGGGCATTGGGTAAGGTAACACAATTGCATTATTTAGGTGAAAGGAAGGAACCACTTTGGACAGATAGCTGTGTCTATTGTGTTACAATCTTCCATGAGGGAAGAAAAAACCTGCCCTCCAACAGTGCCAGAGATGGAAGCCACCTTTAGAGAGACATCTTCATTAGAGGATGCAGATGGATTATCTTTTCCAGAAAAAGACTGGATTTGTCCCATGTCACAAGAACATTTGGTTGCAATGTTTATGAAGTGGAATTGGGCAAGTTGGACTGCTTCAAATGTAGATAACATCATCCCAGCACTCACATACAGCTATGCAGGGAAGACTGATATTGAGATTGAAGTTTCTGAACTTGATTCCCCAGTTTCCACAACTTTTGCAGAGGCAAGATGTCAGGCAAATGGCCAAAGAACTGGCAATCTTACCAACACCCATCATGGCCGCATCAGTATTGGTGTACGCAGATGCGCGGCTGCATGAACGGCGTACGCAGATGAGCAACAATGCTAACGGACGTACGCATATGTACGAGGGTGCTAACGGGCATACACAGATAAGGTACAGATAATGGTGCCCCCTGGCCTATATAAACCTGCTGCTGAGACCTGTGCATTACTAGATTATCGTCAGCTCCCCTGTGTTCCTGTGCTCCTGTGTTTCCTGATCTTTGACCTCCCGTTACTGACGCGGCTTGCGTAACCTGTTATCCTGATCTCCTGGTTTGACCTCTGGCTTGTACTACTGACCCTGCTCTTATCTGCTCCACTGTGTTTGATCTCGGCTTGGCTCACCGACTCTACTACAACTTGTCTCACTGTGTATGACCCCGGCTTGTTCCAGTTCTGCTACCTGAATCTCACATTGACTGATTTACTGTGCATGACTCCCAGCCTGGCTCCTGGTTCTGTTTCTGAGTTGTCCATCTGCCAAGTTCACCTGGTACTCTGCAACTACACCTGCCCTACAGTGCATCTTGCTTGTTCCAGCAACCTTCCAGTGATCAGTGCATCAAACCACAGCAACTAGGAAACTGTGCTTCTATGGGCACTGCACACCCTGTACCACTTCAAGGGATGCAGTGCACTTTGCCGCAAGGGGAGAACTCTTAGCACCTCGGCCTCGCACCTGGTACGTGACAAAGAAGACCATGGCTTGGAAGATATCTGGAGAAGGCCCAAGTACTCCAATTGATGTGACCGAAAAAGTGATGTCTTTTCAAAGTTCGGGGTCCATCCCAAGTCTCCAAGGACCACATTGCGATTGAAACACTGGAGCTTAAGATCTGGGAGGTCTGTTACCACAGAAGTAGATCATCCAAATATCCAGTGACTGGAATGCCCTTTAGATAAAGAAGTCACAGAAATGGCGTGAAGACCTTTGTAAACACTCTTGAGGCCAATACAGGGTCAAGTGTGTTAGGCCACAAATTGACAGTGTTTGGCACTCATGGCAAAGCAAAGAAAATGCAGGTGACCTAGGGAGATGACAATGTGTATATATTTATCCTTTATGTAGGTGGACACTAAAAATTCTCAGTGATGAAGGGAGGCAATAACTGAGCTAACAAATGTCAGCCAAATCTTTTGAGGACAAACAAAGGCATTAAAAGCCTTTGAATCTAAGACAGAGCAAATGCCTCCTTTGGACATCTAAACTATAAACAGGCATAAATAAAAACCTTGAAATTTTTC
This sequence comes from Lithobates pipiens, assembly GCF_037356315.1. Classification (NCBI taxonomy): domain Eukaryota; kingdom Metazoa; phylum Chordata; class Amphibia; order Anura; family Ranidae; genus Lithobates; species Lithobates pipiens. The sequence goes on along the minus strand of NW_027507718.1, from coordinate 286,115,188 downwards.
AGTTGGAGGAATAAGAATGACAGATGAGAATATGAGTCACGCATCCTTGCATGAAAGAATTAAAAAAACTTCCACCTCCAAAAGAAGAGGAATGTGCATCCAAAAATGAAAGCGGAGAGTTTAGTAATAGTAAAAGTTCAAGCAGTTCTGACTGGGATTTATAAGAAATGCACTTTCATTGTCCTAAGCTTGGTATTGCACATAATGCAATTTTCTCCTGGTTAGATGGGACACTTGAAATCATAAGGCACCTACCCTTATGGTAAATATGTTGTTAAAGAAATGATAATGCTAATTTCAGCTTAACTAGGCCACTAGAGGTTATGTGAAGGTTGACTTTAAGTACAGGAGTGCAGTAAACTCAGACTATGTCCTTCCATGGTCCTCTGCATTCCCAAATGCAGGCTTTACGAAATAGTAATGGCTATGAGATGGCAGCCGTGGGATCCAATTTGATGCTGTGGAGAAAATTGCAGTACAATGCTTCTTGTGAGAGAAAACTGCAGGAAGCCTGGCATGCAAATTATTTCCCAACAGTGCTGGACAAAGGAAATAGCAGCAGGAACTTCAAATGACATCAACCACAACAGGCTGTATTGTGTGATCCAAGATGTATCTAGTGGTAGAAGCCCTGTACTGGCTTTCAAGACAACACCGGGAACAGATGAAACTGCTACAGCCCAGGTCTCGAAACTCTGAAAGATAATGTCAGATATACTGGCCTGACCTAAAAAGTGGTGTCCTCTGTTAACTGGAACACAGGTGGATTGTCACTGCTGACAGCAGGACTGTCACAGAGAGAACACCATATACCATAACTTCATATACTGGAAAATCAGAGGGGGCTGGCCTTCAGTTTTCTATTTGCCTATTGTACCAAGATTACTTTAAGTTGCAGTATAACTCTGTACATGTTAATATGCCTTCCTAAGCAAATATAGATTAGTTACCCACCCTTTAAAATGTTTATAACATTATTATTAACCTCTAAAATAGTAAAGGCAAGTTGGTGCATTCCAACCACTTAAAAATAAAAAGCCACCATTTCTGAACTCATTTTTAAATTGTTTTTTTTTTTTTTGTCTGAAAAAAAAGAGTGAATTGGATGCATCTTTATTGGCTACATCACAGAGGTCTCATGCATCAGCAGCTGCAATAATACTTTAATACCCTTGGACAACTAAAAAAGAGGCATATATCCTTAGACAACCATGAAAACGTTAGAAATTCGTCATAGCTCAATCTGTACAATAGGTCAGACATGAGATTTGTTTTCAGGAAAGTGCACATTTCAAGGATAGATCGCTTTTAACAATGGATTATATGACATAGCATTTCAGTGCTCTGTTAAGTATATATTTATTCATCTTTTCTATGATGTTAGTATTTTACACTGTTCCAAATGAAATAATTAAGCAAAAAAGGGCCCACGTTTAACAATAATTTGCAGATTTTTAAATGCATTTAATGATCATAGTGGCCAAATTTACACACTCGTATGAAATGTTTGCAATTCTAGTGATTTATTGCTAACAGTGGAAACATACGATGTAGACTACAGAACACTAAAATAAACACACAAAGGCCAAATAGGGCAAAATACTAGATCCAGGTTGCAAAAATATAAACAAAGGAAGGTAGAGAATATGTACTGTACAGTATTACATAACTATAACACAATCCTAAATATATAACAGCAACAATGAATAGGTTTTTTTAAGATTCTAAAATTATTTTAATTTTCATAAAGGTACCCAATAATTAAACTAAATGAATTAAGATGGGGTACTTAAAGAATATGTAAATCCAACATTTCATATTCCTGATATGTGCCTGCTGTACCATGTACTTGTATGAAAAAGTAACCTCTTTTTGTATTGCTTCCTTTGTGTGAAATACCTGGTGTTCCTGCCAATTCCTCTGCTTTCCTATCAAACAATAGCCACACTAGGCATGAGATTGTAGCATTTTCAGTTCAACTGAGCTTGATCTCGTCCAATGATTAGACTTGTCCTGACACACCCCCTCTGCACAGCCATTCACTGGGAAGACCAGTGTACTGCTGTTTCTCCTCCCCTAGCTCTTATGCAGCTAAAAACACGGTGTGTGATCATTTACGAAAAACAAGAAAAGGGGTATTAATATTTTATTTTATTTTTTATATCTATGCAGAAATATTTTGCATTTCATTTCAAATTTAAACTGAATAGGTTCTTTTACAAGGTGAGGGTTTTATAGTTGCCAAAATTGTAAAAAAAAAAATCTGGACACCTTTTTGGCAGTAGGCGGAGTAGTGTTATAATTAGGGGGCGGGGCATGTGGTTATAGGTGTGGCATAGGAAAAGGTAAAAATGTGGCGCGGCAAAATATGGGTGTGGTTTACGTAAACTAGTGGGTGTGGCTTACATGGGGCGTGACTCAAAGGGGTGTGGTTAGAGTCTGAGATGAATGCGGGATGGAGATGGAAAGGGGGAGGGAAAGGAGGGACAGCAGCCCCCCGATCCTACACCACAATAGCAATATGTGTTTTCCAGAGTTTGACAATCAGCAGATAAAGATACTCCAAATACCTGGTGTTAGCGCTTCAATCATCCCAGCGCCATGATTGTTATGGTGTCAGGATGATTGAAGCGCATTATTTCTATTATTACATTGTAATATGAAATGAAATCATTCAACTCACCATAATTCAGAATCAGTGGGAGCCATGAGGGCGTCACTAGCCACGTTGCCTGCCACCAGATGCCATAAGGTGTCCCAAGCGGAGTCTGTCCTTACATCAGGTGCCCCATCAGAGGTACCTTCCTCACATCTGTGTCCATCAGCAGAGCCCCTCCTTACATCCGGTGCCCCCCCACATACTCCACAGACCGCCCCCCACATATTCCACAGACCGCCCCCCGCATACTCCACAGATCGCCCCCCCACATACTCCACAGACCGGCCCCCACATACTCCACAGACCGGCCCCCCACATTCCACTGGCCCCCGACATCCACAGACTGGCCCTCGACATCCACAGACTGGCCTCCGACATCCACAGACTGGCCATACATCCACAGACTGGCCCCGACATACACAGACTGGCCCCTGACATACACAGACTGGCTCCTGACATACACAGACTGGCCCCTGACATACACAGACTGGCCCCCACATCCACAGACTGGCCCCGACATACACAGACTGGCCCGACATACACAGACTGGCCCCTGACATACACAGACTGGCCCCCACATCCTCAGACTGGCCCCCACATCCACAGACTGGCCCCGACATACACAGACTGGCCCCCGACATACGCAGACTGGCCCCCACATCCACATACTGGTCCCCACATCCACAGACTGGTCCCCACATCCACAGACTGGCCCCCACATCCACAGACCAGCCCCCACATCCACAGACTGGCCCCCACACATCCACAGACTGGCCCCCACACATCCACAGACTGGCCCCCGACATTATCTTACCACTGGCCCCCGACATCCGACTGGCCCCCACATCCACAGTGACAGACTGGCCCCCGCTCCGACATCCACAGCGACAGACTGGCCCCCACCCCGACATCCACAGTGACAGACTGGCCCCCGACATGCCGCCGTTGCCGTGCGGAGGCTTTGAACTGTACTTTACACACACTGGCAGCGGGGGTGGGCGGCACCACAGGTTCTCTATTGAAGACCAACTTCTGGTCTTCTTAAAAACGGCGGCCGGCGGAGACATTGTCTCCGCCAGCCGTGGACCTCTAGCGGCCGGCGGCAAAAAAACAGGAAATTCAATTTCCCGGGACAAACCGAATTTCCTGGGACATTTCCCGGGACAAAATTAATTTGGGACAAATGTCCTAATCCCGGGAATGTCCCGGGAAATTCGGGACAGTTGGCAACTATGAGGTTTACATATACTTTAATTGTAATGGATACAATTAGAAAATACAAATTAGGGTAGAAGATACCCACTTTCCTAGCGACCTGCCACACCTTAACATCAATAGTGAATCACTCAATCACTCATCCACTTCTATATCTCCCTTATAACGAGCCACCTGTCTTTCAAACCTTCATATCACCATATATATTTATAATTCTATATCCTTTCATTGACAGCAACTATATACATTTTTATGGGATACAATATAGTGTACTTCTCTTTTCGGCCATGGATGGGCCCCCTTGCTGGAGGGAGGGGGGATGATGGGGTGCCTTTTCTGATCCTGGGGCTGCGATGCATGTCAGTCTTTTCTCTCCCCACTTATCCCTTATACAGGTTGGGGGGTGGGGTCTTGCCTCCTATGCATCGGCATCATGATTGGATGCTCTGCTCAGTGCATTTACCTGCCTGAGCGTTGAGCAGATTCCCTCTTTCCATCCAATTGTATCTCATGGTGCTGGTGGGGACCCGCCCTTTGTCGGGGATATAAGCTGCTCAGGCTGGCCAGCTGACATTTCACATGGACCATTCACACAAGCAGGAAATCAGGCATGTCTCCAGCCACAGACCCACACACAAGGTAATTTAGTTTGATTCATATTCATTTTTGAATTCGTTTTTGGTTGTAGTTTTTTTAACTCATACACTTCACATCACCACTATTCATTACTTCACTCATTCACAGGTATAGGCTAATTTCATTACTTCAACACATTCATTTCACATGTTTCATTTTCCTACCCTTGCAGAGCAGTGTGGACTGTTAAGCATACACCAGATTCACATGGTCGTGACATGGTCACCTGGTCTTCACCTGGCTGTTGTCTCTGATCTGGATGGGACTCCTCACCACAGCCCCAGGGGAGACGATCATCCTTGTCCCGCTTCTTCCCTTGGATTTAAGGTTGGGCGTCACCATTTGGCCGTACTGTAAGTTACACACCTTTATTTTGAGAGATTGTTCTCCGTTTTAAAGGATATCCTATACTTATAGATATCAATGATTTAATTTCAGAGCATGAGCCATGAAACATGTTTCGAGTTACATTGAACTGATGCTTAGACAATTTTGGCTCACCATGAAAAATCGGTTGTGTTCTTTGAACTTTTATGAATGGATGAGTGTCCTTTTGTAACTATAATACTTATTATGTTTTATCTTACTCTGTATAACTATTACATATTTATGCCAATGCATTACATTATACTGTGTCCTGTATTTCAGATTGAAACCCTCTATAATGTGATTTGTTATTAATAAAGATGAAGATAGCTGTGCTCTCCAGAGCCCTGGTGGAAGCACTGACTGAAGTGGAGCTCTCCATAAACCATTCATCCTCCCCACTAGAACCATCTTCTTCAGGAGAGGACCAGACAAATAGGTGCTCGAGCGACCCATATCTGTCCAGCACCTCTGGTGAACCCCAGTCTATTGCCCGGCTCTTGCATCCCCTGTCTGGATCACCCGAGGTATCCCCCTCTTGTAACTGAGGCTCCTTCCGGACAGGCTCAACAAGGGGCTTACTTGGGGCCGGCTCCTCAGGGTGGTCTTCTGGAGACTGCCCAGTAACCTCAGCAGTCCCCAGGTCCCTGGCCAGACCACGGGGCTCCCCAACAGGTTCTACCTGAACCTCCGGCGCATCTGACTCCTTGGAATCAGGTTGAAACTCCTCTGCTGCGGTCTCAGGTGTTGCATGGCCATCTCCTGCCTTCCGGGCCATCCAGGCTTGAGGCAGGCAGAGTCCGGTGGTAGGGCTGATGAAGTAGTATCACACCTCCTGCTGCTCAGGTCCCATGCGTGTGAGTTGTGTACTGCAATGGCCGCACTGGGCCCAGGCGTTGACTCCTATTGTAGGCTTCCAACAGCCGGGACAGAGCATGCACAGTCTTTCTACTCCTCCAGCAACTCCCAACACCAGCCCACCGGTAAGTTCCAGACGAATGACGGTGTCCACGAAAACCTGGTCTTGCACATAAGTAGACTGCTGCATGGCGGGTGTGCTTTGAACGTTCCTCTTCATCTTCCTACGCTGTCTGAGCAGTGCGTGGCATGCAGGACGCAGGAGTGTTTCTTCCTCCTGGGCATGGCTCCCCCCTTGACTTGTTGATTCGGCGCGCGAGGAACTGTAACGCTTCATTTCTGTAGTGCGCGCGAGTGACCCCTGGTGGCAGGCACTGTAGAATTGCAGGTTACAGCAGCAGTCACTGTATCACAGTAGAAATGTCACTTGTGATGCCCCACTGTAGGACAGGACAGCAGTGCAGAGGACAGGAGTTTAAAGAACAGAGGAAAAGGGGTAAGTAGGGTGGAAGACAGGAGGAAACAGGGCAATGTACAGGGGTCAGTAGGATGTAGGACAGTGTACAGAGATCAGTAGAGCAAAGGACTATGTGTCACCGGGGGGGGCAGAATGGCACACGCTGGGGGGGGGGGTTGGGAGGGCATACACTGGGGGGATCAGGAGGGCATACATGGGGGGATCAGGAGGGCATACACAGGGTGGTATCGGGGTATCAGGAGGGCATACACTGGGGTGTATCACAAGGGCATACACTGGGGGGATCAGGAGGGAATACCCTGGGGGCGATCAGTAGGGCATACGCTGGGGGGATCAGAAGGGCATACGTTGGGGGGATCAGAAGGGCATACACTGAGGGGGGATCAGGAGGGCATACACTGGGGGGTCAGGAGGGCTTACACTGAGGGGGGGTTTGGATGGCATTCACTGGGGGGTCGGGAGGGAATACACTAGGAGGGGAATCAGTAGGGCATACACTGGGGAGATCAGGAGGGCATACGCTGGGGGGGATCAGGAGGGCATACACTGAGGGGGGATCAGGAGGGCATACACTGGGGGGGATCAGGAGGGTATACACTGGGGGGGTTCAGGAGGGCATGCCCTGGGGGTGTCAGGAGGGCATACACTGGGGTGATCAGGAGGGCATGCGCTGGTGGGAGTCAAGAGGGCATGTGCTGGGGGGGATTAGGAGGGCATGCACTGGGGGGATCAGGAGGGCATGCACTGGGGGGGATATCAGGAGGGCATGCACTGGGGGGATATCAGGAGGGCATGCACTGGGGGGATATCAGGATAGCATGCACTGGGGGGATATCAGGAGGGCATACACTGGGGGGGATAAGGAGGGCATAAATCAGGGGGCAGTCACAATGCTTTAAGGAGTTAAATTTATCACTGGTCTACATGAAAAGAAGATGCAATCCCATTTGTCAGCTAACAGCACCTCTATGCTAAGCTGCAGTAACTCAGCAGACTCAGCATAGAGGTGCCTGTAAACTAATCCACAATGTACTGCTAGCAGAGCTCACCTCCAGCAACATACACTCAGCTCCCTCTGCTCAGCTGCTCACACCTCCCGCTTCCAGACGAGCATGATCTTGGGGTAAAAATCCCCATCCTAACCACTTAAGCAGCAGCCTGCAGGAGAGAGGCTGAAAACTGCTGGGTGTGGTACAGGGGGCGGAGAATGCAGTCCCAAGGTTTCTGTGCAGTAATTCATGTTTAGAATGGCTGCGAGTTGTCCCAACCGCGGCTCTGGTTACCCAGGGCATGCTCAGCCTCAGAGCCTGTAATATTTTCATGGGGGAAGCAATTGCCTCATTCCCCCCCCTCCCCGGGATCCTCCCCTGCTTCACCACCACATGCTCACCCACCTACAGCTTCGCTCACCACTCTTCAGCCCACTAATACTTTGCAGGCTCACCGATCTGCCATACCTCTCCCTTTTACCACCTTCCCCCCTCACCCTGGGCCCCATCATCTACCACTCTGTCACACATCCATTCCCATTCTCACCACTTGACCCTGAATGCCTTTCTCACCTCTCTGGCATGCAACCCCCACTCTAAACACATTTTCCCCCCCTCACCACTCTGCCATCACCCACCCCTGCCTTCACCACACATGTGTGCATGGCTCTAAACTATTGTCATGATAATTATAATATGCTATCTACAGGTATATTTCCAGAATATTGTTTGTGTGTATAGGTATACAAAGTATACATGTTTATCATTTTAGTAAGGCTTCATGCACACGAGACGCAGATGCAAACTCTGCTGGACACATGTTTTTAAAAGCTGAAACCGGCGTTTAAAAACGCGCGTTTTGCCGCGATTTTTACCGCGATTTAGCGGCGTTTTACCGCGTTTGCGTCTAGAAGCGTTTAGTTAAGCTAACATCATAGACCCTCCCCAGCTCAAAAAACAGTATTATTAACTATTTCAGCAATTTTGTGAGACCAGAGTGAGTAGCAGCAGCTGTGAGAGCTGCAGTGTACTTGTATTTAGCGTGTCACTTGCCACGTCACCTGCCACAAGTTGTGGATTGTCCATTTGCCACGTGACTTGCCACATCACCTGCCACGTCACTTGCCACGTCACCTGCCACAAGTTTTGGATTGTCCACTTGCCACGTCACTTGCCACGTCACTTGCCACAAGTTGGGGATTGTCCACTTGCCACATCACCTGCCACAAGTTGTGGATTGTCCACTTGCCACGTCACTTGCCACATCACCTGCCACATCACTTGCCACGAGATGTGGATTGTCCACTTTCCACGTCACCTGCCATGCCACCTGCCACAAGTTGTGGATTGTCCACTTGCCACGTCACCAGCCACATCACCTGCCACAAGTTGTGGATTGTCCACTTGCCACGTGACTTGCCACATCACCTGCCACGTCACTTGCCACATCACCTGCCACAAGTTGTGGATTGTCTACTTGCCACGTCACTTGCCACGTCACCTGCCACAAGTTGTGGATTGTCCACTTGCCACGTCACCTGCCACGTCACTTGCCACAAGTTTTGGATTGTCCACTTGCCACGTCACCTGCCACAAGTTGGGGATTGTCCACTTGCCACATCACCTGCCACGTCACTTGCCACATCACCTGCCACAAGTTGTGGATTGTCCACTTGCCACGTCACTAGCCACAAGATGTGGATTGTCCACTTTCCATGTCACCTGCTATGCCACCTGCCACAAGTTGTGGATTGTCCACTTGCCATGTCACCAGCCACATCCCCTGCCACAAGTTGTGGATTTCCACTTGCCACGTGACTTGCCACATCACCTGCCAGGTCACTTGCCACGTCACCTGTCACAAGTTGTGGATTGTCCACTTGCCACGTCACTTGCCACGTCAGCTGCCACGTCACTTGCCACAAGTTGTGGATTGTCCACTTGCCACGTCACCAGCCACATCACCTGCCACAAGTTGTGGATTGTCCACTTGCCACATCACTTTCCACATCACCTGCCACGTCACCTGCCACAAGTTGTGGATTGTCCACTTGCCACGTCACCAGCCACATCACCTGCCACAAGTTGTGGATTGTCCACTTGCCACATCACTTTCCACGTCACCTGCCACAAGTTGTGGATTGTCCACTTGCCACGTCACCAGCCACATCACCTGCCACAAGTTGTGGATTGTCCACTTGCCACATCACTTTCCACGTCACCTGCCACAAGTTGTGGATTGTCCACTTGCCACGTCACCAGCCACATCACCTGCCACAAGTTGTGGATTGTCCACTTGCCACATCACTTTCCACGTCACCTGCCACAAGTTGTGGATTGTCCACTTGCCACGTCACCAGCCACATCACCTGCCACAAGTTGTGGATTGTCCACTTGCCACATCACTTTCCACGTCACCTGCCACGTCACCTGCCACAAGTTGTGGATTGTCCACTTGCCACGTCACCAGCCACATCACCTGCCACAAGTTGTGGATTGTCCACTTGCCACATCACTTTCCACGTCACCTGCCACGTCACCTGCCACAAGTTGTGGATTGTCCACTTGCCACGTCACCAGCCACATCACCTGCCACAAGTTGTGGATTGTCCACTTGCCACATCACTTTCCACGTCACCTGCCACAAGTTGTGGATTGTCCACTTGCCACATCACTTTCCACATCACCTGCCACGTCACCTGCCACAAGTTGTGGATTGTCCACTTGCCACGTCACCAGCCACATCACCTGCCACAAGTTGTGGATTGTCCACTTGCCACATCACTTTCCACGTCACCTGCCACAAGTTGTGGATTGTCCACTTGCCACGTCACCAGCCACATCACCTGCCACAAGTTGTGGATTGTCCACTTGCCACATCACTTTCCACGTCACCTGCCACAAGTTGTGGATTGTCCACTTGCCACGTCACCAGCCACATCACCTGCCACAAGTTGTGGATTGTCCACTTGCCACATCACTTTCCACGTCACCTGCCACAAGTTGTGGATTGTCCACTTGCCACGTCACCAGCCACATCACCTGCCACAAGTTGTGGATTGTCCACTTGCCACATCACTTTCCACGTCACCTGCCACGTCACCTGCCACAAGTTGTGGATTGTCCACTTGCCACGTCACCAGCCACATCACCTGCCACAAGTTGTGGATTGTCCACTTGCCACATCACTTTCCACGTCACCTGCCACGTCACCTGCCACAAGTTGTGGATTGTCCACTTGCCACGTCACCAGCCACATCACCTGCCACAAGTTGTGGATTGTCCACTTGCCACATCACTTTCCACGTCACCTGCCACAAGTTGTGGATTGTCCACTTGCCACGTCACCAGCCACATCACCTGCCACAAGTTGTGGATTGTCCACTTGCCACATCACTTTCCACGTCACCTGCCACGTCACCTGCCACAAGTTGTGGATTGTCCACTTGCCACGTCACTTGCCACAAGTGGATTGTCCACTTGCCACATCACTTGCCACATCACCTGCCACAAGTTGTGGATTGTCCACTTGCCACCTCACTTTCCACGTCACCTGCCACAAGTTGTGGATTGTCCACTTGCCACGTCCCCTGCCACGTCACCTGCCACAAGTGGATTGTCCACTTGCCACATCACCTGCCACAAGTTGGGGATTATCCACTTGCCACGTCACTTGCCACGTCACCTGACACAAGTTGTGGATTGTCCACTTGCCACGTCACTTGCCACGTCCCCTGCCACAAGTGGATTGTCCACTTGCCACGTCACTTGCCATGTCCCCTGCCACAAGTGGATTGTCCACTTGCCACGTCACCTGCCACAAGTTATGGATTGTCCACTTGCCACGTCACATGCCAGTCACCTGCCACAAGTTGTGGATTTTCCACTTGCCACGTCACCTGCCAGGTCACTTGCCGCGTCACCTGCTAGGTCACTTGCCACGTCACCTGCCACAAGTTGTGGATTGTCCACTTTTCACGTCACTTGCCACTTCACCTGCCACGTCACTTGCCACAAGTTGTGGATTGTCCACTTGCCACATCACTTGCCACCTCACTTGCCACAAGTTGTGGATTGTCCACTTGCCACGTCACTTGCCACCTGCCATGTCACTTGCCACAAGTTGTGGATTGTCCACTTGCAATTGCAATTGTTTAAAATATTTTTCTAATGGTTTTTCATCATTTGCAATCATTTTTGAGATTTTTAATGTAAAAAAAAAAGGTCACCTTTAAAAACGCTTATAAACGAAAACACGGCAAAACGCGGTAGCGGCGTTTTGCCGCGTTTTACCGCGTTTTGCCGCGTTTTGCATCTGAAACGTGGAAACTTTTGCGTCTGAACCCATTTTTTTGCTTCTGGAAAAACGAGGTTAAACGCAACTGCATAAAAACGGCAAAAAACGAGACTGTGTGCATGGACACATAGGATAACATTGAATGAGTTCAGGAGCAGTTGAAAAAAGTGTCCAACTGCCTCTGAACACGCGTTTAACTGCGTCTCGTGTGCATGAGGCCTAAGGCAAAAACATTGTGATGCACTGGCACTACCTCAGAGACTGCTTCCAGTAAACATTGAAAGCAAAGACAAATGCAACCAAAAGTTTGTCTTCTATGAGGACCCGAGCTTCCTCAAAAGTACTATAAATCTTGGAAGATTAGTATAACCCTTTCATGACTAAGCCTATTTTTGGCATTTGGTGTTTACAAGTTAAAATCCATATTTTTTTGCTAGAAAATTACTTGGAAACCCCAAACATTAGATATATTTTTTTAGCAGAGACTCTAGAGAATAAAATGGCGATTGTTGCAATATTTTATGTCACACGGTATTTGCGCAGTGGTGTTTTAAACGCAACTTTTTGGGAAAAGGGACACTTTCATGAATTAAAAAAAAACGAAACAGTAAAATTAGCCCAATTTTTTTGCATAATGTGAAAGATAATGTTACGCAGAGTAAATAGATACCAAACATGTCACACTTTATAATTGCACGCACTCGTGGAATGACGACAAAGTACGGTACCTAAAAATCTCAATAGGCGATGCTTTAATTTTTTTTACGGTTACCAGGTTAGCTTTACAGAGGAGGTCTAGTGCTAGAATTATTGCTCTCGCTCTGGCGATCGTGGCGATACTTCACATGTGTGATTTGAACACCGTTTACATATGCGGACGCGACTTCCGTATGCGTTTTCTTTGCTTCGCAAGCTCACGGGAACTATTTTTTTTTTATTTATTTTATTTATTTTAAAATTAATAAATTGTTTAAAAAAAAAAAATTGATCACTTTTATTGCTGTCACAAGGAATGTAAACATCCCTTGTGACAGTAATAGGCGGTGACAGGTACTCTTTATGGAGGGATCGGGGGTCTAAAAGACCCCCGATCCCTGCTTTACACTTCAAAGTAAAACGGCGATTCTGAATACTGTATATATTTTTTAAACGGGAAGTGACGTCATGACGTCGCTTCCGTGTTTACTATGAGGAGACAGGAACGAAGCCGATTATGGCTTCGTTCCAGTTTCTCCCCAGCAGCTGGAGGCATCGCATCGTGAATCGGTGCTCCCGATTGAACGGGAGCACCGGTAACAGCGACGGGAGGCGGCGGGGGGGGCGTCCCCTCCCACTCCTCCGGCATAACAGCCGAACGGTTTTTAGCTGCTTCAGTTGTTATGGCTGGATAGCCAATCGCCCGCTGTAAAAAACGGTACCGGGATGATGCCTGCAGGTGAGGGCATCATCCCGGTATACCCCCCGGAAGCCGAGTACGCACATCTGCGTACGCTCGGCAGGAAGGGGTTAAACTTACTAAATTGGGCCAAATCCTGTGTATAAAAAAATCCTGATGATATAGTTCTAATCATAGTTTTGCATATATTCGGGGACTAAAATTTTAATTTCCGAGTGCGCATGCGCGGCGCCCTGTGATGGCCGCCTGAACACAGGGCTCCGCAACGTCCCGGCCTCTACGCTCTCTTAGCGGCTGAACACCGCCGAAAATCCGAGCGACACGGTGAGCGGAGGTGTCCACCGACACAGGGGCACTAACGAATGCCAAAAGGAAAGGCGAGGAGAGGCCTGAACACCCGTCTCGCTAGCCTCCCCGGAGCAGACGGCATACCTAAGATGGCGGCGGAGCGGCCGCCTCACGAGGCCCTCACAGGCACTATAGGATCTTCGCCCTGGCGGGACAGACTCCACGATGAGGTATGTGGAGGGGATCTCTCCCTTCATCTCAAGGGAGGTCCCCAGTCCCCTGCATCCACCTTATCGCTAATACAGCAGACATTGGAGGACATCCATAGCCTATCTCCTGAGGGGGAACACAGACCACAGCATGCAGATGCCTTCACAGAAGCAGCACAGCTCATCCCTCATCCACCCCAGTCCCCTCAGTCTCAGGATATGTCTTCTATGTTTTCCAAATTTGCAGAATTGCTTGATAGGGGACTGGCACAGACAGCGTCTAGAATTACTTCTGATATAAAATCTGATCTACATATGCTGGGCTCCCGCATTGAAAGTATTGAACTTAAAATGGACGCCACAATCGATCGAGTGAACCAGAATTCCGATCGTTTCCAGGAACTACACGATCAACTTGAGGGGGCTTACGCCAAAATTGACGATTTGGAAAATAGATCCCGCAGACTTAATTTCCGCATCAGGGGGCTTCCTGAATCGGTAACAGATGTACATGATGCTGTCCATTCACTCATAAAGACCCTCATTCCTGACATCAGATCACACAAATTGGAATTGGATCGCGCTCACAGAGCCCTGGGTCCCCCCCGCCAAGATGGACTCCCACGCGACATTGTGGTCAAGCCGCACTACTATAATGTCAAAGAAGAGGTGATGAAGAAAGCTCGATTATCGCCCCAGCTCCAAATTATGGGCCACCCAATTCAATTATACGCTGACATTTCTCCTTTCACCATCCAAAAAAGGCGATCCCTGAAACCCTTACTGACGATCCTTACTCAGAAGAACATTAAGTACTGGTGGCTATTCCCGTTCGGCTTAAAATTTGACTTTAATGGTAAACCTTTTCGCTTCACCTCACTCCATGAAGGAGAACTACTGCTCCGCAAGCTAGGCCTTATCCCCTCGGATCCACCATCCCCCATGCAGACCACTTCTTCTGGGATGGCCAAACGCCCTCCTCCATCCAGCCCTCTCACTTCTCTCTGGATCTCCCCCAAACACAAGAAAGCTAAAGATGGTCTTCCTCCTTGATAATGACACAGTCCTATTTTTGGCACCGTAATTTTATTTTTCTGTGGGACTCCTTTTTCTCCTATTTCGAAGTCTGATCCTTATTCGGATCTGTGGTTTCAAATATTTTGGTTAATTGCTTTCACTCATTTTGCCCCCATTACAAAACTTGTGATGTGTGCAAGTTATATATCACATCCATTAGCAATAACTTGTTATAGGTGTTCAGTTATATCTGTTAAATTTTAACCACTTCAGCTCCGGACCAATAAACACCTTAAGGACCAGAGGTCTTTTTGCAATTTCGCACTGCGCTGCTTTAACTGGTAATTGCGCGGTCATGCAATATTGCACCCAAACGAAATTTGCGTCTTTTTCTTCCCACAAATAGAGCTTTCTTTTGATGGTATTTGATTGCCTCTGCGATTTTTTTTTTTGCGATATAAATGGAAAAATCGAATAAACTAAATTTTAGTCATACATTGAGGGCAAAATTTATTCAGCCACATGTCTTTAGTAAAAAAAATGTCAATAAGCGTATATTTTTTGGTTTGCGCAAAAGTTATAGCGTCTACAAACTAGAGTACATTTTCTGGAATTTACACAGCTTTTAATTTATGACTGCCGATCTCATTTCTTGAGGTGCTAAAATGGCAGGGCAGTACAAATCCCCCCCAAATGACCCCATTTTGGAAAGTAGACACCCCAAGGAAATTGCTGATGGGTATGTTGAGCCCATTGAATATTTATTTTTTTTGTCCTAAGGGATTGAATAATGACAAAAAAAAAAAAAAAAAATTTTTTTTACAAAAAGTTGTCACTAAATGATATATTGCTCACACATGCCATGGTTATATGTGAAATGACACCCCAAAATACATTCTGCTGCTTCTCCCGAGTACGGGGATACCACATGTGTGGGACTTTTTGGGAGTCTAGTCGCGCACGGCACCCCGAAAACCAATCACCACCTTCAGGATTTCTAAGGGTGCAAATTTTTGATTTAACTCCTCACTACCTATCACAGTTTCGAAGGCCATAAAATGCCAAAATAGCACAAAACCCCCCCAAATGACCCCATTTTGGAAAGTAGACACCCCAAGCTATTTACTGAGAGGCATGTTGAGTCCATGGAATATTTTATATTTTGCCAAAAGTTGCGGGAATATTACAAACTTTTTTTTTTTTGCACAAAGTTGTCACTAAATGATATATTGCTCACACATGCTATGGGCAGAAGTCAAATTACACCCCAAAATAAATTCTGCTGCTTCTCCCGAGTACGGGGATACCACATGTGGGGGACTTTTTGGGAGCCTAGTTAACTAGCTACCTAGCGACACTAGCGACACTGATGCAGCGTTCAGAAAAATTATCGCTTAGTGACACTGGCAAAAGGGGGTGAAAGGGTTAACTAGCGGAAATCAGGGGGTTAAAACCATTATTGGGTAGTATATCGGGGTACCTAGCGCTATAAAAACCTGGCGGTGAACCTAAAAAAATAACTAGCTACCTAGCGACTGTAGCGACACTAATGCAGCGATCAGAAAAACGATCGCTTAGTGACACTGGCAAAAGGGGGTGAAAGGGTTAACTAGCGGCAATCAGGGGGTTAAAAACATTATTGGGTAGTATATCGGGGTACCTAGCGCTATAAAAACCTGGCGGTGAACCTAAAAAAATAACTAGCTACCTAGCGACACATGCAGCGATCAGAAAAATGATCGCTTAGTGACACTGGCAAAAGGGGGTGAAAGGGTTAACTAGCGGCAATCAGGGGGTTAAAAACATTATTGGGTAGTATATCGGGGTACCTAGCGCTATAAAAACCTGGCGGTGAACCTAAAAAAATAACTAGCTACCTAGCGACTGTAGCGACACTAATGCAGCGATCAGAAAAACGATCGCTTAGTGACACTGGCAAAAGGGGGTGAAAGGGTTAACTAGCGGCAATCAGGGGGTTAAAAACATTATTGGGTAGTATATCGGGGTACCTAGCGATATAAAAACCTGGCGGTGAACCTAAAAAAATAACTAGCTACCTAGCGACACATGCAGCGATCAGAAAAATGATCGCTTAGTGACACTGGCAAAAGGGGGTGAAAGGGTTAACTCTAGGGGCAATCAGGGGGTTAAATCTTTATTGGGGGGTGATAGGGGGCTACCCTGGACCTAACACTAACTGTCCTGACAGTTTTTACTGTCACAACTGACACTGAATGCATTGATCAGTAAAGAAATGATCAATGCAATCAGTGACACTGTGACTGGGGGGGGAGGGGGGGCGGGGGGGGGGGGGGATCGGGGGGCGATCGGGGGGGGATCGGGGGGGGTTTGTGTGCCTGTGTGTACCAACATGTCAGTGTAGTGTTCGTGCAGACTTACTTTTACTCTTCTCCTCGTAGTCCGGTCAAAAAGACCGCCCCGAGGAGAATGACATCACTTCCTCCTTCCTGTGTAAACAATACACAGGGGAGGAAGCTTCTCATTGGCCAGGAGCGATCCAGAGGGGGTGGCCGAAAACGAACGGCCATCCCCTCATCACGGAGCGCTCCTGGACCGAATCGGACCGCCGTAACCAGCGGGAGGGGGTCCGATGGGACCCCCCACCCGCTGGAAGGCAATCACGTAGATGTACGTGATTATGCCTGCCTGTGCCATTGTGCTGACGTACAATGGCAATACGGCGGTCCTCAAGTGGTTAAACATCTTACTTTTAGGTTGGAGCTGTGGGGGACGGGACGTTCTTCCTGAGCACTCTTTCCTTTCTGGGTGGGACAGTTCCTGAGGGGTCTGTTTCATCCAGTCTGGACGTCTCCTCCGCTGTGAGGATAGAAATGTTGATTTCCTTTGGTGGGCGGATCCGCTATTATCCCTCACCTGGGAAACTTATGTCTTTTTTGTATTTTTCTTTTCTCTATTTCATTTTCTTCTTTCTCTTCCTTTCTCTCCCTGATATAGCTTATGAGGTAGTCTCTCTTTCCCTAGCGGCTCGAACGGAAGACTGGGAGTCTCTCTTGGATCCTCGATGTATGCAGCTGGTCAACAGCGAGAGGGTAGGTCACAAGGATATCCCTGCCTTCTGTTCCTTTCTGCTCCATGGCGGACACCCCACACCACAAACCTTTACTGCGCCTAGCATCCCATAATGTGCAAGGTCTGAATTCCCCCATAAAACGAAAAAAGATTTTCCAACATTGTCACTCCCTAAAAATTGACATCCTCTTTTTACAAGAAACACATTTCCCGAAATCTTTTCAACCCTCTTTCATCCATGCAAAATTCCCCAAATTTTATTTAGCCAATTCTGACAACAAGACCAAGGGGGTTGGTCTTTTTTTTTCAGGAAGGGTTACATTTTCTTTGGTTTCCGAATTTAAGGACCCAGGCGGCAGATTTATTCTCCTTAAAATTATTATTGATGAACAAATTTACTCTCTTATCTCTTACTATGCTCCTAACAAGGGGCAAGCACAGTTTTTCCAATCCATGCTTAGCACCTTGTCTCCACTAACGGAAGGAATAGTCATTTACGGGGGTGATTCTAATTTAGCTTTTGACTCTGGGGTTGACAAATCACGTCCTCCCGGAAGGGACAGGGTTCGTCCGACTAAGCAGAGCCTAAAGGTAGCCAGACAATTATATCAATATGGTCTGATCGATGCCTGGAGGAAACTTAATCCCAGGGTTTGGGATTACACTCATTACTCTAGTCCTCACCAAACCTTTGCAAGAATTGATCATTTCTTTATCCTCCAGCAACATATCCCATTAGTGCGTCGGTCCTCCATTAGGGACTCTGCTTGCTCGGACCATTCCATGGTCCTTCTTTCCATTCAGGGTGGCTCAATCCCCCCATCTGAGTTTCACTGGCGTTTAAATGCCTCCATTCTCAGCAATTCTGTACATGTCACGGAAATAGAACAACATATACAAGATTACTTCCACCTCAACGATGTGGATGACATTTCCCCCTCAACGTTATGGGCAGCTCATAAGGCCACCATAAGGGGCGTCCTTATCCAAATTTCTACCAGGTTACGCAAGGCTCGCAAGATGGAATTACTCAAACTTGAAAGGGAATTTCTTCCCTGAGTAAAAGTCATAAAGCTAACCCCACACAACTCTCTGCTGACAAACTGGACGTAGCCCGTACTGCATTAAACCTTGCTCTTACAGCGATAGCAGAGAAAGAACTCAGATGGGAGGGAGGACGCCATTACCAACATACTAATAGTCTTGGTACCCGACTTGCTAGACGTCTCACCCCTAAAACCAAATTATTTTCACTTCCAAAAATCAGAATGGCTGATGGTTCACTTACCCAGAATCCCCCTAAAATTTTAGATGCATTTCAGGATTTCTATCTCTCCCTTTACGGTAATACAGATAGTGGCACACGTTCCAACGCCATTCATTCATTCTTACAATCGATTCAACTCCCCACACTGAAGGATCATCACAGGGACGAGTTAGAAGCCCCAATTTCTGCAGAGGAAATAGAAGGGGTTATTAAGGACCTTAAGTCGAATTCTGCACCAGGACCCGACGGATTTTCGGTGCCTTACTATAAACATTTTTCGCAAACTCTAGCTCCGTATCTAGCACGGTTCTTTAATCACCTTAGATCTGGCTCTCCTCTGGACAAGGCCCTCAATTCAGCTTTTGTCACGGTTATCCCTAAACCTGGGAAAGACCCCAGTAGCGTGTCTAATTATAGACCCATATCTTTGATCAACAACGATCTTAAAATCTTAACTAAACTCTTGGCTAATCGTCTTTCTAAATTCATTAGCCTATACGTGCATGCTGACCAAGTGGGTTTTATCCCGGGGAGACAAGGCCCGGATCAGATAAGGAGGGCAGTAGACATAATCTCACTGTTGCAGTCTCAATGGGATGGGGGTCCCCCTCAACAAGGGTGCCTCCTCTCATTGGATCTAATGAAGGCGTTTGACTCGGTGTCCTGGTCATTCCTCTTCCCCACTCTTGAAAGGTGGGGATTTGGACAATCCTTCATGAACATTATCCACGCACTTTATTCAACCCCAGAAGCTCGAATAAAGATGCAGGGATATTTCTCGAGCCCCTTCTCGATACGTAGGGGCACAAGGCAGGGATGCCCCTTATCTCCATTGATTTTCGCCATGGTCATTGAAACACTTGCTATATCAATTAGAGCGAACCCTGACATTAAAGGTATTAGATGTGGACCGAAAATTCACAAGTGTGCTCTTTTTGCTGATGATGTATTGCTTTTCATTTCCTCACCGACCACCTCGCTCCCAGTAATATGCAAACTCCTTAATGACTTTGGCGATATCTCTGGGTTAAGGGTCAATTATACCAAGTCTTTAGTGCTTAATATCAACCTTTCACCTATACTGGTCTCCCAACTTAAACATAACTTCCGCTTTGACTGGTCTGAATCGAATATTCCTTATCTAGGGATTCACCTTACCGCTTCAATTGACAAACTGTACTCAGCTAATTTCCCCCCGACATTCCGCAAACTGGAGGAAGATCTGGCCTTCTGGGATACCCTTAAATTATCCTGGCTGGGCAGGATAAATTCGGTCAAAATGACACTCCTCCCACGAATACTGTATCTCTTTAGGTCATTACCTATCCCTGTCCCGAAGGACCGCATTCGTAGTTTTCAGTCCAGAATCCTGAAATTTATCTGGGGATCCAAGGGTCACAGAATCTCTAAAGATACGCTTTTCCGTCATAAAAATCAAGGGGGTCTGGGGGTCCCGAACATCCTTTCGTATTATCAAGCAGCGCAAATCTCCCAACTGTCTTCTTTATACTTTAAAACATCCCAGCCAGATTGGGTTCATATGGAGAGACAGGCGGTCCCTAACTATACTCTGGATTACCTCCTATGGTGCGCTCCGAAGTCCAGACCAGCCGTTATGGCACCTACTCTCTCCCATTCCATCGCCCTTTGGGACTCCCTGAAAAAGAATAAATTTCTTATTTCACAGTGGAAACCGCTCTCCCACATATTCAGGAATCCCCTCTTCCTTCCAGGACAGGATATTAAGGCCTTCCGTTGGTGGCTAGATAAAGGTTTGTATAGGATTGGCCACTTTCTATCGCCCACTGGTCCTTTCTCTTTGAAACACTATATTAAAAAGCATCACCTGCCAGATACTGAAATATTCCGCTTTAATCAAATTAACCATTTTCTACAGTCTTTGAGGTCTTCTACTGACCCCCCTCTTTCGGTCACTGAATACGAACTATGGTGTGGTCAAGCCATGGAGCAGAAGGGAGGGATATCTGTGATCTATCGCGTTCTTACAAGGGTGGAAAGTAAAACACTGTTTATGCGAGAATGGGAAACAGATCTACAACAACAATGGTCCTTAGAGGATTGGCATACGGTGTCTCTTAAGGCCTTCAAAGGCTTTCTAAATGCAACTCTCATAGAAGCTAACTTAAAGATTCTTATGAGATGGTACATGGTACCTCTGAGATTAGCAAAAATTTATCCGAATGCCTCTCCCCTTTGTTTCCGTGATTGTGGCCATATAGGTTCTATGTTACATATCTGGTGGGATTGTCCGAAAATTAGGACTTTATGGAATAAGGTTTTCCACATTATTCGGAAAATCACTACCTTCCCCATTCCTAAAACTCCTCAAATACCTTTACTCAACTTTCCCTTACAAGGAGTGCCGAAATCAACTCAACAACTCATTAGATTTATTCTGGTTGGAACTAAACTCACTATTGCTAAGGCCTGGAAAACAAAGACGGTCTCCCTAAGAATGGTTAAAAGGAAAATCTCTTGGATCATGGTTCAGGAAAAAACTGTTAGCATTTTCCTTAATAAGATAGACAAACATACTGCGATATGGGATCCTTGGATCAATTATACCTCTAAATGTTTTCCGGGTTCAGGGACTCCAGTGTGCTGAGGGGTAAGAGAGGCTTGCTTCCTTCTTAGCTACCTTTTCTCTGATTCCTCTTCTTTTCCTTTCATCTTTTCTTTTTCTCTTCTTTCTATGATTTAGTGCTTTTTATCTAACTTAGTTTGGGTACATTGGGAGGTATAAACCCCCATTAAGATCATAAACCTTTATACTCAGATCTGTAGGCTGACTTGTTTTTTAAATCCTATCTGGTTCACTTGTTATAGTTATTTTTTCTCCGAGATATCTCTTTGACCTGCTTTCTGGGGCATTGTTGTTTCGATACTTACGCTGGAAGAAAATGTATCACAGGTCCCAGTTCATGGGCTAGGTTAGGTCTCAGGGGCTCCGGCACAGCAAGATCCCTTTTGGGGTGCTAGGCCCAGGAGGCTCGACCTCACAGTCAATAGATGGGTTCCTCGGAACCATAGGTTTTTCACCTATTGAGATGTTAATTCGTTGGTTGTTCTTAACTTATGATTTACATGATCTCCTTCAGATAGCTTGCACCGATAGATCTTGTTCAATAATTCTCAGGGTTTATGTTCTGACTAATCGGTACTCTAATGAACTCTGTATTACTATTGTGCACTGTTTTTATGATCTCTTGTCTTTATGTTCAATCTTTCAATAAAAATCTATTGAAATAAAATTTTTTAATTTCCGTTCATGGAGTCACATGACAAATGAGGAGTTAAAGACTAAAGACCCAAACACACGGTCGGACTTTCCGACGACAAAAGCCATCGTAAAAATATTTTTTTTAAATAAAAATAAAATGATATATATATATATATATATATATATATATATATATATATATATATATACATTTTGGCCTAAACTGATGAAGAAGTTTGATTTAAAAAAATGAATGGATATGTTTTATAGCAGAAAGTATAAAATGTTTTTTTTTTTTCAAAATTGTCTCTTTTTTTGTTTATAGCGCAATTTTTATATATATATATATATATATATATATATATATATATATATATATATCATTTTATTTTTTTGCGCTATAAACAAAAAAAGAGACAATTTTGAAAAAAAACATAAAAACAACATTTTATATTTTCTGCTATAAAACATATCCATTCATTTTTTTATTTATTTTTTATCAAACTTCTTTATCAGTTTAGGCCAAAATTTATTCTGCGATCAAAATAAGTGTATATTGATTGGTTTGCGCAAAAGTAATAGCATCTACAAACTATTGAATATTTTTATTTATTTTATTTTTTTACTAGTAATGGCGGCGATAAGCGACTTATAACAGGACTGCAATATTGCGGCGAACATTTGGGACACTAAATGACAATTTTGAGACTTTTTGGGGACCAGTGACACTAATATAGCGATCAGTGCACTATCACTGTACTAATGACACTGGCTGAGAAGGGGTTACACATCAGGGCCATTTAAAGGGTTACATTAAAATAAAAAATAAAAACTGCGCCTGTCCAATTTAATCACTACTATAATACTTAAGATACAATCATATAGTCAATAAAGTGCAATTATTCTAAATCCTAACAAATGTGTGCAATTCTTACATATATAAATCTCAAATAATTAATAAAATGCTTTCTGTGTCATAAACAAAATACGTGCAATTCAAATTAATTAATACATGTCAAAGTCACGTGGAATAGTGACGTAGGAGCCGGTGACGTGACGCTGCAACCAGAAGTAAGCAGGACGCCATTTTGTTGGAGGTACAGAGGTACACAGAGGCTGCATCCATCGACACATTTACAGGTAAATTTATATTTTATAAATTGTGAGTTCATCCTGTTATCTTTTTAAAGATAACAAGATGCACTGACATATCCTATCCTCTCTGTTCCCATATAATACAAGAGTACTTATTGGTACATGGGCCAAATGTTCTTAAAGGCACCACAACTCCATTGCTAAGGAGGAACTTCTAAGTGGACAAGAGCACTCTAGTGAGTGGGAGGCCATACTACAGGGACAGCTAGGATCCCACAATGCAACTCTGAGGAGAGAAAAGCTAGCTGGATATGACTACAAAATGCATGAGTATACTACACTACACTATTAAGGTGAGGGCACTGAGAGCACTTTGGTGATAGGGAAGAAGTTTCTGAAGACTATTTAAAGCTGGAAGTCACATTTATTCACTTATATGAACTGTTATCACACTGCCATATTTGAATGATTATGAAACTATTTATTATTTAGTGGATATTATATGCTACACTTATTCATTATTGGTGAGGCACTTTATGCTATATGGTAGCAATTGTATTCTTATTTATATGCCAACACAACTATATATTATGTCCTCTAAATCAGAGGTCTCCAAACATTTCAGTATGAGGGCTAAACCGTATAATATACAAATGTTTGTGGGCCAAAAAATCTGCTTTATAAATGAACGTTAAAAATGTAAATGTAGTATTAAAAATAACTCCACACAACAGTCCCTGGATTGCATCCCAGCCCCATGCTTCAGGGAGCCCATGTAGCTTCCCTGTAATAATTGTTTCTCCATTTTTCTCCAGCAGCTGCTGAAAGTCAGCTTCTCCCTCTCTCCCTCTTGCTGCCTTCAGCGTCTGCAGGAGGAAAATGGAGGGCATCAGTTCCTTTATATTCCACCCTGCCTCCCTTCCTGTCTAGGTTGCTTATTTCCGGCTGTCCCAGGGCTTCCATGTGCTCCCTTCTGTGTGTCTCCCCACCCTCTCCTCTCCCACTGGCTGCAGCAGGGGATGCTTTTAGGATGGAGAGTGTAATTTACTGACCTCTGCCTTTTCTGAATGGACACAGTGAGTGGTCAGTACCTATAGCTTCTGTGTCTATTCATAATTGAAGCACAGTAAACTGTGTTTACTGTGCTTCAGTTTGGGATTCAATGGGATGGAGAATGAGACCCGTGTCCTCAATCTCCTTTCTCTATCTCAAAGGGGAACATCAGAGTTCTGTTTAGACCTCTGATATTTCACCAAAGCCACCGAACAGGGCTCCTAAAAAAATTGTAAGAAACAATAAAAAAAATAAATGAAATGGTAAAAAATTATAAAAAAATTATTTAACAAAAATAAAAAAACACTTACACTGCCACTGCCACTGCCCTAATAACAACCCTTTCCACTGCCCTACTGATTACATCCACTGCCCTGCTGACATGGTCCACTGCCCTACTGACCACGTCCACTGCATTATTGATGAAAGTCCACTGACATATTGACACTGTTCACTGCTCTACTGACTAACGCCATTCACAGTCCTACTGAGGAACTACCAGGCTTGCAAAGGTCACACTTGCGACCAGGCCCTGGCATTCTGCCACCATGAGGAAAGATGCCAGGAAGGCATCTTTATGCAAATACTGCTCAGTGCTGAGTAGTGGGAGACTTGCTGATTGTCTGTGGGTGATATACTATTTGTTGGCCATCCCTGCACTTCCTGGATTCCATTGTGGGAAGGTTTCCTGAGGACATCGCAGACAGGCCCATGTGGATGGAGGATCATTCATGACCCATTACATCGTTCCTGCATGATTGTGGCTCTATCTCTGTATGCTTTTATGATCTGGTGTTGTTAACACGCAGGTCCATTAGCTTCAGTAAGAGTACCCATCTTCATTATTTTACCGATGTCTTTACCTCCAGATGTTCATTTTGTTTGTGGTAGATCCATCAAGTACCTGGATGGACACTTTTTGGACTTATTTCAAATCTTTGTTTATCACTGATCAGTGTATATATGCTGATGGTTGTTTTCACAGTGTATTATGAGCACATGCTTTTTAGACACTAGTGCTACATTTCACCTCTCTATATACCTATCAAGGACTTGTACTTGAATTTGGTGCATGCTGTGCCACTTTTGGAATACATGTGAGAGACTTTTGCCATATCTCTCTGTGCCATTTTCTTTCTCTGTAAGCCAAAAGAGAGTTGGTCTCAATTAGCTCCACTTTCATACGTTATGAGCTGTTGGTATATTTTTTTGAAATTGGCACATTCATTGTGCCACAATGTAAAAGTGACACATTGGAGAACTACCTCAATTTGTTGCACAAGTCCCTTTCAGAACCAAAAGTGTCACAAATGCTTCATGAATTTGGCACTAATCATTAACAAGAGGGATTAACTCCAGAAAAATGGTGCAGCAGCTTTATTAAATTTCCCCTATGTATCCTGGTTGCTCAGAATCATTTGTTGTTATAGAGCTGGTAGTCCACCCACCTACACCATGTACACACATGTAAATATAGGACAAATTGCTACGGGTTGGGTAAAATTTGGTACAAGGCGATAGTTTGGAGATCCATACCTCAACAGCTCATTCATGAACAACACAATTAAGCACAAACAAGCAAGTATTGACACATTGTTTCCACTACCTCAGAGTGACTAGAAGCCGCTGATCCGGATTGCATGTTTGTAGTCATCTGCTGCAGACAAAGGTATAGCTGCTCTATAGTGCAGTCAAAGAGAAGTTATTTTTGCTCTTGTGATTTTATAAATCTTCATGGGATACCTTTCCAAATCAGCATAGGACAGTGCCATGAGACATCTCTTACATGGCCCCTTTAACAGCATTGGATGCCCTCTGTGTATTTCCTTCCTCTTCCTTCCTTCCTTCCTTCCCTTTTTCTACGATAATAGGCAAAGATTACAAAGAATGATATGCCATCAACAAATATTGATACATTCATTCTGCTTACACAAAGGCTCATGTGTACCAAACGGCATTAGTGACAAGTGAAAAACATACATTGGAATCTCAAAGCAGCATGGAAAGCACAATACATGTTGGGGGGAAGAAAAGAATCATGGGGTTTTTCCTTTTTTATTTAAACAAACAACTTTATATAAAGAACAGACACAGTAAAAATGAACATTAATATTGGCCAAGAATGTGAACATAGATATACAGAAGTGAACTAAATGGAAATCAGATGTGCAGTAGGATGTGAACTGATCAGAAATGTGTCATCCATTTTTTGTGACAGTGCAGACAACACTGGGGCCCTTACCAGTTTCAACAATTAGAATTTTTGTTTTTTGCGATGGCATCACTTTAAATACATGTCTCTTTTCATCTGTACCAGTAAACATACAAAATAAGGGGGCACATGGCAGAGTTAAAGCCTACACAACATCTTCATAGTATTAGTATTTATGCTGAGGCAAATTGTACAGTGCTGAAATTGAAAGTTTTATAACTGCCAAATTAGGTACTGTGCCCTCTATAGGTTCTGCAAAAAGTTTTTTTGTGACATGCATAATAAACAATGAATAATATTTAAAGTATCCATAAAACATAACTGCAAAAATATTATACAAAAAGTAATTTCCGTTGGAGAACATAAGCAGTGGTACCTTTGCTCATTGTTCAGGCATGTCCTATGATAGTCCAAATCAAGATGCCATCCATGAACATGATATGCAGCCACTGCTGGAGCAAGTGCATGTAGACAGTAAATATGCTGCATGAGATTAGTAGCTCTAAAATGCAAAAAAAGATGAAAAAAAAATATATATATGCTAAAAGCAATGTGTTTCTAATGCACAATGTTTTAGCAAACTAAATGACATTCAGTTAGGGTTCACATCTATTCTAAAAGGTGTATGTTACCAATTACACCATCTGGAGATGTTACAACAGATGTAATTTGCATTAGAACGGAACTTTAGGCAGGTCTCTTTTGTTCTGTTGCAAGTGAATCACCTCTTGTAAGAGCCTATTTTCTTGAGAAGTTTTGGCAGCAGACTTAGCAGAGACAGGATAAGCTGGCCATACACTTGTAGAAATTTGTTTTGGAAATTCTTCTTATACATGGTAACTGAAATCAGTGAAAGACTAATCTGATTGAATACTGAATGCCCTTTTCCCTTTAATACTTATTTACTATAGCCACAGAAGTGCTGCATGCAGCTTTATTCAGTAAATAGTTCTTATTCTTATGTACTGTATATAAAGCCAGTGACAAAAATGTAATACAAAACAGCTTACCCAGTGCTTAGAGGTGCTGGTTGGTTTCTCTTTCTTTTCTCGCGTTCTCTTTCTGGCTTTTTTCTCTCTCTTTTTTTTTTTCATCTGGTAAACCTACCAGTGGCACACTTGCTTCTCCAGGGTAACAAAGCTAGTCCAGGAAGAAGCTCCCAACTGTCCCTGATTTGCACAGAATATCACTCTTTTGAAACCAAATCCCTCTGTCCCTTCTTCCACCCTCTTTTTGTTCTGATGTATATATGTATAGACTTTTATAAAATAGTAGTATTAGCCATCATATGTGTTTCCCTGGACTTAGGCTGGGTTCACACTATTGCAAATTGGATGCGGGTTTCTCCACATCCAATTCTCATAGCAGGAGATTGTGACCAGCTCTCTATGGAGCCGGTTCACACATCTCCGCAGTGGCTCCAGTGTGAATTGCACAGGAGTCCTGTGCATCTTTTGGTCCATTTCAGGTCTGAATTCAGCTAAAAAATTGGGCTGAAATAGGACCTGAAGCGGTGAATGGAGACACAATGGCCCCCTACTGTGAGCTGCTGCGTTCCCCAGTGTTAACCCAGCCTAAACCTTGCATCTAACTTTTAAATGATTACATTTGTTATTTTAAACAGCCAATCCAATCTGAAGAAAATAGAGTGCTGAAAAAAGCACTTGTGGGTTTAACCAATGATTTTTGGTATAGCAATTCATTATGGTCCCCACATAGGGGTGTGGTAGGAGCCTGACACTTTGCATATGCACTTTGGACTACAAGGTCCCCCTCTTCCCAAATCAGAAAGTTTAGAGGTATGCTAGACAGGCAAATGTCATTTATTTTATATGAACATTTTACCAGCAAGTCATTAAATTACACTTAGAAATATGCAAACATTTCACTGAACCTATGGGAAAATCTGCAAACTTAATGACTTCTTGCTTTTAATGAACTCAGTTCTTAAATATAGGATGCAAAAATTGATAAACCTGATTTTCATTAATATGCTCAGCAGAAAATCAAATTTATTTAATCAATTAAATGATTATAAAAATATTGCAGTTGCTGAGATGGTGACCCATATGAATTTGGTGCAGGTAAGTTAATTATATTTGCTTAATCAGAACATATCCACTGTGGGAGAGATCTACGACCTTACATTTATTAGCAATATCATTATTTTTTTAATAATGAATTAAAATATTCACTGTGAGTCATGCCTGATCAAAAGCTGAAAAACTTACTGAAAATTATATATCTCTTTAATTGCAAATCTTAATATGTTTTTACATTTATTGATAGACAATAAAATGCATTATAAAGTCAATGTCAAAGAAAACAGATTAAGAAAAAATATAATTTCATAGCAGCAAATGAAAACAGCTAACTCGAAGTGAACCTGTTCTAGTATCTCAACTGGAAGTACTTGTAGGTTCCATGATTTTTTTACTTGAGCACCTCAATTGTGCAATAAATCTTCACATTTATTATTAAAACTATCCCTTTCCCCTTCCATACATTTTCCTTCCTTCATTCCTTTTTTCTTTCCCACCTTTCTTTATTCCTTCTTTCCCACACACACTTACTGTCCTATTTACAATGTATATATATATATATATATATATATATATATATATATATATATATATATATATATATATAAAATAGCTTAACAAAACAGTTAAAAGAAGATAGAGTGAACCTGTTCTGGTATCAAAACTGGATATACCTGGTTATACCTTTATCTGTCTTCTTTCTAATCTTGAACAAACCAAACCATTTATTTTTAAAAATGTTTATTCTTTCCTTCCCAGCTTCAAAGATATATCTTCATTATACAAGCAAGTGTCCATATGGTCGCAATTCAGCTAAAAAAGCAAAAGGAAATCAGAAGCCAGTCTGCTAATAAGTTATACAACCAACAACAATCAAACTCAAGTCACAAAGTAAACTCCCAAACATTCCATTATAATTCCTGGAACCCTGATGAGTTATCCATTAATAAAAACAGCCTATGGTCACCTGTGACTCATGTCTGCTATGAGTAAGGCAGTGGTCATAGAAAGTTAAAAAGGTCAATAGTTAAAGAGCCTTTCTAAAGAGTAAAAATACACACACACACACACACACACACACACACACACACACACACACACACACACACACCTATCTATCTATCTATCTATCTATCTATCTATCTATCTATCTATCTATCTATCTATCTATCTATCTATCTATGTATTTTTACTCTTTAGAAAGACTCTTTAACTATTGACCTTTTTAACTTTCTATGACCACTGCCTTACTCATAGCAGACATGAGTCACAGGTGACCATAGGCTGTTTTTATTAATATTATTAAGACCTGAACATTGTTTAAGACCTGAAAATTGCTGTTCACAGATGCTCTCCACCCAAACTGACAGAGCTTGAGCTATTTTGCAAAGAAGAATGGGCAAAAATTTCACTCTGTAAATGTGCAAAACTGGTAGAAATCACCAAAAAAATTTGCAGTTGTAATTGCAGCGGAAGGTGGTTCTACAAAGTATTGACTAAGCCCTTGTACACACGCTCGGAGAATCCGTCGGAATGTGTCCTATCGGACCGTGTCGTCGGATAATCCGACTGTGTGTGGTATGCATCGGACTGATTCCGTCGGAATATCCGTCGGACCCAATTTTCCAACATGTTGGAAATATTTCCCGACCAACTGGGCCGGTCGGACATACTCTGATCATGTGTAGAGAATTTTGATCGGACCAAGTGCCACGCATGCTCAGATCAAATTCCTACATCAAAGCTATTGGCTACTAGCCTGAATGTAGTCCCATCGTAACGAAATTACGTCATCACGTTCTAAAAGATCGGATTTTTCGCCAACTTTGTCCGACCGTGTGTATGCAACAGTTTCGGACAAGATCCGACGGACAAAATCCGACGGGCAAAATCCGACGGATTTGGTTGTGGAAATCTCCGACTGTGTGTACAGGGGCTAAGGGGGGGCTGAATACAAATGCACGCCACACTTTTTTGTTTTGTAAAAAATGTTGAAAACCATTTATCATTTTCATTCCACTTCACAATTATGTGCCACTTTGTGTTCATCTATCACATACAATCGTAGTAAAATATATCTATGTTTTTGTTGTAACATGACAAAATGTGGAAAATTTCAAGGGGTGGGAATACTTTTTCCAGACACTGTTCCGACTTCGGGGGTCTTCTAGCCAGGATCCTCCGCTATCTTCTGCTCTTTTGCCCCTCTTGCTAACGGAGGAGCCCGACTTTCTTGTTCATCGCCGTCCGGGGGTCTTCTTCCGACTTCGGGGTCTTCTTCTGACTTCTCCGCGCTTCCCGGCCTCTTCTCCCACTCTTCGGTTCTTCTGCTGGGCTCCTCTACTATCTTCTTCCAGCTCTTCTACTAGCGTTGGCCCGGTCTTCTCGTCCGCCGCCACCTTCTTCTTCTTCCTTCATCTCTTCTTCCAATGTTGACACGACGCTCTCTCCCGCCGTAATGTTGGGGACACGTTGCGCGGCAACTTATATAGGCATAAGGGCTGGGGTCATCGGGTGATGTCACATGGTGACCCCCTCCCCTTATGATGTCATAGTCCCAGAATCCCCCAGGACTGTGACATCATCCCCCGGGACTGTGACACATTTTATTACCATTTTCCCCCCAGGTGAATGGGTAGGAAATTCACATAGGGTAGGGGGACGGGATCTGGGGGCCCCCTTATTAAAGGGGGCTCCTGGATTCCAATAAGTCCCCCACCCGCAGACCCCGACAACCAAAGGACAGGGTTGTCGGGAAGAGGCCCTTGTCCTCATCAACATGGGGACACAGTACTTTGGGGTGGGGGGGCCACAGGGCACCCCCCTTCCCCAAAGCACCCACCCCCCATGTTGAGGGCACGTGGCCTGGTATTGTTCAGGAGGGGGGCGCTCGCTCGTTCCCACCCACTTTCCTGACCAGCTGGCCTGTGTGCTCGGATAAGTGTCTGGTATAGACTTTGGGGGACTCCCACGCCATTTTTTAGGGGCTTCCCCTTAAAATCCATATCAGGTGACGGGGCTCACTAGATGTCAATCTCGCCAATGGAGGCGGCGACATTGAATTCCTTCGCTAGTTCCGTTGTACCTGGAGTCACGTTTATTTGGAAAGTCCGGCGGACCTCCGCTAAAAGTCTGGTGGAGTGTGTGGTGACAGTGACACTGGAAAGCAGACTGTGTTAGACCAGCCTGCAGCTCTAACTGACCCAAAATATTTCATAACTAGCCTGGAGGTTGAATGTATTTTTGTATACACAGTCTGTGTGCCATGGACCTGACTGCAGCAGTCGTTGGAGTCATTATCCAAACCTTCTGCAGCCAACAATACCAATTGAGCCTTATTTGGGTAAAAATAACAATACCAAAAAATGCAGTGCACAAAGGTGTGCAGATATATAGAATATACCGGATCAACCTGAAATTCACAGTCATTGCCCAAACAGGACAATAATAATGTCCATAAAAAGAACAGATGCACACTGGACCACTACTGGTGGAAAATTAGTCCACAAGAGGTTCAAACACATGGCTTAGAAGTACTGTGCTGAGTTTTGGGGGGCTTTGTGGTTTGAACTTACAAAGACGCCTCCATTAAGGCTCAAGATGGCTTACTTCCAGATATGTACAACTAGTAGACAGTCTAAAGTTTTACTATTGCTTTTTCTACAACTTCTAATTACTACTTACTAACTCTATTACGAATATGACTACAATGGTTCTTAATGCCATAAGCAATGGTAGCTGTAGCTGCAGTAATAGACGTACGTTTTGTTTTACATGTTCTATATTACTCAGTTGACAGATTTATTTCAAGAAGAAACAACGCCCAGGTTTTATGCATGTGCCTAGTGAGGCATTTTATTTGATATAAAAATGTTTTACATATGTCCTATAATTATTCATACAAATGTAATCTACAAATGCTTGAAACATGTTTAAAGAAACAGTAAGTATTGACTAATGTTTGAACTGATTGCTATTATTGTTATCACTCTGACTTTTCCATAAGGTTCTTATTGTCAGTGTAGAAAGGGAGAGGTAGAATCAATTTCCTTTTTAACATATTGATAAACAACTCCAGATATGGTTAGGGAGGCCGAATGGATTTACCTCTGCTTGACCCAAACTGGAATGCTGGAAAAATTAATTCCAGAATATCGCCGACATTCCTTGAAGTTGTGGAAATGATTTACATAGATGGTCTTCTAGAGCAGTTCAGCTTCTTTCATCTTGATACTGTAAATTGCTTTCATTTTCCCTACTGATCTGTATGCCCAAGGTATTGTTGTGATAAATTATAGAGGTACATATTTGAGAATAGTGTGTAGATTTGCTAAGAAATTGAGTTCATTCAGCCTTAGCAGTGTTCGATCATGTGCTAAAGAAAATTGTTTACCCAGGTCATGTCACACTTGTCATCCATGAGTAGCTGCTTTTAACTTCAGAGATTGTTAAAAGTTCTGATCTAGACTTATTGAATGTAACATCTTCATAATCAAATGATTGTTTTTGTCTCTGAAATCTCACTCTCGTCTTGTCACTGTTCAAGTTAATTCACTTTGTGAAGTTACTTTGAAACTGAATTGTTTTTAACCCCTTCCTGACCAGAGCACTTTTTACAATTTGGCACTGCATTGCTTTAACTGACAATTGCACGGTCACGCAATGCTGTACCCAAACAAAATTTGTGTTTTTTTTCCCACAAATAGAACTTTGTGTTGATGGTATTTGATCACCATTGCTGTTTTTATTTGATGTGCTATAAACACAAAAGGAGCGGCAATTTAAAAAAAAAAAACAATATTTTTTTACTTTTTGCTATAATAAATATCCCCCAAATGTTTTTTTTTTAAAAAAAAAACACATTTCTTCATCAGTTTAGGCCAATATATACTCTTCTACATTATTTTGGTAGAAAAAATAGCAATAAGCGTATATTGATTGGTTTGCGCAAAAGTTATAGCATCTACAAACTATGGGAAAATGTATGGCTTTTGTATGGCATTTTTATACTCAATAAAGTTATATTGCACAAAAGCAGTGTTGATGTTACAACAATACATAACGACTGTAAAGTAGTTGTAATGAATGTGTATCATTCTGAACAATCATCTTACAATTAGAATTATTCATTGTACAGACATTCTACGTGGATCTATCATTTATAATCAATCAGCCTGTCAACATAGCAATTGAATTTATCAAAGATTAGTGAGAGAAGTCTCAGGCAGTTAGGAAAGTATAGAAAGGTTTGAGCAGAAGGGTAGCAAAAAAAAAAAACCTACCATAGGACTACCTTATCCCTACACGTTCAGGATTCCGTCAGGGCCTTATAGTTTCTGGCATGCTTTTAAATCACCCAGACTTGTCATTTTTTATGGCATTTTTATTATTATTATTTTTTTTTACTAGTAATTGCAGTGATCTGTGATTTTTAGCAGTACTGCGACATTGCGACGGACAGATCAGACACTTTTGACACTTTTTTGGAACCATTGACAATTATACAGCGATCAGTGCTAATAAAAAAAGGAACTGTTTACTGTGTAAATGTCACAGGCAGGGAAGGGGTTAACACTAGGGGGTGATCAAGGGGTTATCTGTGTGTTCCCTCAGTGTGTTCTAACTGTGTGGGGATAGGAGTGACTAGAAGAGGAGACATATCGTTTCTCCTACTTAGTAGGTACATACCCTATATAGTGATTGGCCTCATTTAAAGTCCCTCCGACTAAATCATCTCTCTTTTTGTTAAAATTTGGGATGGAGGCCAATTACTTATGGTGGTTTGGACCATATCATTCTCTCTCGCTGAAATTTTGGGTGGAAGACACCACCGGTCATTCAGTGGTCTGGTGCACCATATACCAATTGCTGCGACACTGCACATAAAGGTGAACCAGGAGCATATTTTCATATGCCCCAGGGGTGCACTTGCGTTGGCCAGAGAGGGCACTAACCCCTCCCTCCCAGTAATTCCTATTTTTTCATTTCCTTTGTTCCCATATAGGGGTGGAATTGCATGGGTACATGCGTTTTATGCAAAATTCCAAACGGTTCTTAATATATTTATATAGGGATGGAGAGGTGTAAGTTATCATTCAGCAGTCTGCAAAGCCCCTTTCACTTGCATTTTGCAATCTATGATAGACCTAATCAAGGCTTTATTTAACTTTATACTCTCTTGATTCTAATGACCTACCCATATAAATATTTTTTTTTATTTCAATCCACCATATCTTGTTCCTAGTACCCTGTTCCACATGGTAGGGGTTCTTTAGTGTGTGCATGGATCTTTGGGCTGTTTCCTCGTCTGTCCCCTGGGAGTTGCTATGCGATTTGGTGCTCTTCCCTCTCCCACCTGTTCTCTTCCTGCCTGTTTGTGGTGGGTGGAGGTGGTGATTTGGGAGGGTGCTCCCTACTGTATCAGCGCCACGTTACTGCTCTGTATGTGCGACATCTTTGATGTCGCACCACATGAGCAGGTTTTTCTTTCCATCCAGGATGACATTGGGGAGGTACTTGAGCCTGTATGGGTGGATTTTTTTGCTCTGGCACAGATGTCTCCCCTTTCTTGCCATGCCCATGTGACACTGGGTGGGACACGGTGTATCAGCTGGGAGCATTCAAATTTGCCTAATTTAGTGTCTATGTGTCTCTTTGGTAACACCATGTATGCAAGCATTCACTTGTGATTTAGGTTCCCAAGTTCCACGTGAACCAACAAGGTAAATCACCATATACTTTTAGCACTTTGTTCATCTTTCTCTCTGGTTCCTTTATTATCTCACCCAGGATATATATTTTTTTTCTTTCTTCCACTTCATCTAACCTGGTGTATGGGCTTTTCACACTTCTCATTAATAGTATTACACATTCATTATACTACTGATCTCAATCCACAGAAGTGTTGGCTCGCTGTCACCTACATTTGCACATTGGCCTTGGGGAATCTACAGTGCTCCCTGCTTGTCTAGGTGTCTCTACCTTGGGTCCCATGCCAGATATTTCTAATAGCTCTGGTCCTCTGTTCACATCTATGCAGTTGACATGAGTATTTATAGGGATGTCCATATTGTCCCTTACACCCATTACTTATACCTGTTATTCAGCTACAATATTATACCATATGGTTATGTTTCTAGTTATAGATCACCATTGCATTTGCCCCTGAAGAGTTGGTACACCCCATCGAAACGCATCGGGATTACATAGACGCATGATGTCCATACAGATGATTTTATGTTTTTTATATTGTTTACTCTAGATTTTCCAACACCATCCAGCCCCTCCAGTGGCCCATGTTGTGCAGGTCTCGTCCTTACCCCATGCTATGCCAAGTACCATGGCTTCAATATTTATATGGGGTTTTTAGCATGCCCTGCGTTCATGCGATTTTGTGTATGCTTCTTTTTTTGTGTCATTCAGTATGCTGTACATGATCTCACAAGGTATAATAAAATGTTCTTTGCTAAGACTGCTTTTTGGTATACCTCTCTCATTCACAATCCCCACAAACTCCCCCCCTTTTTTTGTCGGAACTTATATAAGCAATACTGTGTTTTATATCCTACATGCTTACTCTATATAGTGATTTGCCTAATTTAAAGTCTGGCTGACCAAATCTTCTCTCTTCTTGTTCAAATTTGGGATGGAGGCCAATTACTTATGGTGCCTTGGACCAAATCATTCTCTCTCGTGGCCGAAAAAGGTTAGGACGTACCCGTACGGGATTTCCCCCAGGGGAGCAATTCTGCCGCAGTATATCTGGTTGGGAACCAGATATAGCAGGTTGGGAACTGGTTAAAGAAAATTATTAGCATTGTTCTGATATAAGACTTTACACTAAAGAAAAGCTACAATTTAAAGTGGTCATTTACATGTCTGCAAATTGGGATTTCTCTTGACATTTCAGTCCCATCCAAATCAATTTTGATTTAGCATTGCGGAGATGGAGGACACAACTATACAAGGGTAACGTGGGTTGTATATGCATTTGCTTGAGGTTCTAGTACAAATGCTGTCATTGTTTAGTAATGAAGCATGACTGGCCAATCACCAGCATCCTAGCCCAGTTGAATATTTTGTCCTGCAGACTAGCCTTAACATTTATAGGAAGTTTTAGACTTAACAATGAAATCCCAGGGGCTTGTTAGTGCTGGAAAAAATGCTATACCTTATCTACAAAGCTATAGAAAAACATATCCAAAGCCCAATAGTTTTAAATGTGTTGGACTAGTATAGGACATGTTTTGTTATATGCTTTCTATTTGAAAGATTTCCCTTGACTTTCTCTCAAAGATACACAACAAACAGGAAGTGAGAGTAAATTCCCTTTTTGAAAGCTGGCACTGAAATGAGTGTCCCCATTGGAAGATTTGCTCTCTTTTCCTGATCACTTGACAACTTTAAAACACATTCACACAATTTTCTATACAATAACTAAAGTCTTTAAGAAAAATTGTTAAAAATAGTGAGTGAATTTTCTTAAAGCAATTAAAATCAGATAGATAGTTTAATACTTCCAGGGTCTATTTAAATCTAAAGTTTTATGTACACTTAAAAAGGGTGAAATGTGCCTGCAATGACAAGCCTTTGAATAAATATTCACTTAAGTGTGCATAGGTGTACTGCATGACCATGCATGTGTATATGTTCAGGAGGTACCCACTGTGGCTGATATACTAAATGAGCAGATCATACCCTTTTTCAAAATTAATTTGCCCTTTACAGGAACATTTTCACTTATTTTAGTGAATGTGGTAAAAAATTCACTTGGCAAAGAGTACCCAATTGAGGAAAACAGGATTTTCACATATACATTACCAGATAATAGAAGTTCCACCCAGCCAATAGACTCCCTTCAGAACTAAAAGCTTGGGGTGTTTCCATAAGTAGAGAATGGTAAGTAGGAGCACTTCTTCTAGAAGGGTACTCCAGGTGCTATTATACATACAATATCATACAGGATATCAGGATAGCAGGCTGACAGGCATCTTCAAGTAGCACTTACAGGAGAGAAGCAGGCTCTGAATAGCCAAAGATATGCAGAGAAAGGTGCTTCTGTGTGCAATATGTCAGCAATTTTATTAAAAGGCAATGGCTAAAAACACTTACAGGATTACATAGAAAACAGGCTCATCAATATATGTAGTCCTCCTGAGATATTCTTCCCTGTCACTATAAAGGGAGAAATTCCTCCAGGGGTGGGACTATACCGGCACTGGTAGATTAAAGTCAAAGAGGTAGTTAGAATTATAAAACTATCAAATTTTATTACAAACTGTACATATATAAAATATCAAGTGAAAATGAAAATGGTGTATGACAACCATACATGAATATTGGAAAGATTAGATACAGACACATAACGCATTTCAGAAGTGGGGGGGATCCGACACCCAACCTGATGTGACCATAGGTCGAATCGAAATAGGCCTGCAGTGATTCCCCGAGGATACGATCTGAAGAAACCGGGACTGTGTGATGTTGGTAGATGGGTATACTCTCAAATGGGAACTTGTATCAGTGGGACCATTGTATAGTGCAGAAAATCACTGCACCAACATGGTCCAAACTGAAGATAGTCCTGAGTCAGTTGTTTGGTAATGAAGCCAGGTGGTCAGTATTTCCAAGCTCAAAAAGCGAGTCCAAACCTGTATGAGCTTCAGAGAGATAGACACACATCCAGCCAATCAGAGAACCCAGGGTTCTCTGATCAACTGGATGTGTGTCTATCTCTCTGAAGCTCATACAGGAAATTTGTATGTACTGTATATTGAAGAAACCTCTGAAGGAGTCCTGAAACGTGTTATGTGTCGGTATCTTATCTTTCCAATATTCATGTATGGTTGGCATACACTATTTTCACTTGATATTTTGTATATGTACAGTTTGTAATAAAATGTTATATTTTTATAATTCTAACTACCTCTTTGACTTTAATCTACCAGTGCCACTATAGTCCCAACCCTTGAGGAATTTCACCATTTCCATTTATTAGGGATGATGGCACTCATCCACTGCAGTCAAATTCCACATTCCCTGTCACTGTGCTGGCAAGCAGCTACAGGAACAAAAGGTTTGGAGGAGTTAAATGACCATTGCACTTCTGGGACCACCATGGAATGCAGGGGGTGGAAGTGATGGCAGCAAGCGGGCAGCGAGATGTTTCGGAGTATGCTCAGAGGCTCCTTCTTCAAAAAGAGATTTTGAAGAAGTAGCCCCTCAGCATGCTCCAAAAAGCGTCTTCGCCCCCTTGCTGGCGTCACTTCTGCCCCCTGCATTCCACAATGATCCCGGAAAGTGTGGTGGCCATCTTGCTCCTTCAGACCCTTTGTTGCTGCAGCTGCTGGCCAGCACAGTGACAGGGAAGACCATCTCAGGAGGACTACATATATTGATGAGCCTGTTTAATTTGTAATCCTGTAAGTGCTTTTAACCATAGGCTTTTAATAAAATTGCTGACGTACTGCACATAGAAGAGCCTTTCTCTGCATATCTTTGTTTCCATAAGAAAACAAAGGCATTCTGATAATTGACCATTTATGCCAAGCTGATTGAGCAATAATTATCTAATTTCAAAGGGGAAGTTGAAGTCAGAGGCTAGTCAAATATGTTTCCTTAATTTACAACACAAGCGGCACACTAATGTCATAATAGCTGTCCTTATATAAGGATCAGCCTGGAAGATAAGCTGAACCCATAATCAGGCCATTTATGGGTGGCTTTGAGAATCTCAATGCAGCAAGCATTACAATGAGGACGTACTACTAGTCATCTCTACTGGATGGAACTGGAAGAGGTTAAAGTGTATATAAATAATCTATTTATTTTAGAACATTTTTTATATTAAAAAAAATGTTTTAATGTTCTATTTTATTGTCCTTCATCTAGGAATGAGTGAAATTGATTTGACATATTGGCAAAATGTATTGGAGTAAACAGAGAGGTAAAAATGAAGGTGGTTTTTAAGGGTGCAGTGGGCTATAAATGACTCATGATAATCACAGGATCTTCTCTTGTGCAAAAATAATTGCTTATCATAAGCCCTATTGTTATACATTGTTTTCACAGAAAGAAAAAAACAGACAGTGGATAAAAAAGGTGAAGAAAAAGCAGCAGTACATATTAATAATCAAATACAGAAAATAAAGGAAGAAACACTAATACAAAAAAAAAATTAAACTCAATAAACTAAACTGCCCTAAATACAATCCCAAAAAAGACATCCTAAAACAAGGAAACAAAGAAGTAGATTTATCATTCAAACAGATTTAATCTAAGGAGCTTGGCGAACTAAATAAAAAGTTTCCTTTTTGGTAACATTTTTCAGAAAACGGTCACTTCAAGGCAAAATCCTTTTGGGCAAAATTACTTGTCAGTATCATGCAGTATGTAGCTATAGAGTGGCAGCTATATTCACGTGGAAGTGAAAATAATAGCATTTGGACAATTTTTATGAGGACAGTTTTACAATCCATGTCACGATCTAGGATCTGTCTTCCAGGCTGAGAGAAAACAACTTAGTCAGAATAAAATAGATATATGGAGGATTTATTACCATGATGGTACATGAATAGATTTTTACATTATGCATAATATATAGAGCTAATAAGATTATATGTTTATTATACGTTTATTGATGAGACATCAATGTAATATGTATGCATTTTATAGGTTTTTAGAAAATATAATAAAATATGTATTTTTTTTATAGAAAATTATTGGTGGTGTAATGACTGTGCTTCGGGCAATTAGAAGCATAGCCTCCTAGTACATTTGAGTAATACAAAAAAGAAAAAAGTAGCCATGCTGAGCCTTTAGTTAAGGTAATCGAGTATCATACAGTAATAGCTTAACATAAAATACTAACTGCCTGTAATTTTGTGGGTAGTTGTCTACTAGAAACAAAAAAAAAAAGGTCTGGCAACCACAGTAAGTGAGCAAATAATAAATATCTGTCCCACTTGTCTTTGTGTTTGCAGGAAGCGAGCTGAAAGAAATATGGAGGCTGCTAGACCTTTATTTTCAAGTACTCTGTGCCCTGTTGTCACGCTGATCTTCTGCTGTAGGCTCCATGCACTAGTACAGCAGCCCATGAATTTGAATGCAGCAAAAAGGTCACTGACCCTTTCCTAAAACCGCAGCTGCACAGAAGCCACATGATGCTTTGGCACCATGCACTTCCTCGCATTGGAAAAAAATGCCACATTTTCAAATGTGTGAATATCTACTAAACAGCAGCTCATTTTTGCTGTGGTTTAAAAAAAATGTAGAAGTGTAGGCACCAGCAGGTATGATAACATTATATGGGATTTAAAATGTCCATATTAAGAAACATCATAGAAAAGTCCTTAGATGACTCTTTATTTAGAACAGGAGAAACAAATAGAGAAGCACCTCCAAGTGCACACCATATGAAAACTTTATTAAATGATAAAATGCCAAGTGGAAACTTACAAGCAAAGGTAAGTATAAGGCTCATCAAGATTGGGCAGTCCAGGACACAGTGTGGAATATCACGCCAATGAGCCACCAGGGTCAACTGCTAAGCCATAGGATGTGGAAGAAAGCCAGTTGGACATTTCCAAGGTGGCACAGACACATGGCGTGGCATTGGCTGGCTAATGTCACCTGAGTAGGGGCTGCTACACATTTTGGAGGATGCACAGTGGAGCCATTGGGCATGAGTGCTCTTTCTTCAGGCAGAAAGCATAGGAGCAATAGAGCATCTAATTATATTTACCAGCCATACAACAAGGCTCAGCAACAATAATACAAAAAATGCATACAAAAAATACATACAGGTACAACTTGAAAGGAATAAAAACATGTTAGCATATGAACATAACTTACAAATCAAATTTTTTGAAAAATAGAATTAATCTAGTTTAGCAGCAACCCAGAGGACCGGTATAGAATTAATGAAAATATTTTGTATATATGCTGTATATATCCTAAGTAAAAAAGAAGAAGCTTCAGATGTATTCCTCAATGGTGAGCATGGTCACGAGAAATCAGCTCCTTCCATTGCAAGCATTATAATGGATACTCACGCCAGGTATATTGGGGCATGCATTGTACAGACCACTATATCAACAGTATTGGCTATTATGGCCGCTATGTACAGTGGGATTCAGAGGGATGGCCAGGATATTTGGAGTTAGTTCATCTTTTCATTTTTCATGAAAAGATGAACTTACCCTTTAAGTGGGGGATTATAGTTAGATAGTTACATAGTAAGTGAGGTTGAAAAAAGACACAAGTCCATCGAGTCCAACCTATGTGTGTGATTATATGTCAGTATTACATTTACATATCCCTGTATGTTGTGGTCATTCTGGTGCTTATCTAATAGTTTTTTGAAACTATCGATGTTCCCCGCTGAAACCCCCACCTTTGGATGAGAATTCCACATCCTTGCCGCTCTTACAGTAAAGAACCCCCTACGTAGTTTAAGGTTAAACCTAATTTTTTATAATTTTAATGAATGGCCACATGTCTTATTAAACTCCCTTCCGCTGAAAAGTTTTATCCCTATTGTGGGGTCACCAGTGTGGTATTTGTAAATTGAAATCATATCTCCTCTCAAGCGTCTCTTCTCCAGAGAGAATAAGTTTGGTGCTCGCAACCTTTCTTCATAACTAATATTCTCTAGTTCCTTTATTAGCTTTGTTGCCCTTCTCTGTACTCGCTCCATTTCCAGTACATCCTTTCTGAGAACTGGTCCCCAGAACTGGACAGCATACTCCAGGTGAAGCCGGACCAGTGTCTTATAGAGTGGGAGAGTTAATGCTTTATCTCTTGAGTTAGTCCCCTTTTTAATGCATGCCAACATTCAGTTTGCTTTGTTAGCAGCAGCTTGGCATTGCATGCCATTGCTGAGCCTATCATCCACTAGGACCTCCAGGTCCTTTTCCACCGTTAATTCCCCCAGAGGTTCAATCCCTTCAGTGAGTAGATTGCATTCATATTTTTGCCATCCAAGTACGTTATTTTACATTTTTGCACATTAAACCTAATTTGCCATGTAGTTGCCCACCCCATTCATTTGTTCAGATCTTCTTGCAAGGTTTCCACATCCTGCGGAGAAGTTATTGCCCTGCTTAGCTTGGTATCATTAGCAAATACAGAGATTGAACTGTTTACCCCATCCTCCAGGTCATTTATGAACAAATTAAATAGGATTGGTCCCATCACAAAACACTGGGGGACCCCACTGTCCACCCCTTGACCATTCTGAGTATTCTCCATTTATCAGTACCCTCTGAACTTGCCCTTGTAGCCAGTTTTTAATCCAGGTACTCACCCTTGGTCCATGCTAATGGACCTTACTTTGTACAGTTAACGTTAATGGGGAACTGTGTCAAATGCTTTTGCAAAATCCAGATACACCACATCTACGGGCCTTTCTTTATCTAGATGGAAACTCACCTACTCATAGAAGGTTAATAGATTGGTTTGGCAAGAATGGTTCTTCAAGAATCTATGCTGATTACTGCTAATGATACCGTTTTCATTACTAAAATCTTGTATATAGTCCCTTATCACACCCTCCAAGAGCTTACATACTATTGATATTAGGCTAACTGGTCTATAATTCCCAGGGATGTATTTTGGCCCTTTTTTAAATATTGAAGCTACATTGGCTTTTCTCCAATCAGCTGGTACCATTCCAGTTAGTAGATTGCCAGTAAAAATAAGGAACAATGGTCTGGCAATTACTTTACTGAGTTCCCTAAGGACCCTTGGGTGCAAGCCATCTGGTCCTGGTGACTTATTAATGTTACGTTTTCCAAGTCTATTTCTAATTCTGTCCTCTGTTAGCCAGGAAGGTGCTTCTTGTGATGTGTCATAAGGGTAAACAATGCAGTTTTGGTTACTGAAGCCCCCCGATTCCCTCATGAAGACTGAGGAGAAGAATAAATTCAATACCTTTGCCATCTCCCCATCCTTTGTAACCAGATTTCCTTCCTCGTTCTTATGGGGCCAATATAGTTAGTCCTCCCTTTTTTACTGTTTATATAATTCTTGGGACTTTTTTTTGCTCTCCTCCGGTATGTGTCTTTTGTGTTCTGTCTTAACCGCCCTAATTGTACCCTTACATTTCTTGCTGCATTCTTTGTAAAGTCTGAATGCTGATGGTGATCCCTCAGCCTTGTATAAATACCTCCTCCTTTATTTTTATATGCATTTTTACATTGGAGTTAAGCCATCCAGGACTTTTGTTCGCT
Source organism: Lithobates pipiens (assembly GCF_037356315.1). NCBI lineage: Eukaryota > Metazoa > Chordata > Amphibia > Anura > Ranidae > Lithobates > Lithobates pipiens. The sequence goes on along the minus strand of NW_027507718.1, from coordinate 286,071,589 downwards.
CTTTTAAATGTATTTTCCATATCAATGAGATGCACTGGCTCATGCCCTTATTTAATATGCACTTAAAGCAAACCCATCTCTCCTCTGTGTTCTTTGATCCTAAGATTCTATCCCAATGTACATCTTCTAGCAAGGTTCGTAGTTTATTGACGTTGGCTCTTTTGAAATTCAGTGTCTTTGTATTCCCCTTATGTGTGAGTTATACAGAAGCCAATTAACATGTGATCACTGTTTCCTGAATTGCCCCTTATTTCCACATACGTGATCAGGTCTGTATTGTTGGTAATCAGTAATTCTAGCAACATTTTAAACGCTTATTATTCCATAGACATATAAGTAGTCATATGATTATCACATTTTACTGTTAATTCACACCAATGTTCTAGCTATAATACAGTGGTGTCACTTAATTCAATTATGGTAACGTGAATATAAGCCAGACCTTGAACCGAGCAAAGGAACAGCAATTGACCTTGAGGATACATAACTAGTTAAAACCTATCTGCAATAGTAAACATGATACCCTAATAACCTATTCATTCCAATGTTTTAGTTAAACTCCAATATCAATCTCATTCAAAAGTAGTGGAGGGAGGGGAGGAGAACTTCTGTCTACCTACCTTAATCTACTGTCACAGAAAGTCGGCTGATTCGGCAAAACAAATACATACACAACAAATAAATGTTTTTAGACTCAAGTCCAGTTATCTGGCTTCAATGCTGATAACGTTTGGCAGGGTGAATGGCCACTGAATGCAACAGACAAGAGATTGATCTATTCAGACAAGTGTGCCTGCAACTGCCTTCTACTACCGTAATTTGTATTTATTTATTAGGTTATAATGTATTTTATTTCCATTTTGTCCCGTAAAAGTCTTTAGTGCATTACCATGCCTTTTTCTACTTTAGAAATGTTCTACTATACACATATACAGTATAATATACACTAGGGCTGATATACAAAATGTATGCTTACTTCATTTTCAAACCTGGACTGAAAAAATTGCATTTGAAAGCTGATAGGTTGCTCTGGGCAACAACACATTTTTCCTATACTGTACTCTTCATATATCAACCCCAGGCTGATAGCTAAAGATGCTTAAATAAACTTCTAGTTGTTTTATTTGAGTTGATTTAATGTAAAAATTAACTAGTATATTATAATCTCAATACTTTGTTTTATTACAAAGACAGATTAATTTGCTAATTTGCTATTCAACAACAGTGATATTTAAAAAAATATATATCGTGTTTCTCCCACAAAATAACAGAAAATTGAATTGTATCATTATTTTATTATTTTATCATATCTCATCATCTTTTTAAACTGAATTTGAACACTTTCAAAAGTAATGTTTATCTTGATCTGGATTTGAAATTTCATATCCTCCTTTTATTTCAGAAAGTTTTCTTTAGCAGCAGTAAATATTTGTAAAAATAGAAATATATTACAAAGCTTTTGATGTGCTGATTGGTAAGAGGGGAGACAGCTGCACAGATGTCTTGGGACCAGTCTCAATGACTAAATGAAGATCTCTAGTGTTTTCTTGTTAGCCAAGATAGATCTACGTCCAGATGAACCACCTTTAGTCAATAATGGACGTACTTGATGCATGTGATCAGAAACCACAAATCAGTTTTCCCTAGGAGCTAGTTATTGGCAGATAGTGCCCTAGGCTATGCCTTTATGCTACCTGGCTGGCTGTAATTTTTCTTCCACTGAAGTTTTTAGAGTCATACAGGCAGAAATGTTATCTGAACACAAAAAGCTGTCAGATGTCAACTGGTCAATTATATTTATCGCTTAACTTGGTTCATCCAAGGCTCCCAGCACATCATTAGAACGTGAAGTAGCAAGACGATATTTTATCATAAACCATGTTGTTAAATAAATGATGGCTAAAAATGTTCTGATAAACAGAAGAAATAAAGCATTTGGAATAACATATATATGCATGTCCCTTTCAAACGGTAAAAATCAAGCAGCATCCCATTAAATAAATAGTATCAGCACATATAGTTTAATACATCCTTTGGAAATGCTATATATCATGTATATATATGTATATATATATATATATATATATATATATATATATATATATATATATATATAAACGGGTAAAATAAGTATCGGACACACATTTTTCTAGGTAAATATATTTCTAAATGTGCTATTGATATATCATTTTCACTACATGTCGGTAACAACCCATACAATTTATATATATGGGTCGGTCAGGTCACCCACACCACAATAACCCCCATCTCATTGGTTGATCAGTTGCCAGCCCTGCACTTACCCCATCTGTGGCACAGCAGCTCTTCCCTCCGGGCGACGGGAGGCGGCTTCGCCTGTGTCTCCTCCTTAGCATCACAGCAGCTGTGCGTCTCCTCCTTCCTCCTTCGAGGCCAATAGGATCACTTCTCCTTTTGGCAAATCGAGAAACAGGTCTCACGACCCACTTCCTGATTGGCCGGGAGGAGAATCAGTGTGACAATAGCGAATACTCATTCCCTATTGTCAAACAACTGGGTGGGCTCAGGGCACAGTGCGCACCCTTTTTTGAAGCCTAGTAGAGCCTCTGGCTCCAATCACATGCTTAAAAGAAACCCTATTGGAATCAATGCGTCCCATGCAGTGCATGTAGATTAGAGGGCCAGATGCATGGATAGAGGGGCGGCGCCCCTGCACAGTGCATTACGGGCCGCCACTGTAAATAAGTTCAGAAATCTCATCTGGGTGTGTGTAGCATGCTGTTGCATTCCTTGAACCTTCTATTGTTTCTTCTTCATTAAGTGGGGGCCCTGTCTGCAGTGGGGGTCCTACCTTTGTTCCCCAACTTCTGGTCTCCCATCTACCCTCAGCTCCTGGGGGGAACCCCCGCTGTGACATCTTTCACAGCATTGAGATCCAAATGTTATTTCTTTTGACCTTTACCGTGTGGTCTTGTTTTCTACGTTACTAACCTCCATATGTACACCTAAAAGCCCCATACACACTATCAGTTTTTCTGCTGAGTTTTTCCTTCAGATTTACCAAAACCATGTAGTGCAAGGGGCTGCCTGATCGCATACAAATTGAAACTCCTAAGGTTTGACCTCATATTATATGGTTTTGGTAAATCTGAAGGAAAAACTGATAGTGTGTATGGGGCTTAAACCAACTTTGGCTGTCTCTTGATGAAGTGGGTATTGTCCCGAGAAATGCATAGAGATCACAGCTTCTGCAAATGAATAAGGCGTTATTTAACCACTTTGGCATCTTGAATGTACATTGGTGAACCTGTGTTTTATTATGACGCAATTAATGTGGAATTGTATTTTTTATTGAGTTTACAATACAGAAAAACCAATACAGTACAGATATTGCGCAGTACGCGTTGAAGGCATAAGACACAGTCATCAGACTCAGAAATGTTTACTCAGAAAATGACACAGAACTAGGAGTCTAGTACTCTTACTAGTACCTCCATAACCTACATAACCTCCGTAACCTCCATTCCCATTTACACACCTAATCTACAGGCTTTACCTGTCTAACACCTACTGGGCCTCACCAGCACCCCATCTGGGATCACACTGTACAGGGTGAGAGCCTTCTGGTGTCCTGTCTCCTGCAAAATGGGTGGAGGACATCAACTGTAATGTAGGAGGGGGACTCTATCGGGGGTGTGTCCTACGCTCCAACTCCTCATCCCTCCAGATCTGACCAGCTAATAAAAATGGGGTGTGTAAGAGATCCTGGAGGTTGAGGGAACGAATGGAACTTGTACAGACAGACAGGGGATGGGGGGCAGGGGAAGGTAGGTGAGGGGTGGAGGGGGGGAAGCGTGTCAGCGGGCGAGTAACGTCCACATCCAAGAGAGGTCCGGGGGTCTAGGGCTGGACTCCCGGAATCAGAGATATGCCCATGTATTGAGCCCAAGGCTCCCATGTAGCTTCGAACTGGGCTGTGTAGTAATATTCCAGTAAGTTTCTCTTGAAGCATTATCCAAGAGATTTTTTTTATGGCAGCTGCTAAGGAGACTCTAGGGAGTTTCCATGCTTTGGCTATTGTCATTTTGGCACCCAGGAATATAAATTGAATTAGTTTACGAGTGTGTTTCGGGGTCTTAGGGAGATTAGTTTTAAGGAGAGCAATGGCAGGGCTTCTCGGGAGAGTGAGGTTTGTGATTTTCCTTATTAAGGCCAGGATTTTTTTCAGAAAGGCCTTATTCTGGGGCATTTACACCAGATGTGGGCCATGGACCCTACAGGTTGGCAGCCTTGGAAGCATCTGGGGTCAGCTGCGGGGTACATTAAAGAAAGTCTCGAAGGGGTCAAGTACCATCTGGTAAGGACCTTTAAATTGGCCTCTATCAGTGAGACATTTCTGATGCCTTTAAAGGCTCTGGAGAAGGAGGCCTGCCATTGCTCCACGGACATGCCAATTGCTAGGTTATTCTCCCAAGCCATCATATAAGTGGATTTATTCGGTCGGTGAGCAAGTGCCTCTCTGCTCGGTAGCTTGTCCGCACCATAACTCATATGGAGTGCAGCCTGAGGAAGCCTGCTTTTCTGTCCAGATCTTTAGTAAGAAATGACGGATCGGGTGGAATCTAAAGTGTTCTGAGGGCGGCAGCTCGAGCTGGTTCACACAATATCCCAAGGTCATAGGGCCCTGAGCATTAAAAAAGTGCCCAATTCTATATAGACCCTTGTTGAGCCACCATCTAAAAACTTTGATATCCTGGCCTGGTGGGAATTCTGGGTTGTTGAACATGTGAGCCAAGGGCTTTGTATATGTTTTTATGCAAATTGAAATACATGTTGTAAATCTTTTTTATATATTAGATGTATTCACCACTCCCAAAAGTCCCATGGGCATTTGCTTTTTTGTTGTTCTGGAATATAGGGGACTGAGTGCTGCTTAGGTCTCTGCACAGATGGCCCCTTTTTCTCTCTGCTTCCTTAACAAACATTGGACAGGAACATACACAGTAGCTGTGGAAAATGCGCTACTATGTATTATGTTTGGCTCCTGATGAATAAGCTAAAAGTCAAGTGTTTGAATGAAACCTATATTCAGACTGAACCTAGAGCTCATCCCTAGCAGTCAGGCCATACAGCATCGCATATTGAGCAGGTGATCAAGGCTATGTATTGTTTAACATAGTGTACAGAATGCAGTGGTCAGGATTATTGCAGTCAGGACTATGTGGTTAGTGTGCGCTTTTATTGTGTAACATACCACTTAGCATATAGGGTGCAGAGGCCAGAACTATGTAGTAGGTAGAATGTAGGGGTCAGGAATATGTAATGTACCACATAACATATAAATTACAGTGGCCACAACTGTATGTAGCATGAATATTTTAGAAATCAAGACGGTGTAACATACAACATAGAGTACAGAGTGTAGTGGTCAAGACTTCGTAATGAAAAACACAATGCATATAGCGAAAGTCACATTTAAGTCACACCCATCCAAAGTTGCATCAAAGATGCATCAAAGTTACAATGGAAATCCCACTACTTTGGAGTCGCATAAGTGTAAATGGAGCACTAGGGACAACATAATCAGTACAGTAGAGTGTGGAATGTGACTTTAATCAGAAAATAAGTGAGTTTAGGTTAGCTACCGTCTCATCAGAGACTGAAAAAGCAGCTTCTTGGATGTTTTAAAGAGGATATATTTTGCATGTAAATGAATCAAAACTCCACTGTCAGTTTGTGTGTAACCTACCTCCTTTAGCTGTATACAGCAGGTTTCCGTGTCTGTGATGTCACTTCTTTTCCTGGCTGAATTTCAAAGTCCTCTGACTTCCTTTTTCCTTTCAGTCCTGATACTACATGTCCCATGATCTTTTGAGCCTCTGTAACTTCAGGGCAGACTATGGGAGTAACTTGTACCAGTTCTGAGAGTTAATGGGGGTGAGTCCTAGGGTTACTGTAGGGGTTTCTGGGCCTTCATGTGAGCCATAAAAGGTGTGAATGTGTCATACCTTGTCCTATGTCATTCCTGTCTTGCTGCATGTCAAAGAATAATGACTGCAAGACTACAGAGGAAGGGCTACGGGAGGTTACGAAGGTGTTTCTTTCATATGTAAATGAATCACTTCACAGAAAGCAGGGCTCTCGCAGGCTGGGATCTGGGGGGCGGGGGAGGGGGTGAGACTCTCCCTGTTCACAATGGTTGGCATATTTAACTGGGCAAGATTGAATTCTAATTGTGATCTATTCAATCCTGTCCAGCAGCCGCATGTCTAGCTTTCAGAACAAGTGTATGAAGGCATTTCCTTCTTGCATAATACTGTGATCTGTTAGGTGGGACTTGGGACTTTTCCTGTAGGTGTGACTGGGTCGGATTAAATGCTAATTAGGATGCATTCCATCCCACCCACCATCAGGGCTGTGAAGGAAGTTACATCATTTACAGTCTGAAAGACTACAAAGGGGAGTGTTACAGACTCTAGCTGCTGCAGGAAGTGGCTGTGGAATGGACAGAATCTATCGGCAGGATATGCAGAGTGTCACATGACATAAAACAACAACTAAACCCAGAATATCAGAGGATCTGCAGACAATACAGCAACATGGTACAGAGGTCTGATCTATGCTGGGATTACATTCAATTCTTGTGAAAAGAAAGTTTGAATTCAGCTTTAAGAACCACAAGTATTTAATATTACATAGTATTTGTTAAGGTGGAGTTCCACCCAAAAATGCAACTTCCGCTGATTTGTCTCCTCCCCCTCAGGTTCCACATTCGGGACCTTTCGGGTCGGATGGGGGAGCGGATACCTGTCTTTGACAGGTATCCTGTTCCCACTTCTGGGAGTCCGGGCCGTGGCCCATGACATCACCAATTGGTTCCCTCCTCCTTCCCTGCCGCCGGAGCCAGTAGGAGAGAGGAGCGGAGCCTCCTGCATGCATAGTAGGGTTCCCAGCATAAAGCAGAAAGGCTACACAGTGGGGTTCTCTTACCCGCAATGGCAGCGGCATGCACCTGACAGCTGATAGAAACATTATCTGCCGTGCCGACATCGCTGGACTCCAGGACAGGTAAGTGTCCTATTATTAAAAGCTTTTAATTTTTGCACTGGAACACAGTTTTAAAAAATAAAATGGGTCTTATGTAAATTTAAATGAATAGTATGAATATGATGAATAATGAATAATTAATAATAATAATGTTTAATATTTACACTGTGAATACTTTTGATCTGTGCCAGTTTGGGTGGCCATAAAAAAGGAAGCAAGCCTGAAGATACTGGTATAAAAGATTGAAGCATGTCATTTGTAACAATAGCTGAATGCAGACAGTTAACTGAATATTAGTGCAGCTTGGAAGCAAACTGGTTAGACATTATTTTACACCTAGTACAATTATATACATTTTTAATAATGTTCATTCTATTCCTAATAACATAGTCCAGATTGTTGATGCTATTGTTATTTTCTTTTTCTTTTAATGTAAGACACATTGATATGAATTTTTAGATAATATAGGGAGCCAGCATCATCCATGATTTTTTGCCACTGAAAGATGAAGCTCTCAATTTATATTAAAATGAAGAATTTCCTAAGGGAGACATAGAAGAGAATGAAACAACAAACAGAGCTTTAGAGACTTGCTGTGTAAAGTGACAGTGACAGCAATATGGTAGATTTCATGCCACAGTGGCCCAAAGGATAACGGTAAGAGTTATAGCCTGAGCCCTACTAGCTGCAAGTTGGCAGCTTTATCTGGCTTAAGCACTTGCTAAGATGCTTTACAATGCATGGGCTAATAAAGTACAGTGACTTTTTCTCCCTGTCTGTCTTTGGTTGTATGTCATTGTCACCAAGTGAAATATGACTCTGGGTGATGCATTGTTGTTCTAGATTCCTTTTAGCATCAGTGAAAGGAAAATCACAAAGTTCCTCCTCCATATTCCTCTTAAAGTGGAATCTCCTTCGTCTTAAATACTTTCTCTCTTTTCTAATTCTAGAAAGTTAACATTTACTTTTTACTTTTATACCTGGTAATGTAACTTTAGCTAGCATAACAAATGCAATAATAACAAAATCTAAAGAACAGAACAATATAGCAGATTTAAAGGAATTTACAAATTTAGCATAGTTTCTGTAAGGGCTCAACAGAAACTGTGCGGAGAAAGTGATAGGTTTAGTAAAAACACAAATAATTCTTAGTAAATCCACTAAATCCATGTTTAACCAAGCATTTAAATGGTGTATATCCAAACATTTAAACTTAAAAAAGAAATAAGTGATGTATATAAAATGGTATAATTAGTTACGCAATGATTTCAGAGTCATGCTGTAAATTAGGATATGATGGCTTAAATGAGAATCAGGTATAGGAAAATATCAACATTTACAATTTATCACAAACTAAAAGGACTTTAAATAAAACTAAGCAATAAAGGAAATCAGCATTGTTTCACCAAACATACTGTATGTGAAATGCGTCTTTTTATTCAATTACTATATTAATATAGTTATATAAAAAAAGATTAATATTACATACAGTATACCAATTTCATGCAAACTCTATGTTCTTGCTGGTACAGTACGTGTTTATTGCTTAATAAAGATTTATATACCTTTACAAATGTTAAATATAAACAACTTTAATCAAAATGAATCAAAGTTTCCCATATACATATATATATATTACGGTATATATATTTGAACAAATCAGAACAGAATCAAAATGTGGAACAAACTGGTCCCATAATCAAAGTCCTTAACCATTTGCTGACCACCTACCACATATTTACTGGTCGGTTCTATTGCATGAAATGACGTACCTGTACATCATTTCGTGCAATAGCCACTGGGTGGCACGCACTGCCAGAGGCGCGATCTCAGGCTGATTGGAGACGGGGATGCCAATCAGCGGGTCCGGTGAACCCGATGTCCGCCAGCCAACCACGATCGTTCCCCAGAGAGGCAGAATGGTGATCTGCCTATGTAAACAAGCAGATCGTCGTTCTGACTGGGAAGAAGATGGAGATCTTCTGTTCCTGCTAAGGAAGAATACCAACCTCTGTCATCACTCAGTCAGAGCAACCCCCCCCACTATGGAAAACACCCCCTAGGAGCACACTTAACCCTTTGATTGTCCCTGATGTTAACCTCTTCCCTGTCAGTGTCATTCCTACAGTAACAGTGCATATTTTTAGCACTGATCACTGTATTAGTGTCACTGGTCCCCAAAAAAGTGTCAAAAGTGTCAGTTAGGTGTTTTTGTCCACCACAATGTTGTAGTACCACTAAAAATCAATGATCATCGCCATTCCTAGTAAAGAAAAATCAAATAAATAAAAATTCCATATAAATATCCCATCGTTTGTAGACGCTATAACTTTTGCGCAAACCTATCTATATACGCTTATTGTTTTTTTTTTTTACCACAAATATGTAGCTTAATACATATTGGCCTAAATTGATGAAGAAATTTGATTTTTTTACACTTTTTATTGGATATGTTTTATAGCAGAAAGAAAAATATATTGGTTTGTTTTCAAAATTGTCTCTCTTTTTTTTGTTTATAGCGCAAAAAATACCACCATAAGAGAGCTCTCTTTGTGGGAAAAAAAGAGCATCAATTTTATTTGGGTACAGCATCGTACGGACACGCAATTGTCAGTTAAGGGCCTGGTCATTAATGGGGTCAAACCTTCTGGGTCTGAAGTGGTTAAATAAAAAAATTGCAGGTAGAGTTTTTTTTCAAAGAATAGACTTTCTAAAGAAAAAAGCAAAAAATAAAACTCTTTTATCAGTTTACTAGCTTTTGGTTTTAGGTAAACTACTTAAGAAACAAGTTCAGTTCAATGTCCACTTCTCTTGGAGTTTGAACCAATGCAATGGTATTGCAATCCATAATGCATGCATGTTATATTGTGCCCAATGGTAAATGCTCTCACTGACACTCCATCAGAGAAAGCATGACACTTAACTCACACTTAGCATGCACCAATGCCCAAAAATAGGCTTATGGATGGACTTGTTTTTTTTAGACGTAATCCACTTTTTATTACTATATTAATTCTCTGGTTTGAATATAATTCTAATATATAAATTCTTAATATTTTATATGCTGTGTTCTTTTTTTTTCCAAAAAAAGAAAAGAAATGGGGATTAGCAATGCTATGTTAAAATGCTGATAAGCATGCATTATCATTTAGATAAGTGCTTTTAGCCCAAAACTTTCTATAGCTAGCCAAGTTATAAATGAAAACAGACACCACAGCCAGGTAGTTAAAACCCAGACTTCCAACCGTATGAATATAAGATCTGGATATATGATAACTTCTGCCAGTGGACATTATATGGAAACTTCTAATGTTCATCACCCAATTCTGCATCTCAGAAATCACAATCATGTTTATATTTTCATTCTTTAAAAGATATCATGCAATATATTCATGCCTTTCCAAGCATTCATAGTCATATAATATAATAGTGTAGTGAAAGCAGATAATGGCTTAAAAGTCAATATGTAGGAATTTTCATGTATGCTTCAGCATGTCTTTAAAAGCTTGATACATGTGAAAGAGTTTTTTTAAAAATGCCTCCCGATGTCACATTTTCTCTTCAGCATGGTCAGAAGTTCTGTTCTCATGATGCAATAAAAACCTCTTTTACCCACAGGTGAGCTGTGTTACCAGTCATCACAAATTAATGAAATGGGTGGTGTTAACAGTCACAGATTTTTTTTTTTTTTTAGGACATCAGGTCCTATAAAGCATAAAAGCTTTCCCTACCAATTGTAACATTTAAAAATATATCCTGCTTTCCATTGGATTAGTTTTTCATTAGGAATTTCCAGCAGAATGATTAGCATGTGTATCAGCAATGCACAATTAGTTTCTAGCTGGTGTGAATTGATTTACTCAAGTAGCATTTATAATTTTTCTATCTTTTTTATCCCAGTAGGTAGTGGACAGACATCTAATCTCTGCCTTGGAGCTTTCTCTGTGCTTGAACTTTGATTCACAGATTGGTCTTTTCTAGCCACATGGGAGCTGCAGCCATGTCTATTTAAATCCCAATGAGTCGATAGATGCAATAATAGCTTTGGGCACATTTCCACTGAACTCAGAAGGGAAATGACCATTTCAATAAATGTAAAGCTGTGCTGCACACAACCTGAATATTATGTAAACTAGTCTCCTGGGAACAATTCCTCCATTATGATCCTAAATAATAAAAGGAATTATTTCCTTTGCTTCGTGCAACAAACCTGTTACTGCACCTTCCATCGCTAATAGGTAAAAGATGCAATAAACAAAGTTGACATGAAAAAACAAGTAAACCCTTTGGTTTAAATTTATACTTGAGGTCAGGTTGGTTAACTGCCTCTTCATGCAGCTATATGCGGTATCTTCCATCATACATGTTTTGTTTTTTTAACATTTTAACATTCTGATAAAATGTTTGTGAATCAGTACTGCTTGGACCTTGAAGAAGCGGACATACCTCAAAAGCTTGTCCTGAAAAATTGTTTGTTAGTGCAAATAAAAAAGTATCATGGACAGTACTCAATTTTCTCTGTTTAATTTTATAGTACATAACGCTTAAATAACCAAACAAAATTAACATATATTCTGTATACTTGTACACCAGGTAATACATATTCTGAAATGACAATAAATTATAAATCACATAACATATAAACCACAAATATAATTTCATATACATAATACATTTACAATTGTATGACTATATTAATGTTAAATAAATGACTGTCATACCATGTCCGTATACTCGATGTTCATATAATCACCCCTCTGATGCAAAAAGAAATAAATAATTACAACATCAACTACATATTCCTTACAGTTATAAAAACAATATATGATTTTTAAAACACTGAAGAAATGCTCAGTCAATTTTTACTACCAATACTGTATATATAGTGACTATTAAGACAATGAAACTTCGTGCAAAATTATCTACAGTATAAGAAACCATGAACATATAAGCTTGACTGCCTTTCAAATTCAAAAGAGATGGTAAAACAGTTTCTCAAATCCTTTTTTCGTGCTTATTTTAATGTCTTTGATATATGCGCAGTTCAGTGAATATAGCTTGAAAGTAAAGTATCCCCTCCAGCAAATGCTTTTAGTTGTTTTGCCCTGGAGATTTTTTCTTTAGGAAGAAATAAGAAAACTGGAGCAGCTAAAATTCAATAGTCCACAAGGTTTTCCTTCAAATGATCTATGTATAACATAACAGTTCAATAGTTCAGAGATCAATAACATAATCAGCCAGCTGAGTGTCTTCACTTTATCATAATAGTATTAACATTTGTATCAGCACTTCACACGAGTTCTTTGATAAAACAAGTACTTTCTTTTCAACATAGTATATTACTAGAGATGAGGTTTGTGTATGCAGCCATACAGGGTTTAAATCGGACTCTGCATACTCATAATTAACAGACTGGGTGAATTAAATATTCACATTTGGCCTTTTTGCCAGTGCTAACTTTTGGCTGCTACTGGAAAAGAGAGCCATTTTATTGGTGGTATTACTGCTGCCATTAAGTGACAACTTTTTGCTGTACCACTTGCATATTAGCAAACGAGAACACTTTTCAGGATGGCTGCCTGCACCCTAGTAACCAACGATATCTACCTAAGCAGATTTGCCAGTCACTATAAATTACCAAATAACGTGCCTTGAAAAAACATGTAAATATGTTTCCTCCAGGTAGTGTTATAAAAATGTAAAAGCTCTGCCAGAAACAAATACGTGGCTCAGCCAGTGAAGGTGCATGTTGACATCTTTCTTGCACATTTTTCTTGCAAAAACAGTATGGAATAGCTAACTGGTTGATTAGCCAGACAGATCAAAAAACATTTTAACAACCTGTTAGAAAGTATGTCAGTGAATCAAAAAACACTGTTAAATTTTCAGTATGGGTGACAGTTATGTAATGTACATAAACAACCACATTTAGAAACTGAAAACAGAAATAACTTATTTTAGTGCACTTGTCACTTACATTAACACAATGTCTGAACACTGAGTAAACAACAGATAGATGCTTCCTACTTACCAACACCTGTGCCCCCTCCCCATGGTTCATATTCAATATGCCTATCAATTAGGTGGTTTCACCCAGATCATGCCCACTTTTCATGCTGTCCTGGAATTATCCCAGCCACTTTCTGTGTGGGTCCACCCCTATTATTGTGAAAACCCTTTACTCTCAGTCACAATTCCCTCCGATAATACCCCCTTTTTTTTTTAGTCAATGTGAACTCTCAGCAGGGGTGATTCTGTGGACCCGAGACGCAACCTGGGACACAGCATGGAGGACTGTTCCACCAATTGGGGGGAGGTTGAAATCTATAATGCTACAGCTGAATATTTTCTTGATTTTCTTCTTCATTTACTCTTGTGCATGTCACAAGGGAAAACGTATTGGTAGATATAAATAATAATGAACTTACATTTTTATTTTTAACTGTGAATGAACAGGTATGATGAAGGTACTTTTTGTCAAAGAATCTGTTTCTATACATGGTCACAATTGAGCAAATGCCAAGTGTCATAGCACCTTTTTACATATACGTTAGCTGCTAATTTATGTATTGCGTGTAGTGTTTTTGACAATTAAAAGTGCAGAACAAAATATAAGTAGCATTTCTTTGGAAATATGAAATATAAACCTTCTATTACTCTAACTACTTCCCACCCAGCCTCTATATTAAAACAGCGGTGCTGGAGCTTCCTAGATTTGGAAAGGTGTATTAAAATGTCCTTCCAATCGTGTGCATCATGAGTGCCCTCTAGGGCATGCAGCAGCATGCCAAGTGATCACTGTATCCATCGTACACAGTAGATCACAGAGTGGGGACCATTTACAGCAATCACAGTTGTAAACAAAGGCTGCATGTCTGCAACCTTTTAATGGTTTCCTGTGAGAACCATGGGCTGTGAAAGGAAATGGATTGCATACTGCTGTCATAAGCCACTGTGAGTGAGCAGTGAGCAATCAGAGTGTAAAAAAAAGTGGTCTTTCCCCTGAGCAGTACAGTGTCACTATGATGACACTGTACTGCTCTGTATAGTGATCACAGACACGAATGGTGGCACGGATGACACTGATGTGGCAGTGATCATGTACAATGGCTGGCTGCTCTGATATCACTGTACAATAGTGCCACCAGCCATAGTCTTTGATCACTGCCACTGCAGTACAATGTGACAAGACCAGTACAGCTGGTCACAGTATCCCTATTCACCACCGCACCAGTCTCAGTGTTCCTAATCACCACCACAGTTCCAGTGTCACCATAAGGTTTTGTTCACATGTGCAATCCTCTCTGAAGAGCAATCAAGTCTTTGATGACAATCACACCAATCACAGCGTCACCATACCAGTGTAGCTAAAAACAGTGTTCCTGATTGCCCTCCCACAAAACTAGTGCAGCCAGCAATGGTTTTCCTGATAACTACCACACCAGTCCCAGTGTCACCAGATCCGTGTATATTAGCAATAGGGATGAGCCGAACACCCCCCCCCCCCCCCCCCCATTCGGTTCGCATTCAGAACATGCTAACAGGCAAAAACTTTGTTTGAATATGCGAACACCGTTAAAGTGTATGGGACACGAACATGAAAAATCAAAAGTGCTCATTTTAAAGGCTTATATGCATGGCCATGTAATAAGAAAGTGTTTGGGGACCTGAGTCCTGCCCCAGGGGACATGTATCAATGCAAAAAAAAGTTTTAAAAACTGCAGTTTTTTTCGGGAGCAGTGATTTTAATAATGCTTAAAGTGAAACAATAAAAGTGTAATATTCCTTTAAATTTCAAACCTGGAGGGTGTCTATAGTATGCCTGTACAATCGCGCATGTTTCCTGTGTTTAGAACAGTCTGACAGCAAAATTACATTTCTAAAGGAAAAACTACTCGCGGCTATAATGAATTGTCGGTCCGGCAATACACATAAAAGTTCATTGATAAAAACTGCAAGGGATTTCCTCACAGGGGAACCCCGGACCAATATTTAAAAAAAAAATGGGTGGGGGCCCCCCTAAATTCCATACCAGGCCCTTCAGGTCTGGTATGGATTTTAAGGGGAGCCTTGTGCCAAAATAAAAAAAATGGCATGGGGTCCCCCCAAAAATCCATACCAGACCCTTATCCGAGCACGCAACCATAAAAAGAAGGGGGGCAAGAGAGTGCCCTCCCTCCTGAACCATACCAGGCCACTTGCCCTCAACATTGGGAGGGTGCTTTGGGGTAGCCCCCAAAGCACCTTGTCCCCATGTTGATGGGGAGAAGGGCCTTATCCCCACAACCCTTGGCCGGTGGTTGTGGGGGTCTGCGGGCGGAGGGCTAATAAGAATCTGTAAGCCCCCTTTAACAAGGGGACCCCCAGATCCTGGCCTCCCCGTGTGAATTGGTAATGGGGTACAAATGTACACCTACCATTTCACAAAAAAGTGTCAAAAAGGTTAAAAAAAGACAAGAGAAGGTTTTTGACAAGTCCTTTATTAATTTCTTCTTATTTCCCTGCTTCTTCTTCCATCTTCTTTCTTCTGGTCTTCCTTCAGTGTTCTTCTTCTTCCTCCATCTTCTTCTTCTCCATCTTCTTCTTCCTCCGCTTCTTCCTCCGGTCTTCTCGTCTGGCATCTTCCTCCGGCGTTCTTCTCTGCTTCGTCATCCACACGACCCGCCTCAGTGGGAGTCTTCCACTGTGTGACACTTCTGTTCTTCTGACACGTCTTGTATAATGGAACCCCACCCCATGTTGTCACCCCATGACACGCACCACTTTACACTTTACAATTTAACCACTTTCAGACCGGACCATTTTGCTGGCTTAAGACCAGATCACTTTTTGCAATTCGGCCCTGCATTGCTTTAATTGACAATTGCGCGGTCTTGCGACATGGCTCCCAAACAAAATTGCTTTCTTTTGGTGGTATTTGATCACCCCTGCGTTTTTTATTTTTTGCGCTATAAACAAAAATAAAGTGACAATTTTGAAAAAAAACGCATTCTTTTTTAACTTTTTGTTATAATAAATATCCCCCAAAAATATATATAAAAAAAAATGTTTCCCTCAGTTTAGGCCGATACGTATTCTTCTTCATATTTTTGGTAAAAAAAAATTGCAATAAGCAATTATTGATTGGTTTGCGCAAAAGTTATAGCGTTTACAAAATAGGGGATAGTTTTATGGCATTTTTATTAATAATTTTTTTTTTACTAGTAATGGTGGCGATCAGTGATTTTTATTGTGACTGCTACATTATGGCGGACACATCCCACAGAGAGGATGTGCTCACAGTGCCTCTCCTCACTTCTTGTCAGAGTCACTGAGCTCAATGAACAGCTTGGACCCTGCAGAGTTTGACAGGCAGCACTGCCTGTCAAACTCGCCTATTGATTTCAATGGGGCCACTTTGCAACTGCAAGCCAAACTCGATCGCAGTAGCAGCATAGTCCAACAATGTAAAACTACCATTCAGCAATGTAAAAAAAAAAGAAACAAGGAGGTGCCAGTAGCACCTTATGAATGCATGTCAGCTGCTGCTATACCACTCGTTGAAAAGCAATCCACCACAGATCACTTTAGTATCAGTAAGCTTTACTACAAATGTGAAAGAAACTTGAAACACATCATCCATTTCACACTCACCACCAACTAGGTCACTCCCCAACCACATCCCATGTTAGCCATCTCCCTTTAACTTATATTACAGGGGACCATTTCCCAACCTACAGATGAAAGACCCCACTGCAAAAGATATCACTCCCAGTTACTACCCCCATCCGCTAATTGATATCCCTCCATGACCACCTCACACCCCCCTGCTGATGGGAGAATCACTCCCGCAGTGTTATTCTGTTCTGCCAGTGGGGAGTCTTCCCTACACACACAATACAATGATCAGTGTTGCTAACTATAGCTGGCAGCACTGATTGTTTTGGAAAAAACCTGACAGGCTGGTTGTACTCAAGTCGATTAATAGATTTACTTGTGTACAACCAGCTAGCCCCTGCATAGATCGACTATGGCTGGTCTCTGCTTAATTGGCTTAATTTCAATCCATGTATGGCCCACTTAACCACTACACAGTCCTTAAACATCCTTCCATGAACCTTTAAATTTTTCCTTCCCAGATTCTTTCATCCTCCTCACCTGTACATACTGCCCTCTGTCATACCCTGCACACTCCTCTCCTGTACATACTGCCCACTGTCATACCCTCCACACTTCTCTCCTATACATACTGCTCACTGTCATACCATCCACACTCCTCTCCTATACATAGTGCCTACTGTCATACCCTCCACAAGCCTCTCCTATATATACTGCTCACTGTCATACCCTCCATGCTCCTCTCCTGTACATACTGCTCACTGTCATACCCTCCACACTCCTCTCCTATACATAATGTCCACTGCCATACCCCCTACAATCATCTCCTATACATACTGCTCACTGTCATAGAATCCACACTCCTCTCCTGTACATACTGCCCTCTGTCATACCCTGCACACTTCTCTCCTATACATAGTGCTCACTGTCATACCCTTCACACTCCTCTCCTATACATAATGCTCACTGTCATACCTTTCACACTCCTCTCCTATACATAGTGCCCACTTTCATATCCTCCATACTTCTTTCCTATATAAAGTGCCCACTGTCATACCCCCTGCAATCCTCTCCTGTACATACTGCCCACTGTCATACACTTCTCTCCTGTACATAGTTCCCACTGTTATACCTTCCACATTCCTCTCCCTCACCTGCGAATACTTCCCTCTTTTATATCATCCATACTCCACCCTATGCCTCTTACCCACAAAACAGTTCTTTAAAACTATATTGAATATCCTTAATGTTACCAGCTCTAGAATGGGCACACTTTTGTTAGTTCAACTAAAGGAAATCTTCTCAGTCCTCATATTTGTTCTGTCCATTATTAGTACTCATTTAATTTTGTGATTACTATTGTGATGTATAGAGGAACATAGGGGATGTCAGCAACTCTAAATATACCACTTAAAAAAAGTGTCCCTGAAAATATTTTTGTTGGCAACTATGCACTTGGGCACTGCCCAGCAGCACCGGGTCAGTAGGGGGCCCCGTGAGAGGCTTCTGTGAGCCTTTTGTTATACTTTAACTTAAAAATACAGCTTTGTGAAAAAAACACATTTTCAATAAGTTTCTTCAAACTTCTTCAAAAAAGAGACAAAAAACTACAATGCCAAAAAAACATGCCTCTTACTAAATACTTTGGAATGTATACTTTAAAAAAAGGGGTCATTTAGAGGGGGTATTTATACTGTGCTGCCATTTTAGGGCCTCCAGGAATGAGATAGGCAATCACTACATCAAGATTGATCAATTCAATTATACTGTATACACTACAGTTTGTAGACTCTATAACTTTTAGACTGCAAAAAGTTTTATAACAGAAACTAAAAAAAATTCAAAATTTTTAGTCTTTTTTCCCTTTTTTAGCTTAAAATTAAAAACCCCACTGGTGATTAAATTACACCAAATGAAAGCTCTAAAAAACAAGTTTTATTCAATTTCTTAATTGTTAATTAGTATTTTTGCATGTCCAGTACTGTGATTTACATACATGGTCCACACTAATGCAAATTCAGATGCAACCTGAGTCACAAAGTCTCATAACAATGGACATCATTGTATTAACTGTTAACCACTTGGTCACTGGGCACTTAAACACCCTTAATAACCAGACCAATTTTCAGCTTTCTGTGCTCTCACATTTTGAATGACAATTACTCAGTTATGCACCACTGTACCCATATGAAATTTTTGTCCTTTTTTTCCACACAAATAGAGCTTTCTTTTGGTGGTATTTAATCACCGCTGGGTTTTTTATTTTTTGTGCTATAAAAGAAAAAAGACAGAAAATTCTGTAAAAAAACAAATTTTTCTTAGTTTCTGTTATAAAATTTAGCAGATTAGTAATTTTTCTTTGTAAATTTTGGCCAAAATTTATACTACTACATATCTTTGGTAAAAATAAGTACAAATTGGTGGATATTATTTGGTTTTTGTGAAAGTTATAAAGTCCACAAGCTATGGTGCCAATATCTGAAAATTGATCACACCCGAAGGACTGACGGCCTATCTCATTTCTTGAGACCCTAACATGCCAAAAAAGTACAAATACCCCCCAAATGACCCCTTTTTATAAAGAAGACATTCCAAGGTATTTAGTAAGAGGCATGGTGAGGTTTTTGAAGTTGTAATTTTTTTCTACAATTCTTTGCAAAATCAAGATTTTTTTTCCTTTTTTTGACATATTTTTTTTGTCATATTATCAGGTTATTTCTCACACACAACATACGCATACTACAAATTACACCCCAAAACACATTCTGCTATTACTCCCGAGTATGGTGATACCACATGTGTGAAGCTTTTACACAGCATGGCCACATACAGAGGCCCAACATGCAGGGAGCACCATCAACCGTTCTGGAGCACCCAGGACAATTCTGACATTTCTCCCCTACATGTAAATATCATCATTTATTTGCTAGAAAATTACATAGAACCCCAAAACATGATATATGTTTTTTTAGCAAAGACCAGAGAATACAATGGTGGTCATTGCAACTTTTTATCATGCACAGTATTTGCGCAGCAATTTTTCGAACGTGTTTTAAAAAAAAACTGTTTTGTGCTTAAAATTAACAAAACAGTAAAGTTAGCCCAATGTTTTTGCATAATGTGAAAGATGAAAATTGCACACGCTCGTGGAATGGCGCCAAACGTCACTACTTAAAAATCCCCATAAGCGACGCTTTAAATTTTTTTACTGGTTACATGTTTTGAGTTACAGAGGAGGTCTAGGGCCAAAATTATTGCTTTCGCTCTAACATTTGCAGCGATACCTCACATGTGTGGTTTGAACACCATTTTCATATGTGGGCGGGACTTACGTATGCATTCACTTCTGCATGTGAGCACATGGGGACAGGGGCGCTTTAAAAAAAAAAATTTTATTGTTGATTATACTTTATTTATTTTAGTTTGACATTTTTTTTCCCAAAAATACATTTTTTGATCACTTCTATTCCTATTACAAGGAATGTAAACATCCCTTGTAATAGGAATATGACATGACAGGTCTTCTTTACAGTGAGATATGGGGTCAATAAGACCCCACATCTCACCTCTAGGCTGGAAAGCCTGAAATAAAATAAATAAATACAAAAAAAATGCAGGGTATTGCAGAGTATTGGCAGGGTATTGGCAGGGTATGGCAGGGTATTGGCAGGGTATTGCAGAGTATTGGCAGGGTATTGGGTATTGCAGAGTAGTGGCAGGGTATGGCAGAGTATTGTAAAGTATTGGCAGGGTATTGCAGAGTATTGGTAGGGTATGGCAGAGTATTGCAGAGTTTTGGCAATTGCAGAGTATTGGCAGGATATTGCAGAGTATTGCCAGGCTATGGCAGAGTATTGGCAGGGTATTGGGTATTGCAGAGTATTGGCAGGTATTGCGGAGTATTGGCGGGGTATTGCAGAGTATTGGCAGAATTTTGGGTATTGCAGAGTATTGGCAGGGTATTGGGTATTGCAGAGTATTCGCAGTGTATTGCAGAGTATTGGCAGAGTATTGGGTATTGCAGAATATTGGCAGGGTATTGCAGAGTATTGGCAGGGTGTTTAGTATTGCAGAGTATTGGCAGGGTATTGCAGAGTATTGGTGGGTATTGCAGAGTATTGGCAGAATATTGACGTGTATTGCAGAGTATTGGCAGGGTATTGGGTATTGCAGAGTATTGGCAGGGTATTGCGCATTGCAGAGTATTGGCAGGGAATTGAGGGGTTACATTTCGGTGAGCGGTGATGTGGGCACTGCAGATGCAGCCCACAGTGCTGCTGACACTGATCTCTTCACCCTCCGCTGTACCGATCGGTACAGAGAGGGGAGGGAGGAACCGGTGTCATAACATGACGCCGGTTTGTTTGCAAGTGATCGCTCCGTCATTTGGTAAACGGCCGCGATAAGTGGGCGTTTACCGTGATCCGTGATGCGCCGGGTCCTGTGGACCTGGCGGTCACGGATGCTCTCGAGTGCACGCTCCAGGGGGCACGCAAGAGTGGAATTCTGGGAGGCCGTTAATTAATGCCCTCTCAGAATTAAACAACCGCCCTGTAGCCGTTAATCGGCTATGGGCCAGTTGTTAAGTGGTTAAATGGTGCCTGTTCACGGCAATGCAGTGCAGCCTGATTTTGGAAGAGTCCTGCGCTACTTTGGTGCAGTTCCAAAATGTTTCTGGGCCTATAAGATATGCAAACCACATCCAAGTAGCATCCACGTTGTATCACACAATTGCACTGAAAGATGGATCAAAATCTGATCACAGCAGTGCGAATCTAGCCTAATGCACACTTAAAGACAAAATACATTTTGTATATATTGCTCCCATTCCTTAACCGCTTGCCTACTGGGCACTTAACCCCACCCCTGCCCAGACCAATTTTCAGCTTTCGGTGCTCTCACACTTTGAATGATAATTACTCAGTCATGTAATACTTTACCCAAATGATTTTTTTGTCCTTTTTTCATACAAATAGAGCTTTCTTTTGGTGATATTTGATCACCTCTGGGTTTTTTATTTTTTTGCGCTATAAATGAAAATTTAAAAAAACAAACGCATTTTTCTTTGTTCCTGTGATAAAATTTAGCAAATTATAAATTTCTCTTCATAAATTTTGGCCACAATTTATACTGCTACATATCTTTGGTAAAAAATAACCCAAATTAGTGGATATTATTTGGTCTTTGTGAAAGTTAGAGAGTCTACAAGCTATGATGCAAATCATAAAAAATTATCACATCTGATGTAGTGACGGCCTATCTCATTTCATGCGATTGAACAAGCCAGGAAAGTACAAATATCCCCCAAATGACCCCTTTTTTGAAAGTAGACATTCCAAGGTATTTAGTAAGATGCATGGGGAGGTTTTTGATGTTGTAATTTTTTCCCACAATTCTTTTCAAAATTAAGATTTTTTTTCCCCCCACAAAATTGTCATTGTAATAGGTTATTTCTCACACATGGAATGCCCCCAATATACCACATATGACACAAACACATTCTGCTACTCCTCCTGAGTATTACGATACCACATGTGTGGGACTTTTTCACATAGAGAGGCCCAACATGCAGGGAGCACCATCACATGTTCTAGGAGCAAAAATAACACATCTAACTTCTTGATTACCTATTACACTTTTGAAGGCCTTGGAGCACCAGGACAATGACTAGACATGTGCAGAGTAAAATATTTCGTTTCGGAATTTCGTTTTCGTCTGAAAACTTAATTTATTTAGTTACTCCCGAAATTCGTTTTTATTTATTTCGTTTTTCGTTCAAAAATTGCATTCGTCCGAAAATCCACATGAATTACGGTCGAATCTGTCTTGGAAGGCTTATGGTGTCTGTCGAATGTATAAAGAAGATTCGACGGAGCTAACTATATAGCATACTTTAGAACCCTATTAAAGTCTATGGGACTCCAACGTTCAAAATCTAAAGTGCTAATTTTAAAGGCTAATTTGCAAGTTACTGTCCTAAAAAGTGTTTGGGGACCCGGGTCCTGCCCCAGGGGACATGTATCAATGCAAAAAAAAGTTTTAAAAACGGCCGTTTTTTCGGGAGCAGTGATTTTAATAATGATTAAAGTGAAACAATAAAAGTGTAATATTCCTTTAAATTTCGTAGGGGGGGGTTGTCTATAGTATGCCTGTGAAGGGGCGCATGTTTCCCGTGCTTAGAATTGTCCCTGCACAAAGTGTCATTTATGCAGGAAAAAAAGTCCTTTAAAATCACTCGCAGCTATAATGAATTGTCGGCTCCCGTAATACAGAGAACACTCATTGAAAGTCATTGCTAAAAAAATAAATAAATAAATAAATTTAAAAAAAAGCGTGGGGGTCCCCCAAATTCAATTACCAGGCCCTTCAGGTCTGGTATGGATATTAAGGAGAACCCTGCCTCAAATTTAAGAAAAAATTTGACGTGGGGTTCCCCCTAAATATCCATAACCAGACCCTTCAGGTCTGGTATGGATATTAAGGGGAACCCCGCGTCAAATTAAAAAAAAAATTGACGTGGGGTTCCCCCTAAAAATCCATACCAGACCCTTTATCCGAGCACGCAACCTGGCAGGCCGCAGGAAAAGAGGGGGGGACGAGAAAGCGGCCCCCCCTCCCTCCTGAACCGTACCAGGCCACATGCCCTCAACATTGGGAGGATGCTTTGGGGGTCCGTGACCCCTCAAAGCACCTTGTCCCCATGTTGATGAGGACAAGGGCCTCATCCCCACAACCCTGGCCGGTGGTTGTGGAGGTCTGCGGGCGGGGGGCTTATCAGAATCTGGAAGCCCCCTTTAACAAGGGGACCCCCAGATCCCGGCCCCCCCCCTGTTTGAAATGGTAAGGGGGTACAAAAGTACCCCTACCATTTCACAAAGAAAGTGTAAAAAATGTTTAAATAAAACAAACACACTTTTTAAAAATTCCTTTATTAAAAATAAAAAAAGATTCCAGCGGCGGTAATCCACTCTTGCTATCCAGCGACGGACGGTCAGCTCTCCATCGATGTCTAATGTCATCCAGCGCAGCGCAGCATCCTTCTTCTGTCTCCGTGGAGGAGACACTACAGACATTCCGGCGGCTTGAAGAAGGATGCTGCGCTGCGCTGGATGACATTAGACATCGATAGAGAGCTGACCGTCCGTCGCTGGATAGCAAGAGTGGATTACCGCCGCTGGAATCTTTTTTTATTTTTAATAAAGGAATTTTTAAAAAGTGTGTTTGTTTTATTTAAACATTTTTTACACTTTCTTTGTGAAATGGTAGGGGTACTTTTGTACCCCCTTACCATTTCAAACAGGGGGGGGGCCGGGATCTGGGGGTCCCCTTGTTAAAGGGGGCTTCCAGATTCTGATAAGCCCCCCGCCCGCAGACCTCCACAACCACCGGCCAGGGTTGTGGGGATGAGGCCCTTGTCCTCATCAACATGGGGACAAGGTGCTTTGAGGGGTCACGGACCCCCAAAGCATCCTCCCAATGTTGAGGGCATGTGGCCTGGTACGGTTCAGGAGGGAGGGGGGGCCGCTCTCTCGTCCCCCCCTCTTTTCCTGCGGCCTGCCAGGTTGCGTGCTCGGATAAAGGGTCTGGTATGGATTTTTAGGGGGAACCCCATGTCAAATTTTTTTTAAATTTGATGCGGGGTTCCCCTTAATATCCATACCAGACCTGAAGGGTCTGGTTATGGATATTTAGGGGGAACCCCACGTCAAATTTTTTCTTAAATTTGAGGCAGGGTTCCCCTTAATATCCATACCAGACCTGAAGGGCCTGGAAATTGAATTTGGGGGACCCCCACGCTTTTTTTTTTTTTTTATTTATTTATTTTTTTATCAATGACTTTCAATGAGTGTTCTCTGTATTACGGGAGCCGACAATTCATTATAGCTGCGAGTGATTTTAAAGGACTTTTTTTCCTGCATAAATGACACTTTGTGCAGGGACAATTCTAAGCACGGGAAACATGCGCCCCTTCACAGGCATACTATAGACAACCCCCCCCCTACGAAATTTAAAGGAATATTACACTTTTATTGTTTCACTTTAATCATTATTAAAATCACTGCTCCCGAAAAAACGGCCGTTTTTAAAACTTTTTTTTGCATTGATACATGTCCCCTGGGGCAGGACCCGGGTCCCCAAACACTTTTTAGGACAGTAACTTGCAGAATCTTTTCTCTCTGTCAAATCTTTTTTCTCTGTCGAATATTTTCTCTATATAATCTTGGACTAATAGAGGTAAGGTTAAGCACATTCGACCACAGGTTCTATAGACAGATTGTTATCGTCAGAGTCATGTCGAATCTCCTATTCTATATCGAACTGTTGTAACAATGAAAACGAAAATAAAGCATTTATTTATGTCGGATCTTTCGTTTTTCGGATTTTGTGCTTTCGTTATCGTTTGTCAAAACGAAAACGAAAATAGCTGAAATTCGGACGAAAATGCATTCGGACGAAAACGAATGCACATGTCTAACAATGACACGTGATACTGACATGGCACTGATGACAGATGGCACTGATACGTGGCACTGATGGCACGTGACACTGATGTGGCACTGATGACAGATGGCACTAATACATGGCACTGATGACACGTGACACTGATGGAAGATGACACTAATATGTGGCACTGATGACAGATGGCACTCATATGTGGCATTGATGACAGATGGCACTAATATGTGACATTGATGACAGATGGCACTAATACGTGGCACTGATGACACATGACACTGATGACAGATGGCACTGATAGGTGGCACTGATGACACGTGACACTGATAACAGATGGCACATGACACTCACAGGTGGCACTGATGACAGATGGCACTGATACGTGGCACTGATGAAACATGACACTGATAACAGATGGCACGTGGCACTGGGTATATGTGGCACTGGGGGACAGGTGGCACTGGGGGGATGGTGGCACTGGGGGGAGGTGGCACTGACAGGTGGCACTGGGGACAGATGGCACTGACAGGTGGCACTGGGGACAGATGGCACTGAGGGGTGGCACTGGGGACAGTTGGCGCTGATCGTGGCACTGGGGACCGATGGCATTGACAGGTGGCACTGGGGACAGATGGCACTGATAGGTGGCACTGGGGACAGATGGCACTGATAGGTGGCACTGGGGACAGGTGTTACTAGGGACAGATGGCACTGTAGGCACTTTGTTGTCAGATATTTCACTCACCGCTGCAGCCATGCACACTTCCTCCTCACACACTCTCTCTGCATGACGAGGGAGAGCAGGCGATGAGAGATGATCTCATATGTTTATATACGAGACCATCACTCATTGGAAGCTCAGTGATTGGCCATTTAACACGATCTGGGATTGTCCAAGGAACACGGCCAACACAGAATTTCCTCAATGCACACCTGTGGTGGCACGCATTGGGGAAGTAAACAGGAGGATGTCCAGGGATGCCCTCCCAGCAAGTGGCGCCCAGTCTGTAGACATCTTTCGTCTATAGCGCTGGCGTGAAGTGGTTAAATATTGTGGCTTCTTTACTTTTCTTTGTTTATGTGGCCTCAGGTAGTGACCTGAGGGTCTGGATGCTGAAGCTAAGGATAACTGGCTGAGAGGCTGCCTGCTGAAGATCTAGTCTGGTATCAGTGGAGAAAGATGTCACTTGGAAGTTGGAAGGAAGCAACCAACTGTCCCTGGACATTTTGTAAGTACAAAAAATAATACAGCGCACACATGCAAAACTAACATTTACCTCCAGCAAGGCTTTTTAAAAACACCTAGACATTTTCAAAAAACATTATCAAAAAATATGGGGATTTGGTCACACCATATTGCTATACGGTGCTTAAGCCCACTTACTGCAACAAAGTACCCCATGATTAGTGGGTCCTACACTATCCATAGACTAGGAGATCCTGCTTCTTTGAACCATGGGAGCTATACTCCTCTATATTGGAGAACATGAGGTCTCCATCATCTTCAGATTTTCCAAAACCAGGTAGTGCAAGGGCCTGCCTGATTGCATACAAATTGAAACTTCTAAGGTTTGACCTCATATTATATTGTTTTGGTAAATCTGAAGACAAAAATCTGCAGAAAATCTGATAGTGTGTATGGGGCTTGAGGCGTTTTTCGGGTGCTAAAGGGCTAAAAATAGTGGCTCCAAAGTGCCTGAAAAACACCTCTCCTGAAGCCCCAGTGTGAAAGCCAGAGTGCTTTCACACTGGAGCGGTGTGCTTGCAGGACGTTAGAAAAAGTAGGTTAAAAGCTCCCCACTAGTGGCCAAAAAGCGCTGTACTGTAATAAACTGTTAAAGCGCCGCTAAGCTTTTGCATTTTCCACTACAAAGCCACGTCCAAAGTTTTCTAAAGTTAAGGACGTCTGCTTCAGCTGTTCAGAAAGGAGTTAATTGTCCTCCACCTGTACATAGTTCTGTTTGTGGAGTTTCCCACTCAATTCCCTCAATCCTATCCAAGTTCTCCAAAAGTAAAAACAAAGATAACACCCCTAGACTGGTTATTGAGGAAAAGTGTCGCTGAGACCCTGTGTCTCGCTACGGGGCAATTCCACTGGAGAAGAACCTGGGAAAAGTTCCAGCGGCTCCTACAGGAGTAAGCTCTACATCGAGATCATTTACAGTTTGAGGCAATGGCAAACTAATGCAGTCAGTCACCAGAATAGCAACTAACTACCAATAATGCACTTGTTTGCCTTTAAACTTTGGTCAGGTGGCTTAGAATAGCAAATAATAGGGGTTTATCAAATAGAAAAATTCCAAAAGGAGGGCACTGTAGACTTTCTTGGTGCGTAAGGACAAACAAACTAAAACATTTTCTTAAGGAAGAGTGACTGAGCTTCATTGAAAGTTCAACAATAAAAATGCTGCTGTTTTGATCTATCTCATCTGCAAAACCTTGTAATGCCTCTCTATCAGTTTTAGATCCCAATGCAATTATTGTGTGTCCTACAGCCTCTCCACACACATTCTAAAGCCAGAGCAGCCTGTATTTTTCATAGGGCATATTCACGTCATTCAATTCAATTCATTCAATATTTTATTTTTTTCATTTTTCACAGGGCATAGATTCAATTTTTGCAAGCTGCATTTTTTTTTATATACACAACCTGTACACATTCTCATGCACTGCAGTCATAGCAGGCTGTATGTGTTTTTCACAGGGCACATTTCATATATTTTGCTGGCTACAATTCATTTTTTTCACAACCTGCTCTTGTTGATATGCCCTTCACTGACAACTAACTGCATGTGTTTTTTTTCAAAGGACATATTTCTTAATAATTTTATTTTTTCAAAAAAATAAAAGTGTAAAAAGTTGGCAATGAGCATCAGCACAAAATCATAGTTTTCCTTTGGGAAAGTACGCGACAAGGTGTTTTACAGGCAGGAGATTGTAGGAAACAGGGGCAGAGCATTGGCACTCCATCACACAAAGCACCCAAACAAGAACTGTTGAAGCAGTAGCAGTTAGGGTCACATCTACTTCAATAAACTACACTTGAGTTCTTTGAATTGCAGTGCTGGAGTATATTTTCTTATGGTATACCATACATGTAAAGCGCTGTCCCTTTAAGTTCATATATATATAGATCCTACCTCCCCCTATGTGAATGAGTATGGTGTACTTAGTACCATTCACCAAAAAAGTGTAAAAAGTGAATAAAACAGGAGGACTTTATTTATTTATTTATTAAAAATAGAAAAACAATGCCCCCCAATGTAAACCCATCGTCAATCATGACTTCGTCCCACCACCAGACCCGAAAAAAAAAAAAAATGCTCCGCTGTTAACTAAGGCAAACCCTAGAATGCCTGGCTTGCCATTTGACAGTTCTTATATAGATAAGGGCGGGCCACCTGGCAATGTGACCTGATGGCACCACCCCCTTGTGACATCACTGACCCAGCATGCACCGGTTGGTGACATCACAAGGGTGTGGTGCCACCTTTACCTATATAGGAACTGTCAAATGGCAAGCCAAGCATTTGACAATTTGCCTTAGTGGACAGCGGAGCATTTCATTTTTTTCCTTTTTCGGGCCTGGTGGTGATGGTGCCGTGATTGTCCATGGATTTACATCAGGGACACTGTTTTTTTTATTTTTAATAAAGGAATTGTCAAAAACTGCCTCCTGTTTTTATTCACTTTTTTGGTGAATGGGTAAGGGTACTATGTAACCCATACTTATTCACATAAGGGAGCAAAGATCTGGGGGCGCCCTTGTTAAAGGGGTCTTCCAGATTCCAATAAGCCCCCTGCCTGCAGATCCCCACAATCACTGGCCAGGGCTGTGGGGTTGAGGCTCTTGTTCCCATCAACAAGGTGTTTGGGGTAGGTGGACAGAGCCCACCTCCGCCCCAAAGCACCCACTCCCCCATGTTGAGGAAATGTGGCCTAGTATGGTTCAGAAGGGGGGATACTCACTCATCCCCACCCCTTTCCTGGCCTGCCAGGCTGCATTCTCAGATAAGAGTGTGGTATGGATTTTGGGGGGACCCCACACAGTTTTTTTTTTATTGAAGCGTGGGGTTCCCCTTAAAATCCATACCCGACACAAAGGGCCTGGTGTGGATGGGGGGGGGGGGGGGCTCATTCTTTTTTTTTTTTTTTTGGCAGTAATTATTTTTTTAATCAGCTGTCAGGGGAGAAACCATGGACAGCTGATGACTCATCGGTTGTTAAGGATGTGGTTTCCCGACTTCGCTCCCTAACAACCAGCTATTTACTGCACCCTGATTGAGCAAAGCATTATAGTGACACTGTACTGTTCTGGAGGTGTTTTCTTTTACACTGTGATTGCTTACAGTCTGATCACTGTGTAAGCAATCACTTCTGCAACCATTCATTATTGAACCTTGGGTTGTTCCTCATTTCTGCTTCCACTTGATCCCAACTTGCAACAACTTCTTACCAGCTATTGGCTTGTTTACTGACTATGCTCTGCTTGATATCTGAACAGACAAAAACAGTCTGGCACCAGGAAACTGGGACATCTATTGCACTAAGAACCTTGTGAATGTCCTGCAAGAGCCCAAAGAGCAGCTGTGTGGATGAGCATACCAGGAGGGGTGTGAATACAAGTAAAAACATTCAGGAGCAATCACAATTGAAAGTGCTGATTGGGACAGTCTTGAAAGGACAAACAAATAATTGAAACATTCAATGAGATAAAAGCATGTGCTGATTTAATAATAACATAAGATTGGATAAACAATTATCTAGAAGTCTCCTTGCATAGATGGAACAAGTGCAAAGCGTGCTCCTCACTGAGACAGTACCTTTAGCAACAGTCGTGGTGGACTGGCTTGGTGGGGCAGTGCTGTGATGGAAAAACCTTCATGTGTTCCTGGATGTCACTAGGAAGAAGGAAGCCAGCATGTGCAGAGCCAGATGGACAGTGTGGAGCCTCGATCTGATCCCCAATGATGTGTGGCGGAATGATGGGGCAGCCAGGAAGAAAAGGAGGGGCCGAGAGGCAGCCGGAGCAGCCAACGACTGGAGCTAGTGGATGGGAACACCCGAACGTGATGTCATACTATCGGGGAACGCAGGTCCAAAACGAAACTTGGAGCACAACAGGTGGAGAGCAAGCTGAGGAGGGTAGAGAGGGAAGATAGCTGTCGCCTTGACTACGCATATCGGGGCATGGCCCTTCTTCAGGTCTGTGACATAGACTGAAAAGGTTAAAATAGGTGCGGACCGCGGGAAGAATCACAAATTTAAAGGAAGCATGACTGTTGCATACCTCCATTGTTTAAACAACCTGTTGACAAAGGCTTATTATACATACACTACAAAAACATTGACAAAGAAAGACAAGGGAATAAAAAAAAAAATATATGTATATAATCAAATAAAAATAAAGATGAAATTGAATTGAATTTATATATATAAAAAAAAAAATATATATATATATATATATATATATATATATATATATATATATACACATACATACAAGGATGATTCTCAAGAAAGTTAATTTGATACCGGCCATACTGTGTATGTTAGTACATAATCACTAAAGATTAATGATAATAATAATATTTGTGATTGAAAGAGGCAAGTTAATTAGTTAATTAATTCAATGATTTGTTAGTTTATGATTAATGTTCCCATGGTTCATACTGTCAAAACCTAATGAGAACCTAATTGGTGTTCTATCTATTACCACAGCCCACGTATATAAAGTTGCATGGGTACGAGTACGATATGACTACATATAACACATACTCAGTGGAGCAGGTAATAAGTTGCTTTATATTGTACTCATTACCGGCCCTATCAGAAAAAGAGAATTGGCCATGTTGGCCATCTTCTAACCATTGTTTATTTTCCATCTTGCTTATTTTTATTGTATTCCCTTGTCTTTGTCTAATTTTGTAGAGTGTATGTATAATAAGACTTTGACATCAGGTTGTTTAAACGATGGAGGTATGCTGCAGTGGAAAAAGTTCCTTTAAATGTGTTACTCTTCCCGTGGCCCACCCCTATTTAAACCCAATTTACAGTTTATGTCACAAGACCTGAAGAAGGGCCATGCTCCGATACGAGTAGTCAAGACAACAGCTATCTTCCCTCTCTACTTTCCTGAGCTTGCTCTCCACCTGTTGTGCTCCAAGCTTTGTTTTGGATCTTCATTCCCCGATCATATGATGTCATGTTCGGGTGTTCCCGTCCACTAGCTCCAGCCGTTGGCTGCTCCGGCTGCCTCTCGGCCCCTCCTTTTCTTCCTGGCTGCCCCATCATTCTGCCACACATCATTGGGGATCCGATCGAGGCTCCACACTGTCCATCCAGCTCTGCACATGCTGGCTTCCCTCTTCCTAGTGACATCCAGGAACACATGAAGGTTTTGCCATCACTGCAATGCCCTACCAAGCCAGTCCACCACCGACTGTTGCTTAAGGTACTGTCACAGTGAGGAGCACGCATTGCAGTTGTTTCATCTATGGAAGGAGATGTCTAGATAATTGTTCATCCAATCATATGTTATTATTAAATCGGTACATACTTTTATCTCATTGAATGTTTTAATTATTTGACTGTTTGTCCTTTCAAGACAGTCCCAATCAGTGTTTCAATTGCGGTTGCTCCTGAGTGTTTCTGCTTGATATCTACCTGCTTCTCAGCTACTGGATCCTAGTTTGCTCATCTTCTGGTGGGGTGATTCTAAGGACCATGACCTGATACTAACATGCAGAAAAACTCATCTCCACCATCAGTAGCTTTGGTGAATAATGGTTAGTGCTTAGAATCTGCACTTCAGGTGAGCTTGTGTCACCCTCCAGGGTGACCTGCTTGTGAAAATATGATGAAGCTTTCCAGACATTAGGTAAAAGCTGGTATAAGTGAATAAATGTAGCATTGGAGTATGTTGAAAAATAAATACAGTTTCCACTCTTTGAATTTATTACATAAATGCAAAAGTCCCAGTTTGACTTGAATGCCCCATTTATATATATATATATATATATATATATATATATATATATATATATATATATATATATATAATATATATATATATCATATATATATATATATATTATATATATATATATATATATATATATATTTGTTACTGGTATAATTGGGTAGTACCGTATTTATCAGCGTATAACACATACTTTTTCCCCCTGAAAATCAGGGGGAAATTGTGTGTGCGTGTTATACGCAGATTCCTGCTGCCTCAGAGTGGAAAGAAGGAATAAGCGCCACTGGATTACACAGAGCCGCAATCTCCTGTGTACCCAGTGCTCAGTCACACACAGTGCTGCCCCCCTGGCACTGCATTGGACCACTGTTCTGTCTATCATATGAGTCATATGAGCCGGGCGGGACTGTGAGTGACTGAGCGCTGGGTACACAGGAGATTGTAGATCTGTGTAATCCAGCACTGGCGAGGCTGCAATGATCAGCAAAGGCGAGGCTGCAGATGGACACTAAGCAGGCTGCAATGATGGGCATATTAGAGGCTGCAGCTGGGCACTAAACAGGCTGCAATGATGGGCATATTAGAAGCTGCAGATGTGCACTAAGCAGGCTGCAATGGTGGGCATATTAGAGGCTGCAGATGGGTACTAAACAGGCTGCAATGATGGGCATATTTGAGGCTGCAGATGGACACTAAGCAGGCTGCAATGATGGGCATATTAGAGGCTGCAGATGTGCACTAAACAGGCTGCAATGATGGGCATATTAGAGGCTGCAGATGGACACTGATCAAGCTGCAACGATGGGCACTGATCAGGCTGCAATGATGGGCACTGATCAGGCTGCATTGATGGGCACTGGTGAGGTTGAAGATGGTTACTGATAAGGCTGTATTGATGGGCACTGACCCTTATTTTGCTTCAAAGTTCTTTATTTAAAATTTAAGTTTTTTTCCTGAAACTGCCCTCTTAAAGTTAAGGTGCGTGCTATACTCCTGTGCATGTTATACACCGATAAATACAGGTAATTCATATGTGGACTTTTGGTTAATGTACACCATTTTAATTATTTTCGATTTTCGCCTTGATACGCAATATGTAATTTGTAATCTTCTTAATTTTCTTAATACTACATGCACATTTAAAATGTTGCAACATTATTTGGTTAGTAATTTTAATATATATATATATATATATATATATATATATATATATATATATATATATATATATATATATATTTTTTTTTTTTTAAATAAAACTATGTGGCCAGCATATTTATGCCTAAAAATCAGGAATTTCTGTCCATATAGACAGGAATGTTTAAAAATTATTCACACAATTACAGATGAAACCAATCAGTTATTATTGGAAAGGGCTAGAGGCTGTGTCTAGAATAAGCAAATAGCTTCTATAGTGCTTATCAGAACTGGTTTGTCCGTGCCTTCAGCCTTATTCCCTGAGCTGATTGTCCTCTGTCATACAGCTTCAAGTAATGTAAATTGTGTCATGTCCCTGGGTAATCGAGATCAGTGTTGTCTTGTCCATCCACTCACTGCTGATGCCCTCTCTGTGCTGTGATAATAGTTTTGGTGGGCAATCAGAGCGGATGGCTCCTTGACTCATCTCTTATAATAGAATGGCCTCCTCAGGCAAAATTGAATAACCTCCGACATGGCCTAAAGGCACAGCAATGAGAATTCAATAAATCTGCAGGGTCAACGTCCTGTCATTTTTTTGTCGAGTAAGTAATTA
This sequence comes from Lithobates pipiens, assembly GCF_037356315.1. Lineage (NCBI taxonomy): Eukaryota > Metazoa > Chordata > Amphibia > Anura > Ranidae > Lithobates > Lithobates pipiens. The sequence goes on along the minus strand of NW_027507718.1, from coordinate 286,037,774 downwards.
TTCTATACTAACATTTAAAAATAGAGGCACAAACTCTTATGTAGACACCTTCATTTCAGGTTCTACAGTTGATACATTTCAAAGATTCTATCCCAATATGTTTTATGCATTGATGTTTGTAATAGTATCAGATGCATTTTTATTACTATCAAAACCCACAGAGCAACAAAATTCATCTTTATGTCATCCATACCCAATGGATTTCTCATATCTGTGGGAAAGTTTAACAACTTTGCAGTCCCCTGCCTCATATTTTCAACTATTATAGAAGATAGTTGCATTGATTTATTATAAATCAATTTCAAGGTGTCAAACTGTTTCCTTTTGTGGGATCAGAAGCAGAACATATAGAATATATATGATTAGATAAAATAATTTGAATAAAATTATGAAATAATGACATTTATTACAATTTACAAATGCTTGTGCTAGTATCAGAATATCCTGACCCTTCCTCGTCCCTGAAATAGGTAAAATCAAATTATTCAACTATTTTGTTGAAAAACAATGTATTTACTGTTTTTAATTTATTTATTTATCTATATATATATTTTTTTTTATATGAATATTTTATTCAATAGCAATATATCACATGGGTTAGGAAAATCTTTTAGTCCATGTTGTATGTGCAAAAATGATGCCACTTATTAGTTACCTAGCCTTTACCTTAAACCTATAGTGTTATTTTTATAATTTTAGTATGCTTAAATATTTTACCCAGCGATCCTAAAATAGCAGAATGTTTACTTTGAAAGGACATGTTGGACTGGGTTAAATTCCATTCTCTCCCATTTCACATTTGCTGTGGAGAATTTGCTCTTATTTATTTTTTGCAATTGTACTAGCTCAAATTCCAATGCCAATATTAACCTATCTGCTTAACAACAATATCCTAATTAAGAATGTTTATATTCATTGATTATTATTCAAAATATATAATTATTCTAATCATGTACTAATATATAATTATTATTTTATTATATTTTAAAATAGGATTACATGGGCAATTTAAATGTCTGATTATCAATGAAAGACAAATTCCAGGCGTTATGTTTTTAGCTTCCAAATAATTTAGGTTTTGTCACCTTTCTGCTAAAAGGACAGAAATTCAAAAATGACGTATTGCTGACTCGTATTGCTGACTTTGCAAATAGCAGGGGACAGAGGAACTTGCAAAGTTAAACTGGAAAATAGTGGAGTCATTTGCCCAGTTTTGCATTGTTTGGCAAGATTGACAGATGGTACTGGGAACATTAGGGTAATTCTCCTGTAGAGATGTTCATATGCTGTTGTTTAATATTAGGCAGGCAATTCTCACATATAGCTGAGTTTCCTAAGCCTGGGTGGAATGGAGAGATTATGATTAACAGAAGTACTACACTGGGAGGTTAGAGACTGAAAGTTGTATATTTTACTTAAAAAGTATACCCAGAAACTGTAGATGTAGCCAACATGTTTTGAGGGTCCAAAACGACCTCCTTCATCAAGGATTGTATTGTGTCTAGAATTCTAGAACTTGAGATACAGGAGACTCAATGGCAGACTCATCAAAAACTGTTGTAAGGTTGCTCCTCTATTACAACTATATAAAGATTGCCATGGTGTAGCACTGTCCTTTGGACACAGGCAATGCCCTTGCTTATAGAGTGGCATATTGATTTTGATTCACTTCATAACTTCATAAAATACACATGGGGCACCGTGATATCACTATAAGTGAGCAGTCTACTATCTCTACTAGATACAGTCTATAGCCAGCGTCCTTAAGCACCCTATTTTTCTTAGGTTTCATTGCTGTCTGTGTCCATGCTAGGGAGATTCATCCTCTCTATTTGTCATGGTGTTGATTGTCACTGGTGCAGAAAGAGAAAGAAAATCAAAACTGGGGTTTTGTCACAGGAACAGCAATATACAGTAGTGGAAATCTTCCAAAGGGGACACTTGTTCTAGTGATAACTGGAATCTCACTTTGGAAAGATTTACTCTCATTTTCTGTTGTGTCCACAGGACAGGGAGTTAAATGAATTCTCACCAATGGGACAAAGTTGCCAAAAAAACAGGGATTTTAACCATTTCTTAGTCCATCCAAAATGAAGATAAAGGGGTTTGTCTTTACATAAAGTATATATTAACCATCATTACAAGGGATGAGCCTGTCCCATGTGCTGGTGCTTCCTGCCAACTCCAAAATGAGAGACTAAAAAATCATTCAAGTGAGCAGGAGAGTCTTCCAAGAATGTTTCTTGATTGGCTGTGATGTGGAAGAACCTTATAAAAGTATGTATAAACCCTAAATCAATTTTTCAGTGTGTTCTGCCTACTGCCTTCCTGGCTCACCGTATACCGTCTTCAAAAGCCGATAATTTTCTGTGACTGTAAGTTTTTTCATCTGGAGATCCTACCAGTTAACAGTACTACCAATTGTAGGCTGACAACATCAAGCCACTGCCTCGCAATTAGTGGCATTTTCCTCAGCCAGCTGTAAAAATTTGGGAGGAAGGAATTTATTTTGCTAAAGGTCCACTTTAAGACATTATGTTTCACTTATTGTGAAAATATAATCCCTAGCCGAATCCTAAAAATAAAGATATAAAATATATTGTATAGTGCATATAATCAAACCGAGCAGCACTAGTGAAAAAATCCAGTGATATTCTGATATATATTCTGGTATAAACAGAAAAAAAAAAAAAACCAAAGAAGCAAATAAAAGAGTCTAAATACTCGTGCAAGGAAAATGTGGCAGTCCACATAAATGACTCCTTCACCAAACTGTTTTATCGTGTAAACTTATTGTCATAAGGAATAACCACGTGTACAAGGTAAGAATAAACCATCCGTGTCATCGTTAATCACATCCAGCCAAAACATAAATGGGATACTGACCATAGTGTAGTAATTATGATTTATTGTTAAAAACACCAATCCATCAGGAATTTACAATAAAAAGACACTGTGGGGGGTAATTTACGAAAGGCAAATACACTTTGCACTGTGTGTGCACTTGGAAGTGCAGTCGCTGTAAATCTAAGGGGCAGATCTGAAATGAGTGGAAGAACTGCTGATTTTATTATCCAATCACGTGCAAGCTAAAATGCTGTTTTTTTATTTTCATTGCATGTCCCCCCTCGGATCTACAGCGACTTTACTTCCAAGTGCACTTTCAAGTGCACTTGTAGTGCAAAGTGGATTTTCCTTTAGTAAATAACTCCCTGTGTGTCATAACATCTCTGGCCATCACAGAAAAAATGGCATTGGCCATATATATATATATATATATATATATATATATATATATATATATATATATATATATATATATATCATCCTTTCAAAAGGTGTAAGATGGTGAGAATCTCCTGAAGTAACTGAATATTATTAAAAATTACCTTTCCTTTTCAATCTTCAGTGCTGTAATTTCCTGTAAAATGCAATTCAATATGGCTACTTGGACATGTTCTATACAAAGACTGTGTACAGAACGCTGCCTGAAAATGTAATTTCCTGCTTCTGTAATTGGTTCACTGAATTTCCCAGAAGTCTGCACTGAGATACAATTCAGATTTTTGGCATCCCCTGCAACAAAAATGTAATTTTGTCCAAAATGGATATCACATTTAAAGGGATGCAGACCTTGCCAATATCCTCATTAGAGCCCTGCAGGTACAGCAGCTGATTTATAATTATAAAACCCCTCCTATAGAGGTTCGCTCAGTACATGCACACAGACAAACAAATAGCTATTCCGTAAGAATAACAAAACGTAGGAATCTGCAACAAAGTTTGTTACAGTACATAGATCACCCAGAAGGGATTGTTTTTTCCTAACTCTTTAAGTTCATAAATAATATAGCATGTCAATTCAGTTCATTGAGTCCTCACACAAAAAATGAAAACATTCTCACTCAATGGCCTAAAGTAAGATGGGACCCTCCTTCTCTTTACTTTTCCATCTGATTAATATCCATTTTCGTCTCTGTCTATGAATGTTTATGGGAAATGCAAGAAATAAACTGACAGAGTTTATTTTATTAAGGTGTGGGACAGTTTTAATGTAATTGCACTCTTTACATTTACACATGAATTAGTAAACCCATCTGTCACCACTTTAAGAACATCTAAAATATGTAACTTAGCATTGGAACATGACCCTCTTTATATTTCAAATTCAGTGCTGTCATTACATGTAAAATATAGTTATCTGCTTGCAGATATTGTACAGACCACCAGGACACTATATGGCAAACTTAGTCACACCCTTGAAGTTTATATTTTTTAAGGGGGGTGATAGTTTACATAGTACAGCATACCCTTTACTGTACATAGGAATTTAAAATATGAAGTTTTCATGCCTGGAAAAGTTTTGTATATACAGTTTGTATCACAAAAGAGACATGGTCTTATTTACAAAAATAATTGTAAAGGTGAATATTACCAAGGAAATTAGGAGGGGGAATCTACTGATGGCTCACTTCTGATTGGCTGCTGTGGATTATAGTATATCACTGACAGTAGGCAATAAACAAGGAAAAAACAGATGAAGTATATATGAACTTTCTAGCAGTTTGTAACCAAGCACCTCTGCTTGACAGCTTAGCCAGGTAGATAATAGTACCTTTCTGCAGTTAAAGGGGTTGTAAATGTAAATAAAAGGAATAAAAATAAATAACAAACATGTCTATACTTACCTACTCTGTGCAATGGAATTGCACAGAGCAGGCGGTAATCTCCTTTTTTCAGGTCCCCCGCCGGCATTTCTCCTCTCTGGCCACCCGAGTCTCTTTGCTGTGTCAATTGAAGACAGCGGGACACGGCCCCATCCCCACTACCTCTTCACTGGCTTTGATTGCCAGCACTGGGAGCCAATGGCTCCTGGTGCCCCAGAAAAGGTAACGAGACCCAGAAGTGAGGGGAGAAAAGATTTGAAGACGTGCATGGCGCTGGATCAAATAAGGTCTCAGGTAAGTAAAGGGGGGCTGAGGGGGCGATGCTGAAACCTAAACATTTTTTATCTTAATGCAAGGAATGCATTAAGGTAAAAAACCTTTAGATTTTACAACCCCTTCAAACAAAATAGATTGGTCTGCAGCCCATCTCAGCCTTCTAACTGGGTATGGAAGATAAATCTCTCCATTACAACACTGATCTGGTCACTCTATTCTTATGACACTCTTATGTCACTAAGTATTGTGGAATGACTTACAGAGATGCTTTTCTTGTACCAGTCTGGGGTCTTCTGTTCAATGTTTTATATGAAAACAGTTGTATGAGAGATTAGTTTTATATACAGAGTATCACACACAAGTGAGTACACCCCCTCACATTTTTGTAATTATTTTATTATATCTTTTCATGTAACACTAAAGAAATTACACTTTGCTGGAATGTAAGTAGTGAGTGTACAGCTTGTATAACAGTGTCAATTTGCTGTCCCTTCAAAATAACTCAATACACAGCCATTAATGTCTAAACCACTGGCAACAAAAGTCAGTACACCCCTAAGTGCAAATGCCCAAATCGGGGCCAAAGTGTCAATATTTTGTCTGGCCACCATTATTTTCCAGCACTGCCTCACTGTCTTAACTCTCTTGGGCATGAAGTTCACCAGAGCTTCACAGGTTGCCACTGGAGTCCTCTTCCATTCCTCCATGAGGACATCATGGAGCTGGTGGATGTTAGAGACCTTGCTCTCCTCCACCTTCCATTTGAGGATACCCCAAAGATGCTCAATAGGGTTAAGGTCTGGAGACATGCTTGGCCAGTCCATCACCATTACCCTCAGCTTCTTTAGCAAATCAGTGGTCCTCTTGGAGGTGTGTTTGGGGTCATTATCATGTTGGAACACTGCCCTGCGGCCCAGTCTCCAAAGGGAGGGGATCATGCTCCGCTTCAGTATGTCACAGTACATGTTGACATTCATGGTTTCCTCAACGAACTGTAGCTCCCCAGTGTCGGCAGCACTCATGCAGCCCCAGACCATGACACTCCCACCACCATGCTTGACTGAAGGCAAGATACACTTGTCTTTGTACTCCTCACCTGGTTGCCGGCAAAAACACGCTTGACACCATCTGAACCAAATAAGTTTATCTTGGTCTCATCAGACCACAGGACATGGTTCCAGTAATCCATGTCCTTAGTCTGCTTGTCTTCAGCAAACTTTTTGTGGGCTTTCTTGTGCATCGTCTTTAGAAGAGACTTCCTTCTGGGACAACAGCCATGCAGACCAATTTGATGCAGTGTGTGGCGTATAGTCTGAGCACTGACAAGCTTCACCCCTTAACCTCTGCAGCAATGCTGACAGCACTCATACATCTATTTCCCAAAGACAACCTCTGTATATGATGCTGAGCACCTGCACTCAACTCCTTTGGTCGACCATGGCGAGGCCCGTTCTGAGTGAAACCTGTCCTGTTAAACCGCTGTATGGTCTTGGCCACTGTGCTGCAGCTCAGTTTCAGGGTCTTGAAAATCTTCTTATCTTTATGTAGAGCAACAATTCTTTTTTTACATCCTCAGACAGTTCTTTGCCATGAGGTGTCATGTTGAATTTCCAGTGACCAGTATGAAAGAGTGAGAGCAATAGCACCAAATTTAACACACCTGCTCCCCATTCACACGAGTTGAATAAGTCGAACGAGTCACATGACACAAGGGAAAATGGCTTACTAGGCCCAATTTGGACATTTTCACTTAAGGGTATACTCACTTTCTTAATCATACATCACGGGACACAGGAGCTTCATTACATAGTGGGTTATATAGGCACCTCTGGTGATTGGACACTGGTTGACCCCAATTAAGGAGAATTCCTCCCCTATATAACCCCTCCCATATGGGAGGCACCTCAGTTTTTTCGCCAGTGTCTATGGTGGTTGGTCACGTACTTGTCTGGGCAGAAAAGCATGTTCCGTGTCTTTCTGCAGTCTTCATTCCAGGAGTGGAAAATTGACAGGTGGCTTTTCTGAGCCGCCAGCAGTTGTGCCCAGGAGAATGGGCTCTGCACCTCGACGGGTTTCGGAACATATGTCACAGGTGGGGTACTCCAGATGTAGATCTGCTCTCACAGGGTCCAATTTACCATCCTGCTTTACACAGTCTGAATTTGACGGTTTGGCTGCTGAGACCCACATTCAGAGACTGTGGCCTTTCAGGGCCAGCCCTTTCTACTCTGGTCAATGCCAGGAAGCCGGCCTCCAGGCTTATTTATTACAAAATCTGGAGGGCATATGTTTCCTGGTGTGAACTCAGGAAATGGCATCCTAGAAAGTATGTCATTAGCAGGATCTTGGCCTTTCTCCAGTGAGGCCTAGAAATGAATTTGGCCATAAGCACTATCAAGGTGCAGATTTCGGCCATGTCAGTGTTTTTTCAGAAGCCACTTGAATCGCATTCCCTGGTGTGGGCTTTCATCCAGGGGGCCATGCAGTTAAGACCGCCAGTCAAACCCCCGGTATGCCCATGGGATCTGAATTTGGTTCTCTCGGCTTTGCAGGGGCAACCATTTGAACCTTTGCATCTGGCTTCATTAGTTCTCCTGACTAAAAAATTGGTCTTCTTGGTAGCCATATCCACGGCTAGAAGAGTATCAGAGCTAGCAGCTCTCTCCAGCAAGGAGCCGTATCTAATTATTCATAAGGACCAGGTGGGCATGCGTCCCAACAGGTCCTTTCTACCTAAGGTGGTTTCGGGATTCCATTTGAATCAAGACGTAAACCTACCATCCTTTTTTCCGGACCCACAGTCTGCAGAAGAAGAATCTTTGCACACTTTGGATGTGGTTAGAGCAATCAGTATATATCTTCAAGCAACTGCTCAGATAAGGAAAACTGATTGCTTGTTTATTTTGCCAGAAGGCCCTAGGAAGGGCCAGGCGGCGTCAAAATCCACTCTCTCAAGGTGGATTAGACAGGTTATTTCTCAGGCCTATAGTGTAAAGGGGAAGATTCCTCCTTTTCAAGTGAAAGCGCACTCAACGAGGGCTGTACGTGCTTCTTGGGCAGTGCATCACCAGGCCTCCCTGGCTCAGATCTGTAAGGCTGCAACTTGGTCATCAGTCCACACATTCACCAGATTCTATCAGGTGGATGTCAGAGGGCAAGAGGATATCGCCTTCGGGCGCAGTGTACTGCAGGCTGCAGTTTAGGTCCTCCGGTCCATGGGGGTCTATTATTATGATCTGTGTCTCCCTCCCCTCAATCTGAGTATTGCTGTGGGACATCCCACTATGTAATGAAGCTCCTGTGTCCCGTGATGTATGATCAAGTAAATAGGATTTTTATATACAGCTTACCTGTAAAATCGTTTTCTTGAGAGTACATCACGGGACACAGGGCTCCCGCCCCTCTTGGGTTTTACGTGGTTTCCTATTGCTTGCTACAAAACTGAGGTGCCTCCCATATGGGAGGGGTTATATAGGGGAGGAATTCTCCTTAATTGGGGTCAACCAGTGTCCAATCACCAGAGGTGCCTATATAACCCACTATGTAATGAAGCTCCTATGTCCCGTGATGTACTCTCAAGAAAAGGATTTTACAGGTAAGCTGTATATAAAAATCCCTTTTTTGTTGTCAGTAGGTTAGACAGTAGGGATGAGCCGAACACCCCCCTGTTCGGTTCGCACCAGAACTTTCGAACGGACCCCAAATTCGTACGAATGTTAGAATCCCATTGAAGTCTATGGGACTCGAACGTTCGAAATTAAAAGTGCTAATTTTAACGGCTAATATGCAAGATACTGTCCTAAAAAAGGTTTGGGGACCTGGCCCAGGGGACATGGGTCAATGCAAAAAAACTTTTTAAAAATGGCCGTTTTGGCGGGAGCACTGATTTTAATGACGATTAAAGTGAAAAAAAAGTGAAATATTCCTTTAAATATCATGTCTGGGGGGTGTCTGTAGTATGCCTGTGAAGTGCCACGTGTTTCCCGTGTTTAGAACAGTCCCTGCACAAAATGACATTTAACGGAAATAACGTCATTTAAAACTGCTTGCGGTTTTAATGTTATATCTGGTTCCTGCAATATGGTTGAAAATCTTTGAGAAAAATGGCATGGGTAGCCCTCCCTGCCCATTACCAGCCCCTTTGGGTCTTGTACGCATATTAAGGGGAACCCCGTACCCATATTAAAAAAAGGAAATGCGTGTGGCCCCCAGGCCCTATATACTCAGAACAGCAGTATACAGGCGGTGCAAACAAGACAGGGACTGTGTAGATTTGTTGTGTTAAGTTGAATCTGTTTGTAATTTTCAACTGGTACATTTTTAAAGTGTAGCTCAATCTCCTACAACTGACTGCAAGCTCTATTTAAAACGAGCAAGATAGTTAGCTATATAGGTGGATATAGCGGTGTATACTGCGTTCAGAGCACGCAGACAGCCTGCACAATCTCCTGACACTGACTGAAAGCTCTATTTAAAACGAGCAAGATATTTAGCTATATAGGTGGATATAGCGGTGTATACTGCGTTCAGAGCACGCAGACAGCACGCACAATCTCCTAACACTGACTGAAAGCTCTATTTAAAACGAGCAAGATAGTTAGCTATATAGGTGGATATAGTGGTGTATACTGCGTTCAGAGCACGCAGACAGCACGCATAATCTCCTAACACTGACTGAAAGCTCTATTTAAAACGAGCAAGATAGTTAGCTATATAGGTGGATATAGCGGTGTATACTGCGTTCAGAGCACGCAGACAGCACGCACAATCTCCTAACACTGACTGAAAGCTCTATTTAAAACGAGCAAGATATTTAGCTATATAGGTGGATATAGCGGTGTATACTGCGTTCAGAGCACGCAGACAGCACGCACAATCTCCTAACACTGACTGAAAGCTCTATTTAAAACGAGCAAGATAGTTAGCTATATAGGTGGATATAGCAGTGTATACTGCGTTCAGAGCACGCAGACAGCACGCATAATCTCCTAACACTGACTGAAAGCTCTATTTAAAACGAGCCAGATAGTTAGCTATATAGGTGGATATAGCGGTGTATACTGCATTCAGAGCACGCAGACAGCATGCATAATCTCCTAACACTGACTGAAAGCTCTATTTAAAACGAGCAAGATAGTTAGCTATATAGGTGGATATAGTGGTGTATACTGCGTTCAGAGCACGCAGACAGCACGCATAATCTCCTAACACTGACTGAAAGCTCTATTTAAAACAAGCAGGATAGTTAGCTATATAGGTGGATATAGCGGTGTATACTGCGTTCAGAGCACGCAGACAGCACGCACAATCTCCTAACACTGACTGAAAGCTCTATTTAAAACAAGCAAGATAGTTAGCTATATAGGTGGATATATCGGTGTATACTGCGTTCAGAGCACGCAGACAGCACGCACAATCTCCTAACACTGACTGAAAGCTCTATTTAAAATGAGCAAGATAGTTAGCTATATAGGTGGATATAGCGGTGTATACTGCGTTCAGAGCACGCAGACAGCACGCACAATCTCCTAACACTGACTGCAAGCTCTATTATAAAAGATAGATATATTGCTAGCTATATAGGTGAATATAGTGGTGTATACTGCGGTCAGGGCACGCAAAGAACAACCACTACAGAAGAGCAAGAATGAAAAATCGGCCGATAACGATTGGTGTATACTGTGTTGAAGGTACACAGAACACCCACTAACTGCTACAGACGCCAACACACTACACAAGGCCACCGCGCTGGCGGCCTTATATAGTGTGGGGCGTGTACTACACAGCCTGAGCTATGATTGGCCACAGGCATCCTGCCTGTGGCCAATTATGGCTCTCCTCGCTGCCGGTGCTCTGATTGGCCAAGCATGTGGGGTCACAGTGCATGCTTGGCCAATCATGAGCCAGCAATTCACTGCGCCATCGCAGTGCATTGTGGGCCGTGAGCGTCACACGAATTCGGCACGAACGGCCCATAATGTTCGGAATTCGCCGAACGGGCGAACAGCCGATGTTCGAGTCGAACGTATGTAAGCTCATCCCTATTAGACAGTAATGGCTGTGTGTTGAGTTATTTTGAGGGAACAGTTTCCACTGTTATACAAGCTGTACAATTCACTACTTTACATTGTAGCAAAGTGTCACATGAAAAGATATAATAAAATATTTACAAAAATGTGAGGGGTGTACTCACGTAGATAGATAGATAGATAGATAGATAGATAGATAGATAGATAGATAGATAGATACACTTGCTGATTTTTTTGATAAATATGCACGAACATTAATGGTGGTCCTTTTTATTGGCCTGGAGTTACGCTGTAAATACTGCATGCTGGGGGGGGGGAGAGACCCTTTCACTGTGGAAGGGTCTTTTTTAAATAAAAATAACATCGCCACCAATTTACCTTTTTCGAGTTTGATATAGTTTCAAGACAAAAAATATCACAAGAAGATAATAGGATTGTACGCATATTAAGGGGAACCCCGTACCCATATTAAAAAAAGGAAATGCGTGTGGCCCCCAGGCCCTATATACTCAGAACAGCAGTATACAGGCGGTGCAAACAAGACAGGGACTGTGTAGATTTGTTGTGTTAAGTTGAATCTGTTTGTAATTTTCAACTGGTACATTTTTAAAGTGTAGCTCAATCTCCTACAACTGACTGCAAGCTCTATTTAAAACGAGCAAGATAGTTAGCTATATAGGTATCTATGTAGATAGATAGATAGATAGATAGATAGATAGATAGATAGATAGATAGATAGATAGATACACTTGCTGATTTTTTTGATAAATATGCACGAACATTAATGGTGGTCCTTTTTATTGGCCTGGAGTTACGCTGTAAATACTGCATGCTGGGGGGGGGAGAGACCCTTTCACTGTGGAAGGGTCTTTTTTAAATAAAAATAACATCGCCACCAATTTACCTTTTTCGAGTTTGATATAGTTTCAAGACAAAAAATATCACAAGAAGATAATAGGATTTTTTGGGTGCAGTATTGGTTTTAGGAAGGGACAACACACTAAATATAAAATCATCACATTTTATGAGAAAGAAAAAGAATTCCTGCTTACAGCTGATACATATGCAGGATACATCAGTTTCAAAGTAAGGGATAAACCCACATCTAGAGACCCACACAACACTCATGCACCCACTGGACAGGGGCATATAAGGAAATCAGTGGGCCTGTGTGCAAGATAAAAAGTGGGCCTTAGGCATTGACAAAAAATGCAGAAAAACATGGGCATGATTTAAATTGCATTACATATTGGGCATGGCTTAAAGGGGGTGTGGTTTAATAGCGTCTGAGATTATTTACATGCATACGTGCAGAAGGATAAATAGGGACTGTACAGTGTGGAGTCTACAGCGTAGTATGTTCAAGACAGGGGTGTGGCATGTATGGCAGTGGGTAGTATGTGCAGGAGAGCGGTGCAGAGTGTATAGAGGTGGGTAGTATGTGTAGGAAAGGAGTGCAGAGTGTATGGAGGTGGGTAGTATGTGCAGGAGGAGTGCAGAATGTATGGTGGTGGGTAGTATGTGAAGGCGAGGAGTGTGAAGTGTATGGAGGTGAGTAGTATGTGCAGGAGAGGAGTGCGGAGTGTATGGAGGTGGGTAGTATGTGTAGGAGAGAAGTTCAGAGTGTATGGGGTGGGTAGTATTTGCAGGAGAGGAGTGCGGAATGTATGGAGGTGGGTAGTATGTGCGGGAGAGGAGTGCAGAGTGTATGGAGATGGGTAGTATGTGCAGGAGAGGAGTGTGGAGTGTATGGCAGTGGGCAATATATTGAGGAGAGGAGTGCAGAGTATATGGAGGTGGGTACTATGTGCAGGAGAGGAGTGTGGAATGTATGGCGGTGGGTAATATATTGAGGAGAGGAGTACGGAGTGTATAGAGGTGGGTAGTATGTGAAGGAGAGGAGTTCAAAGTGTATGGTGGTGGGTAGTGTGTGCAGGTGAAGAGTGCAGAGTGTATGGAGGTAGGCAGTATGTGCAGGAGAGGAGTGCGTGGTGTATGGAGGTGGGTAGTATGTGCAGGAGATGAGTGCAGAGTGTATGGAGGTGGGTAGTATGTGCAAGTCAAGAGTGCAGAGTGTATGGAGGTGGGTAGAATGTGCAGATGAGGAGTGTGGAGTGTTCGGCAGTGGGTAGTATGTGCAGGATGCTGTCAGTAGGGCAGTGGATGGAGTCAGTTCATTTTTTTTTTACAATTTCAATTTTATATATATATATATATATATATATATATATATATATATATATATATATATATATATTTATATATTTTTTTTTTTGTTTCAAAATGCTTTTTGGGGGCCAGTGGATGGTGTCAGTAGGGCATTTTTTGCATTTTTACAATTTATTTTTCTATTATTCGCAACGATTGGGGGTTGGTGTCAGTAGTTTTTAATTGTATATAATTTTTTACAATTTTATTTTTTTTTATTTTTTTTTACAATTAAATTTTTTTATAACTATTGCTATTTTTTTTATGAGCCCTGTTAGTGGGCTTTGGTGAGATATCAGGGGTTTAAACACACCCCTGACATCTCCCCTTTGAGACAGAAAAATGGACCGAGGACACAGATTCCCCAGTCCCTTTTTCTGCAGCCTCAGCTTTGATAATGAATGAAAAGGAGACAGAGGCTCCTGTTCATTCATAAACTGAAGCAGAGTAAACATAGTCTACTATGCTCAGTTATCAAAGGACACAAGAGTGATCGGTGGCGATCGTTCACTGTGTCCAATTTAGAAAAGGAAGGGACCAGTAAATTACATATTTACTGGCCCCTTCCCCCGCTCTCCATCCTGATCGCCCCAGCAGCCGGCAGGAGAGGAGAGGAGGGAAGGCAGCTGTGGGGGGGGGGGGTCGAAGGAGGAGCACACAGGAGGTAGGAGGAGGACAGGGGGGCCAAGGGAGCACACGGGGGGCCGGAGGAGCACACGGGGGGCCAGAGGAGGAGCATACAGGGGGGCTGGAGAAGGAAGACAGTTGGGGATGATCGGTGCAGCGGGGGGACAGCTGTAAGCACTGATCTCCCTATATGGCTTTTCAGCTGACAGCTGCAAGAGGGAGAAGAGGATAAGCGTCTGTCAGCTGCTTCACTAAAAGCTATACAGGGAGATCGGTGCAACGATCATCTCTGTCAACCAAGGATGATCATCCATGGGTGCAGTGTGGGTCACAGTGGCCCCCTTGGGGGCCCATGTGCAGTGAACACCCTGCACACATGGATGATGTACCACTGCACCTGAAGTGGAATTATATAAGGGAGAGGAGCCCAAACCATGCAACACCAAATATTATAACCCAAGACAGGACCGTTCGGTCAAGGATCCATCAACCAGGAAACATCAACCAGTAAACATCAAAACTCTTGTACCAAAGTAAGGGGCTTTTAAAATATTCGACAAACGTAGGCTCCATCCATCTGCAATATGGCTCTATTCACAGCCCTATTATAAATGGATGTAGCCTACATCCTGTAGCCTGTGGGTTGTTCCCTTATTGGCACTTGGATGTGTCCTGCATATGTCTCAGCGCAACAAGAACTTCTCCTGACAAAGCATGATTTGCAAAACCTGCCTGATACTCAATATGCTGTATATGGTGCAGGAATTATTTCCTTTTTATCATTTTCAACACTTATATTTAGTGTGTTGTCCATTCCTGAAACCCAAAAATCCCCTTGATCTAGTTGTGATATTTTTCTATGCAATTCTTTTTGGGATGTGGTGCATCCTGTAACACTTGAGAAGTAGTAAATAGTTTTGAGGCAGCAAGAGCCTTGATTTTTACTTGTCACAATGAACATCTGCTCTTGGATACCATGCAATTTCTGGAAGCGAAGGCCATTGATTTAGTGCTACATATGATGGCTAAGTAGATGTCACCTCCTAACTGTTGAGTGTAATCAGGAAAAATAAACATTTCGAAAAGTGCATTAACAGTGTTATTACATGTGCATAAAATGTGATTTCTAGTAACCTAAAAAAGATGTATGAAATAATAATTATACCAGTAGTCATTTTCACTCACAGTCTATATTCATATAAAATATATAATCAAGTTAATAAGTAATTGATAAAATTTCTTAAATATCTTTTACATTTTCTTGTGTTCATTTTCCTTCCTCCTTCCATAAAAGCAGATAAAGATAGATGTCAGAAATATGTATTAATATATAAATATATATATACCTATATATAACAGCTCATATAGGAGTTGATAAAGCTGAAAATGTTTTTTAAGTATCTGTGGACAAAATGTAAAATCATATATTAATTTCTACATTCTATTGCAATTATTTCTACTCCCACGAATCTGAATAGCCTTGAAGTTTGTAAACTTACTTTGTGAGGACCCCACACATTTACTTCCTTGAATTCTGTGTTACACATTCACCATACTCTGTGAGTAGGCTCTGCTATGACATGTATTTCACAGAGTCTGCTTTCTGAACTACAGAGGTACTTAAAGGAGGAGTTCCAGGAGGCAGAGTCATTACAGGAATAACAGTTTGCAGCCAGCAAGGTACCATGGGATATGTAGTCCTTAGAAATTGAAAGTAAACAGCAGAGTAGAAATTGCAAAACATGCATGGAATCCAGGAAGTTGTGGAAATAGATGGCAAGCAGACAAGCAGCACTCATGACATGAAAGGTGATGTTTCCAGTTTATGTTGAATTGTCAACTATAGGTATTGTTTTTATTGCTATAACAATGCTGATTTTATAAAATTAAAGTGTATCCTATGGCCAAATATGAGGGGCATTCATGTTAAACTGGGACTATTAATTTTACATGTAAAATAAGGGATGCGAGAGCTACGCTACTACACGAAGTAGTAAGCAGCAAGTGTGTCCTATTACTGAGAAGCGGTGCACATGTCGAGGGTCAGTCCAGAGACTGTTAGGCCTCATGTACATTTCTGCTGGTAAACGGATGCTCGGGGCAGTTAGATGCTTTTTTAAACTGCCTCTGAACTCATCCAATGTTATCTTATGTGTACATGTACACAGGTTCGTTTAGGCTCTTCTTTGAAGGCAAAAAAATGAGTTCAGACGCCAAAGTTTATGACATTTCAGACGACAAGCCGCATTTTTAATTTTTGTTTATTTTCAAACGCTTCTAAATGCAAACATGGCATGTAAACGCGGCAAAACAGACATTTTAAACGTGGGTTACTATCTATCAAGTTAAATCATTCAGGAGAAGTTGTAAAATCGTCCCGTGTACATTAAGCCTTAACTGCTTCAAATGACGGAGGGATGGTGCAGCTCTCGGGCTCTCGTGGGAGGACGTCATATGACGTTGCCCTAGACGGCCATTCACGCATGCCCATGGGGGGTACGCAGCGTGGTGAATGCAGAGTCGGTGATCATCTCTCATCACCTCACACTGACAGTGTGTGGTGAAGAGAGCCGATCGTGGCATCTCTTTGCAGGGAACACCCAGACGTGTAATCAGGGCATTGATCATAAGTGCCCTGATTACAATAAAGCCCCCCAAGTGCCACCAATCGGTGCCCTTCAGTTACCATTACTAGATGCCAGTCACTTCTCATCAGTGCTGCCCATCAATGCCCATCAGTGCTGCCCATCAGTGCCCATCAATGCCGCCAATCAGTGCCCATCCCTGCCGTCCATCAGTATCACCTATCAATGCTCATTAGGGCATCCTATTCATGTCACCTCTCAGTGCCCACCAGTGCTATCCATCAGTGCCATCTATCAGTGCTCATTAGTGGCACATATCAGTGCCCATCAGTGCTGCATGTTAGTGCCTCTTCATCAGTGCCACCTCATCAGTGCCCATCAGTGCAGCCTCATCAGCGACCATCAGTGAAGGAGAAAAATTACTTATTTACAAAATTTACTCACAGAAACCAGGAACATTTTTATTTTTTTTAAATGTTCAGGCTTTTTTCTTATTTTTTGTAAGAAATAAAAAACCCAGCAGTGAGTAAATACTAAATATACCAAATAAATACCAAAGGAAAGCTCTACTTGTCTGAAGAAAATGATAACAAATTCATATGGGTACAGTGTTGCATGACCGCACAATTGTCATTCAAACTGCAACAGTGCTGAAAGCTGAAAATTGGCCTGGATAGGAAGGGGGTTTAAGTGCCCAGTAGGCAAATGTTTAATCAAGATGACAGATAACAGTGTAAGTGCATGGTGCGTGGTGATGATGTTTCTTGTGAATGAAGAAATAAAACTTGTGGATATCTACAGAAGACTTCAAGAACAGTACGTGATGAGATACTCAGCTGCAGTAAAAAATTTAAAGGGTGCAAACTTTCCCAAGATGGCCGTGCATACGTGTCTGAGGGAAAAAAAACGCCTGGTTTGATCACTATGGGCGTCCGGTTTCTTCAGGACCATGCACAAGCTCATACTGCTCACTGCACTTCGTGCACATTACAGCAACCCGACTGTGAGGTATTGCCACATCCCCCTTACAGCCCAGACCTCACTCCGAGTGATTTTTACCTGTTTGGACCTCTAGGATTTTGTTCAAACTTGACTAAATTTCTAACATTTAACAAACACTCCTATAGTGTTAGCATGGGCGTTAGACTCGCTTTAATGAGCTTCAGTATGGGTGTCAGACTGGTATAATGCAAACGTTAATGATGAGTAATGCCCTATGGGCAGATTTGAAGCATTTGATGAGCATTAGGGCGCATTAAAACTGGACCACAAATACCTATTCTATTACAGGTAACTCCCTGCCAGAGCATTTGCTCGACATGAGGCTTCAATTTTGAAACAACACAATGCTAACGCTTCATTTTTTGATAGTGTGAACAGCACTGTGTGCTGTCCATGGTATCATTTGCATAGGCATTTGAGAGGCATTTTTAACGCCTCCTTTTAATTGCCAGTGTGAACTTAGCCTAAAAGAGTTCTTCGAAGGTCAGCATTTCACGATGATAACGTGAAGAAGGCTGCCCTATGATGGTTCAGATGTACTGACAAATCTTTCTAAAATGCTGTGATAAATATATAAATGTAGCATGTTAAAAAATAAATTCAGTTTCCACTCTGAAATTTGCTCTTTTATTAAATAAACTCAAAAGTCCTTGTTTAACTTGAACGCCCCTCATATTTTTCTTTAAAGTGGTTGTATACCCACATTTTTAACTTTTACCTACAGGAAAGCCTATAATAAGGCTTACCTGTAGGTAAAAAAAATATCTCCTAAACCTGTACGGTTTAGGAGATATTCCCCTCGGTATGCGCCGCTGACTGCAGCGGCGCATGCGCACAAGGGGTTTCTCGCCGTCAAAATCCGGCAGCAGCCGAGCGGCCGGACTGAAATCTCCCGCGCGCATGCCACTCACAGCGCCGGAGCCGCGATACCCGGAAGAAACGCAGAGGGAGCATGTCAGCTCCCTCAGCGTGGATCGGGCCAGATGTCAGGGCCTCGTTCTAAGGTAAGTATTTCATAATGAGCTAGTATGCGGTGCATACTAGCTCATTATGCCTTTTGCTTTGCAGGTTTAAAAAAAAATAAAAAATGTGCGGGTTTACTACCACTTTAACATAACAATTAACTAATTAACCCAGTACAGCTACATAAACATCAGTCCTCGCCAGCTGTCATAAACGATCAAGGGGGTTTTTTTCACCAAAAGAAGCAATTACTCCACTTACTTATTTTATAATTCTAAAGTGATTTATACGAAATCTTTACATTTATTTTTATTTACAGCTCTTAGCCCCTGTACACACGGTCGGAGATTTCCACAACCAAATCCGTCGGATTTTGCCCGTCGGATTTTGTCGGTCGGATCTTGTCCGAAACTGTTGCATACACACGGTCGGACAAAGTTGGCGAAAAATCCGATCTTTCAGAACGTGATGACGTAATTTCATTACAATGGGACTACATTCAGGCTAGTAGCCAATAGCTTTGATGTAGGAATTTGATCTGAGCATGCGTGGCACTTGGTCCGATCAAAATTCTCTACACATGATCGGAGTATGTCCGACCGGCCCAGTTGGTCGGGAAATATTTCCAACATGTTGGAAAATTGGGTCCGACGGATATTCCGACGGAATAAATCCGATGCATACCACACACAGTCGGATTATCCGATGACATGGTCCGATAGGACACATTCCGACGGATTCTCGGACCGTGTGTACAAGGGCTTAGAAATACCTGAATCTTTCTTAATGTTAGCAACCAAACTAGGTGAGGGAGAGTCAGTGCCAGTGACGGGCTGGTGCTTAAAATTTTTGGGGGGCGCAAACAAACTGAAAAATTCTGAAACCTCTCGCAGCCACTTGTGCCCATTAAACACAGCTACTTGTGTCCATCAAACGCAGCCACTTGTGCCCACCAAATGCATCTATTGTGCCCATCAAACGCACTCACTTACCCATCAAATGCATCCATTGTGTACCTGTGCCCATCAAATGCAGCCACTTGTGCCCAAACGCAGCCATTGTGCCCATCAAACACATCCATTGTGTCCTTCAAATGCAGCCACTTGTGCCCATCAAACATGGCTACATGTGCCCAAATGCAGCCACTTGTGCCCATCATATGCAGCCACCTGTGCCCATCAAATGCAGCCAACTGAAAAATTCTGAAACCTCTCGCATCCACTTGTGCCCATCAAACACAGCTACTTGTGTCCATCAAACGCAGCCACTTGTGCCCACCAAATGCATCTATTGTGCCCATCAAAGGCAGCCACTTTCCCATCAAATGCATCCATTGTGTACCTGTGCCCATCAAATGCAGCCACGTGTGCCCAAACGCAGCCATTGTGCCCATCAAACACATCCATTGTGTCCTTCAAATGCAGCCACTTGTGCCCATCAAACACGGCTACATGTGCCCAAATGCACCCACGTGTGCCCATCATATGCAGCCACCTGTGCCCATCAAATTCAGCCACTTGCCCATCAAATGCAGCCATTTTGCCCATGAAATGCAGCCACTTGCCCATCAAAACGCAGCCACTTGTGCCCATCAAATGCAGCCACTTGTGCCCATCAAATACATCCATTGTGCCCTTCAAATGCAGCCACTTGTGCCCATCAAACATGGCTACATGTGCCCAAATGCAGCCACTTGTGCCCATCATATGCAGCCACCTGTGCCCATCAAATGCAGCCACTTGCCCATCAAATGCAGCCACTTTCCCATCAAATGCAGCCACTTGCCTATCAAAACTCAGCCACTTGTGCCCATCGAATTCAGCCACTTTTGCCCATGAAATGCAGCTACATGTGCCCATGAAATGCAGCGACCTGTGCCCATCAAATGCAGCCACTTGCCCATCAAATTCAGCCACCTGTGCCCATCAAATGCAGCCAGTTGTTCCCATCAAATGCAGCCACCTGTGCCCATCAAATGTAGTCACCTGTGCCCACCAAATACAGCCACTTGTCCACCAAATGCAGCCACTGTGAACACTGACCCCCCCCCACTCATGGGGGTTTGCAGCTCTGGCTGCATCCCCACCCCTGCGTGGATCGTGGCTCTGGAACCCGAGGGGGGGTGCCAGAGCCTCAATCTATGCGCGTGGGGGGTGGGGGGATGCAGCCGACTCAGCCGAGGGGACTTACCTCTCAGAGCGGTGGCGACCTCCGCTCCAGCGCGAGTCTCCTCGCTTCTCTTCCTAACCACCAGGCATCCAATAGGGTGTCCTGGCGCTTTGGCCAATCAGGAAGCAGGTCTAACGTCCTGCCTCCTTATTGACCAGGAGGAAGGTTAGTGTGAAAATAGCAAAAATTTATTTGCTATTGTCACACAATTGGGTGAGATCAGAGCGCACTCTCTGCACCCCGAGCCCACCCTATTTTGAAGCCTGTTAGAGCTTCTGGCTCTAATCAGGTGCTTCCAAATATACCACCTCCTCCCGCCCCCGCTATAGGAGTCCATGCATCCAGTGTCCTGAAAGGGGCCGGGCGCATGAATAGGGAGGGTGGTGCCGCCACTGGTCAGTGCTCTGTTCCTTTACACAGGTTGGCAATGAACAGAAAGGCAAAGGGGGGTGACCTTTTCAGTGTGCTGTTGCTCTATTTGGCCAGTTAGCAGCCTGAGTAACAAGCAATAGCTAGGAAGCAGAAGGATGGCATGTTTGTTCAACCATTTTTTCTAGTCAGGAATCAAATGGTTGCATACAATTATCATGAATTCATTGGGAAGAGAATGCTTGCCGCTGTAACCATAAATTGGGGTATACAGAATAATTCCTGAGATTGCTGTTCTTTAAAGAAAATCAGGTGATCTTAGTTTTATAACATCGAATTGCAGAAATCACGTCTTGGTGACATTGTTGTTAAGTAATCAGCAGTGGAAAATCAGTAGATGTGTCATCCTTTATTCAAGCACAATCTGTCTTTACAGATGCTCATGCATGTTGATAAAGACCCTGGACAATGCTCTGTGTGTGGACATTTTATAGAATCTTTTAATTTGCCAGCATTCATGGTCACTTTTGTACAAAAAAAAAGAAAAAAAAACATTTTACTTTGTCTAATTAACTGCAGTGCCATTTATGCATTTTTTCACATATTTTGTTATTTACAATATGTCTTTAAAATGTCTTCAGGCTTGGTGTAGAGAGAAATTGTTTAAAACTGTCCGACTGCATGTCATGTGTAAAATACTGCAAAAATCACAGCAGGTCCAACCAGTTTGGATTAAACCTTCAACCAAGATATTGACAGAATGAAACATGTTCTTCTTTTCAATAGCTTCTGACAGTTATCTATAATATATGCATTGTTTTCTCTATCAAACAGCAGAACAAAAAATTGCAGAAATCTTTGAAAAACAATAAACTGAAGAGGTTAGTAAAGACACCAGTGCCTTTCCTGAGAATTATCACTTTCAAGTTGACAGCTTTTCTCAAGGGGCCTGACAATTCTTAGTCGTACCAGTTTGTGACTAATAGGTGGTTTGATGTGACATGAGCTGGCTGCCTGGGGAAATTGAACCATCTTTTGCTCAATATTCTTTGTGTTTTATTCTTTTGTAGGCTATTGTTGGAAGCCTTTTGGGAGCTTTATTACAGTTTGCATTCAAGGACAATATGTGTTCAGCAAAAACTCTGTACTTTTATTGCTGCTATTGACCTGCTGTCGTTCAAATGTGGGGCTAATTTGCTTGTTAACAGTAATTTTGAAGACTAGTTAAGTTTTTCATTTGACCCAATGCTCTGTGGGGTATTTTTTCTTTTGTAAACAGAGCAGATACGTGATGAAGCTACTTTCCTCTAGAAGACAATTCAGTAGGAATAGAGCCAAAAAATCATACATGGATGGACAAATTTAAAAAGATTTCTCATATTTTTTTTTGGAAACATATAAATTTTACTTTTTTCATACCTTCCCAAAACTTTTTTAACCACTTTAGTCCCTGAGCTTTTTCCACTCTTAAACCCCCTTGTGTTTTAAAGTTATTTTGTTTGTTTGAGATATGTCTCAATTCTACACCCTTAAATTTTGCAGATTATGCTAATAAAAAATGTTTGGGACAGATAGAGGTTTGGAGATATATATATACCGTATGGAAGGAGCTCACAGAAAAGGAAGGCCCATATTTGTGCATCAAAACAATTTTGCCAAGTTGGGTGAAGTTGCGGAGGTGGCAAACACAGTGGTGGCAGCCCTAGATGTCACTGCTACCCCTAACAGCTGGGAAAGCAGCCCATCTAGTAGAGGTGATGAGGGGAGTGCAGGTAGGCCTAGACAGTTTGTGGTAATAGGGAATTCTATGAACAGAAGGACTGATAGAATAATTTGTCACCAGGATTGCCTCAAACAAATGTATTGCTGTCTCCCTGGTGCTAGGGTTTGGCATGTGGTGGGCCAGTTTGATAAATTATTGGGATGGGCTGGGCATGACCCAGATGTCTTGGTTCACATTGGAACCAATGACAGAATAAATGGAAGGTGGAGGCTCCTTATGAATTAATTTAATGAACTAGGCTGCAAGTTGATAGGAAGGACCTCTAAGCTGATATTCTCAGAAATATTGCCTGTGCCATGCGCAACACAGAAAAGGCAGGGGGAGATTAGAGAGCTGAATGCATGGCTAAAGACCTGGTGTAGGGAGGAGGGATTTGGGTTTCTAGAGCACTGGGCAGACTTTTCATTGGGGTGAAACCTATATACTAATAAGCAGCCCCAGGAGGAAGTCAGCATAGCACAGGGATGGTGGAAGCCCCTCATAATAAGCAGCCTCAGAAGGAAGTCAGCATAGCACAGGGATGGTGGGAGCCCCTCATAATAAGCAGCCCCAGGAGGAAGTCAGCACAGCACAGGGGTGGTGGGAGCCCCTCATAAGATGCACAGCAGAGGTACAGCCCCAGGAGGAAGTCAGCACAGCACAGGGATGGTGGGAGCCCCTCATAATAAGCAGCCCCAGGAGGAAGTCAGCATAGCACAGGGATGGTGGGAGCCCCTCATAATAAGCAGCCCCAGGAGGAAGTCAGCACAGCACAGGGATGGTGGGAGACCCTCATAATAAGCAGCCCTAGGAGGAAGTCAGCACAGCACAGGGATGGTGGGAGCCCCTCATAATATGCACAGCAGAGGTACAGCCCCAGGAGGAAGTCAGCACAGCACAGGGATGGTGGGAGCCCCTCATAATAAGCAGCCTCAGGAGGAAGTCAGCACAGCACAAGGATGGTGGGAGCCCCTCATAATATGCACAGCAGGGGTACAGCCCCAGGAGGAAGTCAGCATAGCACAGGGATGGTGGGAGCCCCTCATAATAAGCATAATGACTGAGTCGTCGTCGATTCGACGACAACTGATCCGAAATCTGAAATTCGTAAACAAAAGTTCATAATTCGTACGAATCGTACATGTCTAGTAGATCCTTTACAAAATAATCTAGAGTGGGTGACCGAGGACAAAGAGAAGGCAAGTTTATTAAATACTTTCTTCAGATCTGTGTATACAAAGGAGCATGGGGGAGCTCATGTCCATAATGGGGGTGGTAGTGACACAGCCCTAAATGATCCACAATGACTAAAAATGGATATGGTCCAGAAATATTTAGACAGAATAAAGGTGGATAAAGCACCTGGACCAGATTTCATCCACCCACAGATACTAAAAGAATTGAGCTTTGTAATTTTAAAGCCATTGTACCTAATTTTTAGGGACTCATTAATGACAGGAATAATACTACTAGATTGGCGTAGGGACAATGTGGTGCCAATATTTAAAAAGGAAACAAAGTCTTTACCAAGTAACTATAGACCTGCTAGTTTAACTTCCATAGTTGTAAAAATACTGGAGAGTTTAATAAAAGACCACATAGATGAGTTCTTGCTGGAAAAAAATATTTTAAGCAACAGACAGCATGGATTCATGAAAGACAGAAGTTGTCAAACAATCCCGATTTCTTTTTATGAGGAGGTAAGTAAAACCTTGAACAGAGGGGTGGCGGTGGATGTGGTATACTTGAATTTTTCAAAAGCATTTGCAACAGTTCCCCACACACGGCTCATGTATAATGTAAAGTCTACAGGCTTGGAAATATCAGTTTGTAAATGGATAGAAAACTGGCTAAAAGACAGAATTCAGAGAGTAGTGTTTAAAGATTCTTACTCTGAATGGTCTAAGGTTATCAGTGGTGCACCCCAAGGTTCATTGCTGGGATCCTTACTTTTTAATATCTTTATAAATGATATTGGGTCTGGGATTAAAAGTAACATTTCTGTCTTTGCAGATGACACTAAGCTATGCAGTGGAATAACGTCCTTACAGGATGTCTCCAATTTACAAGCCGACCTCAATGCACTGTCTAATTGGGCAACTATGTGGCAGGTGAGGTTTAATGTTGATAAATGTAAAGTTATGCACTTGGGGGTGAGGAATATGCATACATCATACATTTTAGGTGGAGTATGACTGGGGGGATCCGTAGTGGAGAAGGATCTGGGGGTTTTGGTAGATCATAAGCTCAATAATAACATGCAATGCCAAGCTGCAGTTTCCAAAGCGAGCAAAGTCCTGTCTTGTATTAAGAGAGGTATGGACTTCAGAGAGAGAGATATCATGTTTCCCCTTTGAAAACCATTAGTAAGATCTAATCTGGAATATGCAGTTCAGTTTTGGGCACCAGTTCTCAAAAAGGATATTGGGGAACTGGAGAAAGTGCAGAGAAGGGCAACCAAACTGATAAGAGGCATGGAGTAGCTCAGCTATGAGGAAAGATTAGAGGAACTGCATTTATTCACTCTTGAGAAGAAGAGATTAAGGGGGATATGATGGCCATGTATAAATATATAAGGGGTCCAAAGAGTGAACATGGTGTTGAGTTATTCACTTTATGGTCAACACTGAGGACAAGGGGGCACTCTTTACGTCTAGAGGAAAAGAGACTTCATCTCCAAATATGGAAAGGTTTCTTCACAGTAAGAGCTGCGAAAATGTTGAATAGACTCCCTCCAGAGGTAGATATGAGCAGCTCAGTAGATTGCTTTAAGAAATGCCTGGATTCTTTCCTAAATGTACATAATATAACTGGGTACTAACATTTATAGGTAAAGTTGATCCAGGGAAAAGCCTCTCTGGAATCAGGAAGGAATTTTCCCCTGCTGTAGCAAATTGGATCCTGCTTTTCTGTTGTTTTTTTTTTCGCCTTCCTTTGGATCAACTGTGGGTATAGGATTGGGTATATGGGATTTTATGACATTTTTTTTTTTTAAATGGTTGAACTAGATGGACTTGTGTCTTTTTTCAACCTGACTAAAGATGTAACTATGTATATAGAAATATATTCAGTATCACAAAAGTGAGTACACCCCTCACATTTTTGTAAATATTTTATTATATCTTTTAATATGACAACACTGAAGAAATGACTTTTGCTACAATGTAAAGTAGTGAGTATTCAGCTTGTATAACAGTGTAAATTTGCTGTCCCCTAAAAATAACTCATTAATGTCTAAAATGCTGTCAAGAAAAGTGAGTACACCCCTAAGTAGAAATGTCCAAATTGGACCCAAGTAGCCATTTTCCCACGTGTCATGTGACTCGTAATGCCGCATACACACGATCGGAATTCCGGCCAGAAAAAGACAGATGAGAGCTTCTCATCAGAAAATCCGACCATGTGTACGCCCCATCAGAATTTAGCTGTCCGAATTTCCGCCAGCCAAAAATTGATAGCATGTTTTCAATTTTCCAGACGGAAAAACTTTCGGAAATTCCGATCGTGTGTATGCAATTCTGACATGCCAAAAATCATGCATGCTCAGATTCAACTACAAGATAGAAGCTATTGGCTACTGGCTATTGAACTCCATTTTTCTAGTCCCGTCGTAAGTGTTGTACGTCACCGCGTTCTAAACGATCGGAATTTGATGTGACCGTGTGTAGGCAAGACAGCTTTAGCGGAATTTTGTTGGAATTCCGCTCAGGAAAACCATCAGAGATTCTTTGACGAGAATTCTGATCGTGTGTACGTGGCATTAGTGTTACAAGGTCTCAGGTGTAAATGGGGAGTGGGTGTGTTAAATTTGCTGTTATCGCTCTCATTCTTTCATACTGGTCACTGGAAGATCAAAATGACATCTCATGGCAAAAAACTCTCTGAGGATGTAAAAAAAGAATTGTTGCTCTACATAAAGATGGCTTAGGCTATAAGAAGATTACCAAGACCCTGAAACTAAACTGCTGCATGGTGTCCAAGACACTCAGAACAGGCCTCACCATGGTCGACCAAAGAAGTTGAGTGCACGTGATCAGCTTCATGTACAGAGGCTGTCTTTGGGAAATAGACGTATGAGTGCTGCCAGCATTGCTACAGAGGTTGAAGGGGTGGGGGATTGGCCTGTCAGTGCTCAGACGATATGCCACACAATGCATCAAATTGGTCTGCATGGCTGTCGTCCCAGAAGGAAGCCTCTTCTAAAGATGATGCACAAGAAAGCCCACAAACAGTTTGCTGAAGACAAGCAGACTAAGGACATGGATTACTGTAACCATGTCCTGTGGTCTGATGAGACCAATGTAAACTTATTTGGTTCAGATGGTTTCAGGAATGTGTGGCGGGAATCAGGTGAGGAGTACAAAGATAAGTGTGTCTTGCCTACAGTCAAGCATGATGGTGGGAGTGTCATGGTCTGGGGCTGCATGAGTGCTTCCGGCACTAGGGAGCTACAGTTTGTTGAGGGAACCATAATGTCAACATGTACTGTGACATACTGAAGCACAGCATGATCCCCTCCCTTCAGAGACTGGGCCACAGGGTAGTATTCCAACATGATAACGACTCCAAATACACCTCCAAGATGACCACTGCCTTGAAGCTGAGGATAAAGGTGATGGACCAGCCAAGCATATCTTTAGACCTAAACCCTATCACGCATCTGTAGGTGGAGGAGCGCAAGAAGACTCCAGTAGCAACCTGTGAAGCTCTGGTGAACTCCATGCCCAAGAGGGTTAAGGCAGTGCTGGAAAATAATGGTGGCCACACAAAATATTGACACTTTGGGCCCAATTTGGACATTTTCACTTAGGGGTCTACTCACTTTTGTTGCCAGCGATTTAGACATTAATGGCTGCGTGTTGAGCTATTTTGAGGAGACAGCAAATTGACACTGTTATACAAGCTGTACACTCACTACTTACATTCTAGCAAAGTGCAATTTCTTTAGTGTTACATGAAAAGATATAATAAAATAATTACAAAAATGTGAGGGGGTGTAACAACCCATGCAATCCATAAATACAATGACACTGAAGCAAATAACATAGATTGGGTTGAGGGAACCACACACTCATCTAAGGCCAGTTCCTAAATGTCTTGCAGGTCAATTTCATGGGTCAGATGGTAGATGCACCAACTGGAAACAAGGCGTTACTAAATCTACTGATTACCAACAGTACAGACCTGATCACGGATGTGGAAATACGAGTCAATTTAGTGGTGTTTGGAGGTCCAAAGTGTCCAAAGCGTTACATTTTGGTCTCATCTGACCAGACTATATTCTTCCAGTATTTCACAGGCTTGTCTAAATGTTGGGCAGCAAACTTTAAATGAGCTTCAACATGCTTTCTCGTTTTTTCTTTTTGCGAGGAGCACCTGGTCGTGGCCGATTTATGGTGAAATGTTGTTCTTTTCACTTCTGAATTATGAATTGTATTCTGTAACCAATACAATTGGCATGTTTTGCAACAATAAGGTCTTGAGAGAGCTCTTTGCTTTTGCCCATCGTGAGATGTTTCTTGTGTGACACCTTGGTAATAAGACCTTTTTATAGACCATCAGTTGAGACGGAATCAGCTGATATTAATTTGCACTGACAAGGGGCAACATTGCTTTCTAATTACTGATAGATTTCAGCTGATGTCTTGGCTTTTTATGCTTTTTTGCACCTCCCTTTCTTCAGTGTTCAATACTCTTTCCCTGTGTCATTCCATTTTATTACACATAACTTCATTTCTAAACATATTTGTTTCAGTTTCTTTGTATGTATGGATTTCATGGGTTGTTACTCTATGTGGTGAAAATTTCATTTCAATAGAATGGTGACGTATCCAATACTTATTTTACCTACTGTATATATATATATGTATATATATATATATATATATATATATATATATATATATATATATATATATATATATATATATAGTTTTAATTAGGAAGAAATAGTGAAACATTGCAAAGTAAGTGCAACTTTTATATTCTGCACAAATCAAGCAAATTACGTTAAAGTATAAGCTATGAATTCTTCTGATAAGAAGTGCATTTTATTTTGTTGCACAGAGAGATTGCACATCTCAAAGTGTTTGCATTTCATTTAGGAGAGCTTTTTTCCCCTTTGAGGATACATTTCTAAGCACACAAAAAAAAATGTTTTTACGTAAACTGTTAGCATAACATTAAGATCTGATAAACTTGTGTTTGAAATTTTTTTTAGCATGATGGCAGCATTCATACAGGTTCCAGATTACATTGCGTTTGCTTATTTGAGCGTTTGAAGCTCACTCAATAAATGCAAATGACATCCAGATTTTGACACCATTTTTGAAACCTTTCATTTAGAAAAAAATTATATATATATATATATATATTATATTTTATATATATTTTTTTAATTGATTCATTTAATCATTTCATCAATGATTTAATCATTTTTTTTTATCTTGCTATGTGTAAGAGCCCCTTAAACAAAATATGTGCATTATTGGAATGTGAGCTTCATATCGGGGCCCACTGCACACTCTGCACATAGTGAACTGGTAAGTGGACCTTTAGGCCACTTTTTTATAATTTCATTAATAGCACTGGGTAAATCACATTTATTTCCAAGAAAAATAAATCATAGGGTCAACTCCATTGATGTGTTTCTATTAGTAAAATCTTATGGGCAAGCTTTTGCATGTTTTATAATAACATATTTTCATAATTTTATAATACAGACATGTCTAGTTGCTTAAACATTTACTTTTTATTACCATTTACCCTATTTTATTCTTAATTATTTAACAGTTAAAATGACTTATTTTTCCTTTTTAGCACTCCTGAGGGAACACATCTATTACAAAAGATTTGAAGAATGTAGAAATGGGCATGTGCTTCTTTCCTCAACATTATTAGTGTTGATAGGAAGATAGTTATTTTTCAGTTAATCATTTACAGTTCCGTTTAATTTAGAACCATATCAATAATTAGGGGGCAGAAAATCAATGCAATGATACAATATTAAAGAGTCATGTGGGCAGTCAGAAGACTGTATTGACCTCACTGTACAAGGAAAAGCAATAAAAACTCTCATTATTAACCACTTGCCGACCGCCTCACGCCGATGTACGTCGGCAGAATGGCACGGGCAGGCATAAGCACGTACATGTACGTGATTTGCCTCCCGCGGGTCGGGGGCCCGATCGGGCCCCCGCCCGGTGCCTGCGGCGGTCGGTTTTCGTTCGGGAGCGATCCCGGACGAGGGGACGGCCATTCATTCATGGCCACCCCCTCGCGATCGCTCCCGACGAATGGAAATCCCCGGTGACATCACTTCCTCTCCTGTAATGTAAACACAGGAGAGGAAGTGATGTATTCTCTCCTCCGTGTCGGTATTTTTCGTTCCGACACGGAGGAGAGCGGATCAGTGAGTTGCACCAACACATCCCACACACAGTAGAACATGCCAGGCACACTCACACCCCCCCTTTACCCCCCGATCACCCCCCCAATTACCCCTGCCCCCCCAGTCACAGTGACACCAATGTCATTTTTTTTTTTTTTTTTTTTTTTTTTGCATTGGTGTCATTTGTGACTGTAATAACTGTTAGGGCAGTTAGGGTTAGCCCCCTTTAGTTCTAATGTACCCCCCTAACCCCCCCAATAAAGGTTTAACCCCGTGATCACCCCCCGTCGCCAGTGTCACTAAGGCTGGGTTCACATTGCAGCGGTTTATGAGAACGAATGTGATTCGCACCGCACTGCAGTGCAAATCACATCCGATCTCTGTGCGATTCGAGTTCAGCCATTCGCCGCACCTGCCGCACCCGCCACACCCGCCGCACCCGCCGCAAATTCGCACGGGACCCTTTTTTTGGCCCGCAGCAGAATCGGATCGCATGGGTGTTCACACCATGCGATCCGAGTTTGCAGATCGCACTGCGATATGCGAACTGATCTGGGGGTGTCAGTAACATTTCACTGACACTCCCAGCAGTTCGCATAGGGCAGTGTGAACTGCCGCCGGGAGGCATGCGATGCGGGAACCCGCCGCGGATTCGCGGCGTTTCCGCATCGCTCCAGTGTGAACCCAGCCTAATAAGCGATCATTTTTCTGATCGCCGTATTAGTGTCACAGGTGACGCTAGTTAGGCAGGTAGGTATTTAGGTTCGCCGCAGCTTTTTATAGCGCTAGGGACCCCCATATACTACCGCATAAAGCCCCCTGATTGCCCCCTAGTTAACCCTTTCACCAGTGATCACCATATAACTGTTACAGGTGACGCTGGTTGGTTAGTTATTTTTTTATAGTTTCAGGGCACCCGCCATTTATTACCTAATAAAGGTTTAACCCCCTGATCACCCGGCAGGTGTCATTTGTGACTAATAACTGTTAGGGCAGTTAGGGTTAGCCCCCTTTAGTTCTAAGGTACCCCCCTAACCCCCCCAATAAAGGTTTAACCCCGTGATCACCCCCCGTCGCCAGTGTCACTAAGGCTGGGTTCACATTGCAGCGGTTTATGAGAACGGATGTGATTCGCACCGCACTGCAGTGCAAATCACATCCGATCTCTGTGCGATTCGAGTTCAGCTATACAGATAGTATGGCTGAATTCGTGTCGCACCCGCCGCACCCGCCGCAAACTCGCACGGGACCCTTTTTTTGGTCCGCAGCAGAATCGGATCGCATGGGTGTTCACACCATGCGATCCAAGTTTGCAGATCGCACTGCGATATGCGAACTGATCTGGGGGTGTCATTAACATTTCACTGACACTCCCAGCAGTTCGCATAGGGCAGTGTGAACTGCCGCCGGGAGGCATGCGATGCGGGAACCCGCCGCGCATTCGTGGCGTTCCCGCATCGCTCCAGTGTGAACCCAGCCTAATAAGCGATCGTTTTTCTGATCGCTGTATTAGTGTCACAGGTGACGCTAGTTAGGCAGGTAGGTATTTAGGTTCGCCGCAGCTTTTTATAGCGCCAGGGACCCCCATATACTACCGCATAAAGCCCCCTGATTGCCCCCTAGTTAACCCTTTCACCAGTGATCACCATATAACTGTTACAGGTGACGCTGGTTGGTTAGTTATTTTTTTATAGTTTCAGGGCACCCGCCATTTATTACCTAGTCTCACTAGTGTACCCCTAAATTTAGGGGTGTCTACTTTCTAAAATGGGGTCATTTGGGGGGGGGGGGTTTGTGCCATCTTGGCATTTTATGGCCTTCAAAACTGTAACGCCCTTAGAAAGCCTGAAGGCGGTGCTTGGTTTTTGGGGCCCCGTACGCGGCTAGGCTCCCAAAAAGTCCCACATATGTGGTATCCCCGTACTCAGGAGAAGCAGCAGAATTTATTTTGGGGTGTCATTTCACATATGCCCATGGCATGCGTGAGCAATATATCATTTAGTGACAACTTTGTGAAAAAAAAAAAAAGTTTGTAATTTTCCCGCAACTTGTGGCAAAATATAAAATATTCCATGGACTCAACATGCCTCTCAGCAAATAGCTTGGGGTGTCTACTTTCTAAAATGGGGTCATTTGTGGGGGTTTTGTGCCATCTTGGCATTTTATGGCCTTCAAAACTGTAATAGGTAGTGAGAAGTGAACTCAAAAAATTACGCCCTTAGAAAGCCTGAAGGCGGTGCTTGGTTTTCGGGGCCCCGTACGCGGCTAGGCTCCCAAAAAGTCCCACATATGTGGTATCCCCGTACTCAGGAGAAGCAGCAGAATTTATTTTGGGGTGTCATTTCACATATGCCCATGGCATGCATGAGCAATATATCATTTAGTGACAACTTTGTGAAAAAAAAAAAAAAAAAAAAAAAGTTTGTAATTTTCCCGCAACTTGTGGCAAAATATAAAATATTCCATGGACTCAACATGCCTCTCAGCAAATAGCTTGGGGTGTCTACTTTCTAAAATGGGGTCATTTGTGGGGGTTTTGTGCCATCTTGGCATTTTATGGCCTTCAAAACTGTAATAGGTAGTGAGGCGTGAAATCAAAAATTTACGCCCTTAGAAAGCCTGAAGGCGGTGCTTGGTTTTCGGGGCCCTGTACGCGGCTAGGCTCCCAAAAAGTCCCACATATGTGGTATCCCCGTACTCAGGAGAAGCAGCAGAATTTATTTTGGGGTGTCATTTCACATACGCCCATAGCATGTGTGAGCAATATATCATTTAGTGACAACTTTGTGTAAAAAAAAAAAAAAAATTTTTTTTTTGTCATTATTCAATCGCTTGAGGCAAAAAAATAAAATATTCAATGGGCTCAACATGCCTCTTATCAATTTCCTTAGGGGGTCTACTTTCCAAAATGGGGTCATTTGGGGGGGTTTTGTACTGCCCTGTCATTTTAGCACCTCAAGAAATGAGATAGGCAGTCGTAAACTAAAAGCTGCGTAAATTCCAGAAAACGTACCTTAGTTTGTAGATGTGACAACTTTTGCGCAAACCAATAAATATACAATTATTGACTTTTTTTTTACCAAAGACATGTGGCTGAATACATTTTGGCCTAAATGTATGACTAAAATTGAGTTTATTGGATTTTTCTAATAACAAAAAGTAGAAAATATCATTTTTTTTCAAAATTTGCGGTCTTTTTACGTTTATATCGCAAAAAATAAAAATCGCAGAGGCAATCAAATACCATCAAAAGAAAGCTCTATTTGTGGGAAGAAAAGGACGCAAATTTTGTTTGGGTACAACATTGCATGACCGCGCAATTACCAGTTAAAGCAGCGCAGTGCCAAAGTGTAAAAAGACCTCTGGTCATTTACCAGCAAAATGGTCCGGTCTGAAAGTGGTTAATGTCACTTCCAATTTAGCTTCTAATTACTACAAGTAACATACATTCCACAGTCAGCTATGTAGTGTATTACTCTAGGTTATCTGCTTATAAACTGTACACATTGATTTCTCACAGTGAACTATATCATTTTTAGCTAAACTTATGAACATAGAGACAACCAATATAATTATGACCCTGCAGCATCAGTAAGAGAAAAGTATCAACTTATTAGGAAGCAGTTAAACGTCAAAAAGTGAATTACTTATTATTATTTGCCAATAAATTACTTATGTTCATTGCATTATATATTTTAACATTTACCTAGTTTTTGCTATATATGTTAAAAAGGATGCCTAGCAGTATTAAAAGAATTAGCATTGTGTCCACTAACATAGCCTTTCTAATAGTTAATGTTTCCAAAGGACGAAGGGCTACCCCACTAGAACTGGAATACTCTGATAGGAATTGGAGATGAACTCCCCACAGTAGTTTAGTCTTCTGGAGAAACTGCATGCTTCTAGGATCCTGCCCAGCTGCCCACATTATTGTATTGGCAGTGAACAGGGCCGTCTTTGATACTGATTTGACCCTGGGCAAACATTTTCTTGGACTCTCTCAAATCCACTTATCAACTATTTGTGGGCAGTGCGGTCTATAGGAGAAGCTGCTTTGGGCCCCACAACAATGCAGGGCAAAAGGGGGGAAGCTGCCCCTTTTGCCCTGCATTAAAGACGGCCCTGGAAGTGGAGGACATCTCACCTATCTTCAGATTACTTGACATATGCCTCATCAGGTGGTGCCTTTCTAAGTAGGGAGGCAAGCATAGAAAGTGATCTTCTCTGTGGGTGTAAAGGGACTCAAGGAGTTGTGGGAAAAGGAGTTAAATTGACTTGCACCCACATCTAAGCAAGGTAAGTTATTGGACACTCTGCTACAACTGTTTCTGTCCTCTGACATGTTGAGTATAAGTTGATGATCTGTACTTCCAGTGGGACAGAAATGTACATACACAGAGAAATTATAGTCTTAACGATCGCCCCTTCTATCCTTTACACGGCACTGTTCACTAAGATTTATTCTCACAGAATAATAGTAATACCACCTATAGCTTTAGCAATCAGCTCTCTTATGTTGCACAAAGCACTGTGTATTTTGATTGCACAAAATAAGAGTAATACCACCAAAAGCTTTAGCAATCACCTCTCTTTTGTTGCACAAAGCACATGTGCCACAGGAAGAAACTGGGCCTCAGCTCCCTTTGACACTGAACAGACCACACAATGTCAGCAGACTTATTTGACCATCTGGAACATACCTACACATAGCTTGTCTTTTGAACCTATGGACACCCCTTTCACATTGATTCTTTCTGCCATAGAGAGCGCCCAGGACCTTGACAGTATGAACTGCCAGGTCAATGATGAATAATAGGGAAACATAAATTCTGCAGTACAGTATACCATCCCTAGAATGAGGCAGGACCATTAACTAAGCATTTTCTTCTGATAATAGCTTTCTTTGGGACTTGACCACTGCTGTAACCATATCTCTGTTATTATCTCTGTTATTAGGGACACAACCACTGGTTCAGCTCGCTGTGTCTCTGCCAAGTTATGCTTTTCGGGTACATGGATGATATTCGCCTGAAGACTACGCTTTGGTCTTCTGCCAGTCAGAAATCTCTTTACATACATCTTACTTAAGGCTCCGTGCACACTGAAGCTCAAAAAAGCTTTTTCTGGATGCCAGATTGCTGGAAAAACGGCACTTTGAACGCAAATTTCTGGCGTTCAGAAAAAAGCCCATAAACTCCACTGCTCATTAAAGCTAAAAAACGTCCATGTGTGCATGGACACATAGGCTAGCATAGAGTGCAGTTTATGGGCTTTTAAAAAAAACGCCCAAACTCCAATAAACTGCAGTTTATGAGCTCCAGTGTGCATGGAGCCTTATAGTTTTTTTTATGAATGAGTAGGGCTGTGTGCCCCTTAATCATTCAAATAGAGGGGGGTGGTGTCTGGTGCCTGCCTTGTTTTAAAGGGTGCTTCCAGATTCTGATTATCCCCTGCCCATTGACCCCCACAACCGCCAGGCCAGGGTTGTAGTGAAAAAATGGCATGAGGGATAGATATCCCTTGAAAGTGATGTTTGTCATACATACAGTGGAGTATAGTGAGCACAGTAAGGTCATAAATTTGGGCCCAAAGTTCCATCTAGTTAAAATGTGGAATACAGATAGCCAGGACAATGTATTCTAATCCCCTTTACTGTCTTCTTATAGGTTAAAATGATAGGTTAGAAAAAAAAAAAAAAAAAAAAAAAAAAAATATATATATATATATATATATATATATATATATACATATATACATTTATATAGATATATAGACACACATATATATATATGGCCAGCATTATATATATATATATATATATATATATATATATATATATATATATATATATATATATATATATATATATATATATATATATATAATGCTGGCTGACTATTGTTGGACACTGCTCCTGAGTAGAAACATGCGTGTCAGAAACATGCAATTAATTAAACACATTGTAGTAACTATTTATTTATTACTTGCTCTTTATATATATATATATATATATATATATATATATATATATATATATATATATATATATATACATATACATATACATATATACATATACATATATATATATATATATATATATATATATATATATATATATATATATATATATATATATATATATATATATACATACATATATATATATATATATATATATATATATATATATATATATAGTAATAAATTATGATTATATAATTATAATTAAAATATAATAATATAATTTAAAGTTAATGTCACATATTTCAAGATTCCTATGTGATACAGTCTGAAGTTATATTTGTGTTCATTTTGAAGGGATCTATCCTAATTACAAAAAGTTTTTCCAGAAGCAACTTTTGAAAAAAAGTTTTAAAAGTTTTAACTCTTTTCATAGAAGGACTTTTGCAGGTTAGTTACACATTTTCCATGTGAACCTGTTATAGAGATGGGATTGGGAAATCACTAATAAATGTGTCCATAATATGGGATAGGCCTGGTCAGAAAGGGCAGAGAAAAAAGAATGGGATGTAATCTATTTTGTATGGTTTTCCTATGTATTGCACACTGCACTCGTGCCCACGGCACTGATAATGTTTTCATTACATGTTTGCATCCTTTTGAATCCTGATTAGAATTAGCCTGCCTATGTTATGCCCCTTGTTACCATACAAGTACAATTGTAATATTAATGTAATACCTACTTAATCATATGTATAAAAACCTTCAATTACATCCAATAAAACAGAACAGTTATTTTCGAAAGATGCTGAGTGTATCTTTTGTGTCCGTTCCCTACTGCAGTAGTTAATGTTAATTTGGAACCACTAATCAATATGAGGATAGGAGATGCCTATCTATAAAATTTCCAGACTAATGGTGGGCCAGCCAGGAGGGGATTTACAGGTAACCCAGAGAATCTGAAATGAGGAGCTTGAGACGATCCAGGAATTTCTGATAATCAGCCGGATGAGGTAAGCCCTTTGCTTACATTTGCATTATCAGACTTCCTTGATGGGTAAGGCCTTTTTGGGACAAAGGATAACTATTTTACCCCCCTTAATCAAACTGTAATGATTGGTGGTTATATGTTATGTCATCACTGTCTACTGCCCTTCAGAGTGTTATAGATAAGAAAGGTAAGAATAGTGCTGTTAACAGGTTATATGAAGTACACACCTGCTGTAATAGTAGTTTAGAGGCAAGAGGGTATAGGCACATGTAGAAAAGAGAAAAAAAATGGCCAGTCATTATAGGCATTAAATAATGTAAGAGAATGAAGGGTAAGAGAGCCTCAAAAATGCCCAGAGCAAGAGGTGTGCTAGAAAATATATGAACCAAAGTTGCAGTTCTGCCTGTACTGGCCCCTAAATAAATAGTTAAAGTGGACAGGGATCAACAATGGGTAACAGGAGTACAAAGTCCACATGGACTAAGAATCATGCAGATTAAACAGCTAGGGGTACAGCTATCTATTTGAGCAGGATGGATCAAGGGTGACAGACACTAGACATAAAGGGAAATTTTGATGTTAAGTTATGTGAATTTAGTGTCAGGCACTACAGCTAGTAGATTCTAAAACATGAGAAAAATCCAAAACAGAGAAATGAGAGTCAAATGTATAGGAATAATATACATTTTGGCCCTGGCCCAAAACAGAATACATTATAGGTTTTAGAGAAGGATAATGGGATGAGCACTATGGCTGCCTGTCTGATCATAGAAACTAGAGTAAGTTAAGTATGAGATTACAGTACATAGGATGCAAGGGATCTCAAAGAACAAAATAAGGAGGGCAGAATTTATTGAGGTAAAGCTAACTTAAGCGAGGTCATTTTGAAGAGAGTTAAAAGAAAGTGAGAAAATTCTATGCATGTGTTGTGGGAAAAATGTTTAAAGAGATAATTGTGTATGTGTGTGAATGCTGGAACTCTTAGTTCCACATCTGGTGTTTCCTGTTAACTCTGTGCAACGTGACCCCCTCATTTCCCCCCCTCCCTTTACTCTTTCTCATGAAAGAATGTGCTGGATGAGACACTAGTTACAAGGACACATATGATACGACTACATGTATATCATAAGAATATGTACTGGGTTAATTAACCACTTGCCGACCATTGCATGTACATTTATGTTGGCAGAATGGCACGGCTGGGCAAATGGGCATACAGGTGCGTCCCTTTGAATTTGCCACCATGTGGTCGCACGCCGGCGGCAGCGCATGCGTGACCCTGCTGCGAGCTCCGTGAGTAGGATTGCAGGGATACGATCGTCTCACGGAGCTGAAGAACGGGGAGATGCAAATGTAAACAAGCATCTCCCCATTCTGCCTAGTGACACTGTCCCTGATCATAGCTCCCTGTGATTGGGCGCTATGGTCAGTAATGTGTCACATGTAGCCACGCCACTTAACAGTTAGAATCACTCTCTAGGACACACTTAACTGTTCCTAGCCAGCTAGTGGTTAACCCCTTTACTGCCAGTGTAATTTTTACAGTTGTCAGTGCAATTTTATAGCACTGATCGCTGTAAAAATGACAATGGTCACAAAAATGTGTCAAAATTGTCCAATGTCTCCACCATAATGTCGCAGTCATGATAAAAATAGCAAATCGCTGCCATTACTAGTAAAAAAAAATAATAATAATAAAAATGCCATAAAACTAACCCCTATTTTGTAGATGCTATAACTTTTGTGCAAACCAATCATTAAACGCTTATCGCAATTTGTTTTACCCAAAATATGTAGAAGAATACATATCAGCCTAAACTGAGGAAAAAAATGTTTTTTATACATTTTTTGGGGATATGTATTATAGCAAAAATTTAAAAATTAATGCGTTTCTTTTTCAAAATTGTGGTTCTATTTTTGTTTATAGCGCAAAAAATAAAAACCGCAGAGGTGATCAAATACCACCAAAAGAAAGCTCTGTTTGTGGGAAAAAAAGGTAGTCAATTTTGTTTGGGAGCCACATTGCATG
This sequence comes from Lithobates pipiens, assembly GCF_037356315.1. Classification (NCBI taxonomy): domain Eukaryota; kingdom Metazoa; phylum Chordata; class Amphibia; order Anura; family Ranidae; genus Lithobates; species Lithobates pipiens. The sequence goes on along the minus strand of NW_027507718.1, from coordinate 285,998,743 downwards.
ACAGAGCAATTGTCAGTTAAAGCGACGCAGTGCTGAATCGCAAAATGTGCTCTGGTCTTTGGCCAGCCAAATGGTCCGGGGCATAAGTGGCTAATCTGATAAACAATGTGATCATGATTGTTTTGAATCTTATTTCCAAATATGGTTAAGTGAAGGTTAAATGTAAAAGTGCACAAAGTATAGAATAACACAAATTAAATATCCTTTGATAGTGGGAACAAGTAAAATGTCCTCCTGTAAGGAGACACATCTGTGGAGATATATTAGAATTAGGGTGTGATATTGAGATTATCACTTGCGTATTCATTTCCGAAATGATGTTAAAAATTGTATTAATGATATAGATATTTTTTAATTGGTCTACAACCTTTGGGTGGAACTGAAGTGCACGTTATTGTGAAAACTTGTAATATGGGGTTACTTTAGATTAAGATGAGGTTGTTAATTATTATACAGCTGTATTAATACTTAACCACTTCCCACCCGGCCAATGCATATATACGGCCGGGTGGGAGCCGTCTACTCCTGATAGGACCTTCAGGAACGTCCTTCAGGAGTAGCGGGATCGCGCGCGCGCGCGCGCGCCCGCGCAGCGGCGCGATCCCGATGTGCTCGTGTCACCCGGACACGGCACATCTCAGATCGGCAGGAGGGCTCTGTGATTGGCCCTCCTGATCACATGACGGCCGTGTCCAATCACGGCCGTCATGTGATGTAAACAAACAGCCGGTTGCTAGGCAATCGGCTCTCCTCTCCTCACACGGAAGTCACCGCTGAGGAGAGGAGAGCAGAACGCTGCAGCCGGCTGATGATCAGTGAGTATGGGCTGCTTTTTACAGCTTTTTACTCACTGATCATCAGTGTAGTGTAAACACACAACACACCACACAGTACAAACACAGTCCCCACATATGTCCCCAAAACACACATGTCCCCAAAACATACATGTCCCCAAATAATAAAAACACATGTCCCTAATAATAAAAACATGTCCCCCACATATGTCCCACTAAAATCACATGTCCCAATGATTATCTGCACACATATGTACGTGATCACCTGCACACATATGTACATGATCATTTGCGTACATATGTCCGTGATCACACAAACCAATTATTATACACTTAACGGAATTTTTTTTACCAAAAACATGTAGCAGAATACATTTTGGCTTAAATTTATGACAAAATTTGATTTTATTGGATTTCTTTTCAAATAGAAAAAAGAAAATATTGTTTTTTTCCCAAATTTCCGCTTTTTTTGCGCTTATATCGCAAAAAAAAAAAAACGGAGTCGTGAATAAATAACACCAAAATAAAGCTCTATTTGTGCGAACAAAATGATAACAATTTCATTTGGGTACAGTGTAGCATGACCGCGCAATTGTCACTGAAAGCGCTAGAGCGCTGAAAGCTGAAAATTGGGCTGGGAAGGAAGGGGGTGAAAGTGCTCTGTATTGAAGTGGTTAAAGACTAGATGGATGGAATGCATAAGAACTTTTTCTATGAAATCTAAAGGCCCAATAATAATTTGATGTGCGGTCTATGATGTGAGAGTAATAATACATTTAAAATATAAGAGACCTATCACACCAAGTCTACACACCCTGTTAGGATAGATGCCATCTGCAGCCAGCTGTTTTATAGTTTTTGATCTGGCTAATGCTTTTTCTGTTTTTTATTGTACAGGTTGTTGGTACTTTTTGTTTTTTATTTATTTTTATTTTTGAAATCCAAAGCAGAATGTGTGGATTGCGAAATTATATGACCGTTTTCCTTGTAAGTGCAGGGGTAAGTGCAAGAAAACCTTGGATTTACGGACATCGCTGCATAAAAGCACGGTACTGTTATCCTACATTATGTTGTGACATCAGAAAAATATGTAATATGGAAACTAAGGACTTGTGTTATCCTGCTAAAACTAACAATAGTGCAAGCAATGAGAAATTATAATATTGTCAGGAAAAGGTTGTCTTTTTGAAACATGAAACTAGTGTTCTTACACAAAGAGCATGGTAGGAAAAAAACAAGCCATTGTAATATATTTCATGCAAGCTGGATCAAATGAAGAGTTCACCCGGCTATATCAGACCAGTAGTTATATGTAAGATGTTACCAGATGAAAGTACAGAAATTATTTTGGCAAATTATTTAACTTTTAATATTCCCACAGTCAATACCCATAATGAGTATGCAGTTATCACCCAGGAGGATGTTCTGTATTCAGAGTCATTGGATCTTTCTTCCCCACCTCAAGAAGCAGAGCTCCATGCTTTAGCAAAGCACGTGAGCTATCAAAAGAGCATATATTTATATAGTGCAATAAGAAAAACTGCTCTGTAACCCAATCACGCAGCTCAAAGTGAGACACACACAAACAAGTAATGGGGACTGCGCTTTAAACGACCAACATATAAAACAATAAAAAATACCACGTACATTCACTTATAAAGTAAATATCAACAAGTTCCAATTGTGATCCATGTGACAAAATCAAGTGAGTCCTCCAAGCTAAATTACAAAACTTGAAAATCCTCCAAATTGAAGGAATGTGAATGGACCAAAACACACTGTGCTGTAACTTCCTCCTGTGACTATGACTAGGTATTGACAGACAATAGTGAATCCACCACCAAGAAGAGTGCACGCTTACCAGCTGCACAAGCTATTAAAGCTCATGTGTATTGCCGGGACCGGCAATTCATTATAGCCGCAAGTATTTTTAAATTACTTATTTTCCTTTAGAAATGCTATTTTGTGCAGGGACTGTTGTAAATACGGGACACATGCGCCACTTTACAGGCATACTATAGACACGCCCCAGGTGCGAAATTTAAAGGAATATTTATTCCTTTATCACTTTTATTGTTTCACTTTAAGCATTATTAAAATCACTGCTCCCGAAAAAACTGCAGTTTTTAAAACTTTGTTTGCATTGATACATGTCCCCTGGGGGGACTCTTCAGGTCTGGTATGGATTTTATGGGAACCCCTCCACCAAAATTTCTAAAAAAATGGTGCAGGGGCCCCCCAAAATCCATAATAGACCCTTATCCAAGCATGCAACCTGACAGGCCACAGGAAAAGGGGGGGTGAGAGATCACCCTCCCTCCTGAACCATACCAGGCCACATGCCCTCAACATGGGGAGGGTGCTTTGGGTTCACCCCCAAAGCACCTTGTCCCCATGTTGATGGGGACAAGGGCCTCATCCCCACAACCCTTGCCCGGGGGTTATGGGGGTCTGTGGGCAGGGGGCTTATTAGAATATGGAAGCCCCCTTTAACCAGGGTACCAGATCTCACCCCCCCTATCTGTATTGGTAATGGGTACATTGTACCCATATCAATTCACAAAAAAAAGTGCCAAAAATAGTAAAAATTACAGGAAACACATTTAGGAAAAGGAAAAAAAGCAACAGCTCCGCCTCCATGGGAGGCTCCCTCCGAGTGACACTTCTTCTAGTTGACAGTTGTTATATAGCTGAGGGTGGGGCCATCCGGTGATGTAAACCAGTCCGTGGGACGGCGTGAGATGGATCTACATCACGGGACATTTTAATTTTTTTATTTTTTAATAAAAGACTCGTCCAAAAGTGTCTCTTGTAATTTTTACTATTTTTGACACTTTTTTGTGAATTGGTAGGGGTACAATGTACCCGTTACCAATTCAGATAAATGGGGGGAGGGATCTGGAGGTCCCCTTGTTAAAGGGGGCTTCCAGATTCTGATAAACCTCCCGCCCACAGGCCCCCACACTCTCTGGGCAATGGCTGTGGGAATGAGGCCCTTGTCCTCATCAACATGGGGACAAGATGCTTTGGGGGGTTACTCCAAAGCACACTCTCCATCTTGAGGGCATGTGGCCTGGTATGGGCAGTAGTGTATTTAGGTTTTGTGCTGCCCTAGGCCTGACCAAACTCATGCACCCTCTAATTTAAATATGACCAACGATTTCCTGTTAAGGCCACACCCCTTGCTGTTTAAGACCCGCCCTGAAATTTTCGATTGGAGACACTAGTTCTGAGGGTCTGGGGGGGGCAATGCATTCCCTTAATTTGCATAGATTTCCTCTCACTTCCTGTTTGGCTATGGGGCAGGAAGTGAAGGGAAATCTCTGCAATGGGATAGGGATGGTAAAAAATAAACTGACAGGGGCTATAAATCTCCCTTATTCTATCCAAAAAGAAAAAAAAGTGTTGCCTATAGTTCTACTTTATTTCTGATAATTTTATGGAGAGGACTAAGAAGATGTAACCATGCCAATGGTGCAGCAGAAAACATAGCACTGTGAGGAAGGTTTGTGGGCCAGGATGATAGGGCAGTCAAAATTAGAAGCACCGCCCCCCCCCCCCCCACAGTTGTGAAATGCCGACCACCCGCATACTGGAAGCAGTGTAGCTGCTTTATGGGGGGCGCTAGACTATTTTGCCTCTCCACGAGGGGAGATTACATAATTTCCCCTGCCTGTGTTTAGATTTACAGGCAGGGGAAAGATTTTATTCTCCAATAATGATCAGCAGGTCCAGGCCATAAATAATTGGCCTGGACCTGAAGATTGATTGGTTCTGGAATGAATCCGATGGTCGCGAACGTGGAGGATTTTACCCCCTTCCTGACCAGAGCACTTTTTGTGATTAGGCACTGCCTCGCTTTAACTGACAATTGCATGGTTGTGCAATGTGGCTCCCAAACAAAATTGACGTCCTTTCTTTTACAAAATAGAGCTTTCTTTTGGTGGTATTTGATCACCCCTGCGGTTTTTATTTTTTGCGCTATAAACAAAAAAAAGAGCATCAATTTTGAAAAAAATGCATTATTTTTTACATTTAATCAAAAATACCAAGTTGTACCGGCGCTCAACCTCCCCCTTGCTGTGCTTCAGGGTCCGCTGCAATCCCAATCTTAGTCCCCCCCCCCAGAAAAACCAGGGTAAGTGAATGATGTACATATATATATCTTTAGGGGATTGCGCCTCTCACTCACTATTTATACTACCCCCTTCTCAATAGAGTATACTTAATAATACTTATATTCACTAAATAATCACTGTGCCCCCATATTATCCAAAATATATACACAAGACATTAATTTATAATTGCAAAAAATATAGCGTCCTTATTGTGCGATATTTTAATTCGATTGCTCCAACTGTGCCATCTTAATCACCGATCATCTTCTAATCAAAAGTCCACTTGTGTCAACTAAAATAACCAAAACTGTGCCACCGTCACCAAGCAGAATGGCCACTCACCAGATGTCCCCAATCAGTAAGCCTTCGGGTTCATTCAACGGATAACCAATCCACAATGCATTCCTCCCGTTAGCAATTCCTCAACGTCCATATATTCATACAAAATGAAATGGAACCAATATAGTGTAAAACCGTTATGACTTTAATGGAAAAATCAATAAAAAACGTATTGCACTCACATTTCAATGTGTCTATTGGCCGACACCAAGCCTTTCCAGCAATGAGAAAACCGTTCTAAAATCGGGCAAGCCACTGATGTTCCGCAGGTGGTGTTAGTCTCCCTCCACTGGGCCGACCTGTTCCTGGCTTGTATTCAAGGACCGTATGTCTCCCACAACTCCGGAGTTGTGGGAGACATATGGTCTGCGGAACATCACCACCTGCGGAACATCAGTGGCTTGCCCGATTTTAGAACAAAAAAAAATTATTTCTTCATCAGTTTAAAAAAAATTGCAATACGCGTATATTAATTGGTATGCACAAAAGTTATAGCATCTACAAAATAGGGGATAGATATATGGCATTTTTATTATTATTTTATTTTACTAGTAATGGTGGTGATCAGCAATTTTTAGCGGGACTGCAACATTGCGGCAGACAGATCGGACACTTTTGACAGTTTTTTGGGACCAGTGACATTATTACAGTGACCAGAGTGGAAAATAGCCACTGATCACTATATAAATGGCACTACTCCCCTGTAAGAACGGCAATCTGTTTTGTTTACACTGGCAGATCCCTGTTCTGTCTCTCTTGCTAGCAGACATCGTGGGCCCGTGCACATGCGACAGGTTCGGCAAAGCTGCGCATGCCTGCTGTGGCTATTGCATGGAGCACCATACCTGTACGGCGATTTGTGCAATATAGCTGCCCTGGTGCAGTATATCTGCGCTGGCTGGTCGGCAAGCGGTTAAAGAAATTATAAATTCTGTATAAAATTGTATTCTATTTTGTATGCTTTTGCTATGTATTGCACAATACACTCATTGTGCACATGGCACTAATAGTGAGTCGACAGGTCCGAACATTGTTATCGATGATGGGGAAAAAAAAGCACACAGACCCTCAAAAGTTCTCCCGAAATACATATCAGACCCCCCCCCCCCTTCCCCAGATGCTACTTTTATGATACCCCTTGCCTATTAACCTAGAAAATAAGCTTTTTCTAATTTGACAGATTCAGCTTCCATTGATTTCAATAGAGCTCAGGTTCGGCATCCAAACTTCTTTGAAGTTTTGAGAACCCCTGATGATCCAAATGCATGTAAGTTCTGTAAATGACTATTCTTCAGGAAGGTGGTCACGTAGCTTGTTGCATCTCCTAGTGGTGTGCCACACTGGTGAGATTGGGTCTGTATCTTGTGATCTTCCTGTTATAGCATCCATAAGATGTCTAGATTATGTCTAGGTGGAGAGGAGGGATCGGAATGAATGAGCCCAAGTTTCATCAGCAGTTCTTCTCCTTCCTGAAATGTCAAAAAAGAATTGGATCTGCTGTTCAAAAAGGAATAGAAAAAGCCAACAGTATTTTATCCCTTTACTGATCAGGGGTTAAAGTAGAGTTTTTAATTACCTCCTTTTTTGCACCATAGCAAGAGAGATACATGCAGAGATTTGTATGATATGCCCCCTGAGTATATCTGAAGCTCCTCTAGACTTTTGAATCATCTGTTCCTTGACAGTATAAAAATGAGGCTTAGCAATAATGTCTCTAGGGCTACTCACTGGGAGAGGCAAGGTGAGAGCTCTGTGGGCTCAGTTGAATTTTAGCTATTGGTCTGGAATGTCTGATATGAGATTCTGTCATGCCTCATACACATCAGACTCTCCGACAACAAAACCATGGATTTTTGTTTGAAGGGCATTGGCTCCAACTTGTCTTACACACATGGTCACACAAATGTTGACCAACAATTACGCACGTAGTGACATACACCACGTACGACGGCTGATAAAAAGGAAGCTCAATAGCCAGTGCGCCACCCTTTGGGCTCCTTCTGCTAATCTCTTGTTTATCTTGTGTTAGTAGAACTTTGGTGAGCGACTTTTCAGCCTCATGCTTTTCAGTTTGTTTCTGCTTTTCAGGTTGTGCTTGTCGGTTTGTATCTGTTCTTCAGTGCCTGCTTGTCAGGTCATTTCTGTCTTTCAGTGCATTCTTTTTATAGTTCACTTCTGATTTTCAGTTTGTTCTGTCAGATTGTTCCGAGCTTATGCTGTTGTTGGGCTTGGTGTTGGAGTTATTGCTTTGACCCAAGTCCAGTCCATGAACAGGGGGAGAAGGCGCTCTTGGATCAAGAATTGGTTGCTTAATCGTGATCAGTTCTGTCATATGCCTTTGTTGTGGGAGCTCCAGGAGAATAATTCTGATGATTTCAGGAATTATCCCTGAATGACGGACCCCGTCTTTCACCATCTGCTGGCTTTGCTGACCCCTTATATTATGAAGCAGGACACTTGCATGCGGCAAGCCATCATTCCCGAGCAAAGTCTCGTCACCATCTTGCTGTACTTGGCGACGAGGAGAAGTCTCCAGGACCTGAAGTTCATGACTGGGATCTCCCCCCAGGCTCTGGGAATCATTATTCCAGAGACCTGTTCTGCCATCATTCAGGTCCTGCAGAAGGACTATATTAAGGTAAGTTTTATCCTTTAAAGTGGTAGAAAACCCGCTGACTTTTTTTTTCTACACCTGTAAGGCAAAAGGCATAAATGCAATGCACACTAGCTCATTATGAAATACTTACCATAGAATGAGACGTCGGTATCTCACCCGATCCATGCCAAGGGAGCTGACATTTTGCCTCGGCGTGTCTTTTGGGTTTTGCGACTCCAGCACTGTGAGTAGCCAGAGCCGCGATGTTATCACTCCTGCACATGCACGTGGGAGACTTCTTTCCGGCAAGGTCCAGCGTCTGCCGGACTTTCAGCCGAGAATCCCCAGAGTGCATTCACCGCTGAAGTCAGCGGCTCATTGTAAGGGGAATATCTCTTAAACCGTACATTCTTTTTACCTACAGGTAAGCCGAGTAAGTTAGTACAATACTTTTTATCTAATAAAATCCTGTTTGGAAACGGTTCACACTATGGTTATTCCTCTTTTCCATTGAGAGTTCAAGTGACATTTTTCCAGCGGATGACAAACGAACCCCCCAGAGAATCTTCAACAGCGACACAGGGGCTTACACTGTGGAGGCTATCCTACCCCTGCAGGGACAGGGGATCTGGTGAGGGCAATATCAATATTTGTCACACGCACCGAGAAGATCTGTACTAGTGGTCACACATCTTTTGCACAGTTTACTTCTATATTCTTTGGGACTTTTTGGACTTCTATCAGTGTTTTTTTGCTTTCATATAATCACATGCTTACTGGCGATTTATTGGTTGACTTTATCCTCTCCCATCATTTGTATTTTTGGTATAAGCACTTATGTATAAGATTTTTTGCAGTGTGATTTTAAAGGGCATTTATATACACGTATACTAATATTAGAGATTTAAACTAAACACTTTTTTTTTCCACACGTGGTAATATTACATTTAAATTAACCCCAAATTAGGGGATTTGCGATCATTGAGATTTTTTATTTGTATTGTGCATTTTCACTCTTCACCTTTTTCTATATTTTATTGTTTTTTTTTTGTTTTTTTTTTCATTATATATTTTCCGACACAAAAACATTATATAAGCTAAATTGTAAGAAGCACAACACTATTTATTTTCACCACTGTTTATGCCTTAAAGGTATAGCGCCAGGTCTACTTTTTCTTCTTTCACAAGCCTTATTATAGGCTTACTTGTAGGTAAAAGTTTTAAAAAAATTACTATACAACCACTTTAACATCACATTCTATGTATTTAATGTTTGCTAATGTATTGTATTTATTTCATCATTCCATAATTACCATGATTATAATATGCTGTGAATGTTCTCTTTGTCCTCCTGCACGATATATGTTTCATGCATATTTGCCTTCACTAACCTCCCCAACATGCTATCCTGGGCCCATACACACCTAACCTAGTCACTTAACAATGGATTTTGTCAGCTCCATTGTAGTGCTTACCCTAAACACCCCCTAAAATATGTACAAATGTTTTATTGTCCTTAAATTCAGGCAGAGTGCAAGAGGCTTTTTTTTTCCCAGGCTCAAACTAATTTGGAACCCTCCCTCCCCCCCAACCGCTAAAGTCAACCGATACCAATACTCTATCTGCTGACTTTGCTAAACCCATACACACTATACCTACCTCAAGCATGTAGTGCAAGTGCCTGCCTGAATACTTTAAAATGGTACTATTTAAAGTTTTGTTCTCTGATTATCTTGATAGGTAATTGCAGAATTAAAAAATGTGCTTCCATTTGTACAGTGTGTATTCGTATTTTTGGATTATGACACTTCTTATCTGTCCAGTGGGCTGCCAATAGTGTAAGTAAAGAGGGGCTGGCCAAAGTAACACACATTATTTATGCATTCAGCTCTCAATGAAGTGGAGAGGGTTACCTGTCCAAAACATCTCCCCCCCAACCATAACATTTTTACGATGGGTCATCAGAGGGGGTAAGGAATCTGATAAGTGGACCATATACCTTTGTCTTTAAATACTCATTTCAATAAATGTTATACTTATGTTGGCCAAGAATGTTTGTGTCTAATCTGCTATCAATGTTATGTTATGTTCTTGTTTGACTCCACAATTTCCTTCCAACCCACAGGAATGGCAGACTGTGGCCTCCTAATTCCACCAGCAGTGGGACTTTCCCAATTGCGGTGGTGCGATAGGTGGGAAGCATGTCTGAATTGTCCTACCACCCAACTCGGGGTCATACTACTTTAATTATAAGATGTATAGTAATATTGTGTTGTTGGCTGTGCTGACTGCGAATTATGAGTTCTTATATCTGGACGTAGAGAAGAATGGCTGTATGTCTGATGGAGGAGTGATCGCACAGATGGAATTTTACTGGTGTCTCCAGAATGGCACCTTGAGGTTGCCACCTCCAGCGGATAACATGGCAGGCCTCCAGTTTGTTTTTGTGCCAGATGAGGCCTTTGCGCTGGGGGACCATCTGATGAGGCCGTCCCCATGAGGACCCTGACCCCGGAGCAGAGGGTTTTTAATTACTGGCTGGCCCGTGCCAGAAGAGTGGTTGAGAATGCCTTTGTCACGTACCTGATGGTAGAAGAGCCCAGAATGCAGGGAGCGGCCTCTGGTATACCCCTGACTCGGGAACTCCTGGTAGAGCAGACGGGGCTTGGGAGTACAAAGAGGCATGAGTGCCTGACTGGTAGCTGGTGTAGAGAGCTGGATACTGTAGACAGCAGGGAGGTGTATTGCAGTCCAGGAGCAGGCAGAAGACTGTATAGGCAGACAGCAGGGAGGTGTACTGTAGTCCAGCAATAGGATACAAGCAGAAGATTGGATGCAGCAGACAGTAATGAGGTATATTGTAGTCCAGCAACAGGATACCAGCAGCCGGCAGGATACGACAGACAACAGGGAGGTGTCATGTAGTCCAGCAACAGGATGCAAGCAGCAGACTGAATGCAGCAGACAGCAAGGAGGTGTACTGTAGTCCAGCAGCAGGATACAAGCAGCAGACTGGATGCAGCAGACAGTAAGGAGGTGTAGACAGGCCAGGTCAAACACAGGCGGGCTGATCAGGTACAGGAACGCAAACAAGAGAGTAGTCAAAGTCTAAGCCGAGATTGGAGATGGGCAGCAAGCAGGGAGATCAGGAACAAGCCAAGTCAGATAAGGATAAGGTAAATAGAGTAACAGAGTAGCAGGGGTCTCAGGAAACGCTGTAGACCGGACAAGAAAGCAGCAAGGCTTCAGCCCCCATAAAATAGTGCATCTCGCGCGAAGTGCTATCACGAGGTGCACATTCCCACGCGCACCAGTGAGCCGCTATTCACACTATTACGCACGAGTGTGCGCCTATAAGCCCTTCTGCACACAGGTATTCTCCTGGCACCCAGATTGCTGGGATACTTGCTGGGATGCTTTTTCTGACAGCCTTTGGCATAATGGCCATCCGGTTCTGGCTTTTCCAAACAGCCATCAACATGGCCGAATACAGACTCAATCACATCATCTTGAGCTGCTGCATTCTTCATAATTTCCTACGGAAGAATGCAGCCAACTATTTGAGATGGCCTTGCGGTTCACCCGGCGGTCGATTCGCGGTGAACTTTGCTTGTTCGCGATTCGCTAAACAGCCGGACTTCTGGCAATGTTCTCAGCGGACATATTTGTTTACAGTGTGAAGAACTTTGACTCATGACACATCCATCATGGAGTACAGGACAGCCAATTGAGACATTTCAGCACATGGACATACCCCCTACCTTATAAATAGACCTGATCTGGTGGCCATTTTACAGTCTGTCTTTTGTCAGTGTAGGGAAAGGACGCTGTGTGGAGCAGGGACAGTCAGTCTAATGACTAGCTATTACTATTAGGTCCACAAAAGTCCTTTTAAGGACTGGTATAGGTGTACAGTATATAGGGTGGTAATACACGTAAAATATACTTTCTTTCAAATATAGAAAGCATATTATAGTGCAGCTGTCGTTAGGGAGGGACAGTTTGGTGTTTGGAGCAGGGACAGTCTGCAATTCACTAGCTACTAGCTAGCTACTATTAGGTCCACAAAGGTCCTTTTAAGGACTGGTATAGGTGTACTATTTGGTGTGCAGTATATAGGGGTGTAATACACATATAAAATACTTTCAAATATACAAAGCATAGTATAGTGCATTTCCACTGTGCAACATTGTGACTGCTGGGTGGTTCTGCAGCGATACTACAAAGAGTGACAAACGCAATTAGAAAAAAGTATTATAACTGGTGTGATAGACCAGTGGCCCCCCAAAACAACAGATTGAAGCAAGGTGTTATATACCTTCTTCCACATATACTGCACTTCTCTAGAGACTTTTGTCACAGGGTCATTTAAAAAATGGCAGGCAAAGGAAGAGGCAGACCCTTCCGCAGGGGTGGCAGGAGCAACAGGCTTGAGCCAATGTGGTAAATTGCAGAAGGTGCGTTCGGTTACATCAAAGGATGCACCAGACTTGGTTGAGTGGCTCACTCAGCAGTACTCTTCTGCATCCTCCTCATCCTCTCGATCTGCATCCTCTTGCACCCCCAAAGACACTACCACCAACACCACCACCACCATATACCCTCTGCTTGAGTCACAGGAATTATTTTCCGATCTATCACAAGCCATTGCCGATGCGCAGCCACTCTTGGCATTGAATCAGGAAGAGGAGGTAGCAACAGCCGCCACTCAGCAGCCTGACGACAGTACCCAGATCAGCCCAAGGAGGTTGGTCCCCGGTGTTGCTGCCTACTCCGAGATCTCTAATTATGGCGGTGGGGAAGGTGACGTCGATGATGGCGTGTCGAGTGATGTCACGTGGGTGCCCACAAGAGAGGAAGAGGAGGGGAGTTCAGAGGGAGATATGGACCAGCAGATAGGGAGGAGAAGCAGGCGGAACTTACATTGCACAGGAGGGACAAAGCAGACTGCTAATGTATCAGGAGCAAGGCATCAACCATGTATGGTCACATCTGGCGCTCCCAGGATGCCGGCACATGGCTCCGCAGTGTGGGCTTTTTTTAACGTGTCCGCTGCTGCAATAGTGTTGCCATCTGCAGCCTTTGCAGTCAATGCATAAGTCCAACACTCACCTAGGGACGACCGCCTTAAGAAGGCACATGAGCTGCCATCACCGAGCCCAGTGGGAGCAACGGAACCCACAAAGCCACATTCCAGGCTCTCACCATCCAGTCTCTTCTACTTCTCCTTCTCCTCTCTCCTCAGAATTGTCCTCCACCCCACCTTCCATCATGCCATCCTCACGTTTTTCTGGAAAATGGCAGGCTTCTGTGGGCCAAATGTTTGAGCGTAAAAAAATGATGACGCCGGATAACCCTCTTGCCCAACTACTGCCATATAAACTGGTGGACTCTGAGGCCTTTCGAAAATTTGTGGCCATTGGAACACCACAATGGAAAGTTCCAGGAAGGAAGTATTTCTCACAGAAGGGCATCCCAGAGCTCTATGGCCATGTTCAGCGGCAAATGAATGTATCTCTGGCACACAGTGTTGGTGCCAAGTAGGGATGAGCTTCGAGTTCGTGTCAAACTCATTTTCGTCTCGAACATTGCCTGTTCACCTGTTCGGCAAACAGTGAACAATTTGGAGTGTTCGTGGCAAATTCGAAAAGCCGTGGGACACCCTGTACAAGTGTATGGGAGAAATCTAAAGTGCTAATTTTAAAGGCTAATATGCAAGTTACTGTCCTAAAAAGTGTTTGGGGACCTGGGTCCTGCCCCAAGGGACATGGATCAATGCAAAAAAAGTTTTAAAAACGGCCATTTTTTTCGGGAGCAGTGATTTTAATAATGATTAAAGTGAAACAATAACAGTGTAATATTCCTTTAAATTTCGTACCTGGGGGGTGTCTATAGTATGTCTGTGAAGGGACGCATTTTTCCCATGCTTAGAACTGTCCCTGCACAAAGTGTAATTTCTGCAGAAAAAAAGTAATTTAAAATCACTCATGGCTATAATGAATTGTCGGCTCCCTTAATACAGAGAACACTCATTGAAAGTCATTGATAAAAAAAAAAAGCGTGGGGTTCCCCCAAATTCAACTACCAGGCCCTTCAGGTCTGGTATGGATATTAAGGGAAACCCCGCGTCAAATTAAAAAAAAAAAATTACGTAGGATTCCCCCTAAATATCCATACCAGACCCTTCAGGTCTGTTATGGATATTAAGGGGAACCCCGCGTCAAATTTTTAAAAAAAATTGACGTGGGGTTCCCCTAAAAATCCACACCAGACCCTTTATCCGAGCACGCAACCTGGCAGGCCACAGGAAAAGAGTGGGGGACGAGAGAGCGCCCCCCCCCTCATAAACCGTACCAGGCCTAATGCCCTCAACATTGGGAAGATGCTTTGGGGTCCCCCCAAAGCACCATGTCCCCATGTTGATGGGGACAAGGGCCTCATCCCCACAACCCTGGCCGGTGGTTGTGGGGTCTGCGGGCGGGGGGCTTATCAGAATCTGGAAGCCCCCTTTAACAATGGGACCCCCAGATCCCGGCCCCCACTGTTTGAAATGGTAAGGGGGTACAAAAGTACCCCTACCATTTCACAAAGAAAGTGTAAAAAATAGTTTTATGTTTTTTATTTTTAATAAAGGAATTTTTCAAAAGTGTGTTTGTCTTATTTAACTATTTTTTACACTTTCTTTGTGAAATGGTAGGGGTACTTTTGTACGCCCTTACCATTTCACACGGGGGGGCCGGGATCTAGGGGGCCCCTTGTTAAAGGCGGTTTCCAGATTCTGATAAGCCCCCCACCCGCAGACCCCCACAACCACTGGCCGGGGTTGTGGGGATGAGGCCCTTGTCCCCATCAACATGGGGACATGGTGCTTTGGGGGGGACCCCAAAGCATCCTCCCAATGTTGAGGACATGTGGCCTAGTACGGTTCAGGAGGGGGGGCGATCTCTTGTGCCCCCTCTTTTCCTGTGGCCTGCCAGGTTGCGTGCTCGGATAAAGGGTCTGGTATGGATTTTAAGGGGGACCCCCACGTCAATTTTTTTTTTAATTTGACGCCGGGTTCCCCTTAATATCAATACCAGACCTGAAGAGTCTGGTATGGATATTTAGGGGGAACCCCACGTAATTTTTTTTTAAATTTGACGTGGGGTTCCCCTTAATATCCATACCAGACCTGAAGGGCCTGGTAAATTAATTTGGGGGAACCCCACGCTTTTTTTTTTTATCAATGACTTTCAATGAGTGTTCTCTGTATTACAGGAGCCGACAATTCATTATAGCCGCGAGTGATTTTAAATGACTTTTTTTTCTGCAGAAATGACACTTTGTGCAGGGACAGTTCTAAGCATGAGAAACATGTGCCCCTTCACAGGCGTACTATAGACACCCCCCAGGTACGAAATATAAAGGAATATTACACTTTTATTGTTTCACTTTAATCATTATTAAAATCACTGCTCCCGAAAAAAATGCCCGTTTTTAAAACTTTTTTTGCATTGATCCATGTCCCTTGGGGCAGGACCCAGGCCCCCAAACACTTTTTAGGACAGTAACTTGCATATTAGACTTTAAAATGAGCACTTTAGATTTTGAACGTTCGAGTCCCATAGAATTTAATAGGGTTCTAAAGTTCACACAAAGTTTAGGTCTGTTCACAGGTTCTGGTGTGAACCGAACCGGGGGGGGGTGTTCGGCTCATCCTTAGTGCCAAAATACGTCTGACCACAGACACGTGGTCTAGCAAACACGGCAGGGAAGGTATATAACTTTTACTGCCCACTGGGTGAACCTTCTGACGGCCGTCAAGCATGTAACCCGTGGCACCCATGTAGATTTGGTTTTACCGCCACAGATTGCATGCAGGCCTGATTCTTCTTCTCCTCCTCCTTCTCCATCCTCCCTCTCCTCCTCGGCTGACTCCTCCTTTTCCACTGCTAGCGTCTCTTCTGCTGCGCCGCCCGAGATCCCCAGAACCTATTCGACATGCCAGGTGAGATGTTGCCATACTGTGCTGCGTCTGTTGTGCCTGGAAGCCATGAGCCACACTGGCCCTGCACTCCTTTCAGCTTTGCGTTCACAGGCAGATCAGTGGCTAACACCGCTCAATTTGACAGTTGGTAAAGTGGTGTGTGACAATGGTGCCAATCTGCTTAGCACATTGAAACAGGGCAAAATTACACACATGGCATGCATGGCACACGTCTTAAACTTGGTCGTGCAGCGATTCGTTGTCCAATACTCTGGGGTCCAGGAGATCTTGTGGCAGGCAAGGAAAATCTCGGCCCATTTCAGAAGATCTTACACGGCCATGGCTCGCCTTGCTGACATTCAGCGGCGACACAATCTGCCGGTCAGACGTCTTATTTGCGATTGCCCAACGCGATGGAACTCAACCTTCTATATGCTTGATAGGCTGCTCCAGCAGAAACATGCAGTTAAGGACTACCTGTACGAACTCTGCGGCAGAACATGTTCTGGGGAGCTTGGTTTTTTTTCACTGCACCAGTGGCTGCTAAATGCACGATGCATGCAGACTTCTGCAGCCATTTGATGAGATCACCAAACTGGTCAGTCGCAGCCATGGCGCCATCAGTGACATGGTACCTTATGCCTTATTTATGGAGCGTGCATTTCATCATGTCATTGATCAAGCCGTGGAGGAGCAGGCGCAGGAAGATGAGGAAGTCGCAATGCTGGATGAATTCCGGGGGGGTTACCCAATTCTTTTCTCCCCTATGTGAATACAAAAATTGTATACTTAGCAGACAGATATTTGAGACTAGAATTAGTAATATGAAGCATTGCTTGGAAGTGCCATCCAATTGTCTGTTTTGGCAGAGTTCCAAGCGAAAGACATGATTTTTTACCCTTTCAAAAGCTGGAAAACGTACCTGTTTTGTGCAAGTTTCACACATGGAGAGACCCCTAGTATCCAGTGGAGCACCTGCGTGGGACACCATAAAAAAGGTTGTTAGGGTGTCCCACACTAGTGCTCCTGCGTCCAGATGGGTAAACAGCTGCAGAGTGTCCTTTCCTTATACATTGAATCAAGTTGTGTTTTCATTATAGTTCTAAACACATCTAGACAACAATGTAACTTATTTTAATCAAAATAGGCATGAACAAATTTAGTTAAACTGCATCTGCCAAAAACGTTGTATTAGTGGTCGAGCAAACGATGTTTAATATGAACGATTACAGTTCCCATGAGCCTCAAACTTGGCATTTTAAACTGTACAACAGTAAAGAAAAGCACATGAACCAGCATGAAAGTCATAATAATAATAGGAACACATGACAAATACTTACTTTTTTGCAGCACTTTCCTGATCCTTCTATACTGATCCTGCTCCCACAATTTCAGGTCTGACCAGCGTTTCCTCAAATGCTCCTTGGATCATCGTACCTCAAAAGTCCTGTGCAGACTTCTCACAACTTTAGTCATGATCTTGGCCTTTCTCACATTTGGGTTTCTGTACGGTCCATGATTGCCATCATAGTCTGTCCTCTTCAAGATGTCCACCATCTCCACCATCTTTTCAAAGGACATATTTGAGGCCTTATATCTCCTCCTGCATCTGGAACTGTCTTGCTATGGGCTTTCCACGTTGTTGCTGATAACAGCAAACACCTGCTCTGTCTCCGCCATGTGCTCTTAGCACTGCCCCAAGAGAGAAGAGGTGGGAATACACTAGAAGAAATACAGGGGCGGAGTTTGACGCATGCACAGTGTATATAAAGCATAACATGCATTAGGGTTTGTCTTGTGTTGTGTCTTGCAGATAAAATGGTGGATAAATTCACAGCCCCTGACTTCCTGCCCAACTTCATAGACAAGTACAGGGAGCTGCCATGTCTCTGGCAAGTCCAATGCAAGGACTATTTGAACGAGCAAAACAGGAAGGCAGCGCTGGATAAACTGTTGGAATTGGTGAAGCCTGTGTATCCCACGGCAGACATCAACTATTTGAAGACCAAAATTGTTAGCCTGAGGATCACATATAATAGGGAGTGCAAGTCCAGGATTCCCAGAGATCCAGAGCAGCAGCAGATAGCGTATATGTCCCCAGGCTGTGGTACTACCACAGCCTGCATTTTTCGTCCGACCAGGCGGAACCCAGGCCATCACTATCAACACTTCTTTACACATCAGCTGAGGCTCCTGAGGTCCAACCTGGGCCTTCCACCCAGGAATAAGATGTGGAGGAGCCCAGCTTGATCCATGTATAGCATTGTTGAAGATATTTCTTGTCAAAAATTGAATGATGTTAACTAGATGTCATTGATCACTAATTTCTGCTTTAACAAAGGGGTTTACATATCAATAGACAGTAGTAGCCAAAATAAGTGGGACAAGAATGAAAATGCTGGTGTCAGAATGATAGTCTTTTGTATTTGTGAACATTCAATTTGCAACAGTCATGAGCTCAAAATTGTGTATGATTAATGACCTACAACCTAAAACTATGTACCATTTTCATACATAGGAAAGTCTCAATCAGGAGGAGGCCATGGCAAGCAGCCTGACGGAATCCCAGGTTCCTCCCATCCGCCCTCCAACCAAAAGGCTGCTTTCCTAAAACAGGCTACTGTGGCAATTACCCCAACCGCTGGTGTACATGAGGCATTTGGATGTATCACTGCCAGCAAACTAGAAAATATGGAGGAGTGCCAACCATGATATATGAAGAAATTATTCTGAAGGCCCTAAACAAGTGGACAAGGGGTGAACTCACACCTCAAACACACCTGTGTGAGTTTGACCATGCTCCTCCCCACCTCCAGCAACATCACATCCACCACACCCACCACAGCAGCATGGAAGGAAGCGTGGAAGGAAGTGTTGAGAGTGAGGGCCTGCTTTTAGTGTGGTCTGGCAAAAAATGCAGAGTGTTGTGAGACCACAGCCTCAGGACATATATGTCATCTTCTGCTTCTCCTGATCTCTCGGAGTCCTTTCCTTTTTTCACGTTTTCATTCTTTATTCTTTTTATTCTTTATGCTAGATTGGCGCTCCTCTGACTTCATGGCTGTTCCTTGTGAGCCTTGATTTTTCGCTCTGGGATGTGGGCATTAGACACCACAACACAATATATATGGGAAATCAAAGATCTGTGATTTTCCCAGTCTCAGGCTTTCGTTTTAAAGTTCACCAATCTTATGATTCATCATTCAATCGATCAAATCCTGTGCCTCTGGTACAATATTGCTACGTACAAACAACTCTGAGACCTGAGGCCCGTCTCTCTTCATTGTGGTCTGTGCACTCCTTCCACATTGGATATCATTGTTGTAAGTACCATCTTAATTTTTTGATGTGTCATGCCATGCTTAGATATAATTCACTCTGCTAAGTAAAATATATAGATATATACTCTACATTGTATGTTCCACCATACTGTAATACAACTTTTTTCTTTTATTAGACATATAAAAGTTCGCTTCCATTTAACCCCTAAGGAAGAAAATTAATACGTTTACCTTTATTCCCCCCGCTTTTCCGAAACATGTTGGGGTTTCCTTGTGATCATATTACCTTTATGACCCCTCTTTTGGAGTCTATTTGTTGATCCAAGAATTAAGCAATGTTATATGCACTGTTATCCTATCTAATAATTTTAGGAATATTTATAGGAATATTTATAGTGTTTGTTATCGTTGTCATTTTGAAATAAAATGATTTAATTTTTATGTATACCTTCGTCTTTCATCCCTTACTCATACTCCCACCCACACAATCCCCCCAAGGGGGATCAGCCAACAAGCTCACATCCAACATTTCCCATCATAAAATCCGACCGTGTGTACATGGCATAACAACTCTTTCTCTGGCCCATTCACACTGCTAATAGAATCCGGGAGACCCTAATATGAAAATGATAGCAAGCCCCATTCCCATTGATCTTTTAATGCATACTCCCTTTTAACCACTTCCCGACCGCCGCACGACGATGTACGTCGACAGAATGGCACGGGCAGGCATAAGGGCTTACATGTACGTCCTTGCCTGCCCGCGGGTCGGGGGCTCGATCGGGCCCCCGCCCGGTGCCTGTGGCGGTCGGTTATCGTTCGGGAGCGATCCCGGACGAGGGGACGGCCATTCATTCATGGCCACCCCCTCGCGATCGCTCCCGACGAATGAAAATGCTCCGTGACATCACTTCCTCTCCTGTAATGTAAACACAGGAGAGGAAGTGATGTAATCTCTCCTCCGTGTCGGTATTTTTCGTTCCGACACTGAGGAGAGAGGATCGGTGAGTTGCACCAACACGACACTACACAGTAGAACATGCCAGGCACACTCACACCCCCCCGATCACCCCCCCCAATTACCCCTGCCCCCCAGTCACAGTGACACCAATGTAATTTTTTATTTTTTTTGCATTGGTGTCATTTGTGACTGTAATAACTGTTAGGGCAGTTAGGGTTAGCCCCCTTTAGTTCTAATGTACCCCCCTAACCCCCCCAATAAAGGTTTAACCCCGTGATCACCCCCCGTCACCAGTGTCACTAAGGCTGGGTTCACATTGCAGCGGTTTATGAGAACGAATGTGATTCGTACCGCACTGCAGTGCAAATCACATCCGATCTCTGTGCGATTCGAGTTCAGCCATACAGATAGTATGGCTGAATTCGCATCGCACCCGCCGCACCCGCCGCAAATTCGCACGGGACCCTTTTTTTGGCCCGCAGCAGAATCGGATCGCATGGGTGTTCACACCATGCGATCCGAGTTTGCAGATCGTACTGCGATATGCGAACTGATCTGGGGGTGTCATTAACATTTCACTGACACTCCCAGCAGTTCGCATAGGGCAGTGTGAACTGCCGCCGGGAGGCATGCGATGCGGGAACCCGCCGCGGATTCGTGGCATTCCCGCATCGCTCCAGTGTGAACCCAGCCTAATAAGCGATCGTTTTTCTGATCGCTGTATTAGTGTCACAGGTGACGCTAGTTAGGCAGGTAGGTATTTAGGTTCGCCGCAGCTTTTTATAGCGCCAGGGACACCCATATACTACCGCATAAAGCCCCCTGATTGCCCCCTAGTTAACCCTTTCACCAGTGATCACCATATAACTGTTACAGGTGACGCTGGTTGGTTAGTTATTTTTTTATAGTTTTAGGGCACCCGCCATTTATTACCTAATAAAGGTTTAACCCCCTGATCACCCTTCGGGTGTCATTTGTGACTGTAATAACTGTTAGGGCAGTTAGGGTTAGCCCCCTTTAGTTCTAAGGTACCCCCCTAACCCCCCCAATAAAGGTTTAACCCCGTGATCACCCCCCGTCGCCAGTGTCACTAAGGCTGGGTTCACATTGCAGCGGTTTATGAGAACGGATGTGATTCGCACCGCACTGCAGTGCAAATCACAACCGATCTCTGTGCGATTCGAGTTCAGCCATACAGATAGTATGGCTGAATTCGTGTCGCACCCGCCGCAAACTCGCACGGGACCCTTTTTTTGGTCCGCAGCAGAATCGGATCGCATGGGTGTTCACACCATGCGATCCGAGTTTGCAGATCGCACTGCGATATGCGAACTGATCTGGGGGTGTCATTAACATTTCACTGACACTCCCAGCAGTTCGCATAGGGCAGTGTGAACTGCCGCCGGGAGGCATGTGATGCGGGAACCCGCCGCGGATTCGTGGCGTTCCCGCATCGCTCCAGTGTGAACCCAGCCTAATAAGCGATCGTTTTTCTGATCGCTGTATTAGTGTCACAGGTGACGCTAGTTAGGCAGGTAGGTATTTAGGTTCGCCGCAGCTTTTTATAGCGCCAGGGACCCCCATATACTACCGCATAAAGCCCCTGATTGCCCCCTAGTTAACCCTTTCACCAGTGATCACCATATAACTGTTACAGGTGACGCTGGTTGGTTAGTTATTTTTTTATAGTTTCAGGGCACCCGCCATTTATTACCTAGTCTCACTAGTGTACCCCTAAATTTAGGGGTGTCTACTTTCCAAAATGGGGTCATTTGGGGGGGGGGTTGTGCCATCTTGGCATTTTATGGCCTTCAAAACTGTAACGCCCTTAGAAAGCCTGAAGGCGGTGCTTGGTTTTCGGGGCCCCATACGCGGCTAGGCTCCCAAAAAGTCCCACATATGTGGTATCCCCGTACTCAGGAGAAGCAGCAGAATTTATTTTGGGGTGTCATTTCACATATGCCCATAGCATGTGTGAGCAATATATCATTTAGTGACAACTTTGTGTAAAAAAAAAAAAAAAAAAAAATTTTTTTGTCATTATTCAATCGCTTGAGGCAAAAAAATAAAATATTCAATGGGCTCAACATGCCACTTATCAATTTCCTTAGGGTGTCTACTTTCCAAAATGGGGTCATTTGGGGGGGTTTTGTACTGCCCTGCCATTTTAGCACCTCAAGAAATGAGATAGGCAGTCGTAAACTAAAAGCTGCGTAAATTCCAGAAAACGTACCTTAGTTTGTAGATGTGACAACTTTTGCGCAAACCAATAAATATACAATTATTGACTTTTTTTTTACCAAAGACATGTGGCTGAATACATTTTGGCCTAAATGTATGACTAAAATTGAGTTTATTGGATTTTTCTAATAACAAAAAGTAGAAAATATCACTTTTTACGTTTATATCGCAAAAAATAAAAATCGCAGAGGCAATCAAATACCATCAAAAGAAAGCTCTATTTGTGGGAAGAAAAGGACGCAAATTTTGTTTGGGTACAACATTGCATGACCGCGCAATTACCAGTTAAAGCAGCGCAGTGCCAAATTGTAAAAAGACCTCTGGTCATTTACCAGCAAAATGGTCCGGTCTGAAAGTGGTTAAGCAGTGTCCATTGGTCCTGTGTCCCCCTACTCTCCTATTCTATGCAAGTTTGGGATTCTTCTTGTAAGGTAGAGTTGCTTCAGTCCCCACACACCCTGATCACAGATTTATTCCTTAACACTGCATCCCCCCCTGGTTTATGTGTGCAGGACTCAGTGGTGGGTCAATAAAGGTCATGTTCCTGATCATAAGGGAATCCATTCCATTTCCTATTTTGTGCAACAGAAACACTTTCGTTTACAACAGATTTTACGTTTCATTTGCAACAGACACTTTTGTTTGCAACAGATTTTACGTTTTCTGTGTAAATTGCAGAGCCAAAGCTGATATCACTACACGTATGGCTTTTAAATCAACATTTTTTTGGGCGGGGGGCTCCGAGGGGAGGCATCTTGGTGAAAAATAAAACCACTTCTAGGGATAAGGGTTTCATAAAGACAGTAAGGGCTTAACCACTTGCCGACCACCTAATGCCGATTGATGTCGGCAGAACATCACAGACAGGCAAAAGATCATACCAGTATGTTCCTTTGAATATGCCGCCTAGCAGGTGTGCGTACCTGCCACATGCTGCGGGAGTGGACACGCGGGTCCCATGAACTAGATGTTCACCAGCAGCCCGCGATTGCGGTGAGGAGAGGCAGAACGGGGAAATGCCTATGTAAACAAGGTATTTCCCTGTTCTGCCTAGCAACATGACAGGGAGCTACTGCTCCCTGTCATGATGTAGTGAGCCCACCCCCCCTTACAGTTAGAACACATCCAGGGAACACACATAGCCCCTTGATCTCCCTCTAGTGTTTAACCCCTTCCCTGCCAGTGTCATTTACTGTATACAGTAATCAGTGGCTATTTGTAGCTCTGTTCGCTGTATAAATGTCAATGGTCCCAAAATAGTGTCAAAAGTGTCTGATCTGTCCGCTGCAATGTCATCCTGATAAAAATTGCAGATCACCGCCATTACTAGTAAAAAAAGTAAATAATAAAAATGCCATAAATCTATCCCCTATGTTGTAGATGGTATAACTTTTGCGCAAATCAATCAATATACACTTATTGCAATTTTTTTATATACATTTTTGTGGGGATATTTATTATAGCAAAAAGTAAAAAATATTGCTTTTTTTTCAAAATTGACAGCCTTTATTTGTTTATAGCGCAAAAAATAAAAAACACAGTGGTGATCAAATACCACCAAAAGAAAGCTCTATTTATGGGAAAAAAAGGACGTCAATTTTGTTTGGGTACAACATCGCACGACTACACAATTGTCAGATAAAACAACACAGTGCCGTATCGCAAAAAATGCTCTGGTCAGGAAGGGGGTAAAGCATTCCAGGGCTGAAGTGGTTAAAATCTATGGTGAAAGTTGACATTTATGGGGACTGGGAATGGTGCCAACAGAATAAAACATCCAAACCTGTATTACCAATTCTTCTGTTCTGGTGGCACAATTGGGTGTGTTTTAATAAAGGCTGAGATTATACTTACTTCACGATGGGTTCATATTGTTTTTTCTTTAACCACTTCCCACCCGGCCAATGTACATATACGGCCGGGTGGGAGCTCTCTACTTCTGAGAGGACTTTTAGGAACATCCTTCAGAAGGAGTGGGATCGCGCGCGCGAGTGCCCGCGCAGCGGCGTGATCCCGATGTACATCTCTGATCGGCAGGAGGGCTCTGTGATTGGTCCTCCTGATCACATGACGGCCGTGTCCAATCATGGCCATCATTTGATGTAAACAAACAGCCGGTTGCTAGGCAATCGGCTCTCCTCTCCTCACACGGAAGTCGTTGATGAGAAGAGGAGAGCAAATCGCTGCAGCCGACTGGTGATCAGTGAGTATGAGCTGTTTTTACAGCTTTTTACTCACTGATCACCAGTCTAGTGTAAACCTACAGTGTAAACACACATGTCACCACAATACACATGTCACCAAAACACACATGTCCCCAAATAATAAAAAGACATGTCCCCAAATAAAAAAACACATGTCCCCCACATATATCCCACTAAAATCACATGTTCCAATGATTATCTGCACACATATGCACGTGATCACCTGCACACATATGTACATGATCATTTGCGTACATATGTCCGTGATCACACAAACCAATTATTATACACTTAACAGAATTTTTTTACCAAAAACATGTAGCAGAATACATTTTGGCTTAAATTTATGACAAAATTTGATTTATTGGATTTCTTTTAAAATAGAAAAAAGAAAATATTGTTTTTTTTCCAAATTTCTGCTTTTTTTGCGCTTATACCGCAAAAAATAAAAAACGGAGTCGTGAATAAATACCACCAAAATAAAGCTCTATTTGTGCGAACAAAATGATAAAAATGTAATTTGGGTACAGTGTAGCATGACCGCGCAATTGTCATTGAAAGTGCAAGAGCGATGAAAGCTGAAAATTGGGCTGGGAAGGAAGGGGGCGAAAGTGCCCTGTATTGTAGTGGTTAAACGGAGACGCTTCATGGTGGTGGAGGGGATTTATGTTGAAGATGCTGCTCATACAGTACCAGGAGGCCTTGTGATATGGATTGAGCATGAGTGTTACTGACCATTTATATTTTAATGGTCCATTTCATCTGGTAAGAAGCTCCTTGAATTGGTGGTGCACTGATTTCACATTTGGAGACAGAGTGCAGAGTTATTATATGAACTGTCACATATCACAGACTATTCATTTAGTGAAATTTTATGAACTTTTGGCACAAAGCATTTGCACTTTGGTTTGTTAAGTGTTATGCACTTATATTTTATATGGTGTAGTATATATACATACCTTTCTTGCACTTTATACCAAAAAGAGGTGTTTATTTATCAAATTTACATGAAAATGTAGCACTACTTTTAAGCATTGTTTATTCAAAAATATATTTAATGATTTAAAACGAAAAATATTGCCACATTAATTTGTGTGTTTTTTTTTCAAGTCAAAATTACAGTTCGATATATCTTCTTCAGTCATACCCTAAATTGGTGTCTACAGCAATCCCCATGCTGTTCTGATTGCTATCAAGCTAGGACTGTCATGCCCTAAAACAGACTTCCCAACTATTACTGACACTTTTAAAATATGGTCCAGGGCACCATTGCATAAACTACTCGCCTCAAAAAAATAGCAAGCTATGTGTATCTATCACTGCCTTACAACTTTTATACCAGGCCTGCCCCTCTTCTCTTGGAAATTTTAAGTAAAACTATATGCAAAACTTTTTTTTTTTTCATTTTGGATAGAGCAAGGAAGGGTTATAACCCCTGTATGGTTAATTTGTGCCATATTTTTCTCTTACTGGAGAGTGAGAGGAAATCCTTGCAAATGAAGGGAATCTCTTGGGAACCTCCAGGTCACCAAAACTAGTGTCCCCATTGGAGAATGTCCCCTCTATTAGTTTTCTGGGGACATCCGAAACTTTAGGATTTTCTTTTACTTTCACTTTTTTTGATAATGGTAAGCAGGGCAAATAGAGAGGGTAATTCTCCCTAACAAGAGACACAGACAGCAATATTAACAGACAGGTGTTCTAATTAATTTCGGCTCTATCCAAAATTTAAAAAAAGTTTTGCCTTTAGTTTTAATAATCTAACTGACCTCTCAGATCTCCACTCTGGACATGGTATGCACTCATTTGAGACAAATTCCAGCTAACCCCTTCTAACCATTTCACACACATCTGCATACATCAGTTTCTTCATAGACACCCTGTACCTCTATACTCTGAGGTCCCAACTTCGGTTCACACCTATTTTATCAATACTTCACATCAACATAAGGGCATAATTCTGATCTATACATTGTTTAATGGCAACATAACCTTTTGCAAATCTAATATCATGCCTAAAAATGCATATAAATCTTCCAGTTGTAAAACCCACTGGAAAATGTACCAGAAAGTAGCTCTCCACAATGCTGGAGACTGTGTGGGGATACTAGCTCACTTTACCATGTAATGTGGAAGGGCAAATTGTTGCAATCCTATTGGAACAACATTTTTACCCCGGCTTCTGACTCATCAGAACCATACCAGAACCCCAAACCTTCCTCATTATACTCCACTTAGGAATAGATCAAATGCCTCTGAGTGTTAGAGAAGTGTTTGCCCTTTATTGGGCTTTGGAAATAACCTGATACGTCTAATATTACGGGCACTGTATTGATGCTGAACCACCAAGGCCACATAAAGAGATTTTTATTTTTTGCAACTAAAAATGTTTCCAGCTCCTGGTTTTGCAATCTCTGGACCATATGGCTGGATTTCAAGTACATATCTGTTATGTTCTCTGTTGTCTCTCAGTTCCCCTCTCCCCTCTTCCTTTATCCATCTTTTCTCCACCACTTAATTCTTTTTTTTTTTATTTCTTCATGGAGAGGTAGACGGTACTTACTGCTTTTAACCACAAAGCTCCTCACACAAGTACCTTCTATAACTACTTGTTTATTGTTTCGTTTAATGTGTCCCTCTGAGTGATTTTACTGATTTCATGTGAAATCTTCATGTATAACATATCTCTCTATGTAATTTTGCATTGTATCCTTGTGAATTTTCAATAAAGAAATGCTGAGAAAAAAAGAAGATACATTTGTGTCTGCTACAATGTGGAACTCCTTCTATTAGCCAACCAACATGCACAGCAACTCACCTCAGTTGGTAATCATTATTCAGTGTTCTGCTAAAAAACAAAAAGAAAAAACATAAAATCTTCTTGGCTGGCGTGGGTTAAAGCACTTTGTGCATCATTATTACTTTTTGTAATTCCTTATGAAAATGTGAACATTTGAAAGTATGTTAAAATGGTATGCAAAATTGCCAAATTCCTTGCTGTAGGCACGTGTTTTTACCCAAATACATAATGGAAGCAGTGTGCCAAATCCATTTTTTATTTGCTCAATTCAGTTATATGAATTCAAACTATCTGACAGTAATGTTTGGTAAGATTTAAGTTGTAAAAGTCTACATTGTGTGCTTTAAACAATATATTATTTAAACAAACAAAAAGAAACAAACAGATTTTTAAGAAAAAAAAAAAGGGGGAAAGCACTTTAACTATTTACAATACATAATTCACAGAGAGGGAATGTAATCCTTGGAGAAAAGTAAAATTTTTCTATGGATAGAAAAAAGATTTCCAGTTCAGCTCCATTACTTGTATACGAGTTGCAGTGCTATAAATCAGGCCATATCAGTATCACTAAATGATGTTATTGATACATAAGCATATTTGCAATGCACTGTAAGTTAATAGTAAAAACATTTGGGAGCCTTTCTAGTCAGTTCTCAACAATGAGTGTAATGTGAAACGTTGAGAAATGCACCGTGCATTAGACATGGATAGAATGTATGTCATTTATTATGGTGTGTCTCTGTTAGTGGTTCATATAACTACAAAGGAAATATTTATACCTGATATGTTTATTATTCACTTTTTACATTTAGCCATGCTGAAACCCATTTGTCTTTTACTGTACTTGCCTAACGCAATATTTGAATCATATCCACAGGTAGTAACAACACATTTTAAATTGATAACCACACAATTAACCCAGTAAACCATTGTGATATAATATTTAAATTCAGCCGAAAAACATAGTTTTGCTTGTCGTGGATCCAAACCTAAGAACAAAAATGCAACATGGGGAAGTATTATGTAGTCCACTGAGAGAAATGGGCAAGGCTGATAGCACTAGTGATATTAGTGCAGCAGTACATTTTGAATTTACTGGATTTTTGGCAGGATAAACAGGCATGGAGCTGGACCTGTGGCCTCTTTAAGACGCTAAGTAGGATGTTCCTGTACACTGCAAATCAGGTCGGGGGCGGTGAAGTGCTTAAGTATCTACTTTGTGCCTGGGGGTGCTTTGTGTCCTGAGAGAGTGCCATCAGGGATAAAGAAGACTCAGGGATGTGGCTGCAGGTGTCTTCGGGGAGATAAGCGACCAGGTTGAGCAGCAATGCTGAGTTGTGAACTATGCTGAAAGTTTTCTAAGAGCCCAGGCTGTAAATGCTGTGAGAGGGCCTTATGCTGTTGTGCAACCAAGAGAAAGAAAGAGCTGCACGGGAGTCTTCTGTGTGCTACTGATCCGGTGCTGCAGGGGAGGAAGGGACTATGAGATGGTTCCTGAGGACATACCTGCTGTGATGAGAACCAAGATGCAAGAACACTGGGCAGAGGCAAAAGAAGAGAATCACCAAGGAGCATAGGCCTGAGACTAAATGTTGAGAGCTGCTTTTTGACTGACTTCACCCAGAAACTGCGCCTAACTTGAATCCATGTCTATTCTGTTCATCTGGGATTATCTGATGAGGAACTGTCTGCACCTAGAGGAACATTATTGAAGTTTCTGTGTGATGAGAGGTCTATTGGCCACTACTAATTGGCTGCTCTTTGATTTTTACTTCTGAGAGGAATTCTGACAAAGGGAGATTGTGCTGTTACTTTACCCTGTGAAGTACAAGTACTTTTTGTTAAAAGAGTTAAGCCCCTTTCACATGGGGCTGTCCGCATTGAGTCCATAAATAGCTCAGCGGGAATCACTCCGTTGATCCCTGCTGAGCTGGCAGATGACAAGTCCGCCTCTACACTCTGTGCAGGGACGGATCTATAGGGGATCGGCTGATCACGGACCACCTGTCCATTTTCATCTGATCCGATCCACCAGACGGATGAAAAATAGGATTTGCAGAGAGGATCGGGGCTGATCGGATGTCAGAGGACATGTCTCCGCTGACATCCAACGCTCCATAGAGGTACATGGGGCTCCCGTTCAGATCCCCCTGAAAAACTGACAGGTGGATCTGAACGGTCCGCAGGTGTGAAAGGGCCCCATTGCCATCAGGACTGTAGCTATTTTTCACTGACCAGTGGTCAAGACTTCCTGAACCAAGACTTGCTGTTAGCTTGATCTCTATTCTAGTCTTTTGTCTTTTGTGCTGCTGTGTGACATTACCCACCTTGTCAATAATTTAAATTGTTCTAACCTCGTCTGTACCGAATTAACATAAATATAATACTAAAGATGGCTTATCCCCAGTCTGTTTTGACCATTGCCTTCCACTTCACCGGAAGTATCCACTTGGACAACAAGCTGAAGTTAAATGGCCAAAGCAGCCTTTCATTAACAAAACTCAATAAATAAATTTATAAAAGTGACAATGTAAACACAGTATAATTGGAGCCTCAAGGTCCTAGTAGGCATCAAGAAAGAGAAAGGACCTGCATTCTACCTAAAACAGGCCTCCAGCCGCAACACCACCGACTCGGAGACAACCAATCGTAGATACCTCCATCAGAACAACTTGGAGCCATACCTCAGACGTGTCCCTATAAAATACCTTTTTGCCCACAGTAACCTACAAGGACCTTGCACCCTGCTGGCTGCATGACAACAAGCACCCAAACAACCAAAAAACAAACCCATAAGGACAAACAGGTAAAACGAGGGGCAGGAGGGAGGGAAGTTTCTCCTGGATAATCTTCCACCTTTGAACAAGAATAAAGCTTTTCAATTGTATTTTTATACAAACGAATATAACTCCTAGCTCCAAATCCCTTTAACCTCTGTCATGCCAGCCCTTCGTTCATGTTTTCTTCTTTTTACTCCAGGCCTCACTTTACCTGTATTTGTCTAAACCGACTTCCCTTTCGTGGCTTTTGCCTGTAAATAAACTGACAGACAAGGCATAAACTAAATTGGTAGGCCATCATAGGCACAACATACCTAAGTTAAGCTAAGGAAAAACATTATTAGCCCCTTAACCTCTGAGGATTTACCCCACTTAATAGCCAGGCCATTTTTTGCCATACGACACTACGTTATTTTAACTGACAATTGCGCAGTCATGCAAAACTGTACACAAATAAAATTGATGTCATTTTTCTTCCACAAATAGAGTTTTCTTTTGGTGTTATTTGATGAGCACTGCGTTTTTTATTTTTTGCGCTATAAAAAAAACAATATTTTTTACTTTCTGCTATAAAATATATCCAGGCAAAGTTTTTTTTTTTAACTTAATGCATTATCTGCATTAAGTTAAAACACCTTCAAATACCTTTGTCCTCCAGCCATCCCTAAGGCTCGATTCACATCTATGCATGTTGCTTTTGAGTGTTTCTGCAGTGCTTTTTGCTGTGCTTTCTGCGTTTTTAACGCAATTTTAGTGCGATTTTGGCACGAGTTTTGCATTTTTATGTTTTTTTTGGGCAAAATTTGTTGTTGGGAAGATTTAAAAATGCAAATCGCTGCAAAGTCACAGCAAAAAAGCATGACGTGCTTTTCTGCAGCTTCTCCATTGAAATCGATTCAACCAAAAAAAAAATCAAAAAAGCACTGTTTTGCATTTAAAGGAGTCGCTGACCCTTTCCAAAAATGCAGAGACACAAAAATGCATTAATGTGAACATGTTCCATAGGAACCCATGTTAAAATAAATGCCCTGCATTTCTGAAAAAAAATTCATGAAAAAACGCATTGGTTTGAGTGGAGCCTTAACTCTTACCTGAGTCCTCTCTTGATCCAACACTGTCCCATGTTCAACAGCACTGCTTCTCTCTTTCTGCATTCACAGGAGTTTTCGAGAGCAACTGGACCAAAGGCTTTTGCTGCTGTCAGTCAAAACCTGTGAGGAGGGAAATGGTGGTGTAGCCAAGCAGCATTGTGTGTGTCTATGGATGCACACAGCCCAGCTTCGGAGTGTGCATGTACAAGTGCTCCCTCAGCAGCCAGCTTTCTGAAAGTACACACGGAGAAGAGAAGTAGCTGAGAGCGCTGTATCCAAATGGTCTTTGAGCTAACACAAAAAGTTTTGTGCTTCAGGATGAGTGCTGTTTTGGAGCATGGATACAAATAAGCTTAGGCTACTTGTCTCTCTTCTCTCTGACACTGGAGATATCTGCGGTAGCTGATAACATCTGTGGGAAAACAATTATTTGCAGAAAAAAAATGGTCTCAAAACCTGAAATGCATATTGTTTACTAGAACAGACTATTATTGTGTGCATTATAAAGACTCTACATTTTTACCACCCTTTTCTGGCTTCAGGATCATGATGCTTTACATAAAATCCAAACATGTTACAAATCTATATATAGTATTCTTTAACTTCACCATTAGCCTCTGAGGCACTTCTAAATAAGGTCAAAAATATTTATTAAAAGGAATTTCAGAAAGGAATTTGACACATCAAAAGTGTTATCCAAGCTGCACTCAATTAAATCTCCAGTGCATTTCAAGGTGTATCCAACCAAATGGCCTAAAAAAAAGGTTGCTGCATCTTCAAAGACATGCTGCCAGTGAGACAGGTTAAGTAGGTCTGCTTTGAGACTTTTCTTAAAGAGATATTTAGTGTCATAAGTGCAGACCATAGTAATTTGTTGATATCACAAGTCACACATCAGTGGATTTGCCTTTTGTAAATAACCCCCATAGTCTGCGAATAGCTCTTATTAGGTATTTTCGGGGGGGGGGGGGGGAATGTTCTTTTTCCATAGTATTTTAACTTTATCTCCCGTGCGTTCTTTATATCATTTTTCAAGTTAGTGTAAATGATTGACCTGTCAAAATGTTTTATGGAAAACAGTGTATACATTTATCATACAAATCTTAATAGTATATCATATTTTAAGTAATGTAAATGAAAAGTTGGAATCTATTGAATTTTCAGTTAACCTCAATGGCCTAGACCAGAGACTACGGTAACAAACCCAGCTTCTTAAACAGTGGGACCATTCACTGGTGGTTAAGTGCTATAATAAAATGTAAACTGGTTTATAATTTTTTTTTTCAAATGTACCAAGATTTAAAGTGGAAGTAAACTTAAAAAAATTGAAAACTGCTAGAAAGTAGAGTTTTTTTTTGGTTTAGGAAACTTGCAACAAATCTGATCTGTCAAAAAAAAAAAAAAAACACACTCTTTCTCACTCCTTGCAAGTTTTTATTTGCATTTTTATTTGCACGTTGTACAGTGCATGCGATGTGTAGAGTATATTCTGGCTCCTTCCCAGCATCTGTAAGGTGCCAGGAATAAAGTAGAATGCTGGAGAAAATGTAACTTCTGTGTGTGTGCAAAAGTTACAGTATATCCAGGGGTCAAGTCCTGGGGAAAAAAGTGTGGGAACTCCCACCCAAGATCCACTCCACCACCAAAAAAAAAGGTACGCTCATATGCATATATATTTCACAGAAAATACAGTACAACATTTATTGTAAAGTGCCAGTTTACAAAAACAAAATAAGTTAACTTGTCAAACAGAATAATCAACACAATGGGTGATGATCTTTCCCTCGCAGGGAATTTCTAACACAAATACAGCAATTTAGAAAATATCCCACAAACTGGAATAACGTTGCCCTTGCTGTGCAAGATTATCGGCAACGGATCAAAAAACTCACGGATCGGATCATTCCTTGGATCAGAGTCACGGATCGGATCATTTTTCGGATCAGCAAATAATAATTGAATTGGCAAAAACCTGTGAAAATGTCACCACCATATAGTCCCCACTGCAATATACATCTCCCCCACTGTAATATCCACATCCCCCCCAATAATATTTTGGCTGAGCATGGATGGGTATGGCTGGGTATTAGCAGAATATGTATTGGCAGGGTAAGTATTGGCAGGGTATTGCAGAATATTGGCAGGATAAGTATTGGCAGGGTATGGCAGATTATTGCTAGGTATTGCAGATTATTGGCAGGGCATTGCTGGGTATTGCAGGGTAAGTATTGCAGAGTCTTGTCAGGGTAAGTATTGGCAGGGTAAGTATTGGCAGGGTAAGTATTGCAGAGTAAGTATCGACAGGGTATGTATTGCAGAGTATTGGCAGGGTATTGCAGAGTATTGGCAGGGTAAGTATTGCAGAGTATTGGCAGGGTATGTATTGCAGAGTATTGGCAGGGTATTGCAGAGTATTGGCAGGGTATGTATTGCAGAGTATTGGCAGGGTATGTATTGCAGAGTATTGGCAGGGTATTGCAGAGTATTGGCAGGGTATGTATTGCAGAGTATTGGCAGGGTATGTATTGCAGAGTATTGGCAGGGTATTGGCAGGGTATTGCAGAGTATTGGCAGGGTATATATTGCTGAGTATTGGCAGGGTATGTATTGCAGAGTATTGGCAGGGTATTGCAGAGTATTGGCAGGGTATGTATTGCAGAGTATTGGCAGGGTATGTATTGCAGAGTATTGGCAGGGTATTGCAGAGTATTGGCAGGGTAAGTATTGCAGAGTATTGGCAGGGTATGTATTGCAGAGTATTGGCAGGGTATTGCAGAGTATTGGCAGGGTATGTATTGCAGAGTATTGGCAGGGTATGTATTGCAGAGTATTGGCAGGGTATTGCAGAGTATTGGCAGGGTATGTATTGCAGAGTATTGGCAGGGTATGTATTGCAGAGTATTGGCAGGGTATTGGCAGGGTATTGCAGAGTATTGGCAGGGTATATATTGCTGAGTATTGGCAGGGTATGTATTGCAGAGTATTGGCAGGGTATTGCAGAGTATTGGCAGGGTATGTATTGCAGAGTATTGGCAGGGTATGTATTGCAGAGTATTGGCAGGGTATTGCATTGCAGAGTATTGGCAGGGTATTGCAGAGTATTGATAGGGTATTGCAGAGTATTGGCAGGGTATTGCAGAGTATTGGCAGGGTATGTATTGCAGAGTATTGGCAGGGTATTGCAGAGTATTGATAGGGTATTGCAGAGTATTGGCAGGGTATTCCAGAGTATTGCAGAGTATTGGCAGGGTATTGCAGAGTATTGGCCGGGTATGTATTACAGAGTAGCGGTGTGGTATTGCAGAGTATTGGCAGGGTATTTCATAGTATTGGCAGGGTATTGCAGAGTATTGGGTGATGCAGAGTATTGGCAGGGTATTGCAGAGTATTGGCAGGGTAATGCAGAGTATTGGCAGGGTATTGCAAAGTATTGGCAGGGTATTGCAGAGTATTGGCAGGGTATTGCAGAGTGCAACTTAATAACACACTAGTGACTAACCTGGTTTACTTCTCGGGATGTATTGCAGAGTATTGACAGGGTATTGCAGAGTATTGGCAGGGTAAGTATTGCAGAGTATTGGCAGTGTATATATTGCAGAGTATTGGCAGGGTATTGCATTGCAGAGTATTGGCAGGGTATTGCAGAGTATTGATAGGGTATTGCAGAGTATTGGCAGGGTATTGCAGAGTATTGGCAGGGTATGTATTGCAGAGTATTGGAAGGGTATTGCAGAGTATTGATAGGGTATTGGAGAGTATTGGCAGGGTATTGCAGAGTATTGGCCGGGTATGTATTACAGAGTAGCGGTGGGATATTGCAGAGTATTGGCAGGGTATTGCAGAGTATTGGGTAATGCAGAGTATTGGCAGGGTATTGGGGAGTATTGGCAGGGTAATGCAGAGTATTGGCAGGGTATTGCAAAGTATTGGCAGGGTATTGCAGAGTATTGGCAGGGTATTGCAGAGTGCAACTTAATAACACACTAGTGACTAACCTGGTTTACTTCTCGGGATGTATTGCAAAGTATTGGCAGGGTATTGCAGAGTATTGGCAGGGTAAGTATTGCAGAGTATTGGCAGGGTATTGCAGAGTATTGGCAGGGTATGTATTGCAGAGTATTGGTGGGGTATTGCAGAGTATTGGCAGGGTATGTATTGCAGAGTATTGGCAGGGTATGTATTGCAGAGTATTGGCAGTGTATTGGCAGGGTATGTATTGCTGAGTATTTGCAGGGTATGTATTGCTGTGTATTGGCAGGGTATTGCAGAGTATTGGCAGGGTATGTATTGCAGAGTATTGGCAGGGTATATATTTCAGAGTATTGGCAGGGTATTGCATTGCAGAGTATTGGCAGGGTATTGCAGAGTATTGGCCGGGTATGTATTGCAGAGTAGCGGTGGGGTATTGCAGAGTATTTTCAGGGTATTGCAGAGTATTGGCAGGGTATGTATTGCAGAGTATTGGTGGGGTATTGCAGAGTATTGGCAGGGTATTGCAGAGTATTGGCAGGGTATTGCAGAGTATTGGGTAATGCAGAGTATTGACAGGGTATTGTGGAGTATTGGCAGGGTAATGCAGAGTATTGGCAGGGTAATGCAGAGTATTGGCAGGGTATTGCAAAGTATTGGCAGGGTATTGCAGAGTATTGGCAGGGTATTGCTGAGTGCAACTTAATAACACACTAGTGACTAACCTGGTTTACTTCTCGGGAGAGAAGTAAACTGGAAGCAGTGCAGCGGCTGTGGCCCCAGGAGGCCAGGACTGTCTGGCATTGGGTAGAGGGGAGGGAGGGGACAGTCCGGAATCCAAGCGGCGTGTGTCTGTCGCTGGCTGCGCTGGAGGCCATATGCACACTGCCCCTGTCTCCTGCCAGTGCGTGCCCACGTGTACGGCCGACGTCATGTGACCGGTTGCTAGACGCGGAGCGGCCCTAGCCTAGCAACCAGTCACTTGGGCGGCCGAGGAGCGGCGGACTATGCACTGAATAGCCTCAAGTGGCTAATGGGAACGGCGTTCCTGTTGTGGAAATAGTACAGGAATGCCGTTCCCATGTGTTCCCGCAGGACTCGAGCCCTGAGTATATCTATAGAAACCACCCAATGGCCGAAGAGAACATTGATTTACCTGGAAATAGAAGCAAAGGGAATGGTGGTGGGGGGTGGACAGAGCAGCAATTGACAGCATATATCGACCAACTCTGGACAAGGGCACATCCACAAGGTAAGTGTGCAATAATGTGAAAGTATGCTGTGCAAACCTACAAATAATGGCAGGAGCTCACATTAAATAAATGAAATGTATTTTAACCTTCATTTGTTATCAGCCTAGGAAGGGAAGGGGCATCAAAAAAAAAAATCTGGCCATGCTCAGTGCTCATGCTGACAATAAAATGCTTACAAACCATGGGGACATTGTGAGCAGAGGGGTAATCTCATCAGTGTGTTGTTGCAGTCTCCTGAGCAAGCTGGGGTCTGTTTAGAACAGTAATCTTGACTAGCTTGCTCCTGCTGTTACAATAGAGGTTGAGAACCAAATGCACTGCTTGTCAGCAGGTCCTCCTGATCACTAGATGCTAAGGCAAGTTCAATGACCCCTATATATGTATTTGAACTATGTATTTAACTGCTTGTTCTGCTTTGAGGAGAAAAAATATTTGACTCCAGTGTAGAACTAGAATTAAATATTATTAATAAAATAAGGTGACCAGATTTTTAAAATGAAATCCGGGTACATTTTTTTTTTTACTAGTAATGGCAGCAATCAGCGACTCATAGCGGGACTGTGATATTGCGGTGGACAAATGAGACACTAAGTGACACTTTTGACACTTTGTGGAAACCAGTGACATTAATACAGTGATCAGTGATAAAAATATGTACTGTGAGTGTACTAATGACACTGGCTGGGAAGGGGATAACATCTAGGGCAATCAATGGGTAAAATGTGTGGCTAACAAGTGTTTTCTTACTGTGGGGGAGGTGCTTTTACTAAGGGAAGACATAGATCCCCGTACCTGCTTTGCAGGAACACAGGATCAATGTCTTCCATGCTGACAGACTGGCGAACTGCCTTGTTTACATAGGCAGACCACTAGGCAAGTCCACTTGATCCACTGATTGGCTCTGACACCCAGAAATGCAGGATCATGTTTATAAGTGATCCTGCGCATCGTGACCACCCTGTAGCATTAAATATGCTATCAGGCGATCGGAAACTGGTTAAGATCATCAGCTTTATGATAACTCCCAGGCAGCAGGCACTCTATCGTGGCTCTGGCTGGCTCTGTCACAGTGTGTCAAATAACATGGCTGCTGGGTGCTGATTTTGTTAACTTATGACCAATAAGTGCCTACTGCCTGTGAGTTCTGATACCATCCATTATGCCAGAGAGACAGACACAGTGCAATGTAGTCTATTCACAGACACCCCCAAAGCACACCTGTGTTGAAGCCTTGAAGGCACTGGCAGCCCCACAATTGTATCTGCTTCCCCTCTATTCCTGCTGCTGGACATAGCCAGCTGAGCTCAGCTGCCTCTCTCTACCCGTCACCACCGCCGCCAGCCTTACAGCCTCTGAGGTCTCACTCTCCGGGCCCCAGGTACTACTGGGTGGGGAGCGGAGAAAAATGACTCTGCCGGGAAGGCAAGGAGATCAGCAGCCAGGCGTATGGCCGGGATTTGAGCCAAGGCAGAAGAATATAGGCATGTG
This sequence comes from Lithobates pipiens, assembly GCF_037356315.1. Taxonomy (NCBI): domain Eukaryota; kingdom Metazoa; phylum Chordata; class Amphibia; order Anura; family Ranidae; genus Lithobates; species Lithobates pipiens. Next base: position 285,960,862 of record NW_027507718.1, on the reverse strand, counting down.
CCGGAAACTGAAGAAATAGTCCATTCGCTCTGACTAACACCCCCCTAAGCTAGTAGGAGCGGGGGGGCGTAATTCTGATTTTTTTTTTTATTCTGCACTGACTGTCTTTGAAAATTGCCCCAGCTCCTGTTGAAGTCAAATCCGGGGACAAAACCGGGGACAGACTTGGTCCGGGGACAGTGTCCTCAATCCAGGGACTGTCCCCTGAAACCGGGAACATCTGGTCATCCTATAATAAAAGTAAGAAATAACATATACAGTATTTTCATTGGAATCCCTGGAATAAACACCACTTGTTTTGAAAAAGAAACTGAGCAGCACAGGCAAAGCTGAGCAGCAAAGGCCCCAGTCATATGTGGTGGACTCCATCAAGTGGATCTGCCTGCTCGGCAGTGGAGCTGTCTGCTAATCCCCTCTGAGCAAGCGTGTGACAGGTCCAGGTCCGCTCCACTGATGCAGATTGGACACAGGCGCAGCCCCACTGTTCTCTATGGGTGGTCAGATCAGACTATCATCCAGTCTGCTAGACAGTTAGGGAACAGATCTCTTTTTGACTGTTTTTGGCCGACCGGATAAGATTCAGCGTAAACAAACACATGCCTGTTTACATCCGCCTCCCCATAGAGAACAATAGGAGGTCCAATTGGGTCTGCCTGAAGAATGGACAGGCAGATCTGATCAGTCCTCTTTGGTGAAAGGAACCTAACACACTCACACAAGAAAAAGCAGGTGTCAGCAATATGGGCATATTGAAACTGAAATATATAACTGTCATGCTCCATTTATGTGATAAACCCCTACTTCCAGTTCCAAACACAGTTTAATATTATATATATATATATAAGTCTAGAGATTTAATGTTAGATGTGTTCGCTTCAGAGGAGGGGCGCGATCTATACAGCCTGAAACTGTCATGGAACACTAGCGCTACTTTGGGAAATGATTTAATCTTTTCTAATACATTACATACGTTTCCACAATCCATGACTTAACTTCACAGTTCACACAAATAAGTTTTAACTGTAGCACTGACGTAAGTAATTTTTTTTCCACAGTAGCGTGACAATCCCTCCGGTCTAACTAATCACTCTCACCTTATGGCATGGACCCCTGTGCAAACAGGTGGTCATGCAAGCGGGTATCAAAAGGGTTAACACGGACCATAAACTTCTCTCACATCTCCTTAGATCTCAGCAAGGACGCCAGGTCATGGGTAGAAAGAAAAGTGCTTGCCGCTTAAGTATAAGATTTCATTTTTGTGTTCAAACACAAACTACTCACATAAAGATGATAATAACACAGCATGTAAAGCTGACAATCATGTTAGTTCCGTAGGGCAGCAGCGGGTGACGTCATGAGTAGCTCCATCCCCGCATGCGTTATGTTCAATCAGAACTTCGACATCACCGGACTCCTCCCACCTTCCCTTCTTTAGTAGATGGAGGCACTTGGGGAGGGGGGGAGGAGTCCGGTGACATAGATGTCCGTGACATCACCGCATCTCCGACGGAACTCCCTGAAAACCCGGAAGCTGGTGGAGAAGTGAGTACCGATTAAAAGAATTTTGATCGATCAAAAAAAATGAACTATTAATCAAGGAATTAATCTTTCATTTCCACAGCCCTAATATATATATATATATATATATATATATATATATATATATATATATATATATATATATAAGTTTTGTCTGTAAGTTCCTCCTTAGATAAAACAGACTTCTAGAAAACTGGTGGGTATTAGACATGTGCAGACATTTATTTAGTTACTCCCTCTAATCTATATTATTATATTATTTATTTTGTTTTTCATTAAAAAATACAAATGAATTAAAGTCGAAGCTGTCATTGAAGGCTTATGGTGTCTGTCGAATGTTTAAAGAAGATTCGACGGAGCAACGAAACTCACTGTATGATGCTGCAATCATACATTCCCAGTCGAATATTTCGACTACAAGCTATAGTAGGATTCTGTTGTAGGTCTTCTATGTTTTATTTAAGGCTATTTGCATTGCACAAAGGTCATGTTAGCCTTAGCATTAAGAAAAAAAATTAAGAAAAAAAAATGCGTGGGGGTCCCCTGAAATTCCATACCAGGCCTTCGGGTCTGGTATGGATATTAAGGGGAACCCTGTGCCATCAAAACAAAAAAAAATGGCGTGGGGGTCCCCCTCAAAATCCATACCAGGCCCTTATCCGTGCACTCAACCTGGCAGGCCACAGGAAAAGAGGGGAGGACGAGAGAGCGCCCCCCCCTCCTGAACCATACCAGGCCACATGCCCTCAACATTGGGAGGATGCTTTTGGGTCCCCCCCAAAGCACCTTGTCCCCATGTTGATGAGGATAAGGGCCTCATCCCCACAACCCTGGCTGGTGGTTGGGCGGGGGGCTTATCGGAATCTGGAAGCCCCTTTTAACAAGGGGACCCCCAGATCCTGACCTCCCCTGTGTGAAATGGTAAGGGGCTATGAATGTACCCCTACCATTTCACCAAAAAGTGACAAAAGTGTTAAAAATTACAGGAGACAGTCTTTGACAAGTCCTTTATTAAAGTCTTCTTTCATCTTCTTTCTTCAGGTCATCCTTCGGTTTCTTCATCTTCTACCTCCATCTTCTTTTTCCTTCAATCCGCTTCTTCTTGCTCCGGTGTTCTTGTCCGGCATCTTCCTCCACTGCGTCTCTTCTTGGTTCTCGGCCACTCTGCGCAATGGGAGGCTCCCGCTGTGTGACGCTTCTCTTCTTCTGACAGTTCTTATATATTACGGAGGGCAGAGCCACCCGGTGACTCCGCCCCCTCTAACGCGGTTCCATGCATCAGAGGGGGCGGAGTTACTGGGTGGCCCCTCCCTCCGTTATATAAGAACTGTCAGCAGAAGAGAAGCGTCACACAGCGGGAGCCTCCCATTGCACGGAGCGGCCCGAGAATGAAGAAGAGACACCGTGGAGGAAGATGCCGGACGAGAACACCGGAGCAAGAAGAAGCGGATCGGAGGAAGAAGAGGATCGGAGGAAGAAGAAGATGGAGGAAGAAACCGAAGGATGAAGAAAAGAAGAAGGAAGAAGACCAGAAGAAAGAAGATGAATGAAGACTTTAATAAAGGACTTGTCAAAGACCGTCTCCTGTCATTTTTAACACTTTTGTCACTTTTTTGGTGAAATGGTAGGGGTACTTTTGTGCCCCCTTATCATTTCACACAGGGGGGGAGGCCGGGATCTGGGGGTCCAATTGTTAAAGGGGGCTTCCAGATTCCAATAAGCCCCCCGCCCGAAGATCCCCACAACCACCGGCCAGGGACCCAAAAGCATCCTCCCAATATTGAGGGCATGTGGCCTGGTACTGTTCAGGAGGGGAGGGAGCTCTCTCGTCCCTCTCTTTTCCTGTGGCCTGCCAGGTTGCATGCTCAGATAAGGGTCTGGTATGGATTTTGAGGGGGACCCCCACGCCATTTTTTTGGTGTGGGGTTCCCCTTAATATCCATATCAGACCTGAAGGGCCTGGTATCCTGGTATGCCGTTTTTTTTTTTACATTAAAGTCGTGTTGTAAGTCACGCTGTGATTCACACTCAAGTCGTATCCAAGTTGCCTCCCAAAGTCACGCTGGAAGTCGTGTTGCCCCTGTGTGAATGGACTGTTATGATACAAGTTCAATAGACACAGATTGTTATTTTCAGAGTCACGTTGAATCTCCTATCTGTATCGAACTGTGTCAAAACAAAAATGAAAATAAAGCATTTATATATGTCGGATCTTACATTTTTCAGATTCTGTGCTTTCATTATTGTTTGGCAAAACGATAACGAAAATACCTGAAATTCGGACGAAAATGCATTCGGAAGAAATGAATGCACATGTCTAGTGGGTATCAGTATAAAGCTAGATTAGCTGAAGGCTTGCAGGAGCTGAAGCTCCAGGTCCTTTAATCTCATTGATTCTGTCAGAGGATATATGGCGTTTCTTAGCACTTGTTAGTCTTAATAAGAAGATAATTATGCGCACAACCAAGAAAAGCATCCAAAACACACCGATGACAAGAAATAAGAGCAAGTGGAGTTATTGACAGAGTAGTTCTATGAACAGTGGCAGCTGGTGCTCAAATTTTTTTGGGGGGTGCAAACAAGCCACTGTACCATCCAACACAGCCACTGTGCCCATCAAACGCACCACTTTGCCCATAAAATCCTGCCCCTTTGCCCATAAAACACTGCCACTGTGACCAAAATGCTGCCACTGTGCCCATCAAATGTTGCCACTGTGCCCATTAAATGCTGCCACTGTGCCCCAAATCCTGCCACTGTGCCCCAAATGTTGCCACTGTGCCCTTTAAATGCTGCCACTGTGCCCCAAATGTTGCCACTGTGCCCTTTAAATGCTGCCACTGTGCCCAAAATGTTGCCACTGTGCCCCAAGTGCTGCCACTGTGGCCCAAATGTTGCCACTGTGCCCTCAAGTGCTACCACTGTGCCCACCCGCAGTCTGCTTGGCACTTACCTTGTCTCAGGTGGGCATCAGGTGACAGCAGCAGGTGGCGTCTGGTGTCCTCCATTTCTTCCCTGACCCCGATGTATTCTTCTGCCTGCTCCTCCTCTCATCCTTTGCTATGATTGCATGCCTGATAGACATCCAAATCACAGCGCCTTCCCTTTACTGACATACAGCTGAGTGAGAAGCGAACGCACAGCGCTGCACCCACTTCTAACATTTTTGGGCACCTATTAGAGCTTATGGCTCTAATTAGGTGCTTCCAAAAAACACCCCCGTTGGTGTAATTCTGATGCCCAGGCACCTGAAAATGGGCCGGGCACCTGAATAGGGGGTGTCAGCAGTGACCAAAGATAGATTCCTGCAATGCATAAATATATCTATGGTGATTAGCGTGGTGCAGGAGAGGGGTGGCAGCGCTCCTGCGCCCTTTATGGATGCACCGCCACTGTCTATGAACCTTTTAATGGAAGTAAACCCTTCCAAACAACTTTGACCTACAGGTAAGCCTAGATTAAGGCTTACCTGTAGGTCCAAGTAATATCTCCTAAACCTATATGGTTTAGGAGATATTTGCCCGAAAATGGGCACCGCTGTCTACGGCGCATGCGCCGTAGACAGCGGCGCGCAGGCGCACTAAATGCGGCAAGTCCAAGAATGGATTTGCCTAATTTGTCGACTCCCGTGCGCATGCGCGGGAGTGACGTCATCGCGGCTCCGCCGAATGGCAGCGTCGGAGCTCCGAGACGCGACTCCCGTGCGCATGCGCGGGAGTGACGTCATCGCGGCTTCTCCGCTGTCATTCGTCGGAGCTGCGAGAGACGCCACAACCAAGATGGATGCGGCGGACTACAGGTGACAGCGGCGACTTCGCTGGCTCCTGTGTCAGGTAAGTGACACATAATGAGCTACTATGCGATGCATAGTAGTCCATTATGCTTTACCTTTGCAGGGAAAAAAAGAGGAAGTAAACCCATCAGGGTTTACTTCCTCTTTTAGCACAGAGATGATGAGCTGCTGAATTTGCTGTCACGGATCTGATATCCTCCCAGTATAAAAGTAAAATCAGATTAACGTCACATTCCACAACTGTGGTAAAAGTATGGGTCTCACTTTACAAAAGCATAACATGGAGAATGACAGTGACTTAATTAAGTTGCCAGAGGGAGTTAACAGTTTCCGCACCTCTGTAGGTAAATACTATCTCGGAATATAAAAATTACTAATCCTTTGCTGTAGCTGTCCCTGGTCTCAGGTGACATCTGGCCAAAAGTAATTTTCCACCATATGTATAAACCTAATTAAAGAATACCGAATTATGTGCAAGGAAAATGTAAAAATCATTTTGCATGGGAATTTCTCCATTGGCTTTGTAAATGTGAAAATCCATGCAAATAATACTCAGTTAAAGGGATTGTAAAGTGATTTTTTTTTTTTTTATAACAAACATGTTATACTTACCTCCACTGTGCAGCTCGTTTTGCACAGAGTGGCCCCAAACCTGCTCTTCTGGGGTCCCTCGGTGGCTGTCTCAGCTTCTTCCCGCAGGTACTTCTCACGTTCATGCGAGCTCCCTCGCATGGTGAGAAGCATCTGCGGGTGCGCTCCCGTGATACAGCCGGCAGCTATAGCCGCTCGCTGTATCACACGGCCCCGTCCCCCGGCGCTCCGCATCAGTGGATGTGATTGACAGCAGCGTGAGCCAATGGCTGCGCTGCTTTCCATCCATCCACTCCAGCCAATCAGCGGCCAGGCTGAACGGTGGAAAGGACGTTGGGGGACGAGCGTGTGACTTTCGAGGGGTGAGGTAAGTAAAACGGGGGCTGAGGGCGCCGGGACTGTCAGATGTTTTTTCCCCTTAATGCATAGAATGCATTAAGGTGAAAAAACATTTACCTTTACAACCCCTTTAAGTGCAAGGGGAAAAAAATTGTATTTTTGCTTGTACATGATTGGATTATGGCATCACCGGAGTTTCACCTCATTCACTAAGAGAAAATTGTTTTGTACAGTCTATTTGACTTTAGTAAACCTTATATCAGTACCTCATATCTTTCTATTACATGTGATGCCTCTAATACATGCAGTGTCTCCTGCCTTTGTTTTATCTGCAGTGCATCATTTCTCTCTACTACATGCAGTGAATTACACTTTTAACACATTTATTATATGTAGGGCCTTATACATCACTATTAAAATTCATTTCTCCATGCCTCCTTTTTACACTCAGTGCCTCATAACCCTGTTTAACACACAGTGCCACATACCTCTCTTAAACAAGGTTGCAGCTGGATGGATTGATGATGAGCTGCTACAGGCACAAAGGGCTGAGGAAGAAGAAGGTCCCTCAAAACGCATCTTGTGTTCCTGAACTCCAGGTGGACATTACCATCCATTGACCATTGACACAGGGAATGAGGAAGCTGCATGCTTACTGGGCTGTCAGAGCCATTTTCCCATTAACCACTTCCCGACCACCTCACGCAGATATACTGCGGCAGAAGGCAGATTAACGTACCTGTACATTGCCCTTTAAGAGGCGGCTTGCGCATGCGTGTCCCCAGCGTGAGCTCCCTGACCGTGATCATGGGTTCCACGGGCTCGATGTCAATCCATCCAGCTGCACCCATTTAGGACTGTGCCACTACCACAGGCTCTCCCGTGGACTCCCAAATACACGTGTGGTTTTTATACTTTTGTGAGTATTTGTTTTTAACTTTTCTTTGTAATTATACCTTCTTGGAACTTACTACACTAGGGTGGTCATGCTGCCTCCTTCCCTTCCCCTCTCTTTGTTTTACAGATGGAGTCCCACATCCGATTTGAAAGCAGCACTCCTAGGTCGTCAGTTCCTTTTGTCTAGCTATAAGGACTACCCGCTCAAAAAGCCCCACAATTTTGGTTTGTATTAATTGTCTTTGTTAATTTTATGGATTATTTTTTATTTTTTAACTTCATAATTTACATTCCACATGAGTGGTCGGGTGCTGATAGCCTAGTGTCATTCCTGGCAATGGGGAATAATAATATTTTTTTTATTTTTAGGTTGGTTACCTTAGAAAAGCAGCACATGTGGAGTGAACTGCATCTTGGAACACCTCCAACTCCCCTGTAGACACTGGTCACAGCTCTACTTCTTGCAGAAAATTCTAGCCTACCTGGCTGCCTCTTTACCAGCCCACCTGGCTGCTTCTTCTTCCCAGTCCACCCAACTGACACTCTGCACCAGTCCACCCAACTGACACACTGGGGATTTCTCAGGGCAAGGTTTGATGAAGACTTAGCACACTGCTGTCTTTAAGAGAGACCTGCTGCAAGTGGCACTCTCTCCCCTTGTCTATCCCTGCATCATGCTGATCTACTCACTCTGTCCATTTTTGCTCCTGCTGCCTCTCAGGAAAGCCTCCTCCAACTTCTTCTGTTGTAGTGTCCTTCCAGGCCAGCCACCTGAGCCCCAGCCCAAGGTAGAGCCCCTCCCTGGCAGGGGTCCCTGCAGGTCCACTGACAGTATCCCTGAGCACTGCATCTCCATCCTCCACCGACTCAGTGTCTGCCCACTAATTTTTAGAACATTCTCCAACATTCTAGAACCGGGGGGGGGGGGGCACCAGAGAGCTGCCTGGATGAGTCATCCAACCCTGAACTCTAATGAACCCTGACCCAGATTCAATGGCTCAGGCTAGCCCTGAGCCAAAATATATCTTACTACATTACCACTAGTAGCACACTAGATGGTGTTACATTTACAAATCCCCACATCCTCTCTGATATATACTCACAATATCTCATGGTTGTTATACAGAGTGGTTCATGCATGTCTGCTAGCCACACTGCCTCACAACTCTGTTATTTCTAGTGCTTAATAATGATCTATTGCACATAGTAGGGGTTGATCTACTAAAGAAACAAAGTAAATTCACTTTGCAAAATAAAATTTTCACAAATCTTAGTGAATGAGGTAATTCTAAGTAAAAAAAAGAAATAAAAAATAATTCACCATTATGCACAAGGAAAATCAAAATGTTTGCTTGCGCATAATTAAAAGAATGAGGTCAGCGTTATTTATTCTTTTTATTTATTATAATTTATTTTTTCTAAGTGGAAAATCACTTTGTTTAGTGAACAGCCTGGGAAGTAAATCCAGCTAACTGTCCAATAATGGTAGAGAAGTCCCAAGGAAACAAGACATCGAATACCCAACTAATAAGATAAGTCCTTAATAGTTCTTAATAAAGCTTGAGTTTGATGGCTCTCCACAAACTCCCCCAGACAGAGGTGTCACCCAAATTGAGAAGCCTATGTGTATTTGAACCAGAAGAGCAAACAGACATTCTTGGAGTCCAAACAGATTTTGTTAAATCCCTAATCAACATGAGGAAAAGACAAAAGGCAGCCAACACATTTCAGGGCTCAAAAATCCCCCCCTTTATCAGGACTTTAGTGCTTGTCAGAAAGTTTAGAGAACTCAGAGTAAAGTCAGTATGCCGTACAGTAAGTGAGAGCCTGAGTCAGAAGCAGAGTTGTGTGTCAATCATTTTGTGAATACTGCGTTGATTCTGTAATTTAAATCAAATGTTAGCTGGTTTATATTTTAGCTTACTGTTTTAGATGTTGTTACTGATTACATCAGTTTCAAATAAACAAAACTACCTCGTTCATCTTCATTTGTTGGATTTACAGCAGTTTTTCTGAGACGAGCATGAAAATTGATTTAGATTGCTATGTATTAAAATAAGTGCTACTACATTTTTGGATATCAGCCATCATTTGCTTCAAAGGCATTATTTGCAGACCTTGTCTGTTTGCAGTAAACAGTCCAGTTGGCAGCTGCTATTCTTGACAGTCAAATTTTTCTTGTTGTCCTATGCCTATAATGAACAATTTTACACAGTTATATGTGCAACAAGAAGCAAACATTATTATCTACAGTTCAGTAGTTTTACACTATAGACTTTCATTTAATAAAAAATAGTATTCTATATACCTTATGCTTATAACATCCCCTAATAACATTAAATAATGTATGCAACATTACCAGAACTGTACCAAATGGATTAAAATATAAAACAGATTTTGATCTTCCCTACCAAGGAAGTATATTTTCACAACAATAACTTTCCTTTGGATAACTCTTATGCCCTGTACACACGGCTGGACAGTGTGAGGACAAAATCCGTTGGATTTTTTCCGATGGATTATGGCCCAAACTCGCTTGCATACACACGGTCGCACAAATTTGTCAGAAAATCCAGGACTATAAAGAGGCCAGTAGCCAATACTTTTAATTTATTCTGAGCATGTGTGGCACTTTGTGCGTCTGAATTGTATACACACGATCGGAATTTAAACAATCCGATTTTGTTGTCGGGAAAATTTTAGATCCAGATCTCAAACTTTGTGTGTCGGAAATTCCGATGGAAAAAGTCCGATGGAGCCCACACACGATCGGAATTCCCGACAACACAGTCCGATCGTACATTTTCCGCTGGAAAGTTCGACCGTGTGTATAGGGCATTAGATATTTTAGTTTATTAGCATTTTGAAACCATCTCAAATCCTGTTGTTATTTTATGCTGCTTATGAATGGGGTAATTTACTAGGCATGGGTTGATTTAAGGCAAATACACTGTGCACTTTGCAAAGTGCAGTTGCACTCTGCAAGAGCAGTTGCTCCAGAGATTAGTAAATGAGCAAAAGTTCTGCTGACTTCCATTATCCAATCATGTGAAAGCAAAATGCTATTTTTTATTTTCATTGCACCTGATTGGGTACTTCTTTCAAAGTGATGCTTTACCTGATTTCCAAACACTTTCAGAGTGCAATTGCACATTGCAAAGTTCACAGTCTATTTACATTTAGTAAATCAACCCCTTATCCTCCTTACTATTTGCGCATGCATATAGGAATGCATTTATGCTCTGTGCAGAGCTATAAACATGAAAGTAAACCCACCTATATGCATGTGCCTGCACACATAATCATGCCCCATGCTTTGAACATTATACAAAACACTTCAATCCATTTTATTTGATTAGTTGTATTTCTATGGACAGTCCTTCCTGTGCATTTATTTATGCTGCATTATTGAAATTGATCAGTTAAGATTTTTGTTAGTTATCCGTGACTATTTCTCGATTTCTGTGACCCTTGGTTCTACCCCACATATCCTGAGCTCTGGTCTTATGACTTTTTTTTATTCTAATTTAGTGTTTCCTTAAAGCCTTGAATTCACCTTATTATATAAGCAAAAAAACCTAACCACTAAATTAAAGGACTATAACGGTACCAAGGGAATAAGAAAGTTTCAAAAACATTTATTGTACAAAGTAAAATCATTTATTAAGACAAAAAAATTGAACACATGTACTGAAAACAGAACATCCACGGAGATTATTTTTAATGTAAATAATCACGAGCCCCACTGCAGTGGGGGATGAAAAACCTTTGCTGCAACTTCTTCCGACGTAGATTGGGTTTCACGGGCCCGCTTCCCCAGGAAAGTATCATGCAGTCATACACTAGAATAGATAATACATATATCATTAATAGTCACATTTATCACTTACCACAGCGGCTCAATATTCCATTACCACATACCTTAAAATCTATACGGAAACATGTGAAAAGTAATGCGTGAACTTCATACAGCTAACTGTTGCCACTTCCCAGTCGCATGGTATAGTCAACACACAGGTTTATAGGAGGGCCAAACTCCAATATGTGCTATTGTAGTTATAGGAGCCTTATAAGGATGCTGGGTGTGTCCATCAGTGCTGCCAGCTACAGCTGGCAGCCTAAGTGTTTTCACATTTGTTACTGGATTTGGGAGTAGGGGTGCAGATTATAACTAGGAGGGACCTTACACAAAGGCATTCCTTGGCTCCACCCTAAGCTATACATAGTACTATGATTATGGAGTATACCAGTTACTAGGTTACCCATAAAATGTATAATTTCAGACCCTCACATGCATAAACCATATTGGAATTTAGCCCTCCTATAAACCTGTGTGTTGACTATCCCATACAACTGGGAAGTGGCAGCGGTTAGCTGTTTGAAGACCCTACATGACTTTTGATCTTTCATATGTTTTTGTATAGATTTTAAGGTATATGGTAATGAATAGGGATAAGTCGAACACCCTCCTGTTCAGTTCGCAGCAGAACATGCGAACAGGCAAAAAATTCGGCAGAACACATGAACACCATTAAAGTCTATGGGACACAAACATGAATAATCAAAAGTGCTAATTTTAAAGGCTTAATTGCAAGTTATTGTCATAAATATATATATATATTTAAAACTGATGTTTTTTCAGGAGCAGTGATTTTTTTAATGCTTAAAGTGAAACAATAAAAATGAAATATTCCTTTAAATATTGTGCCTGGGGCGTGTCTATAGCATGCCTGTAAAGTGGCACATTTTTCCCGTGTTTATAACAGTACCACAGCAAAATGATATTTCTAAAGGAAAAATTGTCATTTAAAACTGATTGCGGGGGGGGCGTGTCCGGATGTGAGCAGGGAAAGACGTGTGTCTGAGGAGCTCCGGCCATCTGTTTTTTATCCTTTGCCATCCTGCGATTCCACCGGCCCTACCGGAGTTTTTTGCTAATCTACGGGACCACTGCACTGCTATGCTTCATCCTGGGAGGAAATTGAGGTCTTTCTGGACTGGGGTGCCTGTGATCCGGATCCGCTCCATCCTCGTGGCTGGCGCCATCTTTCCGGCCTGTGCGGGGCAATCGGGTCCGTTCTGGGGCCTCTGGAGGAGGTAAGAGGCTCCTTTCTTGTCATCCATCACCCCCTTGTGCCCCCCGGGCTGCCCCGCTGTCCCGCGGACCGCCGGAGTGAAGTTTTGGGCCTGAGGCCTAGCGCGGCCTAGTGCAGCCTGCCGCGGACCGGACTTTCCTGAGCGGCTGGGCCGACGGAGGTGCGCCGCGGGCGGCCGGCGGAACGCCGAGGAGTGCTATCGGCCAGCGGAGGACTCTCCTATCCCTGCCCATCCTACCTAAGGCTGCTGGGGGGGCTGTGGGGCCAGCATCATTGCCCCAGCCTAACGCGGCCTAGCACGGCCTGGAGGACATCTGTAGTCCCTACTTCCTGCCTGGGGGTGATTGGGGTTGCCGGCCTGACCCTTGCAGCGCTGACACGGCTCCCTTCGCTCCCCTTGCTGGACACTGCTGCCTCCTGAGGGGGGGCGCTTTCCTGGCACGCTGACTGGGGGCTTGGGGCAGCTATTCCTGTCCTGTGGGGCTCTGCACACATCCCTCCAGCTCCCTGGGCCCTGCCGCATAGTGTACTGACGGAGCCTTGCTGCCAGAAGACTGCCACTTGTGCGGAGCGGAGGCCCACGGACGCCTGCATCTTACTTTCCCTTCATGGGCCCTAAACACCGACCTAAAAGCTTATCTGCATCGAGCGGTCCTGCTCCTGAGCCGCCCACTCAACCGGATCCCTCTCTTATTGGCAGGGTACAGTCGCTGCTCGCGGAGTTGGCCATGGAGTCTGGGTCCGCATCTGGTGCAGCTTTGCCTGCCCCCCCTTCCCAGGATAGTACGGCGGTGATACTGGCTGCTATTGAACAAAGTAAAACCTCTATGCTGGTACGCATAGACCGCCTTGCCGAAGAATGTAATCTCATTAGGAATGATCTGGATAAGATCAGGGGCAGGCTGACGGAATCGGAATCTCGAATCTCTGCGGCGGAGGATCTCACAGCTTCCCACACCAATCATATAGCGGACCTGCAACGCACGGTACATATGCTAGTCGCTAAGGCTGATGATGCGGAGAACAGAGCACGACGCAACAATATCCGTGTCTTGGGCCTTCCGGAGGGGGAGGAGGGTGATCGCCTGGCGGAGTTCGCAGAGGATTTCTTCAAGAAGCTGTTGAGCCTTGCGGATGTCTCTCCGACATATGTTGTTGAACGTGCTCATCGTGTCCCTACAGGTCGTTACGTCCCAGGAAAGAATCCTCGGCCCTTCTTGGTCCGTTTCTTGAATTTTAGGGACCGTGATAGGATTCTCTCTGCAGCTCGTGGGCACCCTTCTCTTCCGTATGGCAACTCCTCAATCCTATTGTTCCCGGATTTCTCGGCAGACCTGCAGCGCAAGAGAAAGTCCTTTAACGATGTCCGCAAACGTCTACGGGAAAAAGATATTAAGTACAGCATGTTATACCCCAGCCGCCTTCGGGTGCCTTATAATGGATCGGTGAAGTTCTTTGACACGCCTGAGGAAGCGACAGATTGGCTGATTACACTTCGTTAGTCTCCTACCGCTATCCCTATGTTCATTGGGGGTACTGCTTGCCCGGATCGTCATCCTGCTATAGGCTCCCTGACTTTTTTTGTTTTGTTTGCTGTTACAGCTACAGTTGCTGGGAGGCTTGCGGGCTATCATCTACCCACATGATGAGAGGGTGTTCTTTGATCCTTGTTACTAGCGGGTGGCCTGACGCCCTCCGCCACTTCTGAGATATTTGAGGTGCTTTGTCATCACTACAGTTTATCCTTCCTAGTTCCACATGGGGTTTTTGTTGCTATAGGATTATGTACTTATCTATGTCCTTCTATCTCGGAGCTCCCCGGATGCAGGACACTCAAGGACTTATTAGTTTTTACCCCTCAAACCAGGTTCTACCGCCTTGAGGAGGCGTGAGCGGCTTAGTGTGGCCGCTGCTTCGGAACTTTTTTTTTTTTTTGTTTTAAAGTCTGGAGATTTAAGGTTTTTTTGGTTAGGTTCTGGGTATCAAACTGACCATAGGTTTTTAGTGCCCCTTTTTAATTTTTTTCTCACTTTGGGCACTTATGGCCAGTAGTTTCTCCAGGAGACTCATCTTCTGGGGAATAAAATACTGGCACTGCGCAGGCCCTGGGTGAGGCAAGCGTTCCATGCTACGTACTCAAGCTATGCGAGGGGCGTGGCCATCTTGCTCAGTAAATCTCCAGCTTATAAAGTTGTCCATCTACATACTGATCAAGGGGGTAGATTCATTATCTTGTTATTAGAGATTGACCGAGTGGTTTATGCTTTTGTTAATGTATATGTGCCTCCCCCTTTCCATCCGCAGATTTTGTATAAGATTAGTGAACTGCTGGCTCCCCTTCAATTCTCCAATCTGTATATTGCAGGGGATTTTAACTCCATTTTGGATCCATCCCTGGACTCATCTAACCCAAGTAGGGTATGCTCACCAGAGCTATTGCACTGGGCTCAAACATTTCATTATACTGAGATCTGGCGATGGAAACATGAGGATGCTAGGGCCTACTCCTTCCACTCTTCCACACATAAATCGGGTTCCAGGATAGATCTGGCTTTTGGCAGCCCTGGGGCTCTGACGTTGGTGAGGGGGGCACTGTATTTACCCGCAGGTCTCTCTGATCATGCTCCTTTAGAGGTCAGTTTACAGTTGTCGAGTGCCAGGGGTAATCCTTGTTGGCGCCTAGCGCCCAAATGGTTGCAGAACTTGCGGGTGGGGGAGGAGGTCACTCCTAAACTACAACAATACTGGGAGTTGAATGAGGGTTCTACCTCGGCACAGATGGTGTGGGATGCCTTTAAAGCCAACACCAGAGGAGAATATATCTCGGCTATTAAGGCAATCCGCTCTGATATGTCGTCCCAGATCCGGAAGCTCGAGGGGAGTGAGACTGAGGCGGCTGAGGCTTTTTCCAGCTCGCCGACCTCGGAAAGCTTCACTCGACTGGCTGAGACACGACGGGCCTTGTCCCTTCATCTTGCGGAAGCTACTCACTTAGATTTGAAGTCTATGGCGGGGAAAATCTTTGAATATGGGGACAAAAACAGTAAGCTTCTAGCGAATTTAGTGGCTGACACTAAAATGCAGACGGTGGTTTCGGAGATCCGAGGGTCTGATGGTCAGGTTGTGTCTGCACCTGATCTGATACTTGAGGAATTTAGAGCCTTCTATGAAACACTGTATGCTGAAGTCCCAGGGGGGTCGGTGGAGGAGCAGAGGGAGTTTCTATCCTCTCTGGATTTGCCCACTCTCTCACAGGAGGATTGCGCATTTCTAGACAGGGACTTTACTTTAGAGGAAATAGAAGAGGCAATCCGCTCTTTTCCTGGCGGGAAGACTCCTGGACCCGATGGCCTGCCTGGTGAGTGGTACAGGATGTACGCTTCTCTGGTCGCTCCCAAGTTGTTAACAGTATTCTCCGAGTGTAAATCTCAGATGGCGCTCCCTCCGTCCATGTATCGAGCACACATAGTACTGCTTCCTAAGCCTGGCAAGGACATTTCCCTTTGTGCTTCCTATAGACCGATTTCCCTACTAAATTATGACCTGAAGATTTTGACAAAACTTCTGGCCACAAGGTTACGAACAGTCCTCCCATCCCTGATAGATATTGACCAGACCGGATTCATGCCAGGGAAGTCCACAGACATAAATCTACGAAGGGTATTTACTCATTTGCAGTTACCAGCCACTGAGTCTTCTACGAGGGTTATAGTGACCTTGGATATCGAGAAAGCTTTCGATTCCGTGGCATGGCAATTTATGTCCCTAGTACTGGAGGTTATGGGCTTTGGAGTCGAATTTCGTAAATGGATTCATATTTTATATAAAGAGCCCTCGGCACAGATCAAGTTAGGTGGCGCCTTGTCAGCGCCTTTCGCTGTTCAGAGAGGAACGAGACAGGGTTGCCCGTTGTCACCGGCTCTTTTTGCCCTGGCAATGGAGCCACTTGCATCAGCCCTCCGGAAGGCAGAGGGGGTTCGTGGGATACGGGTGGGTTCCATACAGGAGAAGGTAGCTTTATATGCTGACGATCTCATACTCTTTTTAAGTGACCCTGCCCAGTCTCTCCGGGAGACGTTACGTATTCTTTCCCATTTCACTGATTGCTCGGGGCTAAAGGTAAATTGGGACAAATCTCAAATTATGTCCATAGATAAAGGGGCTAGAGCGGCAGCGGATCCTAATCTGCCACTAATGTGGACAGACACAATTAAGTACTTGGGGATTCACATTTCCTCCTCTACCTCTGATTTTTGTGTCCTTAATTTGGATCCACTGGTACGGAAGATGAGGACTAGACTGAAGGCATGGTCGCATCTCCCTCTCACATTGATTGGGAGGATTAATTTATTTAAGATGAAGCTTTTGCCTGCTTTCCTCTATGTTCTCAGACATGCCCCACTCTGGATTCCAAAAAAAATATTCCGCATGATCAACTCTCTTCTGGTATCTTTTCTCTGGGGCGCTGGACAGCCGAGGTTTAAGCTGTCGGTGTTGCAGAGGCCTTGGGGAGAGGGTGGTTTAGCTTGCCCGGATTTACACTCCTACTATGTTGCGGCCCTTCTGTCCCATGCTCACAACTGGCTGATTTCCGATGAGTCCAATGCGGCGGTGGTTCTGGAGGCGGCGTGGTTGGGGTCGTATGAAGCGCTAAAGAACTTACTGTATCGTGGTCTTCGGGCCCCTTTCCCACTTACTGTAGCAATGAGGGCGGTTGTAAGGGCATGGAGCGTGGCTAATTCTGTGCGCCCCATGCCTTCGGGATACATATCTCCCCATAGTCCTCTTTGGTTTAACCCGAATCTTCCGGAATTTGGCTCAATTCCTGATCCTAGTGTATGGGCCAGCAGAGGTATCAAGTATATTGAGCATCTCTGTGTTGAGGGTAAACTACGGACCTTTGACGGGCTGAAGCAACAGTATGCCTTGCCTAACTCACATTTATTCCGGTTTCTGCAACTTAGCCATGCCTTTCGAACACAGTTTGAAAATGCCCCAGTGGTGTTCTACACCTCGAAGCTAGAGACTCTGCTTAGGGACGGGGATCTGTCTAAACCTCTGTCTGCTATATATAAGGTGTTGCTCCCAAATGTTCATACGGGCCTGGAAGCCCTAAGGGCAAAGTGGGAGGTGGATTCTTCCTCATTGGACACTGAGGACTGGGAAGATGTCTGGGAATATCCATTCTCACAATTAGTGGCAGCCAGGGATAGACTGGTACAATTTAAAATAGTGCATCGGGTTTATTACACTCCACAACGTCTCCACAGAATTTACCCTTCTGTCCCTGCCTCCTGTTGGAGATGTAACTCGCTCTCAGCGGATTTTCTCCACATGTTCTGGAGCTGTCCTCAGATAGTTAGTTTTTGGGTGGAGGTGACTAATTTTATTCTGACTGTGACCACCTTAAATGTACCGCTGTCAGTAGAGATATGCCTATTGGGGTTGGTCGGATCGCTGGCTCCACGCCGGGCGCTCCGCACACTCCTCGGCTTATTGCTATATTATGCCCGTAAATCTATTGTTCTTAAGTGGAAGGCTCCGCTAGCTCCCTCTGTTAATTACTGGAAGAATTTAGTAAACGCGGCTCTTCCACTATATAAGACCACCTATCTTTCTCGCGGCTGCGAGGCCAAGTTTCATAAAATTTGGGACATCTGGACGGAGTCATGCGACACTAACGCTGACTCGAATGATGACTGACGGGGTTCCATTGTGAGTAGGTGGGAATATTTAGGGTACTGACATTTATGTAGCCCTGGGTCATTCCTTAGAGGGATGGTGAGGGGCTGGTAGGTGGGGGGGATCGCTTGCATAGTTCATTCTGTGGTTGTCTGTAGTCTGCAGTAGAGCATGATCGAGTTTGCACACTGTCCTGAGTAATGAGTGGTGGTGCTAGAGTGTACGGTGGATTTTTTGGTTGTTTATGTTGGGGGGGGGGGTTTGTTTGTTCCCTGACTGTTTGTTTCAGGGTGTGTAGTAATAATCAGCCTGGGTATGCCCGATAGGCTGTAAGTTGTTTTATTTGTTATGTGCAAAATCAATAAACAGAATAAAAAAAAAAAAAAAACTGATTGCGGCTGTAAGGAATTGTCGGGTTTCGGCAATATAGATACAGATAATTGAAAAAAAGAGCATGGGGTCTCCCCCCCATCCATTACTAGGCCCTTTGGGTCTAGTATGAATATTAAGGGGAATCAAAATGTAAAATAATATTGCGTGAGGGTCTCCCTAAAATCCATACCAGGCCCTTTGGGTCTGATATGGAAGTTAAGGGGAACCCTACATCAATTTTTTTTTTTTTAAATAGCGTAGGGGTCCCCACAAAATCTATAACAGACCCTTGATACTGTTCTAAACATGGAAAAAATATGCCACTTTACAGGCATACTATAGACACCCCCATGTACAATATTTAAAGGAATATTACATTTTTATTGTTTAATTTTAAGCATTAAAAAATCACTGCTCCTGAAAAAAAGGGCATTTTGAAAAAATGTAATTGATACATGTCCCTTGGGGCAGGGTGCAGGTGCCCAAACACTTATTATGACAATAACTTGCATATGAGCTTTTAAAATGCTTACTTTTGATTTTTTATGTTAGTGTCCCATAGACTTTAACAGTGTTCCGCTAGCTTTCAAATTTGCTGCGAACACAGCATATTGTTCACTGTTCAGCAAACATGGTTGAGTCATGTTGAACTTCCAGTGACCAGTATGAGAGCGTGAGAGCGTACCAAATTTAACACAACTGCTCCCCATTCACACCTGAGACCTTGTAACATTAACGAGTCACATGACACCATGGAGGGAAAATGGCTAATTGGGCCCAACTTGGACATTTTCACTTAAGGGTATACTCACTTTTGTTGCCAGCGGTTTAGACATTAATGGCTGTGTGTTAACTTATTTTGAGAGGACAGAATATTTACACTGTTATACAAGCTGTACACTCACTACTTTACATTGTAGCTAAGTGTCATTTCTTCAGTGTTGTAACATGTAAAGATTAAATAAAATATTTACAAAAATGTGAGGTGTGTAGTCAAATTGATCAGTCCTAAATACCCAAGTTGGTACTCCTGTTTTAAGTGAACTGCAAGCAGGGTTGTTAACGCCCCCCCAAGATTTTTTTTTACTGAAAAAAATTAAAATTTCCTGTCAGAACACATTTTTTACTGACAACCTGAAATATGTCAGAAACTCCTACCGGAAATTGAAACAACTGATATGTAAATGGTATAAGCAATACCGTATATACTCGAGTATAAGCCGAGATTTTCAGCCTCTTTTTTGAGGCTGAAAGTGCCCCCCTCGGCTTATACTCGAGTCATCGCCGTCTGCCTGCCCGATCAGCGTGTCGAGCAGACAGACGGCGGCCATTCTACTATTCAAAAGCCGCGCCTCCCTGTCTGTGATAGGCGGAACACTCAATTTCCCAGCAGTCAGTGGTCCGCCTATCACGGACATCCGCTCATCCTCATACTACGGACGAGGATGAGAGGATGTCCGTGATAGGCGGACCACAGACTGCTGGGAAATTGAGTGTTCCGCCTATCACAGCGGAGGCGCGGCTTTTGAACAGTGGAATGGCCGCCGAGGCGCCGACGCCGTCTGTCAGACGAGAAGAGCGGCGATCCTGGCATGGCAGAAGCACACAGGCGGGACGCAGGCTCGGGACGCAGGCTCGGGACGCAGGCTCGGGACACAGGTAGGCTGGACACACGTAGGCTGGACACACAAGGCTGCACACACAGGGATGGACGGACACACAGGGATGGACGGACACACAGGGATGGACGGACACACAGGGATGGACACACAGGGATGGACGGACACACAGGGATGGACAGGCATGTCTCACCCTCGGCTTATACACGAGTCAATAAGTTTCCCAGTTTTTTTGTGGTAAATTGGGGGCCTCGGCTTATATTCGGGTCGGCCTATACTCGAGTATATACGGTAATTAAATAACAAGTAAATGCAGTATAAAGGATAAACATGTTATGTGATGCATATATGCTGGGCATAGCCAGATTGCTCTTAACTAGTAATACGCAGAGTATACTACAGGCATACCCCAGTTTTAAGTACATAATGGGGTTTATTTACTAAAGCTGGAAAGTGCAAAATCAGGCTCACTTCTGCATAGAAACCAATTAGCTTCTGAACCCAGTTTGTTCAATTAAACTTTGGTAATAAAACCTGGAAGCTCATTGGTTTCTATGCAGAAGTGAGCCTGATTTTGCACTTTCCAGCTTTAGTAAATAAACCCCATTGCGTACTTAAAAGTGGGGTATGCCTGTACCTGGGTTCAAGCAGGTTTGGCAAACATGTCTAAAGTTTGGATGCCAAAATGTGACCCTCATTGAAGGTAATTTGGAGCAAATGTTAGAAAGTAATTCACCCTTGCAAAATCCCTTCTACATCATTCACCACAACTATCTGTAGCCCATGGGAGTTTTATTGAGTCAGAACACCAGGGTAAAATCGAAGAAACTTTATTACATGTAATACATTTCCTTAGATTTTACCTTGGTGTTGTAACTCGATAAAAGTGACATGGGCTATAGATAGTTGCGGTGTATGTACTGAATGTTTCCCCATGCACGTATCAGGACTCTCTAAATTGTGAGGGTAGTCTTAAAATATAAAAAAAAGAAAGAGGGAGAAAAACTTCCAAATAGTGTAAATCTGATGGTATTGAAATTTATTTAAAATGTTTTAAAAATGGATACAAGTGGAATAAAAAGGTTCAATTGAACAAATTTTAAAACATTCACAGTAACAAGTGGCTAGGCAAGCCCAATAATTCTACGCGTTTCGTCTTAAGAGACTTCGACTGGGATGTACGCTTGCCAGCCACTACTGCGCTTATATAGATTAATATCAATAATTACATTAAACATCTGTGTGGCTGTCATAAGATCTGACTTTCAGGTATGGCTGGCGTGCATTCCAAGAATTCATTTCTGGTAGTGGCCAATGTGTGTAACAAGCGGCATCACGCTATGCGTGTGCAGATCCGGAATGGAGGTGACCGTCCAGCACACAAGCCAAGCCTCCACGTGAGGGACCAATCACCAAGCGGTAAACACATCACGTGTTCCAGGGAGCCTCACGTATTAGGTGGGCGGGGCTATGATATTGGAGGTATCGCCCCAGCACCCAGAGTGATATTAAATAGGTGTAAATACATTTAGTCCCTCCTGTATTGATTTGTATTGTAAGTCTACTGTCTGCCTTCATGTTGTAAAGCGTTACCCAAACTGTTGGCACTATATAAATCCTGTATAATAATAATAATAATAATATACACAGCAAGTCAACAATAAATAACAAGCTGTGGCTAACATAAGGACGCATGCGCATACCAAAGTTTAGGACAATAATTTTACCACATATATCTGCCAATATAAATCGGGAGTAGTAATACAGCAATCCAGTGTGGAAATGGCAAGTATATGAAACCAGGAAGTAGGATGTCATGCAGCCCATACAAAACAATGATAGTAACCAAACAGTCTTTACACACAGCTCAGTATAAACTCAAACCTCAAAAGGACAGAATACATAAGTAATATGTGTCCAATCAAAAAAAAAAGTAATTCAAATAAAGAACAGAGTATATAGAATAATATTGGGATGATAGCAAACCCGGAAACAGAAAAAAACGGATCACATACGTAGATTTAAACTTATACACTAAAAGGTGACCTTTAATTAAAAGATGTATCTGAACCCAAACCAACACAGAGTAAATATGTCTATAAGTCCCTGTAGGTGAATAGTATGTTGATATTGTGGAGGGGGGTATCCCTGCATATGTAATCAAGTGAATTGATGAATTTGTTTGTAGCGCTGGCTCCTGAAGAGCACGCGCTATGCATTTTTCTGAGTTTCTTTTTTCCTGCCAACTGAAAGGGGTCCCACAGGCATTCAGATGCCTGGTACCGAGCTGACAGACACGGGCATTCACCTGTTCTTGCAGGGGCAGTTTGTGCTATATACCACAGGAGATATTGAGGGCCTCGGCATGTTGTGTGGGAAGTGTGACGGTCTGATTGCCAATCCTCGGCCATTTGCAAGGTGCAGAAAGTGTGGAGAGTACACCTTTAAAGTGGAACAGCTCACCGAATTGCCTTGGGCCTACCACATGAACTGGGTCACAGGCATAGCAACTGAGAAGTCGATTGTTTATGCCATCATCCATTGGAGTCCGCACTGCAAGAAGGGATGTTGCCCCCTCCGAAGTTCAGGAGACTACCCCAGAGGTCGTGGGCACGACCTCATCTATGAGTACTGCCGCTGAGGTACTCATTCGCAAAGAGGGAGAACAACCCAGTGCTCCCCATCGTTGTGGAGGCAGGCTGTCCCCATGGCTTCCCAGGCCGAATATATGGAAAAGGGTATCCGTGGATAAGCACCGGAGAAAACTGTGGGTGTTACCATTGGAAACTGACGGCAATTTGAGCCTAAGCTGCCATGAGTACTTTTAAACTTTTTGAAAGGCTTTTAAGTTGTTCTGTGATTTTAAAAAAATATAAAATTGCCCAATTATGACGAGATCAATCCCAATCTCAGAGACTTTTGAATAAGCGGGTGGCAACAGAGTATGGGGTTAGAATTCCCCTATGTCCCAAGGGACATTATGAATATTATTGAGGAGAACCAAGGCATGGTACGAGGACGATGTTTGTAACTACTTAAAAGTACCAAAGCTTCTTCGCAAAAAGGCTTTTTCACCGGAGCTGTATGTCGGTTTTGTCTACAGCATTGGAGTTATTGTCGGCACATTTATGGAGACAAAATTGTGATTTGCAGACCGGACAAAGACAGTGCCATTTATTTCGTTAACACTGTGGATGCACAGGGGAAAGATTTAACTTTGTCTTATCCCCGTTTCTACTGGTAAACTGTTCCTGAGTCAAGCCTTTGAATTTTCAAGGAGAGTTTCTCTTGGTCTTTATCTCTTTGCATTTTCCTTTGGAACTACTGAACTATGGGGTAGTTAGACAGGACCTGTTACTCAAAGAAAGAAACATCCACCATGTCAAAATCACTTTACTGGACACAGAACCTGTTCTAACAAGAGACTGCACCTTAGCGGCGCATACCACTAGGTAGCATGAGTTGGCACAATTAGCACTGTTTTATAGATAGAAAAAAAAAGAAGTTTAAAAGTTTAAGGTTTAGAGGAGAGGGATCCATTGAGATTGGATGGAACCGTGCCTTCTAAGCCCTTGTACACACGGTCGGAGAATCTGTCGGAATGTGTCCTATCGGACCGTGTCGTCAGATAATCCGACTGTGTGTGGTATGCATCGGACTGATTCTGTCCAAATCTCCGTCCGACCCAAATTTCCAACATGACCAACTGGGCCGGACGGACCTAATCCGATCATGTGTAGAGCATTTTCATCGGACCAAGTGCCACGCATGCTCAGATCAAATTCCTACATCAAAGCTATTGGCTACTAGCCTGAACGTAGTCCCATCGTAACGAAATTACGTCATCACGTTCTGAAAGATCGAATTTTTCGCCAACTTGGCGCGACCGTGTGTATGCAACAGTTTCGGACACAATCCGTCGGACTAAATCCGGCGGGCAAAATCTCCGACCGTGTGTACGTGGGCTAATAGTCTGTGTACAGTGTATTGTTTGCATGTTTTCTTTCAGGATTCACCAAGGAGCATCTATCAAGCTGCTGAATGGGTTGTTTAGGTAGACAGGTTTGGGTGGTATGTGTTATGTATGATAATTCTGTGTTTAAACAATGTCTTCACACAATACTGGAAGTTTATTGGAAGTTTATTGTTTTCTTTCCCTTTCCCATTTCTACCCCAACGTTCAGGTACTGAAGTTTTTTTTTTTATAGAGCTAGTTGTTATCTCTGGGTTTCTTTTTTTCTGTCTTTCCCAGACGATGAGGACATCATCTAAATAAGAAGGCCAGCTCCTGAAGAGCACACGCTATGCGTTTTTCAAAGTTAAGGTTATGCCTAAACTGCAGTTTGGTTTGGGTACAATTGTCTAAATTTGGACTTCAGCATCAGTGTGACTGGACTATGAGATGTTCTGCCTGGCCACAGGGGGCACTATCTCTTCTGGCAGGCATGGAACTATGGTCTGGTTGGGTGCTTAAGTTACTCTCTCTCAGAGCCCGCCCAGTGGGAGTGGCGCTCTTGCTGTGCTTTCTGGGAGAGGGTATTTAAGATGCAGACATCATGTGGTTTGGGGTTCCAGTCCAGAAGGATGTACTGACTTCATGGTCCTGGTCCTCCGGACCAGCCCCCAGGAAGGCTATGGCCTGGGGTGTGGATGCACCCAATCTTGGTGTCTCGGGGCTGGCTAGACCGAGGCAAGGAAACTAAAGGAGGATTCTGAGGTGGCTGGGTGCCGTCTCCGGTTTGGGAGAGACCCAGTGACTTCAAGCATTCCAGGGGAGGACTCTTCAGAAGAAGACCATATACGGTTTGGTTTCTTAGTAAGAGCCTGGAAGGGCTGAAGTAGCCAAGAGAATCCGGTCTCGTGGATATCACCAAGCTGGCTGAAATATCCAGGTATCCCACGAGTGTTCTTCAAGTTTAGTTTTCCTACGTGTTCTACAACAACGTCTGTGGTAGAGACATATCTTGAATGTTCTACAACAACATCTGTGGCAGAGACTTGTTCCTGAGTTAAGCACCTTGTTGGCTGCTAGGCCTTGTGAGAGAAGGACTGTCCAACTTGAGTGAACATCCAGTTGCGAATGGCTATTCTCTGGATGCAGTCAAAGTAAGCAAATTCTTCAATATTTGACTTTGACACTAAGAGTACCTGAACTTCCTTTCCAACCCTCCGATCCCAATTTAAGAGTCTGTTCATTGTCTACGTTTTGCAAATAAAATCCATTCAAGTAGATCTGTTGTCAGTCTCATGAATTGCTGGGCCATCTACCACGGAACACCCCTAGATGTGAAGTGAGGAAAAAATAAGGTAACGGTAAGTCCAATCTAACCAGCAGCTCCTTCAGGGGTTAGTGCTACACATTATATCCCACTCCATGTATTCTGACATTATCTCTGGCTTCCAGGAGCTTGGTTTCAGACACTGCACCTTGTTATGGGTGATATATCACATTATCTACGTGTTCTAAACCCTCTTTACTTAAATATTATTTGTTATCGGTACTATTTCTCTACTAACGGTAGGGACCAGAAATCATCCTCTGTAGGAATCTGTTTATGTGTATCTTGGGCTTGTAGATTTTGATGTGGTTATGTGCTTGTTAAATACTGTACCTTCAATAAAGTATATTTGTAGAAAAAAAAGAAAGTAATTGCCATTCTTTTTTTTAGCCTAAAAAAAGAATAGGGAGGGGGCAGACATTGCCCTAGGGAACATGTACCAAAGCAAAAAAAAATATTCTGTTTGGCGAGAAGCAGCAACTCCATTTCATAACATGTCTGGAGGATGCCATGAACCTGACTGTGAAGTGGCACATTCATGCAATGTATACAACATACTACAGCAAAACTGTCACAAAACTGTGTTTATGTTTCTGGCAAATTACAGCTCCCAGATGCTTTGTTTTGGTTGTAAACAAAGCAGCCGGGATTCCTTTAGGCAAGGTTCACACGTTGAATTCGCACCTGAACAGGACCTAAAATCACACATGACTCTTTTCAAAAATGGACCACTGCCGCCCTGTACATGTGTGAACTGGCTCCATTGCAAACAAGTCCGGTTCACTTGATTGTGAATCAGATGCAGTTCAAAATACATCCAATTCACATATACTGTATGTGAACCGAACCTTAATCTACATCAAATACTTACCCTATATAAGCGGCTGATATAGATGTTAATGGGGTACCCCACACCTGCAAAAGAAAAAATGGCACAAGGCCCACCTAATTCCTACCAGGCCCTTTAGGTCTGGTATACATTTTAAGTGGGATCCAATTCTATGGAATTTAAGGAGAGATCTCCATGCAAAAATCATTATAAAAGTTAGGCCCCCTCAAAAAACACATACCTCACCCTTATCCAAGCATGCATCCTGGCAGGTCAGGAAAAGATGGGGGTGAGCATATGCCCTCCCCTACTAAACCATACCAAGTCACATGTCCTCAATATAGGGCGACCCATCTGGCAAAGAATCTTGTCCCCATGTTGATAAGGACAAGGGCCAACATAGGGACAAGAAGCTCTGCCAGGGAGGTCCTCTCTGACAAGGAACAACCTCCTTTTCTCGCCTGCCAATCTCCATGCTCAGATAAAGGTCTGGTATGGATTTTTAAGGGGACCTCACATTTTGTTTTCACTTTTTTCATAAAGAGCATGTTGTAAATTATGAGCCAAAGCAGATATCGTCAGCACTCCATTATCAAGATAAGATGAAATGTTCATTAAAGTCATCACATTACAACAGTAAAAGGATTTATCGGGCCGTTGATGTCACTGATTTATAAGTACCCAGTATTGCCTGTACCCTCCAGTGTCCTTAACAACCATTGACTGGTTGAATATTAGCGGTAGGAAATCTAGGTTTAAAATGAATCTTTAGTGCTGAATGTCATTGTGTAAAAATATTAGATTGGCAGCTTTTGCAAATACTTATATTCAATTATTTACATGTTTTTAATGTAGTCCTTTGTAGTCATATAGGGCCTTCCAAAAAGGCACATATTTAAAGTATGGTCATGCAATACATCTTTACCATTCTTATGATTTTATGAAATACTCCAAGATTCTACCAGTGAATGACTGGTTGCATATTTTACCAGATTACTATCAAAACTTACCATTCAAAGAGCGGTAAAATGTAAATGATTGGAAAATCTTTAGTTCTAAAAATGTACAAACAAGTATTTTAAATGTGATGCTCACTTCCACTTTACTGCAATTGCACACTTTGTCATATAAAAATAATTATACCATGTTTGATTTGAATTACTTCTCAGTATTTAATCTTCTGTTTTTTATAAGTCCTCCAAAGCATTCTTCTAGCAAGCACATAATGAACAATCTCTCTCATAGTATTGGTAATAAGTGATAAACCTCTCTTTTAGTCATATATCAGTCATGGCTAAAAAGCCATTAAAAAGTAACTAGTGGCTAGCTTTATGTAAGCCACCTATGATTTCATGCGAACACACTACTGACTAAGGTAATCAATATACAATTAAAAGGAACCTGACCTGACAATTTGGATCCTTAATAATTGCCTGGAATCCTTTAACATGTCTATGCATTATTGTCTACCCACTGCATAATTGGAATAGCTACACTGCTAATGTTCTCCGATTTTTCTGTACTGTCCACCAAACAATGTATCACATGACAAGAGTTTCAGACATAATTGGTAAAACTGTACAAATTAAATATTGGTATGATTTGTGGATTTTAAAGACATTTGATGATTGGCTTCAATAACCAATATTAAGGCAAGTTACCAATATCTAAAAAGCATTAGCATCTGCTTAATGTGGACCTTAGACTTAGAAACTTTATCCTTTAAGCAGTAAAAAGACAATTCAACTGTTAATAATATAGCATTCTACAGTAGCTCTCTTTCCTAAGCCCACTTTTTCATCCATTCCACAGTGCTATGTGGATTCAAGGTAGTTGCCATCCTAGTGGAGGTACAAACAATCATTAGGCAGATATACATTTTTCTAAACCCAGTCCCCTTATGATGTCTATAGCATAATCCAGTTATTGCAAGAGTGGTCAGGATGTGCATCTGATGTCCTTTTAGGTTCATGTAGAGTTAGAAAAACAGAGGGTATATAGGCATTTGTGTGGACGTGCTGTGCTGCTGTTAATCTGAAATTATATGCTAAAGGAACATTATTTTACAGATTGGTTTACCACATTACACTGTGCCAATTAATTTTTAATAGACAGACAAAATTTACATCACTAAAAATACATTAGCTTCATTCATCAAAAACTTTTTTTTTAATTATAGGCAAAAGATGAACTTTAGGATACAATAAAGCATTCATTTTAAAGTTTTGTCTTGCAGTTTAATCCACTCAAAATTGATTATCTCTATGCAATGCATATATAATTAAGATTGTGCATAAGGTCTTGTGTTAAATCAATCTGTAATATTTTATAAGCACTAAAAATACAATAGTCAAGTAGATCTGATATAAAGATTTCTTTTCTTCATGCCAATGGATGAGCTCAGAATGTAGCGCAGTGTGTTAAAACTCATGGGATTCATGTAGAATCAGAGTTTTCCTTGTGTAATAAAGTGCTATCATTCACAGTTTGTGAACAAATATATTTTTTTAATATAATCCAACCAGTGCTCTTTGACTGTTACATCACCCCTGCTTGGGCCAAGAGTTTGTACTCCCCAGATGGCTGACCTAAAGCTGCTGACAGGACATGTGACTGAAAACTACAGAACAGCTAACTTCTAATTTGTTGAGCACTACTGACAGACGGAGAGCTGTTGATATCCTAGTGCAAAAGCTGGCTTGAGCAATTACATAGTGTCTATGTTTTCAGTATGGTTTGGGCGTGAAAAGTTATAGCACATGTTTTTTGACATCTTCCTGCATTTCACTACAGTCTAGAGTTTCCTGCAAGAGAAAATCAGGGTGAACAAATGAGAAAAAGAAGCCAAGAGTGACATCATGAGCAACTGGTAGCAGAGATATGATCATAAATAATTTTTTCTCTTATAACTCTCTATCAAATCTATATACAGGAATTCACAGCAAATAGTTCTTGCAGCCAAGTTTCAGTTGTTACCGATACAATTAGCTCTCTAAATTGTGTTTTCACCCTAGTGTTAAGGAGACAGGTTCTTTAAAATTCTTTAAAAGAAAATTTACAAACGAATAATGTATACTGAAAAACTTGGTCACTAACATAATACCCATAAACTTTAAAAGGATAGGATATGTCAATTCTTATACTAATTACCTATTCATTACTGAGGCTGTTCTTCCACAGAAAGGCAAACATTTACATGGCTTACTGGCAAAAAAGTCATAAGGATTGACATATCCTATCTACATGTATGAGGTTGGCACATTTGGGAGAGTTCTTCTTCGGTATGGCAATAAATGTAAATTCGTGATCGGCAGCAAGAAGTTTATGGGAGAATCCATTAGCTTTAGATTGGACATGAAGTCATAATGGAAAGAAGCTAACATAGAGAATTATCATGATAGAAGGGAGGTGATTTAGTTTAATTTGCCATAAAAAAAAACAGAGGTTCTGTTTCTACTTCAAGAAGGCTTAGACACTCCCCTGTTTGGCAGGTTTTTGAGGCATGCATGGCCAGCCAGCAAGACATGAGTGAGATTAAGCCTAATCAGTGTGCTGCTCTGGAGAAAAGGTTAAGTCCTGGAGGTGCACCCCTGTGTTTTGTTTCAAAAGCTGTGTGCAGTCCCTCTTCCCTGAGAAGGGAACCTGTCAATCTAGCACAGTACCGGTGAGTATTTTAAAGTTCAGCTGTAAAGGAGACATAATCTACTACAATAAACTGTTATTTATCATCATCATAATATATCTGTTCAGTTTAATGCTGGTCAAGCCTGGATATTGTTCTATTGATCAACACATCCTAAAGTAAACATACTGTATGGTCAGTAGGCTATGGACATTAAATTATTTGAATATGGTATTTACATTGAGTCCTAACTGATCTCTGTAGCTGCATGTGCCATAGAGCAATTCATTTTTAAAGCACAATAGTAAGTTTGCCACATTGTACAATGCAACATAAAAAGTTAACAATATATTTGTAAAACAAAAAAAAGTTAACAATATATTGTTCTTTACAGTAGCAGAAAAGTCATACTAGAGTTTATCAGCTAGTTACTGTACATCAATGCAAAATATTACAAAGTCACAACATACCATATATAATTTCTTCCATTTGAACCCTGCCTTATGCTGGAGTGCAGTGCAGTGCAAATTTAGTTCAGTGAGCAGTTATGTCAGACATTCCGACCACAAAATCCGTCTGATTTTTTCCGACAGATTTTGTCCTAAACTGGTGTTGCATACACACGGTAGGGACAAAGTTGTTGGAAAATCCGATCGTTCGGAATGTGATGACGTTCGTTCGTTACAACGTGACTACGTTGAGGCTAGTAGCCAAAAGCTTTGGTCTCGTAATTTGATCTGAGCATGCATGGCACTTTGTCCGATAGAGCCCACACACACGATCGGATTTTCCAACAATATAATCGGATCGGACCTTTTCCGTCGGAATTTCCGACCATGTGTACAAGGCATAAGTCTGTAGCCAGTCTGAGTGGTAGGTGTCAATGAACATGTGTCTGTTGACACTCGCTGACATCTAATCTGATCCTGTTTGGTAAAAACATATGGATGGGGATCTGATGAATTGGATGTCAGTTGGGTGTAAACAGACAGGCAGTCTGTTTACATTCGTCCATCTATAGAGGAGAGCATAATCAGAGCAGAAACTGAACAGCCATACTCTTGCTTAGCGGGGATCAGTGGACAGATTCCCCACTCAGCAAGAAAATGCCAGCAGAGCCTGCCCCATGTGTAAGGAGTCTTCCAGTGACATGAGCTGCTCAAGGCTTTTACCTTGAGAAGATGCCACTGTTTGAAATGAAGGTCTTTTTTTTAAAGGGGGGGGGGGGACATGGACCTGGCCAGGAATGTGTACCAAGGGATTTAGGCTGACCTATGCTGAGGGCCGAAGAATTCAAGTTGCTTGTATGTGAAATAACTACACATAGGAAGGTAGATGGATGAAGATGGATACCCAGAGCGAGCATTTTCAAAGCATCTGCTATACTGGAGATAAGCTACTGCCAGATGGAAATTGCATGGATACCTCATTGTTTAACACCATAAGGTACATTGGGGCTGGTTCATACCTCCATTTGTGCGCCATGTACATTTTTAAGTGAGCGCATGAACCAGCGCACGCATAAGCACAACCCAGAATATGCCGGCGCAATTCATAGTAGCGAGCGCCGTTTCATTAACAGTGCATTTACACAGGGGCAACGCGACTTCCAGCGCGACTTTGGGAGACAACTTGGACACGGCTTGAGTGTGAATCACAGCGCGACTTGCGGTGACTTACAAGATGACTTTAAGTCGCCCCAGGCCAGGCGACTTTAATTTAAGAAAAAAAACGGCATGGGTTCCCCTCCAAGAGCATACCAGGCCCTTCAGGTCTGGTATGGATATTAAGGGGAACCCCATGCCAAAAAAATAACGTGGGGGTCCCTCTCAAAATCCAAACCAAGCCCTTCAGGTCTGGCATGGATTTTAAGGGGAACCCGCCCTAAAAACAAAAAGGAAATGATGGCCCCCTCATAATCCATACCAGGCCCTTCAGGTCTGACATGGCTATTAAGGAGAACTCCGTGACAAAAAAAATGGTGTGGGGGCCCCCCTCAAAATCCATACCAGGCCCTTCAGGTCTGGCATGGATATTAAGGGGAACCCCGTGCCAAAAAAATAGTGTGGGGGTCCCTCTCAAAATCCAAACCAGGCCCTTCAGGTCTGGCATGGATTTTAAGGGGAACCCCGCCCTAAAAAAAATGACATGGTGGCCCCCCTCAAAATCCATACCAGACCCTTATCTGAGCACGCAACCTGGCAGGTCGCAGGAAAAGAGGGATGAGAGAGCGCCCCCCTCCTGAACCGTACCAGGTCACATGCCCTCAACATTGGGAGGGTGCTTTGGGGTCCCCCCAAAGCATATAAACAGAAGAAAAAACAGCGCCAATCTAAGTGCAGTATTGTTGAATCAAAGACATTTAATTTGTGAAGTTATGCACTCACACTCTACCAGAAGGTTTCAGGCACATCATGTATCTAGAGGGCATCGCAGGGCTCTCGAGGAGAAGCGGTAACTCGTTCGGCTGTATCTCTCGTCCGGTGGCGCCGGTGGCTCCCAGCGTCGCACGGCTTGGTGTAACAGCGTCAGGGAGGTCCGTTTGTCCGTTCGTTGTTATGTTGAGGGGCGCACTGCGATGACGTTTCGTTGTGGTTTACGTTGCACGCGTTCGGAGCATGCGTGCTCCTTCATCAGGCATCTGGGTTACTATGTTTGGAGTGGTTTAAATAGGGAAAGGGGGCAGTTCTAATTAGTCGTTTAGGTTCCACCTTATGGGGCGGAGCTATTCCGACCAAAGCATGGTGTTGATTGCTCATGTGTTGCAGGCTGGTTGTATGTGATTATTGTGTGTGTGTCCATCAATGTATGTGGATACAAGTTGGATAGTGTGGACAAGATGTGGGAAAAAGTGATAAGAGTTGGAACTTTTTTATTTATTTAATTGTTTTAAAAATTGTTTTAAAAAATTATGAAAATACTTGTTAAAGGTATAAAATAGAAGTGGATTTTGCAAGAATTAAAAGAAGGTTGTTAAAAATTGAAAACATACATAGAAAATACATATAAAGAATATATATATATATATAAAAAAGAAATTTTTTATATATAAAAAATATATATAAAAAATATATAAAGAATCAATAAAAATAGAGGTAAAAATAAGGATAAAATTACAATAGGAATAAAAATAACAATAAAAAAACAATAAAAATAAAAATAAAGATAAAAATAAAAATAAAAATAGAACTAGGAATAAAAATAAAATTAAAATGAAAAAGGGGCAAAAAATTGTTAATTAAATTGCTGAAGGTATATTTCTATGGTGGGTATTATGACATAACATGGTGAGAGACATGTATATTGATAGGATTTGAGAATTTGGTACTGTAAAATACAATAAAATGGTGTTAAAATGAGACGTGGATGTTAGAGCAGAACATACACATACATATATATATATATATATATATATATATATATATATACATACACATACACACACATACACACATACATATATATATATATATATACATATATATATATATACACATACATACATACATACGCATGCACACGCACTCGTACGTGTGTGAACCCACTTATAGTGGGATCAGAAAAAGGCGCGTGGATACTGATTTGTGGAGGTGAGGGCGGGGGGGGGGGAAGGGGAGGGGGGAGGGGGGGGGGGCGGGGCGGCTAAGCAATTTTAAGTCTCATTAAAAAATCTCATGGAAAAAGTGTGATGGGTAAAAATTAGACAACTGAGTTGATTTCTATGTCCTCTTTGAGGCCTCCAGGCGTGAGGGTGTCTAACGTATATATCCAAAAAGTTTCCCTCTCGCAGAGACGTTTGAAACGTTCTGCGAGGGAGAAGGATCCAGGTATCTGTTCAAGGGCCCATACTTGCATGCCCTCTGTGGACCCTTGATGGTGTTCTTTAAAGTGTCGTGGGATAGTGAGATTGGAGTCCCCTTCTACTGATCGGCGATGTTCGCCAAACCTTTTTCTTAGGGTACGAATGGTACGCCCTATATAAAGTAGATTGCAAGGGCAGCGGATTGCATATATTACAAACTCAGAAGAGCAGTTGTAGAACTCTTTTAGTTGGTATGTGTTGCCCTTTGTCGTAAAAGATTTTTGGCGGTGTTGGACAAATTTACAGGTGAGACATTTTTGTTTCTTGCATTGGTACATGCCCTTCAGGGTGAGGAATGTCCTGAGTGGCTTTGGTTTGTTATCGGTTTTTAATTTGCTCGGGGCGATAAAACTTTTTATGTTGCGTGCTCTACGATATGTTATCTTGGGGGTATCTGTTATGGAGGTTTTTAACAGAGGGTCTTCTAGAAGGATACTCCAATGGTTTTTGAAGATTTTTTCATTTTTTTGTGTTGGGAGTGATATTGAGTAATGAATCTGGTGCTGTGAGTTTGGGAATGGACAGTCGGTTTGTTCGGTGTGGTTTCATGTGGTTGGGGTGTGACCGGGTGTGTTACTGGCTGGGTGTCCAGGAATTTGGTGAAGGCTTCATCTACTAGGGTGGGGGGATAGCCTTTGTCTTCAAATTTTCTTTTAAACAGAGTGCCCTGCTCGATATAATCTGAGTTGTGAGTACAATTTCGTTTTAAACGATTAAATTGACTCTTTGGGATATTGGTGATCCACCTTGGGTGGTGGCAACTGTGGAAGTGTAAATATGAATTTCCTGCAGTGGGTTTTATGTGGTTTCTTGCGAAGATGGTTTTATTGATATGACAGAGTTCAAGATCTAAAAAGGGTAAGGTATCTGGACTGGATTCAAAAGTGAAAGATAGGCCTAGATCATTAGCGTTACAGTGTGAGACGAAGTGGTCTATGGGTGGTCCGGTGTTGTCCCATATGATGATAATATCATCTATATAGCGACCTATGTATATAATATGCTCTGTATATGGATTGTTGTTCCAAATGTAAAGAGTTTCCCAGAAGCCCATTGTCAGGTTTGCATAGCTAGGTGCAAAATTGGCACCCATAGCTGTCCCTTGGGTTTGTAAGTAGAATTTTTTATTGAAGGAGAAGTAGTTGTGGGTGAGGCAGAACTTTGTGGAATCTAAGATAAACTCTGCTTGTGCAGTTTTTAGGGATGGGTCTAGGGCTAAGAAGTGTTTTACTGCCTGAAGGCCAACAGCATGGGGAATTGAAGTATAGAGGGAATTGACATCTAAGGACACCCATTGGTAGGTGGGCTCCCAGGAGTAGGTTTTTAGGATCTCTAGTAGGTGTGTACCATCTCGTATGTAAGTTTGGAGATTCTGTGCCAGTGGTTGCAGGAAATGGTCAATGTAGATAGAAAAGGGGCTGGTTATACTTTCCATTGCGGCAACAATTGGTCTCCCCGGGGGATTCTCTGAATTTTTATGTATTTTGGGAAGGTGATAGAAATAGGGAGTGTTATAATATGTTTTGGATAGAAAGGAAGCTTCTGCTTTTGTAATAATATTATCTCCAAGGGCTAGTTTTATGAGTGCTTCAGCTTCTAAAGAGAAGAGGGGGAGCGGGTCACTTTTTAAGGGCTTGTATGTGTTGTTATCGGAGAGTAGTCTGTTGGCCTCATTTAGATAGTCTTCCGAATTCTGGATTACTATGCCACCTCCTTTGTCTGCTGTTTTGATGACAATAGA
The DNA here is from genome assembly GCF_037356315.1 of Lithobates pipiens. Lineage (NCBI taxonomy): Eukaryota > Metazoa > Chordata > Amphibia > Anura > Ranidae > Lithobates > Lithobates pipiens. The sequence continues at coordinate 285,925,601 of NW_027507718.1, read as the reverse complement.
GTTATTTTTTGCTAGACTTTGGAGAGCCCGGGCTTCTTGTGGGGTGAGGTTGTTCCTGTGGTGATGCAGGGGGGAGGGGGGTGGCCTTAATTTACAAAGTCGTTTGATATCTGCATACACAACCTGGTAGAAACTTTGTATGTAAGGGCCTTTTGCCTGGCTGGGGTTGAAGATGGATTTTGGCCTAAGAGAAGTGTGTTTTATTGGGGGGGAATCTGGTTGATAATAAATGCAAGAAGTGTCTGAGAGACTAATGGTGGTGACGGCGGGGTCTTCATTCTTCACTCTTGTGGGGTGAGGTTGTTCCTGTGGTGATGCAGGGGGGAGGGGGGTGGCCTTAATTTACAAAGTCGTTTGATATCTGCATACACAACCTGGTAGAAACTTTGTATGTAAGGGCCTTTTGCCTGGCTGGGGTTGAAGATGGATTTTGGCCTAAGAGAAGTGTGTTTTATTGGGGGGGAATCTGGTTGATAATAAATGCAAGAAGTGTCTGAGAGACTAATGGTGGTGACGGCGGGGTCTTCATTCATATTGTATAATTCTTCCAAAATGGCTAGGCAGGGATCATCTTGGTATATATTTTTTGTACATAAAGGAGAGGTATTGTACATACTGGGTATTGTGGTATTGTTGGGATTTTCCTTATTGGATTTGATATTGAAAAAGCGTTTCACTGTGAGATTACGTATAAATTTGTTTAGATCCACAAATAAAGTGAAAGGGTTGGGCTGGCTGGTGGGTGCGAAGTTGAGTCCTTTATTAAGTAGAGAGATTTCATCTGGGACCAGGGTATGTGAAGAAAGGTTGTAGATTTTTATAGTTTGGCAAACTTTTCTTTGGGTTTTGTTTCTTCTCTCCCCTCTTCTGCCTCTTCTAGTTTTCTTTTTTGTGCAGGTTGAGAGGTTAGGACTAAAAAAGACTGGTCGTCTGTCTGTGTGGGAAACTCGAGAGGGCAATTTTGGACTATTTGTGAATAGGTTTTATATTGACCCATTGGAATGTTAGTATCATGTGTGCTTTGGAGAGACTGTTTTACAGGAACATCCGGAGTGGTTGTATTGGAGGTAGCCTGATTACTCTTTTTTGTGTGTCCTGGAGGGGTATTATCACCTCTATTGGTATTATTTTTATTACTATTTTTGTGTTGGTTGGGGGTGTTTGTTGGTTTGTTATTAATTGCACTGTCAATAGGAGTAGTGGTATATTTTCTATTTTGTAGGGCTTCTATATTTCTTTTTGGTTTTCTATACCGTTTAGGTTTTGGTTGTGAGGTGTGGGGGCTGTTCTCCCTTATGGGTTCTGGATTGTAGGACGATATGTGTTGTGTTGGTTGGTTGGTGTGTTTTGAGTATGGATGTTGGGAGGGATATTGGGAGGGAAGTATAGGAGGGTGGTGGGTTTTGAAGGGCCGAAAGGACGGTGGAAATTGGATCTGCATTAGAGGCACTGGAGCAGAGTTATTGGTTTTCCATTGGAAGACCCTTTTGTTGTTGTAGTCATCCACATCTCGTCTCATTTTTTGGAGTTTTGCCTTAATTAGTTTATCTTCATCTAATTTAGTTTTTTTCTTTAGTAGATCTAGCCATGTGCTGGGAAGGTTTGGTGTCTCCTTAGTGAGGTTTAGTATCTGATTTTTTAGTTTTTCTGAAAGAGACGTGCTTTTGAGGTCACGCTGTTTCAAAATGATGTTTATCCATTTTTGGGAACAAAATTCAGAGATATGTTCCCATTCTGTTTGGAGATCGGGTGAGAGGAAGGCACATCTAGTTTTTATTCTGAGGCCCCTCGGGGTAATTTTGGAGGAAAGGTAGTTTTCAAGAAAAAACTTGTCCCATTTTTGGTGATTAAGTGTTATGATTGAATCCTCAATTTTTCTAAATAGTGTGCATAATTTCATATATACGTTCTCTCCTATTTTGAAATGTACCTTGAAAAAGTCTTTTGGGAATTGCGAAAATAATTCATCTAAAAAAACGTATTTGGAATGCTCTACTGATTGAAGCATGTCCATTGTAGAAAAAAAACAAAAAAAAAAAGGGAGGGAAAACTGGAAAAATTGGAAAGAATAATAATGAGAAGTATAAAAAATATATATAAAAAAATATATATACAAAATAATAATAATAGTGGATAAAAGATAAAAGAGATATATAAAAAAATATAAAAGATATATATATATAATAAAAACAACAAATTGATTGATTGTTAGGGGAGGGGGATGTGGATGTTTGTATGTGGTATTGTTATGGGAGTATCTGGGCAGGTCGATGCGCTTGTGTAACTCTTCTGATGTGAGTGGTATGTGTATACACACGTGGGCGCATGTGTGTATGTTTTTTTGTCCATAAAGCAGAGCTGCAGGCACAAACTTCTAGTGAAAGTACAGAGTAAGAAAAAATTGTTTTTTTGTGCGTTGCGCTGCTGGATTATATATGTCCTGGATGGGGGGAGTGAGGAAGGAAAAAAGAGGGGTTTTTTTATGGGGGAGGGGAAAAAGGTTTGGGGGAAAAAAACCGCTGAAGTTGATAAATTGGTGTGGCGGATTAAGGGATGTCAAGTCTGCTTATCACAGAGTTTTGCAATCCTTGCTGTGTATGTCAGTAAATGCAGCAGAAGTAATGGATAGCTGGCAGGATCACAAATTATAGTCCACAGTTACTGGTTGTGGAAAATAGTCATAGAAAGGGGATGATTTCTTTAGCACAGGCAGGTAGGCAGCATGTTCAAGGATAGAAGGTACCTTGTAAAAGACATATAAACAGAAGAAAAAACAGCGCCAATCTAAGTGCAGTATTGTTGAATCAAAGACATTTAATTTGTGAAGTTATGCACTCACACTCTACCAGAAGGTTTCAGGCACATCATGTATCTAGAGGGCATCGCAGGGCTCTCGAGGAGAAGCGGTAACTCGTTCGGCTGTATCTCTCGTCCGGTGGCGCCGGTGGCTCCCAGCGTCGCACGGCTTGGTGTAACAGCGTCAGGGAGGTCCGTTTGTCCGTTCGTTGTTATGTTGAGGGGCGCACTGCGGTGACGTTTCGTTGTGGTTTACGTTGCACGCGTTCGGAGCATGCGTGCTCCTTCATCAGGCATCTGGGTTACTATGTTTGGAGTGGTTTAAATAGGGAAAGGGGGCAGTTCTAATTAGTCGTTTAGGTTCCACCTTATGGGGCGGAGCTGTTCCGACCAAAGCATGGTGTTGATTGCTCATGTGTTGCAGGCTGGTTGTATGTGATTATTGTGTGTGTGTCCATCAATGTATGTGGATACAAGTTGGATAGTGTGGACAAGATGTGGGAAAAAGTGATAAGAGTTGGAACTTTTTTATTTATTTAATTGTTTTAAAAATTGTTTTAAAAAATTATGAAAATACTTGTTAAAGGTATAAAATAGAAGTGGATTTTGCAAGAATTAAAAGAAGGTTGTTAAAAATTGAAAACATACATAGAAAATACATATAAAGAATATATATATATATATATATAAAAAGAAATTTTTTATATATAAAAAATATATATAAAAAATATATAAAGAATCAATAAAAATAGAGGTAAAAATAAGGATAAAATTACAATAGGAATAAAAATAACAATAAAAAAACAATAAAAAGGCGCGTGGATACTGATTTGTGGAGGTGAGGGCGGGGGGGGGAAGGGGAGGGGGGAGGGGGGGGGGGGGCGGGGCGGCTAAGCAATTTTAAATCTCATTAAAAAATCTCATGGAAAAAGTGTGATGGGTAAAAATTAGACAACTGAGTTGATTTCTATGTCCTCTTTGAGGCCTCCAGGCGTGAGGGTGTCTAACGTATATATCCAAAAAGTTTCCCTCTCGCAGAGACGTTTGAAACGTTCTGCGAGGGAGAAGGATCCAGGTATCTGTTCAAGGGCCCATACTTGCATGCCCTCTGTGGACCCTTGATGGTGTTCTTTAAAGTGTCGTGGGATAGTGAGATTGGAGTCTATTTTTATTTTTATTTTTATCTTTATTTTTATTTTTATTGTTTTTTTATTGTTATTTTTATTCCTATTGTAATTTTATCCTTATTTTTACCTCTATTTTTATTGATTCTTTATATATTTTTTATATATATTTTTTATATATAAAAAATTTCTTTTTTATATATATATATATATATTCTTTATATGTATTTTCTATGTATGTTTTCAATTTTTAACAACCTTCTTTTAATTCTTGCAAAATCCACTTCTATTTTATACCTTTAACAAGTATTTTCATAATTTTTTAAAACAATTTTTAAAATAATTAAATAAATAAAAAAGTTCCAACTCTTATCACTTTTTCCCACATCTTGTCCACACTATCCAACTTGTATCCACATACATTGATGGACACACACACAATAATCACATACAACCAGCCTGCAACACATGAGCAATCAACACCATGCTTTGGTCGGAACAGCTCCGCCCCATAAGGTGGAACCTAAACGACTAATTAGAACTGCCCCCTTTCCCTATTTAAACCACTCCAAACATAGTAACCCAGATGCCTGATGAAGGAGCACGCATGCTCCGAACGCGTGCAACGTAAACCACAACGAAACGTCATCGCAGTGCGCCCCTCAACATAACAACGAACGGACAAACGGACCTCCCTGACGCTGTTACACCAAGCCGTGCGACGCTGGGAGCCACCGGCGCCACCGGATGAGAGATACAGCCGAACGAGTTACCGCTTCTCCTCGAGAGCCCTGCGATGCCCTCTAGATACATGATGTGCCTGAAACCTTCTGGTAGAGTGTGAGTGCATAACTTCACAAATTAAATGTCTTTGATTCAACAATACTGCACTTAGATTGGCGCTGTTTTTTCTTCTGTTTATATGTCTTTTACAAGGTACCTTCTATCCTTGAACATGCTGCCTACCTGCCTGTGCTAAAGAAATCATCCCCTTTCTATGACTATTTTCCACAACCAGTAACTGTGGACTATAATTTGTGATCCTGCCAGCTATCCATTACTTCTGCTGCATTTACTGACATACACAGCAAGGATTGCAAAACTCTGTGATAAGCAGACTTGACATCCCTAAATCCGCCACACCAATTTATCAACTTCAGCGGTTTTTTTCCCCCAAACCTTTTTCCCCTCCCCCATAAAAAACCCCCTCTTTTTTCCTTCCTCACTCCCCCCATCCAGGACATATATAATCCAGCAGCGCAACGCACAAAAAAACAATTTTTTCGTCCCCCCAAAGCACCTTGTCCACATGTTGATGAGGACAAGGGCCTCATCTCCACAACGCTGGCCGGTGGTTTTGGGGGTCTGCGGGTGGGGGGCTTATCGGTATCTGGAAGCCCTCTTTAATAAGGGGACGCCCAGATCCTGGCCCCCCTGTGTGAAATGGTAAGGGGGTACAAAAGTACCCTTACCATTTCACAAAAATAGTGACAAAAGGGTTCAAAATGACAGGAGACGGTCTTTGACAAGTCCTTTATTAAAGTCTTCGTTCATCTTCTTTATTCTGGTCTTCTTCCTTCTTCTTTTCTTCATCCTTCGGTTTCTTCATCTTCTTCCTCCATCTTCTTCTTCCTCCGACCCCGGCATCTTCCTCCATGGCATCTCTTCTTGGTTCTCGGGCCGATCCGCGCTCCCTTGTTAAAGGGGGCTTCCAGATTCCGATAAGCCCCCTGCCCACAGACCCCCACAACCACCGGCCAGGGTTATGGGGATGAGGCCCTTGTCCTCATCAACATGGGGACAAGGTGCTTTGGGGGGCCATTACCCCAAAGCACCCTGCCCTGTTAGGGGCATGAGGCCTGGTATTGTTCAGGAGGGGGGCGCTCTCTCGTCCCCCCTCTTTTCCTGTGGCCTGCCAGGTTGCATGCTTGGATAAGGGTCTGGTATGGATTTTCAGGGGGACCCCACGCCATTTTTTTTGGCGTGGGGTTTCCCTTAAAATCCATTTTTTTTGACGCGGGATTCCTCTTAAAATCCATGCCAGACCTGAAGGGTCTGGTATGGATTTTGAGGGGGAACCGACGCCATTTTTTTTGGCGCTGGGTTCCCCTTATTATTCATGCCAGACCCTAAGGGCCTGGTATGGATTTTGAGGGGGACCCCCCCACACCATTTTTTTTTGGCATAGGGTTTGACATTTTTTTCTTCATTTTTTTTTTTAATGCTAACATGACCTGTGTGCAAATAGCCTTAAAAAACCCATAGAAGTGAACTAGCGCAAACAAAAAAGTCAAATTGAGAGGTGCGCCTTTTCAACTTATGCAACCTACGTGAATTGACATTTACTAAGATTTTGCCAGGACAGTGAACCTGAGCAAATGCCGTTTGCGCATGCGCAGTGCATAAAATGATCTCACGCAGTTCCAGGGTATTTGCAGGTGCAGCAGGCTTGCTCAGAGAAAGTTTATATTCCATCCTATTTTGGCCATATTTGTTACTTGGACAGTCATATCTATACTTCCTCACATCACTCCACATCACCCCCATATTATTGTCACTTACAGCTTCTTTTAATTCTGAGTTTAAGATGCCGTGCGCCAGGTCTATAGCAGCACACAGATCGCGTCCACCTGTGCGCCGGCAACATGATAGTAAATGGGGAATTGCGCTGTGTTACAGGCGCAAATGCTTTGTGAATACAAAAACGGCCATTGCGCGTCGGCGTGCGCCGCTACTCATGATGCAAATGCTTTTAAAATAAGCCCCATTGGGTCAATGCCAATCTAGGAGACTGCTTCTTCTGATAAGGGCCAACCACAATGAAAAGGCTGCTACAGACACCGACACCCGTCTCTCATTGAGCCACTGTATCTGGAGGCTCTTAAAGAGCCACCATCAATTTTGCTATTAATAGAACGTCTGGAATATTTATCTTTTTTGTTTTGGCTATCCTATGCCCGTAGCCCTCTCTTCAGAAGTTTATTAAGCAAATCATTTTATAAAAGACTAAAGTTACTGGTACCCAAATGTTTATTTTTCTCCACCTCAAGCCAAGAATCCACCCTCAGATGACAAAATGGTAGGCTGAGACTGCTTTGGGAGTCATTGTACAGCAGGGGAATTGAATTAAATTTTACAGAAGTCCGATCAGCCAAATTTGCTGCCAGCAGAGGTCCGAATGGCACGATTGTGTGAAGACTCCTTCACATCACCCACCCCCCTCACATCACAAATCCCCCCACACACACAGTAGTGTGCTTTGTCGCTTCATATCATCTGTCCCCCACAGCACTGCCCCCTTCACATCACCTGCCCCCACCCCTCCCCACAGCACTACCCCCCTTCACAACACCAGCCCTCTTCACATCAACCCTCTCTCTCTCACACACACACACACACACACACAAAGCACTGACCCCTTCACATTACCCCCCCCCCCCCCCCCCACAGCACTGCCCTCTTACATCACAAATTACTTCACAGTAGTGTGATCTGCACTCTTCACATCACTTGCATCCCCTTCACATCACCTTCCCCCCACAGTACTACCCCTTGTTACATCACCCTTACATCACAAATGCCAAGTGATCAGCTCTGCCCTCTTAGGCACTGGTGCTGGTGCCACCACACTGCAACCTCTCCCATATACTCTTGTTTTATTGCAAGAATTAGCCCTGCTGCAAAGCATTGCATCAAAAATTGTAATTGGACGCCCCTGTTAAACAGGGGCAGAAAAATTGGGCCTTAGGCACTGGTGCTGGTGCCACCACACTGCAACCTCTCCCATATACTCTTGTTTTATTGAAGGAATTAGCCTTGCTGCAAAGCATTGCATCAAAAATTTTAATTAAACGCCCCTGTTAAACAGGGGCAGAAAAATTGGGCTGATGGCATCACCCAGAACCAGAAATGTTCTTCCAACATATCAGCGGAGGAGGAAGAGGATAGACAATCAACATAACAGGACAGTCACTCAGCATCAGCATAGGCAGTCTTGAAGGGATGTGATATTTCAAAAAAAATTATTCAGTTACATCAGCTTCAGGTGCTTGGTAGCTGTAGGTGATCCAAGACTGATTCATCTTGATGAAGGTCAGTCGATCAACTGATTCGGTGGACAGACGCACCCTGTGATCGGTAACAAAGCCACCAGCAGCACTGAAGGTGCGTTCCGAAAGAACGCTGGATGCAGGACAGGCCAGTAGCTCAATTGCATACTGTGCAAGCTCTGGCCAGTGATCCATCCTCAAGACCCAGTAAGCCAGAGGATTTTCGGTGGGAAAGGTGTCCAAGTCTGACCTTGCCCCCAGGTATTCCTGCACCATGTAAATCAGACGCTGGTGATGGTTGCTGGAACCGATCATACCTTGGGGCTGCGGACTAAAAAATTGTCTGAAAGCATCAGTCAGATGGCCACCTTCTCCACCGCTCCTTCTGACCGATGCTTCAGCAACACGTTGTCCAGGACCAGGAGTTTGTAACCTCCCAGTCTCTGGGAACGCGTTGCACAGACCTTTCTGCAAGGCCTTCCGGAGATGTCTCATCCTCTGCTCCCTCTGCGATGGCAAGATAAGGTCGGCAACCTTACCCTTGTACTGTGGATCAAGGAGAGTGGCCAGCCAGTAATGGTCCCTCTCCTTGATCCGAAAAATACGAGGATCCTTCCGCAGGCTTTGCAGGATCAGGGAGGCCATGCAGCGTAGGTTAGCTGAGGCATTCGGTCCGGAGTCCTCTGGGTCACTAAGGACAACATGATCCGCAGCTACCTCCTCCCAGCCACGTACAAGTCCACGTGTTTCTTGGGACTGTAAATCATCCCTACAAGACTGCTGCTGCTGATGCTGAGTGCCAGCCTCCACCTTCATGCTGACACAATCATCCTCCTCCTCCTCTTCCTCCTCCTCATCCTCTTCCTGTGTGATGGGTGGCACAGCAGGAACACTGTCTGGATAAAGGGGGCCTTGAGAGGCAAGGAAGTCCTCCTCTTCCTGCCTCTGTTCTGCCTCAAGTGCCCTGTCCATTATTCCACGCAGCGTATTCTCCAAGAGGTGGACAAGAGGTAGAGTGTCACTGATGCATGCACTGTCACTGCTCACCATCCTTGTGGCCTCCTCAAACGGTGACAGGACAGTGCATGCATCCCTGATCATGCCCCACTGGCATGGTGAGAAAAAACGGAGCTCCTCTGACCCTGTCCTGGTGCCGTAGTCGCACAGGTACTCATTGATGGCCCTCTGCTGCGTGTGCAGCCACTGCAGCATGGCCAACGTTGAGTTCCACCTGGTGGGCATGTCACATATAAGGCAGTTCTTGGGCAGGTTCAACTCCTTTTGGAGCTCAGCCAGCCGAGCACAGGCATTAAATGATTGGCGGAAATGCACACAGACTTTCCTGGCCTGCTTCAGGACATCCTGTAAGCCGGGGTACCTGCCCAAGAACCACTGCACCACCAGGTTAAGGACGTGAGCTACACAGGGCACATGGGTCAGTTGTCCCTGTCGGAGGGCGGAGAGGAGGTTGGTGCCATTGTCGCAAACCACCATTCCTGGCTTAAGCTGGCATGGCATCAACCACCTCTCGGCCTGCCCTTGCAGAGCTGACAAAACATCCGCCCCAGTGTGGCTCCTGTCCCCCAAACAAACCAGCGCAAGCACGGCATGGCATTGTTTTGCCTGCGTACTTGCGTAGCCCCTGGAACGCCTACGGAGCACCGCTGGTTCTGAGGACAGAGCACTGGAAGAGGCCATGGAGGAAGAAGAAGAGGAGGGGGTGGAGGAGAGAGGTGTGTCACAACCAATAGTAGCATTTTGGAGGAGTGGTGGTGGAACAACCTCCAGCACTACTGCACCTTGTCCTGCATCCTTTCCAGCTGCCAGAAGAGTGACCCAATGGGCTGTGAAAGACAGGTAACGTCCCTGTCCATGCCTGCTGGACCATGAGTCAGCGGTAATATGCACCTTACCGCTGACCACCCTGTCCAGCGCGGCAAGGACATTGCCTTCCACATGCCGGAAGAGAGCCGGAATCGCCTTCCGTGAGAAAAAGTGGCGTTTGGGGACCTGCCACTGAGGAACCGCACATTGTACAAACTCACGGTAGGGGGCCGAGTCTACCAACTGAAAAGGCAGCAGTTGAAGTGCTAGCAATTTAGCCAAGCTAGCATTCAACCGCTGGGCATGTGGATGGCTGGGAGTGAACTTCTTTCACCGGTCCAGCAACTGGGGCAGGGACATTTGCCTGCTATAATCGGACGTGGGTGTACTGCTAGCAGAGTGCCCGGAAGCACTTGGCTGTGACACACCTAATTCTACACCTTGATTCCTCTCAGAGCAGGTTTCAGAGAGGACTGAAGGTCTAGTGGGGTTGGAGATGCCAGCTGATGAGGAGCAAGGAGAGGTCCACTTTGTTCTTTGGTGTGGGTCTTTGAGGTACGCTTGCCAACGAGCTGCATGGCAGGTCAACATATGTCTGGTCAAGCATGTGGTGCCCAAGCGCCTGATGTTTTGGCCACGCGAGATACGCTTGAGACATATGTTGCAAATAGCAGCGGTGCGATCTGATGCACTCGTCTCAAAAAAGGCCCACACCAAAGAACTTTTAGAATAACGCGCAGAGGCAGCGCCCTGCACAGGCGGAGCTCTGCGGTGGGATTCAGTCGGTGTGCTGCCCCTAAGCTTGCCCTCAGAGGGCATCCTGCCTCGTTGGACATGTGCCTCCTCCTCCTCCTCTCTCCTACCAGGCACCCACGTGGAGTCAGTGCCCTCATCATCCCCTCCCTCTTCATCGCTGTAGTAAACCTGGCAATATGCTGCAGCTTGTGGAACATGACTGCCAGATTGCTGTCCTTCTTGAGCATCCCCTCTCTCTGCATTCACGCTACTGCCTTCCTCTAGCTGAGTGTCATCATCAGAGGCTACAAAACACTGGGCATCCTCCTGGAGCATGTACCCAACACTGTGCTCAAAGAGTTCAGGAGACTCCTGAGGAGGACGTGGTGGGTCTAGGGAAGAAGTCACTGATGATGACATTGAGACGAGGGAAGACGATGCGTTGGCAGCTGCTTTGCTAGTACCCTGAGACTGGGTGAGAGAGGATGAGGAGGAGGGCTTGGTCCAGCTGCCGAAAAGAAGGACAAGCGTGTCCCATGGCCACGTGCTAATGACAATGCACCGCGTCCACGACCAGCACTGTTGTCTCTAGACACAGAGCCTGCTTGCCCTCTTTTATCGGCTCGCGCCTGTCTGCCTCTCCTTGCTGGCCTTCCAGACATGGTAATGGCCTGAAGGGAGTTGGGTAAAACAGCAGTTGGGTAGTGTATATTGTGCTGGAGGCACACAACGCCCACTAACTCCTGCAGATGTCTTTATTATAGAACACCAGAGATAAAGGGGTATACTGTAATGGAGTCACACAACACCCACTAAGCCCTGCAGATGGCTCTATTAGAGAACAGCAATAAAGGGTAGATACAGGTGTATATTGTGCCGGAGGCACAAAACACCCACTAACTCCTGCAGATGCCTTTTTTATAGAACACCAGAGATAAAGGGGTATATACAAATGTATACTGTGCTGTGCTGGAGGCACACACAACTTCCAATAACTCCTGCAGATGGCAAGTGGGCTCAAATAGAGAAGAGCTATGTAGGTGGATATAGCGGTGTGTACTGGGTACAGAGCACGCAGACAGCATGCACAAGCTCCTAACACTACTGACTGCAAGCTCTATTATAAAAGATAGATCACTAGCTATATAGGTGAGGTGAATATAGCGGTGTATACTGCGGTCAGGGCACGCAGACAACAACCACTACAGAAGAGCAAGATCGAAAATCGGCCGATAATGATCGGTGTGTACTGTGTTGAAGGTACACAGAACACCCACTAACTACTTCAGACGCCAACACACTACACAAGGCCGCCGCACTGGCGGCCTTATATAGTGTGGGGCGTGTACTACACAGCCTGAGCTATGATTGGCCACAGGCATCCTGCCTGTGGCCAATCATGGCTCTCCTCGCTGCTGGCGCTGTGATTGGCCAAGCATGCGGGGTCACAGTGCATGCTTGGCCAATCATGAGCCGCAATGCACTGCGATGACGCAGTGCATTGTGGGCCGTGAGCGCCACACGAATTTGGCGCGAACGGCCCATAACGTTCGGAATTCGCCGAACGGGCGAACAGCCGATGTTTAGGGATGAGCTTCGTGTTCGAGTCGAACATACGTTCGACTCGAACACGAAGCTCATCCCTAAAGCAGAGTTTGAAACAGAACATCTGATGTATGTATAAAATCTGCAGCTTGTTTACATTAGAGAGTTGGAAGGCTTTCAAATCCCTGCCGCCTGAAGAAGAAAGGGAAGAATAGCCATGATTTCAGTGCTTCTTTTGTGAACATTAAGAATTAATGTCTCCACAGTGCCTGCATCTACAAAGGTCAGTGTGGAACCTAAAAGCTCAGAACTTGATCTCTGCTATCATCTTATTTTTTTACACCTCAACTCTTTGTTCTGGCAAGAAGACTCCCTTGCAACTCCCACAACCAGTTTTGCCTACATCATGTGCAGCTTGTGTAGACTGTGATCTTTACAGTACATACAAGAAGTCCAACAAACACACACAACCCCCAGAAACCACAAGGAAAAAATCCAGCACTAGGCATTAGGCCTGGGTATACCATTTGTATACTACCACGTGGCATTGGGCCAGGATCATCAAAAACCTATAACTAAATTAGCTGTTCAAATAAAAAGGCGAAGCAACAGATTCAGTCCTCTTTTGCAAAATCTGTCAAAACATACATACTTTATAATTATAATAAACACTATGAATAATGGCAACTGGTAATGCAAATCTGTGCAATCTTTACAAATAAAAAAAGTAGTTAACAAGAAAAATGAAAGTGTTTAAATCAAATGAAAACTTCTTAATAGCTATTTTTTCCTTAACCTTAACAAAAGACTCACCTTTTATTGTCAGCTCTGGGTATATCACAGGTGCATGTAACTTGTTTATTTATTCCTTTCTTTTTCTCATGTTAGCCCTTGTACACACGGTCAGACATTCCGAAAAAAATGTCCGATTGGACCGTAAGTGGGCTTCATCTGACTTTTTCCATTGGAATGTCCAACCAACAAAGTTTGATAGCTGGATATAAAATTTTCTGACAAAATTATCCGATCTGACTTTTCCGATCGTTTGTAGAGAATTCCGATCGGACAAAGTGCCACGCATGCTCAGATGAAATTCCTAGACCAAAGCTATTGGCTACTAGCCTGAACGTAGTCCCGTCGTGACTAAAAAATGTCATGACGTTACGAACGATCGGATTTTCCGATAACTTTGTCCGACCGTGTGTATGCAACACCAGTTTCGGACAAAATCCGTCAGAAAAAATCTGACGGATTTTGTTGTCGGAATGTCCAACCATGTGTACAAGGGCTTAGAGTCCATTCACACAGGGGCAACTTTGGATCCGACTTGAAGACATCCCAAGTTGCCTCAAGTCACGCAACATGATAAAATCAATGTAAGTGAATGAGAGCTCTTAATGTACACCACTGAAGTCGCTCCGACTTCATAAAAGGTTCCTGTACTACTTCAATCTGACTTCTAGGCAACTTGTACCCATGGATTTCAATGGAAGTTGCCTCCAAGTCTGATCCCCTGTCTTAACTGAAGCAACTCCAGGAAGTAAAAATAGTTTTCTAGGCAAACCCCTCCCTCCCACAGAGCTGATTATTATGTGATTGGCCACTGACAAAGTCCCCTGTCCTGGAGACAACTTCAAGTTGCCTTGTAAGTTGCCTCAATTCATGCTGTGATTCATACTCAAGTCGTGTCCAAGTTGCCTCCCAAAGTCTCGCTGGAAGTCGTGTTGCCCCTGTGTGAATGGACTCTTATAGAATCAAAAAATTAAGTGGAATTCAAGGCTATAATTATTTAACTCCTATTCTAACTACCCTGTAGAAGGAAGATATTTATATTTCTCAGGGCACCTCAGTCCAGTCATGTGATCTCACTAGTAACCATCTGCATAAGTCAATGGATGGAATAGCTGGGCAATGATGTCTCGCATAGGCTTACTATGGGACATTCAATTTTTGGCTGTTCCTCCTCTCCCCTGAAGCCGCTGCTGGAGACCAACATGATTGGACAGGAGCAGTCTGAGAATAGGTACAGTATCTCACAAAAGTGAGTACACCCCTCATATTTTTGTAAATATTTTATTATATCTTTTCATGTGACAACACTGAAGAAATGACACTTTGCTATAATGTAAAGTATTGAGTGTACAGCTTGTATAACAGTGAGAATTTGCTGTCCCCTCAAAATAGCTCAATACACAGCTATTAATGTCTTAACCTCTGGCAACAAAAGTGAGTACACCCCTAATTGAAAATGTCCAAATTGGGCCCAATTAACCATTTTCCCTCCACGGTGTCATGTGACTAGTTAGTGTTACAAGGTCTCAGGTGTGAATGGGGAGCATGTGTGTTAAATTTGTTTTTATCGCTCTCACTCTTTCATACTGGTCCCTGGTAGTTCAACATGACACCTCATGGCAAAGAACTCTGAGGATCTGAAAAAAAAGAATTGTTGCTCTACATAAAGATGGCCTAGGCTAAAAGAAGATTGCCAAGACCTTGAAACTGAGCTGCAGCACAGTGGCCAAGACCATAAAGTGACTTAACAGGACAGGTTCCATTGAGAACAGCCTTCGCCATGGTTAACCAAAGAAGTTGAGTGCACATACTCAGCATCATATCTAGAGGTTGTCTTTGGGAAATAGACCTATGAGTGGTGCCAGCATTGCTGTAGAGGTTGTAGGGGTGGGGGGTCACCCTGTCAGTGCTCAGACGCCGCACACTGCATCAAATTTGTCTGCATGGCTGTCATCCCAGAAAGAGGTCTCTTCTAAAGATGACACACAAGAAAGCCCACAAACAGTTTGCTGAAGACAAGCAGACTAAGGACATGGATCACTGGAATCATGTCCTGTGGTCTGATGATAAACTCATTTGGTTCAGATGGTAACAAGTGTGTGTGGCGGCAACCAGGTGAGGAGTACAAAGACAAGTGTGTCTTGCCTACAGCCAATCACTGTTGTGGGAGTGTCATGGTCTGGGGCTGCTGTTGACACTGGGGAGCTACAGTTCATTGAGGGAACCATGAATGTCAACATGTACTGTGACATACTGAAGCAAAGCATGGTCACCTCCCTTCAGAGACTGGGCCACAGTGCAGTGTTCCAACATGATGACCACTGCCTTGCTAAAGAAGCTTAGGGTAAAGGTGATGGACTGGCCAAGTATGTCTCCAAGATGACCACTGCCTTGCTAAAGAAGCTTAGGGTAAAGGTGATGGACTGGCCAAGTATGTCTCCAGATCTAAACCCTATTGAACATCTGTGGGGCATCCTCAAATGGAAAGTGGAGAAGCGCAAGGTCTCTTAACATCCACCAGTTCCGTGATGTCATCATGGAGTAGTGGAAGAGGACTCCAGTGGCAACCTGTCAAGTTCTTCTGGTGAACTCCATATCCAAGAGGGTTAAGGCAGTGCTGGAAAATAATGGTGGCCAAATAAAATATTGACACTTTGGGCCCAATTTGGACATTTTCACTTAGGGATGTACTCAATGTTGTTGCCAGCAGTTTAGACATTAATGGCTGTGTGTTGAGTTATTTTGAGCGGACAGAAAATTTGCACATTAACCGCTCCAGCCCCGGAAGACTCTACTCCTTTCCTGACCAGAGAAATTTTTGCGATTCAGCACTGCATCGCTTTAGCTGACAATTGCTTGGTTGTGCGACGTTGCACCAAAACAAAATTGACGTCAAACAAATAGAGCTTTCTTTTGGTGGTATTTGATCACCTCTGCGGTATTTATTTTTTGCGTTATAAACAAAAAAAGAGCGACAATTTTGAAAAAAAAATCGCATACAACTGGTCGGCATGTGCTTAAGCTGTACACTCACTACTTACATTGTAGCAAGTGTAATTTCTTCAGTGTTGTCACATGAAAAGATATAATAAAATATTTACAAAAATGTGAGGGGTGTACTCACTTTTGTGAGATACTGTAAATATAGGCATCTTCCTTCTACAGGCCAGTTAGTAAAGATGTTAGAAGGAGATGGGGGGAGACTTAAGATTAGATAGAACAAAAAGGAGTTTGGGACTTTAAACGAGGTGTGTGATTTACAATTGGTATATGATGTTGCACGTGAACATAATCTTAATCTATATACAAAAGAATAATAATAAAAACAAATATTTTATTCAATGGCCTCATGAATGAGTTGTAAAAATGTACTTCATGATTTCAGCAATTCATAAAGTAAGATACATATATCAAAAGTAGAATTTGAGCCATAACACACTGACGTGTAGTTTTAAAATTAAGAGCTCATGCCATGTAAGATAACAATAGGTTAGTGTTAACAAATGGGCAATAGTAAACATAAAACCTAATATCCAAATACATGAGTGTAAAAAAACGAATTGTGTCCTATACTGCTTGACGCATTTATTGAAATACTTTACTTCCTCGGGAGCAGGCGCAATCAGTATAAGGTATATAAATAATAATATAGTTGGATAGTCAATGAAGAAAAAAAAAAAACACAAATTGAAACCATACCCTATACAAATTTTACTCACAACTTGTCTCAGGATTTTAACTTGTGGTGCTGAGGACAGAGGGCTAGCTGAAAAAATATTAAAAATATTAGATAGTTAAAGCCTGGAATTCTACTTTAACCTCCCTCCCTATTCCCGAGTGCGGCTCGGGGTTAATTTTCAGAACCAATAGCGCTAACCCCCGAGCCACACTTGGGATTGAATCGCAGTATCCAGGAACATGTACTTACCTCGTCCCTAGAATCCCTTCATGTACTCCTGCTGTGTCCCCTGGCCGGATCCTCCGCCCAATGCTCTGTGTGTTTTGGGTTCTGTTCCCTGCGACCTATGGGGGTGGAACTGGCGGCAATTTCAAAAAGTACAAATCACAAGACACACAATACATTGTAATCTCATAGGATTACATTACTGTATCAAATCATTTGACCTCAGTTTGTCCCTGCTGCTTTGTCCAGTGCACTGCCTGCACTTTTACACTTCTTTCTGCCTGGAAACTTGAGAACGTCCATGGCATCCAAAAAGCGTGCCTCTACGTCAAAAGCGGTTTATGACCAGCTTGAAAACAGCGATAGTGAATTAGAATCACTCGCAGAATTGAGTTATAATGATTTGTGTGGAAATTCGTCATCAAACACTGAAAGTGATGATGCCGACGATTCTGCGACCGAGCTCGGTGATGTGCGAACTTGGTGTTCTATTGACTGTGGTACAGATCACCCAGTGCCCCCAAGATTCCCATTTACTGGAGCACCTGGTATGAAAGTAGACGTTGAAGATGGCATACTTACAACTATTTCTGACTGATGAGATTATTGAAAAAATAGTTACGGAGACAAACCGGTACCAAGAGCAACAATTAGCTACTCAGCGGAAGTTTCAAAGAAGTAGAAAGTGGGAACCAGTGACCAAAGATTACATTTTCTGGGCCTAATAATACTTCAGGGAGTGGTGGGGAAACCACTGCCGAAGTGATATTGGACAACTAATGCCGCGTACACACAACCAGACTTTCCAGCAGAATAGGTCAGATGGAATCATTCCGTTGGATGGATAGTCCGATCGTGTGTGGGATAGTCAGATCGTTTTTCTTCAGACGGACCTAGAAATCTGTCTGATGGACTCAATTCTTATTGGGAAAACCGTTCGTCTGTATGCTGGTCACATTTAAAATGAACGGACTTTCAAACGGATATTAGTCTGTTTATGTGTGGGCAATTCCGTTCATTCAAAAGTCTGCCGTAACTCCATCGAAAGACCGTCTGACCTTTTCTGCTGGAAAGTCCGGTCGTGTGTATGCGGCATAACAAATTACTTGCCACTCCATTCTTTGACATGGTCATGTCAAAGTACAGATTTTCCATTAACATGAAATACTTAAGCCCCGTACACACGAGAGGACTTATGTCCGACAGACTTCCGAAGGAGTTCTGCCGGAGTTCTGCCGGAGTTCCGACAGAGTTCTGACGGACTTTTCGACTGAGCGGACTTGGCCACACACAATCACACTAAACTCCGACGGATTCGAACGTGATGACGTACGACTGGACTCGAATAAGGAAGTTCATAGCCAGTAGCCAATAGCTGCCCTAGCGTCGGTTTTAGTCCGTCGGAATAGCATACACACGAGCAAATTTTTCGAAGGGACTGGGTCCGGCGGAGTTCTGTCGGAAAAATTTGAAGCATGTTCCATATTCTAAAGTCCGTCAGACTTTGGCGAATCAAAAGTCCGTTGCAGCCCACACACGATCGAATAGTCTGACGGAATCAGTCCGTCGGACTTTGGATGTTGAAAAGTCCGCTCGTGTGTACGTGGCATTACACTTCTAAAACAAAAAAGAATTTGATGAAACAACTAATTTTGCACCAAAACTTAAGAAAATTTGGGAAGTATTTCAAATGATCCTAAATAATTTCCAACAGAGCTATGTGCCAGAAAGAGATATCAGCATAGATGAAAGCCTAATGGCCTACAAGGGAAGGCTCAGCTGGATACAATACATTGCATCAAAAAGAGCACAATGTGGAGTAAAATCCTTCATGCTATGTGAATCGTCAACTGGCTATATTTGGAATTCCGTCCTATACACTGGGAAAGAAACTAAATTCAATCCAAAATACAGCAACTATGGAATGGCAACATCTTCCGCTATTTCACTGATTGAGCCATTGCTAAATCAGGGCTATTGCGTAACAACCGACAACTCTTACACTCTCCTGAACTTTCTTCTGTAAAACAAAACAGAAGCCTATGGAACCATTAGGGGTAACTGGCATGACATGCAGCCAATATTTGGCAATAAGAAGCTGAGGACTGGAGAAATGACTGCCTGCAGAAAACCCAAATGATAGCACTGCGATGGCGTGACAAGAAAGATGTGTGCCTAATGAGTACAATTTATAATACCTACACTGTTATGGTAAGCACGAAAGGTGGGTAAGAAATCATGAAGCCACAAGCAGTGATAGGCTACAATAACACAGTGGGAGTTGTTGACAGAGCCGACCAAGCAACGAAATTCTGCCCAGTAATGAGGACTACAAGAAGAATACTTGTGGAATGCCTACAGTCTGCTCAAACAAAAGAGTGACAAGTCTGTGATTCATTCTGACTTAATTTGGAAAGTTGCAGAACGGATCTTTGTGAACCACCAAACACCACCAATGGCTGTGAATAGAGCTGGACGTCGTGCTGTTGGCATTGACAACTCAGAATGCCTGACTGGTCATCACTTCATGGACTACAACCCACCAGCTGAGAAAAAGTCAGCACCTACAAGGATGAGCGTGGTTTGTTGTTTGAAGTGAGATGAAAGTGTAAAGAAAATCAGAAAGGAAACCAGGTTCCATTGTCCTGATAGTGATGTCGGATTTTGTGCAGTACCATGTTTCAAATCGTATCATACCCGTGATGTTTACTAAACCAATATGCAGTGCCTAGTATTACAGTGACCAGTAATATTGCACCCTTGTTTAGAAAAAAATCTGTGTTTTTGATTTGATTACATTATTGAATCAAATTAATTTTTATTACATTATTTGTTGTTATAATTATTTATAGTTATTTATTAGATTATAATTAATGATTTTGTCTTTCAAGCTTTATCATACCCGAGATGTCTACTGGACTCTTGTTTGGACAGATTTAAATGGGTTATGCCTAAGAATTACAAGCCTGCAACATAAAACAACATATTTCCATGTAAAACAATGTACCGCTTTAACATAAAAAATCAGACATAATCATACCGCCAGAGAGGGTAAATAAAAAAAAAGAACAATATAATTTACCATTGTGAATCACTATGGTACCAACCCCAACCACTTTTCAGGCACTTACAGTGCCCATCAGGATATCAAATAAATTGTCATTATTCTGGTTTATTATGTATATACTCAGTATGATAGAATCAAAATCATTACATGGGCAGGGTGAAACAGGACTGCAATAATGAATTCAAACAATAATTGTATTGTATAAAGTTTTTCAAAGAGATGGAAGAATCTTTTGGAAAGTGTGATATTAAATGCTACTGCACAGTATACAATATCTTCAGATGTTTATATCGTTTGCTAATGTTACATTGACCTATACTTATTCCTTCATGGCTCAGAGTGATGTAATTCAATAAAGTGATACAGAATTTTCTGATATCATATGCCTTTTATGAGAGCACTGTATATATCGCTATAAAAAAGTATGTATTGTAACACATTATACGCATGTGTGCCCACACACACGCACACACACACACACACACACAGTATATACCTATATGTATGTATATATTGCTATATAATACCATAACATCATTTGTTTATAAATGTAAAACAAAATTTTCCTTAAATTATTATTATTATACAGGATATCTATAGCGCCAACAGTTTGTGCAGCACTTTACAACATGAGGGCAGACAGTACAGTTACAATACAGTTCAATACAGGAGGAAATAGAGGGCCCTGCTCGTTAGAGCTTACAATCTAGGATGATACATCAATATAATAATTCATATGAGCATACTAAAAAAAGTTCAAATTTATTAAGCTTTATTAAACATTCAATAGAGTTGTGCAAATTATATCTGGAATAAGATTGCAAACTGTCAGTCGTCAGGCTGATGAGAATATTGTTCAGTTAATTTTCAGATAGGAATGGTAGTTTGAAAAGTCTGAAAAATTATTTTCTTATCACTAACTACATTTTCCCCTAAAATATGGTTAATTTATGAATTGAAGCAGTGCTTCAATTCATAAATTAACCATATTTTAGGGGAAAATGTAGTTAGTGATAAGAAAATAATTTTCTCATGTCATGTACAAAGTAATGTTATTAGGCACAATAAATGCATTTATATTGTTAACCACTTGCCGCCCGCCCTATAGGCAATTGACGGCTGCAAAGTGGTTGCATAATCCTGACCGGACGTCATATGACGTGATCAGGATTATGAGCCGATGCGCGCCCCCGGGGGCGCGCATCGCGGGGATCGTTGTTGCGGGGTGTCAGTCTGACACCCGGCAACTACGATCTCGGTAAAGAGTCTCCGACGGAGACTCTTTACCACGTGATCAGCCGTGTCCAATCACGGCTGATCACAGTGTAAATGGGACGAGCCGGTGATCGGCTTTCCCTCACTCGTGTCTGTCAGACGCGAGTAGAGGAGAGCCGATCGGCTGCTCCTCTGACAGGGGGGGTCTATGCTGATCGATTATCAGCACAGCCCCCCCGAGGAAGCCCACACTGGACCACCAGGGACGCCACCAGACCACCAGGGAAAAGGTAATCCTCCCTAGACCACCAGGGATGCCAGTCAGCACAATGGATGCCAATCAGTGCCCATAATGGATGCCAATCAGTGCCCACAATGGGCATCACTGATTGGCATGCATTATTGTTTGGCACTGATTGGCATCCATTACTATAGTATAACACCAATGCCGCCTATGAGTGCCCACCTGTGCCGCCTATGAGTGCCCACCTGTTCCGCCTATGAGTGCCCACCTGTGCTGCCTATCAGTGCCCACCTGTGCCGCCTATCCATGCCCATCTGTGCCGTCCATCCATGCCAATCCGTGCCAGCTATCAGTGCCAATTTGTGCCACCTATCAGTGTCCGTCCGTGTCGCCCATCCGTGTCGCCCATCCATGCTGCCTATCAGTGCCACATATCAGTGTCCATCAATGCCACCTCATCAGTGCCACTTCATTGGTGCCACATTGGTGCCCATCAGTGCCGCCTTATCAGTGCCCATCAGTGTAGCCCCATCAGTGCCCATCAGTGAAGGAGAAAACGTACTTATTTACAAAGTTTTGAAACTGAAACAAAAAAAAAAATTTTTCAAAATTTTCTGTATTTTTTTATTTGTAGCGCAAAAAATAAAAACCATAGAGGTGATCAAATACCACCAAAAGAAAGCTCTATTTGTGGGAAAAAAATTATAAAAATTTAATTTGGGTACAGTGTAGCATGACCGCGCAATTGTCATTCAAAGTGTGACAGCGCTGAAAGCTGAAAATTGGTCTGGGCAGGAAGGTGTTTAAGTGCCCTGTATTGAAGTGGTTAATAATGACCATTGACCGACTGTCTAGGGAGGGAAAAAAAGACATTGGTAAACCCATGGTACTTTTGACTAAGATAGGTATGATAGCGACATATGAAAAATAAAATTATCAAGGCATATCCAGATGTTAAATTAAATGTTTGCCATTATGTAAAGGGTCAATCTACCAAAAATATATATTATACATACAGGTAGAGTTGAAAAATCCTTTCTTCTTAAAAGTAAATAGAAATAAGCCCTTTAGGGGTCCTAAAGGAAGTATAGTCCTAGGCAGTGACGCCCCCTCCATCCATGCGTTAGACCTTTAATCAACTTGTGGGGTGCCAGATGCATGGATTCCAATGTTTTTTTTTATTTAAGCACATCATTAGCGGCAGAGGCGCCCCAAGCACACCAGCTTGTGTGTCAATAGTGAATGAATATTCACTATTGTCTCCACTGTTCTCCTCCCGGTCAATCAGGAAGTCCTAAGACTCCCTGGCCAATCTTGTCTCAGGATACACATCCTGTTCCTGTGCGGCCAGGAGGTGAATGTGTGCTCCCAGGCAGAATCGGTCAGAGCGGCCCTAGCTCCTCCTTCCCCCTGCCTTCATTAGGTAAGGCAAATACCATCCATTTCCCATGTGGGGGGGGGTGTCGGGTGATTGGGGGCAGGCTTTTAAAACAATATGTGATCTAAAGTGTTCTTGTACATGACTTACTAAAAGCACCTTTAACCACTTTAAGACTGGGCCTCTTTTTTAGATGTGGTGTTTACAAGTTTAAAAAATTTTTTTGCTAGAAAATTACTTTGAACCCCCAAACATTATAATTTTTTTTCCAACATCCTAGAGAATAAAATGGTGTCTTTTGCAATACTTTCTGTCACGCCGTATTTACGCAGCGGTCTTAAAAGCACACTTTTAAAAAAAAAATACATTTTTGAATTAAAAAATAAGACAACAGTAAGGTTAGGCCAATTTTTTTTATATTGTGAAAGATAATGTTACGCCAAGTAAGTTAATACCCAACTTATCACGCTTCAAAATTGCTCCCGCTCTTGGAATGGAGACAAACTTTTACCCTTAAAAATCTCCATAGGCAACATTTAAAAAATTCTACAGGTTACATGTTTTGCATTACAGGGGAGGTTTGAGGCTAGAATTATTTCTCTCACTCTACCGATCGCGGCGATACCTCACATGCATTTTCATATGCGGGCGCTACTCATGTATGCATTCACTTCTGCACGCGAGCTTGTCGGGACAGGGTGTGTTTAAAACATTTTTTTTTCTTATTTATTTTACCTTTTATTTTTACACTCTTTGTCGTGTTGTGTCACTTTTATTCCTATTACAAGGAATGTAAACATCCCTTGTAATAGAAAAAAAGGCTCCGGTAAGTGGCGGGCCCTTCTCCCGTCACCGATAAAAGTGATCTCACGCCAACCACTTTTATCTTTTTCCAGGACCCCCGGCTGAACACGGGGATACCGGGGTTATGGCAGCTAGCTGCTGCCATCATAACAATGATATCCGTCCCCAACGTAGGGACATACATCGGCATGCGGCGGTCCGGAAGTGGTTAATAAAGTAATGGAAACCTGTAAAATGGGATAACAAAGATATGTTAACCACTTCCCTTTTTTGTAAAAGCCATTCTAGTTTCTGATTATCTGCTGGATTGCTTTTAGAGACAGCGGGAGGGGACTGACTGGACTTGCTGGAAGGACAAACGTGATGTCATGAGGTCACTTCCAGTTCTGGCAGATAAAAGCACTGCATTTTTTATTCTGGCAAGCAGAGATCAATATTTTTTTTATACCATGCATTCCAGGGTGGAGGAGAGATATGGGGTCTTATAGACCTCAGAAATCTCCATAAAAAGGACCTGTTATGTTTTATTTCTATCACAGGGGATGTTTACATTTTTTTTGATCGGAATAAAAGTAATCAAAAACAGGGACAGTCTAAACAAAAACGAAAAGCTGAAAACAAAAAGGTTAAAGCTCCCTGTCCACTCGTGCTCGTGTGCATAAATGGTGTTTGCACCACACATGTGAGCTAGTGTCCCAAACTTTATAGCGAGAGCACTTGACCTCCTCTGTAATTCTAAACTGGTAACCTGTAAAAAAGTTGAAAATGTCGCCTATGGAGACCTTTAAGTACTGTAGTTTGGCGTAATTACACAATTGTGCGCAGTTTTAAAGTGTGACATGTTAGACATCTATTTACTTGGCGTAACATCATCTTTTATATTTTACCAAAAAATTTGGTTTTCTAGGTTTTTCTCTAGGGCCTGTAAATAAAAATATAGATATATAATGTTTGGGGGATCAAAGTAATTTTCTAGAAAACAAAATTATGATTTTTAAATGTAGGAGAAACATACCAGAATTAGTCCAGTAGAAAAGTAGTTAAAGATTTTTTCCTTCACTTTACTGTCTGCTGTGGAGGTTAGGCTCTGAAGTTAGCATACTCATTAATATATTGTGCACTGCATTTTTAGTCATTCAGATCACATAGTCAAAAGCAAGAGAATATCAACAATCAATATCAGAATAACTGATAATCAGAGAATAACTGTATCTCAAAAAATTCTTAAGTAACGTGGACAGTCAATATGCTTCTAAATTATAATATATATAATATGTATAATGATAATTAAATTATTATATTGTACTAAAGCAGAAAACATGATCTCATCTGCCTGACTTGTACTGTGCCAGTGCAGTTTTTTCCTTCTTTTGGCACTTCTTGCATTGTCAGTCCTAGCCTGATATAGACTGCCTTTCTTTATGTTCTTCACATCTTCCTGAAAGGATAGGTTATCCCTCCTCTTGTAGAGGAGGAAGAGGGGGGCTCTGTGGGCTAGCGGCGGGCTCCTTTCTGGGTGTGACATTTGTGAACATTTACACGCACTTATGGCATTGGGGGTCTACGGGGCGTGAACTTGAAGGAGTCTGTGCCCTTGCATGTTTTTAATGACAAAACTACTGGAATGTTGACCACATTGCTACAATATTTAAATATGGTTTCTTCTTGCATGTACCCCTGAAGAAGGAGGTCATTTAGTACTCTGAAACGCGTCGGATGCAAGAAATCACAAACTGTATTGTATATTTTATATATATGATGATGTATAAATTTTAGATGTGTTGAAGCATTCCATGTTTTTATATATACATATCTTTTTTCATATATTTTCTAAATAAATACTCTTGAAACCATTAATATACTCTATCAAAATCTTTTGAAATTATATTGTGCCTTAAAAGTCCACCACCTAGTTGATCTTTTTCTTTTTTCTTTTCTTTTGCCTTTCTTCACATAGAACACTGAGCAGGTGGGACCAAGATATCTACTTCATATAGATACAAATGTATGTATTTATACTTTTATAGCACCTTAGGTGCCAATTTTAGCTATCTAGAGTTTAAATTATCTTTAAAATTAAAGGGAATTTTAGCCAGTTACAGTGCATTGGTTAAGAACAGCAGTAATGATTTCCAATGTTACAACCTGTGGGAAATTAGCGCATACTGTATGTAGCACTTGATCCACTCACCAAATTCACACAAAGGGTTACCCTTGCAAGTTTTTCCAGCATTCCATTGCCATAACACAATACACATACCAGCCACCTGTTCTTTTCTCTTAGGCACCTGTTTCTAGCCCCTTTTTGAAAAAAAAAAAGTGACAAATGGGCCTCCCCAAAAACCATGCCGGACCATTCAGATTTGGTATGGATTTTAAAGGGAACCCTGTTGGTTATGGAGCTCCAGGTGGGTGGGGGGTGGTACTTATTAGAATCTGGTAGCCACCTTTAGGATAATAAGTCGCCTGATGGGGAAGCAGTCAAGGGCTTGAAGCCTGAGGCCAGAGCAGTTATCTAAGGCCGGGTTCACATACGTGCAAATTGAATGTGGTTTTCACTGTATCCAATTCGCATGACATGCGGGTGGGACCATCTCTGCATAGGACCCTAAGGAATTTGCACCGCGGTCGCCCCGCACATGTGTGAACTGGCTCCATTGAAAGCCAGTCGCACTTGCATGTCATGCGAATTGGATACAATGAAAACCACATCCAATTCGCACATATGTGAACCCAGCCTTTAGACAACTGCTCTGACCTCAGGCTTCAAGCCCTTCTGCTTCCCCATCAGGTGACTTCCTATCTTAAAGGTGGCTACCAGATTCCAATAAGTACCACCGCCCTCCCCCCCACCTGGAGCCCCACAACCAACATGGTTCCGTTTACAATCCATACCAAATCTGAATGTTCCAGCATGGTTTTTGGGAGGACCATTTGTCGCTTTTTTTTTCAAAAAGGGCATAATATATATTTTTTTACATGTATAGCAACCATGACATAGAAAAAATCCCTGGACAACTTTTGTAAATAATGTAACGTCAACCTTCAAAAATACATACAAGAACCTCATCCTCCCTGATGAGGATCTTGTGTGTACTTTAAGGGGGAATCCCAGTGCATTATTGTAGCAAAAAAAATAAAGCTTGTAGGGAAATCTGAATTGGAGCTGCTTCATTTCCTTTTAAATGTCGTCTTTGCTATACTATTTTGTTTACATGGTAAAAACAATTTACCTCTCAGACAGGTTTAGGACCCTTCCACCCCTACTTAAAAAAGAACAACTTTCACCATTTTTAAAAGCACTGCTTCCTACAAAATTGTATTTTTCTACTTTTTTATTTTTGCATTGTCCCCTGGGGTAGTGCCCAGCCCCCTTCTTTTTTGATAAAACCTTGGCTATTAGCTTTAAGAATGAAGAACATTTATTTAATCGTTCAGCTCACATTGACTTTAATGGGGTTCAGATACCACATCTGAACTTTTGATATGTTAAGCCAAACCTCCATGAATCGAACCCAGGCGTGTTCAGCTTATTCCTATTTTTAAGCAATTTGTTTGCTTTTATGTGTTTTTAGAAACTTGCACTTCCATTTTTACAGATAAGAATAATTGTAGCGTACACAGCTTTTTTGGCAAAAAATATTGAAGATATCACTGCATGTAGACTTTAGATAAACATATTAAGTTCCCTTGGGTGGTCACTACAGGCTTGAGTTCAAGCATACACATATACAAAGATGCATGAAATACGCCAGTGTATTAAATTAACATTCTGCAAAGGCCACTTTTAAAAGTCCAGATGCCTTTATTGCTTTTGACATAGTCTGTTAGAATAAAACACTTAAAAGAAAGGCTGTTTCTATTTTTAAGTTTAAAATAATGAAAGGAAAACACAAAGAAATTCCCACATTATTAAATAAAACATTCAAGTGGCCAGAGGCCAATCATTGTCATGCCATGAACAAAAGACTTGTGGTAATATATTCCATATCTGTTTTAGAGAAACTACTGATTTTAACACATTTGCACATGATTAGACATAATGTGAAAGTTGCTTATTGAATCCAGTATTTTACTGGTGTTACTCACACCCAAGGGAACATAAGGCAGTTTCCTTCCAAAACTGTTTTGGAAAGGTAGAGTAAAATCGATTCCATACAGCAGAATCAAATCATAAATAAAGCTCTGATGACTTTAGCATGGTGAGTTAACAATATTTATAACAACATGACTTTTCCATCCCTTTCCAAAAAAGGCTGTCCTTCATATATGACCTCTTGACTTTCAGACACCCAATAAATGGTGATAACCATCACATGTATATCATTCCCAGCTTTTCAGCAGTTCAATTGTTTTATTGCTTTCCACTGGAAGTAAAGCAGGAATACCCGTGATCTAAGCTCAATGCTAAGTACATTCATGACAACCTATTTTTTTTTAACCTGTGCTCAAAAGCAGTAAATGACTGTGAAATAATTTTGCATTTTGCCTGATAAGGCAGAATTTATGTGAAATAATACACATAAATCAATTTATAAACACATTTATCTATAAAGACTCATTCTTTTTGCATTTTAAGGGGTTTTTTCAAGGTAAACCAAAGCTTGTAGTAACATTGAGAGCCATTTTCTTCTGAACCTCTACATTATCAGACCTCACCTACTGTATATGACAGTAGGTGCTACATGACATGGCAACCTAGCCACTGAGAAAAATAAAGTTTTAGCAGTCTTTTACTGGCAGTACAAGCAGTAATGGTGATGTGCAATATGCAGTAACCTATTTGCATAGGAGTGGTATTAAAGTGCAAGTCTAGCCAAATCCTTTTATCTAGATTTTAGGGAGACCAGGTTTAGAATCTCTATCAGCTTTTTATTTCTGTCTGTGACCTTTTTGAAGAAATGTACCTTCACTTCCTACTACAGATAGGGATGAGCTCGGTGTTCGACTCGAACGCATGTTTGACTTGAACATCGGGCGTTCGTCTGTTCGGCAAATTCAGAACTTTGTGGACCGTTCGCACCAAATTCGTGTGGCACGAACGGCCCACAATGCACTACGCCATCACAGTGCATTGCTGGCTCATGATTGGCCAAGCATGCACTGTGACCCCGCATGCTTGGCCAATCACAGCGCCGGCAGCGAGGAGAGCCATAATTGGCCACAGGCCAGATGCCTGTGGCCAATTATAGCTCAAGGGGTTTAGTACACGCCGCACACTATATATGGCCACCAGTGTGGCGGCCTTGTGTAGTGTGTTCCGGCGTGCAGGGAAAGAGCAAGATAGGCAGGGACAGTGTTCTTTTCTGAGGCATCTGCAGGAGTTAAAGTTAAAAGTGGGTGTTGTGTGCCTCCAGCACAGTATACATCTGTATCTACCCTTTTTTGCTGGTGTTCTCTAATACACACATCTGCAGTAGTTAGTGGGTGTTGTGTGCCTACAGCACAGTATACACTTGTATCTACCCTTTATTGCTGGTGTTCTCTCATACAGGCATCTGCAGTAGTTAGTGAGTGTTGTGTGCCTCCAATACAGCACAGTATACACCTGTATCTACCCTTTTATGTTGGTGTTGTCTAATACAGGCATCTGCAGGAGTTAGTGGGTGTTGTGTGCGTCCAGCACAGCACAGTATACACCTGCATCTACTCTTTATTGCTGGTGTTCTCTAATACAGGCATCTGCAGGAGTTAAAGTGGGTGTTGTGTGCCTCCAGCACAGTATACACCTGAAGATACCCCTTATTGCTGGTGTTGTCTGTTGCATATCTTGCATATTAGCCTTTAAAATTAGCACTTTTGATTTCAAACATTCGAGTCCCATAGACTTTAATAGGGTTCTAAAGTTTGTACGAATTTTTGTTTCGTTCGAAGGTTCTGGTGTTCGGCTCATCCCTAACTACAGAGCAGGGATAGGCAACCTAAGCACTCAAGCTGTGGTGAAACTAAAAATCCCACCATGCCTCTCTCTGCCTTTAGGAGTCATGCATGTGGCTGTCTGTCAGAATCTTGCAATGTCTCATAAGATTTGCAGTTTCACCACATTTGGTTGACTATCTCTGTTATAAAGCCCTATAGAGTGTTCTTAGTGAGTCTTATGGTGCTTACACACGATCAGACTATCCGGCAGACCTAGTCCGGCGGACAATCCACCGGACTTTCTGAAAGAGCAGACTTGCCCACACACGCCCACACATGACCGGACTTTTCCGGCGGACAATCCGCTGGATTTTTGGCGGAGGTCCACCGGACTTTTCAAATGAACGGACTTGCCCACACATGGAGAAAAGTCAGTTAATTTTGAACGTGACTCAAGGTAGATGGCAACATTGACACCTCGCTAGTCCCGTCTCCTGGTATGGATTTTAAGGTTAACCCCTACGCCAAAAAAATGGAATGGGGGTCCCCCCAAAGTCCATACCAAACCCTTATCTGAGCACACAGCACGGCCGGTAAGGAAAGGGGGTGGGGATGTGCGAGAGCATACCCACCCCAAAGCACCTTGTGTTGATGAGGACAAGGGCCTCTCCTCGTCAACCCTTGCCATTGGTTGTCGGGGTCTGCATGGGGGGCTTATCAGAATCTGGGAGCTCCCTTTAATGAGTGAATGAGTATGGGGTACGATGTATCTCTACCCATTCACCTGGGGAAAAAAGTGTAAATAAAAAAAAAACACAACACAGGTTTTTAAAGCAGTTTATTAGACAGCTCCGGGGGTCTTCTTTCGACTTCGAGGGGTCTTCTCGCCGGGCTTCTCCACTATCTTCTGCTCTTTTGCCGCTCTTTTGCTAGCGGAGGAGTCTGGCTTTCGCGTTCGTCGTCGCCGCTGACCAGGGGTTTTCTTTTCCGACTTTGGGGGTCTTCTTCCGACTTCGGGGGTCTTGTCCCACTCTTCGGTTCTTCAGCCGGGCCCCTGCTTTCTTCTTCCAGCTCTTTTACTAGCGTTGGCCCGGTCTTGTCACTGTCGCCGCCTTCTTTTTCTTCTTCCTTCTCTTCTTCCAATGTTGACACAAAGCTCTCTCCGGCCGCAATGTGGGACTGTGACATCATAAGGGGTGGGGTCACCATGTGACATCACCTGGTGACCCCGCCCATTATGCCTATATAAGTCGTAGTGCAGCATGTCCCTGGCATTACGGCCGGAGAGAACGTTGTGTCAACATCGGAAGAAAAGAAGAAGGAAGAAGAAGGCCGCGACAGAGACAAGACCGGGCCAACACTAGTAAAAGAGCTGGAAGAAGAAAGCGGAGGCCCAGCAGAAGAACCGAAGAGCGGGACAAGACATCCGAAGTTGGAAGAAGACCCCCGCAGTCGGAATAAGACTCCCGGTCAGCGACGACGATGAACGCGGAAAGCCAGGCTCTTCTGCTAGCAAAAGAGCGGCAAAAAAGCAGAAGATAGCGGAGGAGCCCGGTGATAAGACCCCCAAAGAGGGAAGAAGACCCCAGAGCTGGCTAATAAACTACTTTAAAAACCTTTGTTGTTTTTTTTTATTTATATTTTTTTCCCCAGGTGAATGGGTAGGGGTACATTGTACCCCATACTTATTCACATAGAGTAGGGGGCCAGAATCTGGAGGCCCCCTTATTAAAGGGGGCTCCTGGATTCTGATAAGCCCCCTGACCACAGACCCCAACAACCAATGGCCAGGGTTGTCGAGAAGAGGCCCTTGTCCTTATCAATATGGGGACAAGGTGCTTTGTGGTGGGGGGCGCAGGGCCCCCCTTCCCCAAAGCACCCCCCATGTTGAGGGCACACGGCCTGATATGGTTCAGGAGGGGGGCGCTTGCTCGTCCCCACCCCCTTTCCTGACCGGCCAGGCTGCGTGCTCGAATAAGGGTCTGGTATGGACTTTGGGGGGACCCCCACGCCATTTTTTCAGCGTAGGGGTTCCCCTTAAAATCCATACCAGGCAAAGGGACTAGAGAGGTGTCAATCTCGCCGATGGAGGTGGCGACATTGACTTTCTTTGCTAGTCACGTCTACCTGAAGTCACGTTCAAAATGAACGGACTTTACTCCGTGTGTAGGCAAGTCCGTTCATCTCAAAAGTCCGGTGGTCTAGGCAGTCCAGCAGACAATTTTAAGTCAAGACTTCTTTCTAAGTCCACACACGGCGAATTGTCCGATGGACTCTGGTCCGCCGGACTAAGTCCGCCGGATAGTCCGATCGTGTGTACGTGGCATTAGAGACATTGCTCATATGAACTTATGTACAGTTTCATAATTGATTAAGCATTGTTCTTTAATGTTTGCACACCCTTTTGCCATGTCGACATTATTTGCATTGTTAATTCTACTCTGCACTTGTTTAGTTGAGTTCAAGTTAGGCCGCATACACACGGGCCGACTGTCTGTCCAACTTAGTCCGCTGAAACGTGTTTCAGCGGACAGTCCGCTTGTGTGTGAGTTTCAGCGGACTTTTTCAGCGGACAGTCTGGCGGACTAAGTCTTTCGGAATTTCCGTAATATTGTCCGTCCAACTTTGTTTTCAGCGGACAGTCCGCTCGTGAGTAGGCAAGTTGGACGGACTAAGTATGACGCATGCCCAGAAAGGATTTACAGGGCGGACAGGGCGGAAGCGCTCGGTCTTGTAAAACTAGTGTTCGTATTGAAGCTAGCATATTCGTCATGCTGCTAATTTTGTGTTTTTTTAATATAGCCCATTCTTTTCTTCATAATGCAAGAAAAGTGAAGTAGCTTTGCTGCTTATATTCACACAGAGTTATACCAAATGTTTTTATTCATCCTCATCCTATGATTAATCTTCCAATTTTAGAAAAATATTTTAAAAAATAAATAAAAAAAACAAAAAAAATATCCAAATATATATATATATATATATATATATATATATATATATATATATATATATATATATATATAAAAACAAAAAAAACAAACAAAAAAAATATATATATATATATATATATATATATATATATATATAAAATATATATATATATATATATATATATATATATATATATATATATATATATATATATATATATATATATATATATATATATATATATAAATTAAAAAAAAAACATCAAAAAAACAAAACAAAAAAAAATGCATGCATTAATATAAAGGGGACATTCACATCATATTCCTGTCATGGATATTAAAAGTCATGATGAAATGAATACAAACATACAATGCATATAATGCATATAATGCAATATTAAAAGAAAAAACT
This sequence comes from Lithobates pipiens, assembly GCF_037356315.1. NCBI lineage: Eukaryota > Metazoa > Chordata > Amphibia > Anura > Ranidae > Lithobates > Lithobates pipiens. Next base: position 285,892,920 of record NW_027507718.1, on the reverse strand, counting down.
TACCTTCATATATTCCTTCTGCAGGACCCGAATAATGGCAGAACAGGTCTCTGGAATAATGATCCCCAGAGCCTGGGGGGAGATGCCTGTCGAGAACTTGAGGTCCTGAAGGCTTCTCCCTGTCGCCAAGTAGCGCAACGTGGCGACGAGCCTCTGTTCCGGAGTGATGGCTTGCCGCATGCAGGTATCCTGCCTGCTGATATAAGGGGTCAGCAAAGCCAGCAGACGGTGAAAAACGGGGTCCGTCATCCTGAGATAATTCCTGAAATCATCAGGATTATTCTCACGGATCTCACGGAGTAAAGGCATATGCGAGAATTGGTCATGCTGGCGCAACCAATTCTTTGTCCATGAACTCCTCCTCACCCTGTTCACAGACTGGGCTCGGGTCAAAGTATTAACCCCAACACCAAGCCCCAATATAGCACGAACTCATTCCCGAGTACGTCCACTCTCCATGGCTTTGAAACGGTCGGCTGGACAAACAAGCTCAACTGAACGCACTGAAGAACAGCCAGACCTATGAAGAACGACCTGAAACCCAGAAACGAGCGGACCAGAAGCGCCTAACAACAGGTACAACTGATCCACACGTACCGAAAGACAGATACAAACCTCACAGGTAGACTGCGCCGCAGTAAACGGACAAATTAAGCTGAAGTCTGAAAAGCGCGAATCGTCTCTAACCAAACTTCTACTAACGCAAAGTCAGCAGAAGGAGCCCAAAGGGTGCTTTGCTGTGTCTTGGACTTCCTATTTCTAGTCCCGTCGTACGTGCCGTACGTCATCGCGCAAGCTTTCGGCGGACTGTCTGTTCATCGTGTGTGGTCAAGTCCGTTCATTCGAAAGTAGGACGGACTGTCTGTCGGATTGTCTGACGAACTTAGTTGGCCAGACAATCCGCCCGTGTGTACGCAGCCTTAAAGATATCTTCTGTCTAATTATTTGGTTGATTCCTCGTACCTGTTACTCTTGGCATTTCCAAACAGGATCAGCCATGTCAGACAATGGTGATGGGAGTAGCACAATGGCAGTGCCTGGCAATAATATTACAGAGGGAAACAAAGAACCTATTGCCACTGCAGTAATAAAACCCTCTTCCCTTTGCAAATTCCATAACAACCCATAGCCAGGTCAGGATTTTACTGATTGAATCAAGAGATTGTGGCAGGCAGGACTGGTTATTAATGCCTTGGGGGGAAGCAAAAAGGTTAATTCACTTGTAAAAATTGTTAATAGCTTAGAAGCAGGTGGTAGAATTAGGGGACCTAAGGCCGCGTACACACGCGCGGACTGTTCGCCCAACTTTGTCCGTCCAACAGTTTCGGCAAACAGTCCGCTCAAACTTAGCATGGACGGACATGGCCACACACGACGGACGAACAGTTTGCTGAAACCGTGCACGATGACGTGAACGGCACGTACGACGGGACGAAAAATACGACGTCCTATACACTGCATTATAGCTTTCGGCGTGAAAATCCTTTCTGAGCATGCGCGCAACTTTGTTTGACGAACAAGCCTACACACGGGCGGACTGTTCGCTCAAACAAGGTTTCAGCGGACAGTTTTTCGGAAATTCCGAAAAACCTTGTCCGTCCAACTGTCCGCTGAAACTGTCCGCTGAAAGCCCACACACGAGCGGACTGTCCGCCCAAACACTGTTCAGCGGACAAAGTTGGGCGAACAGTCCGCCCGTGTGTACGCGGCCTTAGGGTTCATTTCATTAGAAGTAAGTCCAGGTTGCAATATGCACTGGAAGACAAAATTGGCAGAAATCCACCAAATCATAAATGGCTAAGTAGGATGACCCATCATGGCTGAGGTAGAAGGAACAATTTTTAGATGGACTGCTGCCCAGCAATATCAGATAAACCTTGCAGGAGAAAGTGTGGGAGCAACCTCAATTTAAAGTTTCATGAACTGCCACCATGGCATGTCAGGAACAGAGACATACAATCTGGGACCATCATAGACAGGAAACTAATAAACTCCTCAGCAACCATGGGAGAAATTACAGAAGGGGGTTCAGTTCCAGTCGGTTATCTGCTTAATCAGGAGCAGACAGGAATACTCTTCTAAGCGGAGAGGAGCGGATGCCCCTCTTGGAAAAGGAGAACACCGCTTCAGAGGCAGCCAAGGCAAACAAGGTCACCATCCCCATGTTGGGGCTGTTGATTTGGGCTATCTCAAGAGAGGATGCACCCAACCATAAACAGAGGAAGCCACTAACTAGAATGCCCTGTTTCCAGGAGTCAATCAGTAGGGCAGCAAGGTGGAACAACCCTTCCAACCAAGAACTGATAACAGTTTTTAATACCAGCTTACAAGACATTACTGTGCCACAACCTGCAATACTTTCTAGAGAGGATTGCTTTTAATACCCTTACAATAAGGTAAATATTCTAAGGATTATGTTGTGCTGGATACTTGCTTTGACTAATACACCATGGATATCATTGACAGTCACCACTGTGAGTTCCCCATTGAAATAGACAGGATTGCTTAAATGAAAGTGAAGCTGTACAGGCAGGACCTCAACCAGATGGGTTAATGATTCTATGCCTCTTTAGGAATGGGCATGGATGTCATCCGAGAACTGTAGCCTTAGATACTGAAGGGGTGCCCTGCACACATGGGCACATGATAGAAAAATCAGGCAACCGAAAGCACTTGAAGAGTATAATTGGGCAGAGACAAGAAAAACAAAGAGATGATGCAGTGTTTGCCTTCCAGTAGTAGTAGATTGAAGCTATTACCAAAAACTATAACTGGCATAGTACCACTGGATTGGGGCAAGGCCAACATAGTGCCCATATTTAAAAAGGGGTCAAAGTTTTTACCAAGTAACTATAGACCTGTTTGTTTAACTTCTATATTTGGGAAGATATTGGAATAAAAGAACACATAGATCTGTTTTTTCCTAAAAAAGATTGTCAGACATATTTTTTTTCTTTTTTGAGGAGTTGAGCAAAACCTTGCACAAAGGGTTGACTGTGGTCATGGTATACTTGAATTTTGCAAAAGAGTTTGACACAGTTCCCCACACACGGCTAATGTGTAAGGTAAAGCACGGGGGCGAAGAATAAGGGTTGCAAGGGTCACAATCGCAACCTCACCGCTAGCTCCAGGGGGCCCCTGTAGCATCCCTGTCATATTATCACATCCTCCACAAAATCCAGCTCGATCTGCCCTAGGGCCCCACAGCCATGCTACAGTACTACTTTGCCTTCCACAGTCCACACCCCTCTGTTCCCATTGGCTGGGGAGAAGCTGTGAGCCATTTCCTGAATGGAGAGGAGCACTAGGTGAGAACCAGGATGGGGAAGTGTCTGTGATGTGTGATGGCAACATGGAATGGTAACCAAGCTAAGCGAGGCAAGAGGAGGAGAATGCTGTCCTGTAGCCACGATGGAACCGATGCCACTGGTGAGGTATGACACTGTTCAGTGTCTCCTAGTCACCAGCTGGGATTCTCTGTACCCCTCACCCGGGCATGTCTACTTACCCCACTTCGCTGACAACTGGGGAAAAGAAACACACCTCCGGTAGGCGACCTTCCCCCAACATCTGCCAACACTGACAGAGAAACCTTCAGAAATGGCTAAAAAAAATCCCTTAACACATCCTCAGGGGGCCCCTGAAGGGCTGCAGGTTCCAGATTTTGTGTCACATGGCTCTGCCCTCCCAGTTCTAAGTTGCCCCCACCCCCCCAAAGTCCCCTGACCAGCCCCTCCACCCTGCATGCTTTGTCCGGCTGCAGAGCTCCTTTCCCATCACAGCACTCTATACTGTTCCTCCTCTGCTGGGCTGAAATCACACTCCTTTAAAACACAGCCAGTTAGCCATGATCTGCCTACTGCAACTACACTGCCGTTCTGACCAGAGGATTTATCAAGTCAGAAGGGCAACATAAAATCCAGATACGCCCTGTGAAGGCTGGCAGACTGTGTGTAAAGGAATGTGATTTCAGCCCTGTGTAGTGTGGGGGAGGGGACTGTATACAGTGCTGGGATGGGAAAGGAGCTCTGCCAAGTGACCTACCAGGGGTCCCTGTCCTCTGATTTTCCAGCAGTTATCCCTGTCCTCCGATCCTCCAGCGGTAATCCCTGTCCTCTGATGTAAAAGAGGAACTCTGGGAACTCTGAACTCTTAAGCCACGCTGAATATCTTGGCATGTGGTGGATGTATCTGCACGCAAGTTGAAAGTAATGAGGTGGACCCAGGTCAACTTTTGCATCGGGGCCCACAAGCTTCAAGCCATGCCTCTGAGGTAAAGTCTACAGGCTTCAAAAAATTAGTTACTGTAAATGGATAGAAAATTGGATAAAAGGCCTTATTATGAGAGTAGTGGTTAATGATTCATACTCCGAATGGTCTAAGCGTGTTGGTGTTGTACCCCAAGGTTCAGTGTTGGGACCCTTGCTTTTGAATATATTTATAAATGATATAGGGTCTTGAATTAAAAGTACCATTTTAGTCTTTGCAGATGACACCAATCTATGCAGCGGAATAACGTCCTTACAGGATGTCTCCAACTTGCAAGCCAACCTAAATGCACTGTTTAATCAGGAACTTGTGTAACAAATGAGGTTTAACATTACGTTAATAAATGTAAAGTGATGCACCTGTGATACGTGTGTGTGTGTGTGTGTGTTTTTCTATGTTGGTGTAACTGGATGGACTTTTTTCAACCAGATTAATTATGTAATTATGTAACAAAGGAACTGCTGAGTCAGTGGTCCTGTTTCATCCCGAGAATTGGTATGCTGTACTGCAGACGCTGACCTTCAATCTGGGGACTGAATGCTAGTCCAATGCAAATGCATACACCATCAAGGAAAAGTGGAAACACTGTGAGAAGATGTCTTTGGAGAGTTGCCCTACAGCAGTCTATTTCAGGAGTGTCAGTCTATGATATTTAGAGAGAAGATACTCAAGAAAAACTGACACACGTACATTGTAAGCTCCTCAAGCTCATAGAGAACCACATGGGGCCCATAGACATGTTGTATAAGAATCTGACCAAGTTTGTGAGTCACAAGCATCTTGGTCACCAGAGGTTTAATGGTGGTTGCATCCTGCTTTTTTACTATTTCCGCCAAAACCCCCAGGAGAAGCAATAAATCCTGACAACCAGATCAGGTCCTTGCTCCCATGGTAGAGCCCTCTGAAATCACCATCCACTTATATGTCTGAAGACAGAGAGGCATTGCCCCTTGTCCCAGAAGATGGAGCTGAGACTCAAGCCCTAAGGCTTTCCCTAGAAATGTAACTTCAGGAAACCCCCTGAATAATTTACACAGTTTGATTTTATCTGGTCTGAGAACTTCCCAGGGGCAGCACGTTCAAGTGGAGTGGAGTGTCACAAAGTACCCATTTACTTATCATGCTTAGATGCAGGTGTGGGCCTCTTTAACTTCTTTTATCACATTCTCCTGGGTTTTTAAAAGCCCCTGGACACACACAGTGGATATAAGTTTCTCTGCTTCCCTCTTTCAGTAGTTTACAGAGACTGCACCTGCTGAGGCAGAGGTGGTTGGGTATGTTTTCTGCCACCAGGTGTTTGGTCCCCTTGTTGGTCTGAGTTTGATAGCATGCATTTTCTACCGAAGACTCAACCACTGTCAAAAGTAGGGCGGATAGTACGGCGGACTTAGTACGCCGTATTAGTCCGCTGAAAAAGTGCCGTGTGTGGGCAAGTAGCCCGTTCGGAAAGTCCGACGGACAGTTTGGCGGGAAGTCCGCCAGACTAAGTCCGTCGGATAGTTGGCAACGTGTGTACGCGGCATAAGTCCGCCGTACTTTCGGGTCAAAAAAGTATGCCGGAGGCTACACCCGGTGGGATTGTCCGGCGGACTTGAGTTTGCCGGACTTTTCCACCCGATTGTTTGATCGTGTGTACGCGGTATTAGTGTCAAAGTCAAAATGTTGAAGAACTTGCTTACTTTGACTGCATCCAGAGAATAGCCATCCGCTGGATGATCACTCAGGTTGGACAGTCCCTCTCTCACAAGGCCTAGCAGCCAACAAGGTGCTTACTTAGGAACCAGTCTCTGCCACAGATGTTGTTGTAGAACATACAAGATAAAGTCTCTGCCACAGATGTTGTTGTAGAACACGTAGGGAAACTAAGCTTGAAAACACTTGTAGGATACCTGGATATTTCAGCCAGCTTGGTGATATCCACAAGAATTCTCTTGGGTACTTCAGCCCTTCCAGGCTCTTACTAAGAAACCAACCCGTACGTGGTCTTCTTCTGAAGAGTCCTCCCCTGGAATGCTTGAAGTCACTGGGTCTCTCCCAAACCGGAGACGGCACCCACCCACCTCAGAATCTTTCTTTAGTTTCTTTGCCTCGGGCTAGCCAGCCCCGAGACATCAAAATCGGGTGGATCCACACCCCAGGCCATGGCCTTCCTGGGGGCTGGTCAGGAGGACCAGGACCATGAAGTCAGTACATCATTCTGGACAGGAACCCCGAACCACATGAAGTCCACATCTTAAGTACCCTCTCCCAGAAAGCACAACGAGAGCGCCACTCCCCCTGGATGGGCTCCGAGAGAGAGTAACTTAAGCACCTAACCAGACCATAGTTCCATGCCTGCCAGAAGAGACGGTGCCCCCTGTGGCCAGGCTGAACATCTCACAGTCTAGTCAGACTGATGCTGAAGTCTAAATTTAGACAATTGTACCCAAACCAAACTGCAGTTTAGGCATAACTTTAACTTTGAAAAAGGCATAGCCCGTGCTCTTCAGGAGCCACCGCTACACTCCTATTAAACAGGGGCAGAAAAATTGGGCCTTATGCACTGGTGGTGGTGCCCTGAAACAAAAATGTTCTTAGAAGCTATCAACAGGAACATTGAGGAGGAATAGGATAGTCACTCAACATAACAGGATAGTCACTCAGCATAGGCAGTCTTCAAGGGATCTCACATTCATAGAAACATTAATTGGTTATATCAGCATCAGGTGCTTGGTAGCTTGTGATCCAAGACTGATTCATTTTTATGAAGGTGAACTGATCAACTGAGTCTGTGGACAGGGCTCTCTGTGATTGGTTACAAAGCCTCCAGCAACACTGAATGTACATTCAGAATGAACGATGGATACAGGACAGGCCAGTAGCTCGATTTTAATGTGCAAGCTCTGGCCAGTGATCTATCCTCAACACCCAGTAACCCTGTGGATTTTCGTGTTGGAAAGGCCTCCAAATCTGATCTTGCCCCTTGGCATTCCTGCGCTATGTAAATCAGACGCTGGCAATGGTTGCTGGAACTGATCAAACCTTGGGGCTGCGGATTAAATAATTGTCTGAACGCAACGGTCAGATGGCCACTTTCTCCACTGCTCCTTCTGTGACCCTCAGCAACATGTTGTCCAGGAGGACCAGGAAAATTGTAACCCCCCCCCCCCCCCCCCGGCTCTGGAAATGCATTGCACAAACCTTTCTGCAAGGCCTCCTGAAGATGTTTCATCCTCTGCTCCCTCTGCAAAGGCTGGATAAGTTCCGCAAACTTACCATTGTAACGTGGATCAAGAAGGGTTGCCAGCCAGCAATGATCCCTCTCCTTGATACCAAGGAGGGCCTTGAGAGGTAAGGAAGTCCTCCTCTTCCTCCCTCTGTTCTGTCTCAAGTGCCCTGTCCATTATTCCACAAAGCCTGTGCTCCAACAGGAAGACAAGAGGGACAGTATCATTGATGCATGCACTGTCACTGCTCACCATCCTCGTGGCCTCCTCAAATGGTGACAGGACAGTGCATGCATCCTTGATCAGTAACCACTGGTGTGGTGAAAAAAAGCCAAGCTCCCCTGACCCTGTCCTGGTGCCATCCTCACACAGGTACTCATTGATGGCCCTCTGCTGCATGTGCAGCCGCTGTAGCATTGCCAACATTGAGTTCCACCTGGTGGGCATGTCACAAATGAGGCGGCTCTTGGGCAGGTTGCAATCCCTTTGAAGGCCCCCCCCCCATGACTTTTCCATCAAAATCAACAATGCAACCATCAGTCCCTCCCCTCACACCAGGGTACTAGGTGTAATCCTAGACTCTGACTTAAATTTCAGCCTCAAATCCAATAGATGTCAAATGTTTGTATAATTCACCTTCGTAACATCTTAAATTTGCCCCTTTTTAACAAATTAAACCACCAAGCTCCTCATTCACTCCCTTGTTATCTCTTGCCTTGACTATTGCAACTCCCTTCTCAATGGCCTGCCTCTCCATAGGCTATCCTCTCTTCAGTCTGTCATGAATGCTGCTGCCTTATACACCTTGCCAACCACTCAGTGTCTGCCAACCCTCTCCTCCAATCCTGAACACTGGCTCCCAATCACCCAGTAAATTAAATTCAAAATACTAACCACAACATACAAAGCCATTCACAATTCTGCCCTGAGCTACATCACCAATCTTGTCTCCAAATATCACCCAAATCATCCTCTCCGCTCTTCTCAAGACTCCTACTCTCAAGCTCTCTCGTCTCCTGCTCTCATGCTTATCTCCAGGATTTCTCCAGAGCCTCTCCCATCCTCTGGAACCTTCACCTGTCTGGCTATCCCCTACTCTTGCTACCTTCAGGCGATCCCTGAAAACTTATCTCTTCAGGAAAGTCTATCATGTCTCTAACTAATCTTTTACCACTTCCATCAACTCATTCCCCACAGTTACAACCTTTTGTATCACCTGACCCATCCTATTAGATTGTAAGCTCCTCTTAATCCTTTTGTATTTTATTGTATTATAGCTGTATTGTCTCCCTTTTATATTGTAAAGTGCTGCGTAAACTGTTGGGGCTATATAAATCCTGTATAATAATAATAAAGGTCAGCCAGCCGAGCACTGGCATTATATGACTGGCGGAAATGCCCACAGACTTTTTTGGCCTGCCTCAGGAGATCCTGTAAGCCCGGGTACCTGCACAAGAACCACTGCACCACCAAATTAACGTGAGCCAAACAGGGAACATGGGTTAAGTGTTGTGTTGCTATAGCCAATTTTGCATATTGCCTTGATAGCAATAATATAGTTAGGTTTGGTAAGAGCATATGTTTACAGGGCCCTTCCCCCTCCATTGATATGTGAATAAACCAGATTGATAGGCTTTGGAGCTGAGCAGAGGAAGTTGGTATGTGCAGGAAATGGGTGGGAGGGGCATGGAGAGGGTTTGAAAGAAACTTGTGTTCGGAAAACAGAGTGGTGTTTGGAAGGACAAAGAGGAGACATGGCTGCCAGAAGCTGGAGAACTTTGTGAGTTGGACTGAGCAAAAGGACCATGGATGACATCTTGACCCCTAAGTTGAGTAATTGTTTAGTTTACTTAATGTGTACAAATTGTACATGCTTATATGTGTAGGCATATATTTTGTAAGCTATAAGTTGTGTTGTGTTGTTCATCTTACAGTTTGTATGTGCAGATTTTTCCCTGTTTCGTAAAGCATTGATACACTTCAGAAGTCTAAGCTTCCTTGGTTTTACCACAAGAACTTAATAGATAGATGCAAAGCATTACAAGTGTCCCTGTCGGAGGGAGGAGAGGAGGTTGGTGCCATTGTCGCAAACCACCATTCCTGGCTGAAGCTGGCGTGGAGTCTTCCCCTGCAGAGCTAGCTGACAGAATCTCTGCCCCAGTGTGGCTCCTGTCCCCTAATCAGACCAACTCAAGCACTGCATGGCATCTTTTTGCCTGAGTGCTTGCGTAGCCCCTTGAACACCTACGGAGCAGCGCTGATTCCAAAGACAAATCTGCAGAGGAAGAGGCCATAGAGGAAGAGAAGAGGAGGGGGTGGAGGAGAGATGTGTGGCAGAATCACCACTACTAGTATTTTGGAGGCGAAGTGGCAGAACAAGCTCCAACAATACTGGACCCTGTCCTGTATCCTTCCCCAGAGTTACCCAGTGCGCCATGAAAGAAAGCTAACGTCCCTGTCCATGCCTGTCTGACCATGAGTCAGCGGTAATATGCACCTTACTGCTGACTGCCTGTCCAATGAGGCCAAAACATTGCCTTCCACATGCCGGTAGAGAGCCGAAATGGCCTTCCCTGAAAAGAAATGGCACGTGGGAACCTGCCACTGAGGTACCACACATTCCACAAATTCACGAAAGGGGGCAGAGCTTACCATCTGAAAAGGCAGCAGTTGGAGTGCTAGTAATTTAGCCGCTGAGGATGTGGATGGCTGGGACCAAATTTCTTTCTATGGTTTAGCAACTGGGGTAGGGAATTTTCCTGCTACAATCGGATGTTGGTGTAGCAGATTGCCCACAAGTACTTGGCACACCTAATTCTACACCTTCATTCCTCTCAGTGCAAGTTTCTGAGAGGACTGAAGGTATAGTGGGGTTGGAGATCCCAGCTGATGAGGAGCAGAGAGAGGTCCGCCTTGTACTTTGGTGGGAGTCTTTTAAGTACTGTTGCCAATGGACTGCATGGGAGGTCCATATGTCTGGTCTAGCATGTAGTGCCCAAGTGGCTGCTGTTTTGGTCATGCTTGATATGCTTCAGACATACGTTGCAAACAGCAACGGTGCTGCACATGTAGGCCCACACCAAAGAACTTTTTAAAATATGCGGGAAGTCAGCAGCACCCTGCACTGTGTGATGCAGTTGGCCCCTGGAGGGCATCCTGCCTTGTTGGAGATGTGCCTCCTCCTCCTCTCTTCTATCAGGCACCCACGTAGAGTCAGTGACCTCATCATCCCCTCCCTCCTCATTACTGGAACAAACCTGGCAGTATGCTGCAGCTGGGGGAATATGACTGCCAGTTTCTTGTCCTTCTTGGGCACCCCTTCTCTCTGGGCTCACGTTGCTGCTTCCTCAACCTGGGTACCATCATCAGAGCCTTCAAAACGCTGTGCATCCTCCTGCAGCATGTACCCAACACTGTGGTGAAACAGTTCGGGGGAATCCTCCGTGCATGATGGTGGGGCTAGGGAAGGAATGACTGATGACATTGAGTTGATGGAATAGGCCGCTACTTTGGCAGCTGCATTGGCAGGTAAACTACTCTGAGCCTGGGTGACAGAGGATGAGGAGGATGAGGACGACTTAGTTATCCACACTACCAACTCTTCTGCATGTTGTGGATCAACACGGCCAGCTGCTGAAAAAAAGGATGCCCCATGGTCACGTGCTGAGGATGCACCGTGTCCATGACCAGCACTGTTGGCTGTAGACACAGAGCTTGCTTGCCCTCTTTTAGTGGCCTGTGAGTGTCTGCCTCTCCTTGGTGGCCCTCCAGACATGCTGTAAAATTTTATTAGCAAAACATCGCCTGAAGTTTACTAGAAAAATACACCAGGAATGGCATGCAGTCAGATATAGACTTGGTTAGACTAGAATGCAGTGACTATATCTATGTAGGAGACTGTATATATATATATTTAATGCACTGCAGATCACTGAATCACCTGCCTGCTAGCTTGAAAGTGTATTTGAAAATGAACACCAGCAATGGCCTGCAGTCAGATATAGGCTTGGCTAGACTAGAATACAGTGGATATATATGTAGGAGACTGTATATATATATATATATATATATATATATATATATATATATATATATATAATGCACTGAAGATCACTGAATTACCTGCCTGCCTGTAAGTATATTTGAAAACGTACACCAGCAATGGCCTGCAGTCAGCTATAGGCTTGGCTAGACTAGAATACAGTGGATATATATGTAGGAGAATATATATTTATTTATTTATTTTATGCACTGCAGATCAATGAATCACCTGCCTGCCTGAAAGTATATTAGTAACAGTACGCCAGGAACGGACTGCAGTCAGATCTAGCTAAACTGGATACAGTGGATATATATATATATATATATATATACATATATATATATATATATATATATATATATATATATATATATATATATATATATATATATACTGAATCACCTGCCTGCCTGAAGTATATTAGAAAGAGTACACCAGGAATGGACTGCCGTGAGATATAGCTGAACTGGATACAGTGGATATATATATATATATATATATATATACATATGGCCCATAATGTTTGTATTTCGATGAACGGGCGAATAGCCAATGTTCGAGTCAAACTCATCAATGTGACGGTTACTGTTTGTGAGGCCAAGTACAAGTAGTTGTTGTGTACTGTACTGTTTACAGAAGTAGTGCTTTTTCTCTTGCCTGTTACTATGGAGACTTATAGAGACTGTGCTGACAACTAGTGCTCTTTTAAATTTTCAGATACATTACTCTTATGAGCTCTTCATAATATAGTTTCACAATCATTTTAACATTGTTCTGTACTGTACGTAAACTCTTTTGTCATTTTGACCCTCTTTGTACTATTAATTCTACTTTGCATCTGTTTAGTAAAGTTCAACTTAAAGCTATGCTCCTTTTGATTTTTGGGCTATTCCCTCATACCTCATGCAGGTACTATCCATTGTCGGATATTCCATATTTTGGTGTTGCTAAGCTTCTGTACACACCTGAACTCAGTAAGGCATTAGGTTTGAATATGCATCCAAACACTGACTCAATATTTGAGCAATATTTTCTGTATGTGCTCTTGAATCCCAAACTGCTTCTTCTTATTTACTGCTGTTTCTGATTAGTTGCTCTTATTAAAAACTCTGGATCCAGTTTCCTAAGCTCTGTCTTTTGTCTGTTCTGACTTACTGTCTGATTCTGTAACTCTGACCCCTGGTTTGAACTTGGCCACTTTTCTGCCTATGATTTGGAATTCTGGTTCTGCCCCTTTATTAGATATCTTCACCTATGCAATGTTGACAACTGCTCCTTGGAAGCTAAACATATCCTTACTATCAGGGGCTCTGTAAAGACCATAACCTAATGGTGATAAAGAGGACCCACCTAAGCTATGATAGATTCACATATGTTATCAATATTTGACATTTTTTCTGACAATATTACTTAGCAGAAAAGACCATTGTGTATATTACGGACTGGTAACTGTTTACAGAAGGGCCACAATTTACCCTGCATTTTTCTGTGGAATAGTAAATTATGGTTACAGTAACTGCAAGCTATTAAAATAGTTTCTTCAGAATCCCCTTCTGTATATGCTCCACACACTGTAACTTGGCCAAAACAGTAACCAACACTGAGATATATTAATTGGTGCACATAAGTTCATAATCATTGTTTTAGTCGTAAAAGATCTAATAAAGAGGATTTATATATGTTGGAGAAAAAAGGTGTTTCAGTGTTCATCTAATTCGTTTCACTATGTCAGGATATCATTACAGTATTTTGTACAATATGTTATTCAGGTCAAACAATTACATTGAAAATAATGTTTTTTTTTACTGTTGTTTTTTTCTAACATACTTAATCCTATAACCTATAAACCCATATCCTATAATCCTATTAACTCAATGTTTGTGGGTAAGCCATTGAATATATTTAGGAAAGGTTATTTTACCCAATAAATGGTGTAATGGTAGAATGACAGTGAAGGATTTGATTCAAGCCGTAGGCAAGGTATTAATACAAAAAGGTTGTTAAGAAATTTGAGAGGTGCAGACAATATTTTTCTTGCATACATGGTGTAATATGAAGAAGTGATGAAGTAATATGATATTAAAATGAGATACCTTGAAAAACATAAGTGCTTTTAGAAATATATATATATATATATATATATATATATATATATATATATATACACAAATTCTTAAATTTGCAGGGATGTGTAACAGCTAACAGCAAGTCTTCAATCATTACAATAGATGAAAATGTTTTTTATGCGCTATAATTTCCACACAGTTTACTGTATGCACTCATTAGTGGAGTGCAAACAGGCTTGAATGGGACCTATTGTGTTTTTTTAAGTTTTAAAATGAATATGATCAAACATAAGGTTGGAACTAATGGTGTGGGTCAATTAAATTTACAGTATTTTCTTAAAGAAAAACAAAACATTATTTAAATATATTTCTCAATAATGCCAAAGAATATAACTCCACTTTCTGTTCACCGAATGTCTTTTCAAACTTAGAAATAGTTTTGTAAAAGTAAGACTATTTGTAAAAGTAGGAGTGGCATCATCACTTTGCTGAACATAGTTTGTGCAGTGAGCAGAGGTGTGTGTGGGTGCTGGAACCCAGAAACTTGAGCTTTGGATTAGATAAAGTATCCATTCTTAGGTCCACATCTTACAGGTTAATCGGATCTAATTAACTAGTCTCAACTGCACAAAAATCTTTTTATATGTGAGCTGATTACAGCTTAAGGGCTCCCCTGCTTGCATTCTCTCTGCTGTTAGAGCCTGTTACTGGGCAAAAGGCTTACTGCTGACCAAAAAAATGCAAAAATGTCCATGCACTGTCTTTTTATTTGGGGAACCTATTAAGAGATGCTCTGTTTATCAGAAACTACCATAGGTTTAGTAAGTGGTCTGCAGGAGCAGATTTTGTTTAAATTATGCTATGGGATTGTTGTACAAAGCCTTCCTGCACTGAAAAGTATTTGATTACATGAGATAGCTTTTTGGAACTGATGAAAAGAGAAAGGAAACAGTCATACTATTGTAAATTGCTCATGAGATATAGATCCCACCGGAGACAATCACTACTAGGGGTGCAACAGATCAAAAAACTCATGGATTGCATCGTTCCTTGGATCAGAGTCACGGATCGGATCAGCAAATAATAATTGAATTTGCAAAAACCTGTGAAAATTCCACCACCATATAGTCCCCACTGTAATATCCATGTCATCTCCCCCACTGTAATATACATCTCCCCCACTGTAATGTTGGCTGAGCATGGCTGGGTACAGCTGGGTATCGCCGAGTATGGCTGGGTATTGCTGGGTATGGCAGAGTATTGGCAGAGTATTGGCAGGGTATGGCAGAGTATTGGCAGGGTATGGCAGGGTATTGGCAGGGTATTGGCAGGGTATTGCAGAGTATTGCAGAGTATAGCAGAGTGTAGCAGAGTATGGAGGGATGGCTGTGACTGCAATTGTAATTCTAAACTACAGATCCAGCCCACAGCACTGCTTCCATCCAATCGCCCCTCCACTGTACAGATCTGTACACAGAGGGGAGAGAGGAACCAGCGTCATCATGACGCCAGTTTGTTTACAAAGTGATCGCTCTGTCTTTTGACGGAGCAAACACATTGTAAACGCCGAGAAATGGCCGCCTCTCCGGAACTAGGCCAAAGCCACGGCCTTTCTTAAGGCCGAGTCCACGGAGCGCTCCGCAGATCGCGGTGTGTGCCGATCAGAACAGGGTGACCCGTTCGGTAGACTTGTGCACAACAGAAAAATTTCATTTAGTTTCGGTCCGTTGTCATTCGTAAAATACATCATTTCGTTTTGTTATATTCGTTATGTTACGTTAATACGTTTTCGGATAATTCGTTATTATTCGTAGAGTGTCGAATTCATTAGTTCGTATTCGTTGAAATTCGCTATTTATGTATGTATAGACATTTGTGATAATGATTCGTAGTTTGGAAAGTCGTTTGTTTATTGAATCTTTTAACACACACAATGACATCGTCTCTTCTCCTCGGCTCAAATACAATACAACACCCTTCTAACTCTCAGGAATGCACTTTGCCAGTAATCCAACCTCCGACACAAAATTAATTAGCTGATTGGACTATAAGATTTACTTTGAGCTGACCTTTTGTTTCATTAGATCTTTAAAGAATTACCAAATTCATTTGAATTCATTAGAATTCATTAGAATTCATTCAAATTCATTCGTTATATTTCTTTCGCATTCGTTGTTATTCGTTATTTCTTTATTCAGACATTCGGATGCATCTGAATATCCGAAAGATGCAAAATTCGGCCGAATTTCTAAACGAATTGCACAAGCCTACTGTTCGGATCACGGATCGGTGATGATCCGTTGCGCCCCTAACCACTACTGGATAGGCACTGGCATCTTCCTATAGTAAATGAAAACTTGAAAGAAAATGATGGTCCATTTCCCTCTATAGTGGCCAATTTTTAAAAATCAATTGATACATATTGAGTTTATTCTGCAAACAAGATAAATGTAAATGTGGCTTAATAGAGGGCCCCAAATAGGTAGGGCTGCATTTAGAGGGTAGTAAGAATTTAAGGAAGTATTCTGAAAGATCGTTGATCAATTGTGGAACTATTCAAGTTATCTTATGCCCTGCTCATTCGCAGGTTAATGCTGCCACTAGCTACCAGTTGAGCATTTTCCTTTATAACTTGATGTGGGATGCAGGGAGTGCTCTAAATGGACAGATGACTATGCCTTTCCCAATATATATTATTTGACATGGTAGGTCATACATCAAAATTCATCAAAGCCGTGCAACAGTTGTCCTGATATGTCTGGCTTGTCTGAAAAATTCAGATAATTGTCATGTGTGACAGTTTTCCACTCTGGCACAGCATATTTAACTTCCCTGGCAGTATGATTATTTTAGATTTTAGGTGCTGAAAGCGGTACCATTATTTTGCATGGAAATTTGGCGTTTTATATTGTAGGCCTGTAATTCTTAGGAATAACTCACTTAAATATGTCCAAACCATTCTAGTAGTCACCTCGGGTATGATAAAGTTTGAAACACAAAATCATAAATTATAATATAATAAATAACTATAAATAATAACAAATAATAATATAATAATAATAATAATACTTTTTATTCAATACATTTTAGTAAATAATGGGGGCGTGGCTACCGCGCTACGGAATGGACGACTGATCCGAGAGCTCCACTCCAGTGACGGGAATCCGAGCGTACCGAGGCTCCTAAAACAGACCCCACCAATGTCAGCACACAGCTATTGTGCCGCACAACAACCAGAGATGACCCGCAAACGGTCTAACTCCTCGCAGCCGAAAAAACGACGGGACTTCTTTACCCCTAAAGGCCGCAACACCCAAGATGGCGCTGACGGCTGCTCTCCGTCCTCCACAGGCGGATCTCCCTCTACAACACAGAGCCTGAGATCAGGAGAGGGCTCACATCTGCACTTTCCTGCCACCTCTACTCCTCTTTCATGCAGCCCAGTGAAATCGAAGCCCTGTATGTCTACTGATTCTCATGGAGATAAGGTCAGTGTTCACCAGGGCTCAATGGATGACACGAGAGAGATAGCAGACACCATTCACACTTTCCCTACTGCAAATCAGCCCATTTCTGACACTACCATGAAAGATATGCTGATCTCTCTGCGTAGCTCTCTCCACGCAGACATGATGGAGTGCATTAGCAACTTTAAAACTGAAGTGGGAGAATTGGGAGGCAGAATAGATCACGTGGAAAAAAAGATGGGTGAATATGCATCCTCCTATAACACCCTAGTGGATTCACATAATGATCACACAGATGAAGTGCCCTGGCTTAAAGCTAAAGTCGCTGACCTCGAGGACAGGTCACGTAGAAATAACGTGAAATTGCCTGGCATACCTAAAGCTATATTACCTACCCAATATGCCAAAGACCTCATGGCATTGTTCCTACCCACAGTTCCTGCCTCTGAAATGGTCATAGATAGAATTCACCGTTTACCCAAGCCATCGCACCTCCCAGACAACATTCCTAGAGACGTGCTGATGCGGGTACACCTTTATCATATTAAAGAACAGCTTATGCTAGCCTTCCACAGGAATACACATCCCCCAGAGCAATACTCTGCCATTCAATTGTTCGCGGATCCCTCGCAATACACCATGCAGAAACAAAAGTCCCTACTATCCATGACTAAGGCACTTCGAAATCACAGTATTGCCTACAGATGGGGATACCCAACTAAACTCACTATCACCCGGGAGGGCAAATCCTTGGTAATCTCAAGTTTAGAAGAAGGCCTGGTTTTTCTACAAGCATGGGACATCCTACCAGAGCAGAACTCGGATAATCCCCCGACCACCTCTAAAATACATACCCATGATGATTGGCAAGTTGTGTCACACAAGAGGAACAACAAAAAGCACGCCACCTCAGTGCCTCGGTAACAATCATAACAAGTTTGTTCTACATGATTCCTATATCGCCTTGGAGCTTTCAGTCCACGAGTCTCCCCGTCTTGAATAATGAGCAGTACACCTGCCATCAGATTCCGGATGGAATCTACCTTTTTATTTCAGCAGTTACATGTTTGTTCTTTTTTGACTTTTACTTTATTATTTTCTGTGTTTCTCACTCTCCAGTTCACCCCATCCGAGATGGACAACGAGTATCCACATGTGAAGACGATATACTCTACACCAGCGCTCACAATCTGTAAATCACGGATCCTAAGGAGAAGCCCCGGGCTTTATCAGGTACCACTTTCATCTTCCCTTACGTATCAATTATGTCATTTACAGTAACCTCCTTTAATGTCCGTGGCTTCAACCACCCAGCTAAACGGGCCTCGGTTTGGAGGGAGGCCCTCAAATTGCACTCTGATATTTTGTGCATACAAGAAACACACTGGACAGACTTAAACGCCCCCACCTTTTACCACAAAAAACTCCCACACATATTCAGAGCCTCAGCTCCCACAAAGCAGAAAGGGGTCCTAATTGCCATCAAGGAATCTGTGGTTTTCTCTCTTCAAGAGACACTCACAGACCCCGACGGAAGATACCTGATCCTAGTGGGTATGTTCAATAACAAACCCTACACAATTGTCAACCTTTACGCACCCAACACTCACCAGCTATGCTTTTTGAAAAAACTATTCTGTAAAATCAACACAATAAAGTGTGGCGCTCTGATAGTGTGTGGTGACTATAACATAACGGCAGACTACAAAATGGACACTACTTCCAAATCCCAACGCCCTCTTCC
Organism: Lithobates pipiens; assembly: GCF_037356315.1. NCBI lineage: Eukaryota > Metazoa > Chordata > Amphibia > Anura > Ranidae > Lithobates > Lithobates pipiens. The sequence goes on along the minus strand of NW_027507718.1, from coordinate 285,874,126 downwards.
TGCACTGCAACCCTTGCTTCATGCTGAAGAAATGTATGACGTCTGGAGATGTCAACATTCAAATGAACGTGACTACTCCTTTCATTCTTCCGGACACAACTCATACTCCTGTATCGATCTAATTCTAGTCGACAAGCTCCTGCTACAAAGAATTTCATCCTCTACCATTTACGACATCACGTGGTCAGACCACGCTCTTGTTTCCATCACAGTGAACGAAGATCACTCCTTGACTCCTGTCTACATTTGGCATGCTAATTCTCAACTGTTTCAACAACCGCAGCAGGTCGCCTTCTTAACCAACCAGTTAAAAGAATACTTTTCTTTAACCTCCCTGGCGGTATGATTATTTCAGATTTTAGATGCTGAAAGCGGTACAATTATTTTGCATGAAAATTTGGCTTTTTATATTGTAGTCCTGTAATTCTTAGGAATAACTGACTTAAATCTGTCCAAACCAGAGTCTAGCAGACATCCCGGGAATGATAACGTTTGAAAAATGAAATCATAAATTATAATATAATAAATAACTATAAATAATTATACCAAATAATAATATAACAATAATAAAAATTATTCAATAATGTAATCAAATCAAAAACACTGAAATTTGCTCAGTTGCAGAATTGTCACTGTCATTACTTTTCAGTATTTGATGATGGATCTCCCCACAAATCGATATCGCTCCATTCTGCGAGTTATTCTAATTTATTATCGCTGTTTTCCAGCTGGTCTAAAACCACTTTTGATGTAAAGGGACAGTTTTGGTTGCTATGGACAATCTCCAGTTTCCAGGCAGAAAGAACAGTTTTTATAATATAAAACTACATGCAGGGCACCTGGCAGACCACTAGGGACAAAGGGGATGTGAAATGATTACATACAGCAATGTAATCTGTAAGATTACATTATACTGTATGTAATGTGTGTGTTTCACTTTTTGAATTTGCCGCCGTTCTCCTTCCCCGTGTGTCGCAACGCTCACAGGGAACGGAGATCGGCTCCGTGATAGATCGAGCGGAGCGCGGCTCGCTCGCACAGCGGGGGGATATCGCTGGATCCAGGGGACAAGGTAAGTAAAGTCTCCCTGCATTCAATAATGTGGTCCCGAGTCTGGATCGGGGTTACCGCTTTTGGTGTAAAATCTCCACCCCGAGCCAGACTCGGGAATACCGCCAGGGGGGTTAAACACTCACTCTGTGTCTAACCCATTTACTATGTGGTGCACTCATAAGGCCTTTATTAGAGGCATTATACTTCAAATGTGCTCATGGGCAAAAAGGCAGAGGACACAAAAACTAGACTCCCTCTTTTCTGATATCAAGCAATTAGAGGCCCATAACAAAAACACAGCTGACAACTCCATAGCGAACAAATTTACCAAGTTGCATTCGGATCTCAGACTCATGTTACTAGAACAACATGACAAGCATATTTAATCTCTCAAATTGACCCACTACTCTTCTGGCAACCGAGTCGGCAAATGTCTGGCTCAGAGGCTAAAAGATCGCAAAGCAAAAACCAATATCCCCTTTTTAATTCGTAACTCAGATAATAGTAAAATCTACAATCCTAAGGAAATAGCAAACGCCTTTGCTGACTACTACTCCTCTTTACACAACTTAAAAGAAGATCCTAACACCCCACAACCCCACGATGATGCCATCCAAAAATTCTTGGCAAGCCTTACTCTCCCCTCATTGTCACAGGCGCAATTGGAGTACATTAATTCTCCGATTACAGAGCCTGAGATCCAGAAGGTAATCAAAACTCTCCCATCTTAAATGGAACACGCCAGGGATGTCCCCTCTCACCCCTGATATTCATTTTGACAATAGAACCTTTTTTAAGGAAAATACGTGCCAATGTGAACATCAAGGGGGTAAAAATAAAAAATGAAGATCAGAAGTTGGCAGCTTATGCAGATGATTTGATCTTTTTTATAACGTCCCCAATTACATCTCTCCCATCTTTACTAATGGAGTTATGGGAATATGGAAAAATATCTAACTTCAGAATAAATTATGGAAAATCAGAAGCTATGGGGGTAGAAATAGATTTGTCTCAGTTACAAGCGATATCCACACAATTTGATTTTAGATGGACGAATTCATACATAAGTTATTTAGGAACCAAAATGCCAAAAAATCTAAATGAATTGTTTGAACTTAACTATATTCCATTGGTAAAACAGATTAAAAGTGATCTTCAAAAATGGGACAAAAAGATCTTTACGTGGTTTGGGAGAACCAATATTATTAAGATGAATGTGATGCCAAGACTTTTATACATAATACAAACCATATAGATTAAGATCCCTCTAAGCTTTTTTAAGGATCTTAGATCAAGATTTATGAAGTTCATCTGGGCTGGGAAACCAGCAAGAGTACGTGGAGATATCTTAGTACTCCCCAAAGGAAAAGGAGGGATAGGAATCCCAGACCCAATAAAATATCAGGAAGCTTCACATTTAGTTAGACTAGTGGAATGGTGCTTAGGCTTAAAAACGAAAAACCGTGGATACAGACAGAACAAGCAGCGATAGATATCCCATTGGAAGGATTAGTGTGGATCCCAGATACAGAAATCTCAACAGGAGTGAGAAAACATCCAACAATAGGGGAGACATTACGGATAACGAAAAGAGTATTTAGAAAAACATCTATTTCAAGAATTCCCAGTCCGCTCCTTCCCATTTTGGGTACCCCGGCATTTTTACCGGGAATAACGGATCCAAAATTCAAAACAATAAGAGACGGAGGCAGGAGCAGAATTTGTCATTTCTCGGTAGGTAATCGGTTAATGACAAAAAAAGATATTGAAAAAGAAATGACACTAGAGTTAGATCTCTTTAGAATGAGGCAATTAGAAGCCTTTATTAGATCTAAATCAAAAATATATGTAGAAATAAGGGCATTGACTAAGTTTGAGGAGATCTGTTTGAAAGGAGACGAATTGAGACATTTGATGTCTTATTTTTATAGTATGTTAATAGAACAGGAGACTCCACAAGAATTGCCCTTTCTACAGGCTTGGGAAAGAGACTCAGGGACTACGTTTTCCCCAGAACAAAAGGATAAGATGTTGCTGTTTAATCAAAAGACCTTGATGGCAAGCAGATATCAAGAAGGGGGATATAAGATCCTTACTAGGTGGTATAGAACACCAAAAGTGTTACATCAAATTTATCCCCAGATATCAGAGACATGTTGGAGATGTTTGGGAGCAGAGGGAACATTATTACATATTTTTTGGGAATGTCCAAAAATAAAAGTGTTCTGGGAGATGGTAGTTGATACTATTGTAATGATAACAGGAATTGACCTGGGAGATAAACCGGCAACTTTTTTGTTGCTGGATATTCCAATGGCAATAGAAAGATTTAAAAATTCTTTGCTGAGACACCTATTGATAACAGCAAGGGCATGTATTCCGGCGCTGTGGAAAAAGAGCAACCCTCCAGCTAGTGCACAGTGGTTTCAGAGAATTGCAGAAATCCAACAAATGGAAAATTTGACAATGACAATGAGAGATCAAGATGAGAAATATCAGAAGATTTGGGCTCCATATCTAAAATATAGAGAAAGTACGATGTAGAATATTCGAAATATGGTAGAGCTGGCGAATCGTGGGGGGGGGGGGGGGGCGAGGGGGTGGACTATTATTTTTTTTTTATTTTTTTTTCTGGGAGGGAAGGGTGAGGGATGGGGGAGGATGATGTGAAAAATTGAGATATAGATTGAAATGTTATAAGATGTAGCGGTTAAAGAAACTTTAGGTATATAACGAAATGTAATGTGCAATCTGTAGAAAGAAAAGATGGAAAAATAAAGAATTTATAAAAAAAAACTCTCCCTAGTGGTAAATCCACAGGTCCTGATGGATTACCAAATAGCTACTATAAGACCTTCTCTGAGATCCTCTCTCCCGCACTGAAGTTGGTTTACTTTGTAGCAATGTCATCTACCTCGTTTCCCTCTGAAATGCTTAAGGCATATGTTGTTACCATTTCAAAAACTGGAAAAGACCCTATTACACTGGCTAATTTCAGGCCTATCTCCTTATTGAACACCAACATGAAACTCTATGCCAAAATCCTCTCCCATAGGCTTCTCCCTATCCTACCAACTCTGATAAAACCAGACCAAACAGGGTTTACTAAAGTTAGACAGGCGTCAGACGCCACAAGAAGAGTAGTTGATATTATACATTATGCTGAGTCTTGTCGGGTGTCTTCTCTGCTGCTCTCTTTGGATGCGGAAAAGGCATTCAACAGGGTACACTGGGGGTACATGACCCAGACCCTTGGTAAATTTGTTTTTTCAATAACTTCCGCTACACATGGAACAAATCAAGGATACCTTATCTAGGACTACAAATAATGGCAGATTCATCAAAACTCGCAGATGCTAACTACATCCCCCTAATAACCAAAATAGATAAAGAAGCAGACCGCTTAGCCAGAGTGGAATTAACTTGGTCTGGCCGATTGGCATCCTTCAAAATGCTTTTACTCCCTAAAATTTTATATGTCTTTCGTACGCTACCATCCCACTTAAAATCGGTCACCTTAAAGCCCTTAACTCTATTCTCAAACAATACATTTGGGGTTCTAAACGACCTAGATGCTTCGAATCCCTCCTAGTCAAACATAGATCAGTAGGAGGAATGGGCCTAATTGACATACAGGACTATTTCAGGGCTGCCATTCTTACTCCACTCAGACACTGGCTCTCTCCATCACCAGATATCCTTTGGTGCAGCATAGAACAGGCCCTTAGTCCAACCAACGATCTGCTCAACCTTTTACTATTAGACATATATAGACCTTTCCCCTTGCGCCAACTCCCACTAACAATTCAAGCCTCCCTACTGGCATGGAGAGACCTACAAAAGCTACCAGTTAAGCCCTCCAACGTAATAGATGTCCCAATACCTATTGAAATCCTAACACATGTAATTCTGGACACTGAATACTCAGAATGGAAAACTAAGGGCATCTCTTGGATTGCCAACCTGTACAATGACAACACAATTAAACCATTCGAATCACTCAAAGAAGAATACACCCTACCACCTACTGACTACCATAAGTATATTCAGGCATCTCACTTCTTAAAATCATTAAAGTCCCATCACATACACATCCAAGACACGGTGTAGCAATTCTACACAAAGACGCTTCCCCCTCCCAAGGGGATTTCCTTCTTCTACATACCTTTCCAAAATAAACTTACTTTCACTATCTCCTTTCCCTACATAAAATGGGAGTCGGACTTGAATAAAACCTTCACTCTGACCGAATGGCTAAGCGCTTTCAGAACTATATATAAAGCCTCTAGATGTGTAAACTACAGGGAGCTTTCCCAGAAAATAGCTCTGAGATGGTACCTCACACCGTACCAACTGGCAAAATTCTCTCCCTCTAATTCCTCATTGTGCTAGAGAGGATGTGGCGCTGTGGGCAACATTTTACATATGTTTTGGTCCTGTAAACATCTTTCCAGTTTTTGAGGGAGCATTTTTCGGTGCATCTCATGTATCACAGGAGTTCTGACACCACCAACTCCTGAACTAGCGGTTTTAAACCTAGGTATTGAGCTCTTCCCTCCCTGTTTCCGTACATTAGTTACACATATCCTACTAGTGACTAGATCATTGATAACTAAAAACTGGAAATCCAATAAAGTTCCCAACATTTCAGAAGTACTTGAAATCACAAGATCAAATTACACTTACGAATCTTTGCTAGCTAATAGAGATGGGATGAGGGCGAGCTTCGACAACCAATGGAAAATATGGACAGATTGACTCAGAGTAGATTAAACCATGTCTTCAGAAATGTTTGAGTTTGATTGCATTAGTATCTTAATAGTACTCGTCTTACGCCGAGATTACCTGTATGGAAAAGGTTATCGTCAATCTCGTTAAGATCCATCTAACACCCTACCCTTCTCCTCATTTTCTAATGTTACATTCTCCAAGAATACACTGAGTTGCCCTTTTATAGGCAATATCTCTACTTATTTAACCCTAGTAACATTGAACCTCCCATAGACCAGCCTATCATAGTACATATTGTATACCTTGTTGTTTGATGTTTATTGTGTATTCTCTACATCCCTTGTATTTTCTGTACTATTTTGTACTATGGTTTGTATGTATGTATTTTTATGTATTAAATGTCTTAATAAAAACAATTGAAAAAACATTTTTTTAGTAAATAATATAATCAAAAACATATTGGCCAGTCATATTGCTTCCGTAAACGTCCCGGGTATGGAAATTTTTAAAAACCAAAGTCCGACGTCACAGTCAGGATAGTAGAACCTGGTTTCTTTTCTGATTTTCATTCATGTCGTCTCGCTTAGAGCAGCAAACCACACACATCCTTGTGGGTGCTGCCTTCTTTTCCGTTGGTGGAATGTAGTCCATAAACTGACGACCAGTTAGGTGTTCCGGCTTCACAACGCCAGCAGCACGACGTCCAGATCTATTTACAGTCATTGGTGCTTGGTTCTTGAGAAATATAGGTTTGGCAACTTTCCAAGCAAAGTCTGCATGAACCACAGGCTTGTCACTCTTTTTTTAGAAGAATGAAAGCATTCCACAGGCACTGTTCAAGAAGATGCCTGAAGGATTTTTTGTCATTTTTTTTGTTGCTTTCTCATGGCTGGATAAAAAGTCATGGCCTGGTCAGCTCTGTCAACACTTCCCATGGTGTGGCTGTAGTCCATTACGACCTGTGGTTTCATTACGTCTTTTCCACCTTTTGTGTGTACCATGACAGTAGTGAATAGTACTCATTGGGCACACATCTTTTTTGTCGCGCCATCTCAGTGCCATCATTTTGCCTTTCTGCCAGGCAACTATTTCTCCTGTCTTGAGCTTTTTATTGCCAAAGATTGGTGGCATGTTACGCATGTAACCAGTGCTGGATTCACAGAATATGAATGATTTTATGCCAAATAGTGCTCTCTTAGATGCGATATACTGTATCCAGCTGAGTCTTCCTTTGTAGGCCATTAGACTTTCATCGATACTGATGTCTCTATCTGGTACATAGGTCTGCTGGAAATTTTTCTGAATAATTTGATATACCTCCCAAATCTTTTTCAGTTTTGGTGCTCGATGAAAAGTCTCAAATTCTTCATTATTTTGAAAGTGCAGATATTTCATTATAAGAGAAAATTTGAACTCCGACATGACGCTGCCAAAAAAAGGAGTGGCTAGTAATTTGTTGGTTGTCCAATACCATTTCTGCAGGGGTTTCCCAATCACTGTAAGAGAGTACAAGAGAAAAGGCGCCTCTGGGTGTAGAATTTAAAAGAAATTTTAATCACACAATGTAAATACAGGCAACTCACATTTTGGGAGTATAATGTGAGCCTTGAATAAAATAAATCAATCCGAGATATGGGAGTGATCAGAGCCACCACTCCCCACCACTCCCTGAAGGATTATGAGGCCCAGAAACTTCCAGATGTCCTCTTTGGTCACTGGTTTCCACTTTCTGCTCCTTGCAAACATCGGAATGTTTGACCATTCTTCCAGAAGTGCATTTTTGAGGTCAGGCACTGATTTTGGACGAGAAGGTCTGGCTCGCAGTCTCTGCTCTAATTCATCCCAAAGGTGTTCTATCGGGTTGAGGTCAGGACTCTGTGCAGGCCAGTCAAGTTCCTCCACCCCAGACTCGCTCATCCATGTCTTTATAGACCTTGCTTTGTGCATTGCTGTTAAGAGTTAAGAGTTCCCTTCCAATTTTGTGCCTGACCTCACAAATACGTTTCTGGAAGAATGTCAGCTCCAGTGTCTTATCACAGTGGAAGTGGGTCAGCAGTGGCACGCATGTGTGTCCCAAACCTGAAAGTGCTGCATCAAGTATTAGGTATGTAAGCCAGCGCAGTAGATGTATTTCTATGGTAAACGGTCAGCAAGCAGTTAAGGTAGTTATTGCTGAAACACATGTTATTTAGCAGTAATAGCCAGGATTGTGTCGAAATAGCAGACAGAGCAGGCTTATTGGAAGATTTTAGCTTTAAAATAAAACACAGCTAAATCCCTCAACTATGTAATAATTTCCACACAGTGGCAAAACATGTTTAGTTTAGTTTAGCTTGTGAACCTCTTTTACTACAGTACCACACTGCATTGTTTACAAAGTTTAATAAAATGTCTAGACATTTTACAAACGATAACGAAAGCACAAAATCCGAAAAACGAAAGATCCGACATAAATAAATGCTTTATTTTCGTTTTCATTGTTACAACAGTTCGATATAAAATAGGAGATTCGACATGACTCTGACAACAATCTGTGTCTATAGAACCTGTGGTCGAATGTGCCTAACCTTACTTCTATTAGTCCAAGATTATATAGAGAAAATATTCGACAGAGAAAAAAGATTTGACAGAGAGAAAAGATTCTGCAAGTTACTGTCCTAAAAAGTGTTTGGGGACCCGGGTCCTGCCCCAGGGGACATGGATCAATGCAAAAAAAAGTTTTAAAAACGGCCGTTTTTTTGGGAGCAGTGATTTTAATAATGATTAAAGTGAAACAATAAAAGTGTAATATTCCTTTAAATTTCGTAGGGGGGGGGGGGGTTGTCTATAGTATGCCTGTGAAGGGGCGCATGTTTCCCGTGCTTAGAACTGTCCCTGCACAAAGTGTCATTTATGCAGGAAAAAAAGTCCTTTAAAATCACTTGCAGCTATTGTGAATTGTCGGCTCCCGTAATACAGAGAACACTCATTGAAAGTCATTGATAAAAATAAAAATAAAAAAATAAAAAAAAAAGCGTGGGGGTCCCCCAAATTCAATTACCAGGCCCTTCAGGTCTGGTATGGATATTAAGGGGAACCCTGCCTCAAATTTAAGAAAAAATTTGACGTGGGGTTCCCCCTAAATATCCATAACCAGACCCTTCAGGTCTGGTATGGATATTAAGGGGAACCCCGCGTCAAATAAAAAAAAAATTGACGTGGGGTTCCCCCTAAAAATCCATACCAGACCCTTTATCCGAGCACGCAACCTGGCAGGCCGCAGGAAAAGAGGGGGGACGAGAGAGCGGCCCCCCTCCCTCCTGAACCGTACCAGGCCACATGCCCTCAACATTGGGAGGATGCTTTGGGGGTCTGTGACCCCTCAAAGCACCTTGTCCCCATGTTGATGAGGACAAGGGCCTCATCCCCACAACCCTGGCCGGTGGTTGTGGAGGTCTGCGGGCGGGGGGCTTATCAGAATCTGGAAGCCCCCTTTAACAAGGGGACCCCCAGATCCCGGCCCCCCCCCTGTTTGAAATGGTAAGGAGGTACAAAAGTACCCCTACCATTTCACAAAGAAAGTGTAAAAAATGGTTAAATAAAACAAACACACTTTTGAAAAATTCCTTTATTAAAAATAAAAAAATAAAAAAAAGATTCCAGCGGCGGTAATCCACTCTTGCTATCCAGCGACGGACGGTCATCTCTCCAGCGATGTCTCATCTCATCCAGCGCAGCGAATCCATCCTTCTTCTGTCTCCGTGTAGGAGACACTGCAGGCATTCCCGGCGGCTGACGTTTCTTATATACGGAGGGCGGGGACACCCGTCACCTGACCCCACCCCCCTCTGACGCAAGGGGAAACCCGGGGTTCCCTGTGACGTATGGGTGACCCCGCACCCCTCTGATGTAACACAGGCAGGTTTCCGTTACATCAGAGGGGGGCGGGGTCACCCAAATACGTCAAATTAGCCTTTAAAATTAGCACTTTAGATTTTGAACGTTGGAGTCCCATAGACTTTAATAGGGTTCTAAAGTATGCTATATACTAGCTCCGTCGAATCTTCTTTATACATTCGACAGACACCATAAGCCTTCAAAGACAGATTCGACCGTGATTCATGTGGATTTTCGGACGAATGCAATTTTTGAACGAAAAACGAAATAAATAAAAACGAATTTCGGGAGTAACTAAATAAATTAAGTTTTCAGACGAAAACGAAATTCCGAAACAAAATATTTTACTCTGCACATGTCTAAAAATGTCACAATAGAGTGCACAAATCCCCAAATCCCCATTCCAAAAAGAAGGTAGTTGTTAAGAAGAAAAAATAGTTCAGAAACATATTTCAGTGGCAATAGTCAGAGATATTTCACAGTGGCTGGAAAGTATGCAAGCAGTTTGATTGGGCAGCAGTATAGGAGGAAGAGACAAGGCAGATTTAAAGAAAAAAAATGCAATACAAAATGACAGTGGATCATTTCAGAATTTACTCTGTGACCTTTCCCACGCCATACCCAATATCTCAGACATAACTACCTAATGACTTCAAAAGCAATTGTTTGCTTGAATGCCTATATGCCCTAAAAAAACTAAAAGCTGAAGTATTTTACCCTATTCTGGAACCTTTGGATATCACAGACTTTATGTAGGTTGAACTGTTACATATTTTATATTTTGAGGTATTTGACTCAATTAACTTCCTGAAGGCCTTAGGTTGCATAAGAGAGGTATGTACTGTTTTTATTTTCATATACTGATACTCTAATAGGCTGACTCTGATCTTCATAATCTTTTATCATACTGAATTGGATGTCATACTTGTACTATTTAGTGTTTTTGCTTAAAGTGGTTGTAAACCCTTACAATTCACTTTGACCTACAGGTAAGCCTAGATTAAGGCTTACCTGTAGGTCCAAGAAATATCTCCTAAACCTACACGGTTTAGGAGATATTTGGCAAAAGACAGGCACCGCTGTCTACGGCGCATGCACTGAGCGCGCCACTGTTAACAGCGATGTGCCACGAGTGGCAGCTCCTGTGTGCATGCGCAGGAGTGACATCATCACGCCTCCGTCGAATGACAGCGCCAGAGCAGCGAGACCCACCAAGAAGATGGAGGCTCCGTACACAAGGGGACAGCAGTGACTTGGCTGGCTCCTGTGTCAGGTAAGTGACACATAATGGGCTACTATGCGATGCATAGTAGCCCATTATGCTTTACCTTTGCAGGGAATCAAAGAGGAAGTAAACCCATCAGGGTTTACTTGCACTTTAATATCCAATCTTGGATCCATCTGTGCTGTACTTTTATTACCTCCTGTATTGTGTTTTTTACTTACTGTTCCCTTTGTACTTTTGTACATTTTTTAAATATTTAATATAAAAGATTGAAATTAAAAATGAGAGTGGACTATTATAGAGACACACTGCGCACCATTTAAACCTATTTAGTAGACCGCGTTTGAGGAGGGATAGACAGGGTATTTTAAATACAGAAATAAAAATGACATTGGATTATGTCAAATACACAAAGAAATATTATAGAGACACACTTTACCTCATGTAAGCCCATTTTTGTAGGCTGCATTAGAAGAGAGAGAAAAGGCATTTTTGATTCAGACATAAAAATTATATTGAATTATGTGAGATCCACAAAGCAGAAATATTATAAGGACTTGTTGCACATCATGTATGCCTTTTTACTAGGCCGCATTTAAAGTGTATCTGTTGTCAAAATTTCAATGCCATGTCAATGTCATATTCATTTCCGTATTGAATTTCAAATCTTTCTAACCTACCCCTATTAAGTTGAACGATCCTGAATATTTAAATATAACTTTTTAAGAATTCCTTGAATGCAGTGAGTCATATTTACATATGACATTATGGGGTTGATTTACTAGAGCTGGTGCACTCAGAATCTGATGCAGCTTCAAACCTCAGCTTTTAAATTAAGCTTTGGCAATAAAGCCTGGAAGCTGATTGGTTTTTATGTAGAAGGGAGCCTGATTTTGCCAGCTGCAGCTTTAGTAAATCAACCCCTATGTGACACATAGGGGTTGATTTACTAAAACTGGAGAGTGCAAAATCTGGTGCAGTTGTGCATGATAGCCAATCAGTTTCTAACTTCAGATTGTTCAATTAAGCATTTACAATAAAACCTGGAAGCTGATTGGTTTCTCTGCAGAGCTGCGCCAAATATTGCACCCTCCAGTTTTAGTAAATCAACCCCATAGTGAGGCTGTTGTAGCAGGTCACATTTATGTTTTGTGAAGATAAAAATATGTGTTTTATAATTCTGATTGATGAAACACACCACATATGCTAAAATCCTTCAGTTTAATTTAAAACTTATTTGGTAAACCACATCCCCAAAAAGTATATTTTTATTGTTTAGATTAAAGAAATTTGGTACTCATTCTGATTTTTTTTTATTAGTTTCTGAGAAGTCTCATTTGACACATTTATCTCATGTTGCTTTCGAGGACAAGGAACATAATAAAGTGTTTAAAGTCTTTAAAAAATTCGGAGGAAGGGACATTACTTCCAGTAAATGCAATAGGGTTGATTTACTAAAAAAGACTGTGCACTTTGCAAAGTACAATTTTACTCCACAAGAGCAGTTGCTCCAGAGCTTAGTAAATGACTTCTGTCATCCAATCACGTGCAAGCAAAAGTTCTTGTTTTTTTTCCTTGCACGTAATTGCATATTCTTTGCAAACTGAACCTTTAGCTCATTTATCTGGAGCAACTGCACTTGCAGGGTGCAACTGCATTTTGCAAAGTGCACAGACTAATTCCCTTTATTAAAAATCAACCCCAATGTGTCACTTATAATGGTTTCAGAATTAGTTGAAATCTTCCTTCTACCTACCATTCTACCTCGCCACCATAAGCTTCAAGTGCCACAGGGGATAATAGAGCTGAGGTATCTGTCATATGCACTCATTATAAGTGCCGTTTGTGCCCAGCCTTCTCCCCCACTGGGTGAAACTTGTCTACTGGTCAACTGTGCCTGGGGACAGGCAGATTCCTTTTTCTGTCATAAAACCACCTGCTGCAATAAACAACCATTCTGAGAGCACACTAGCCACAGGACAGTCAACCAGGCAGCTAGTTTGCATACTTAGCAAATAAGTGCCACTGGTCCATCCTTGATAATCAGTAGTCCAGGAGGGCATCTGGTGTCAGGGTGACATCTGTCCTTGACTTCATCTAATCATTTATTATGTGCTGCCTGTGACTGCTGCCAGAAATAAGGGCTGAGTGATACATTGTGCAGGAGAATCTGAAGGCCTTGCTTTAGCAGCCACCACTGCTGTTCATTTTACTGACATTAGTATCTGAGGCATGCTGGCCATGAAAGGGGATCTTGTCACTCTCTGGAAAAGCCATTAGTATGTTCCTCTGCAGCACTTCTTGCAGATGGTGCATTTTTTGCTCCCTCTGTGTTAGCAGGGTGCGATGGATACTGCTGCCCCTTCCTTTCAGTCTGCCTAAAAAAGACATGTTGTTCTTAAGCTATGACTGTATTAGTAAAATAGAATGACCAGCAAGAGTTGTACTTCGATTTTCTGTATGGTAACACTAGCTTTTTGTGACAAGTCAGGCCCAACAGAAAGGTCAGATCCACTTTAAAATGGGAAGAACTGCGTGACTACAAGTATACCCACACTAAGCTGTGTGATTTATTTATGTTTTATTTGTTTATTTACTAATGTAAATTGGTATGACAAGTAAAACACAAAAGAAATGGTTGATTCCTTTATAACCGGATAACTGTATAACTACAATTGTATAAACAATACAATTCACTTTCTTTATACATTTTTCATAAACCTATGGCCAAAAAACAATATCTTCAAAATATTCAAAATGCGTAAATTTATAAATAAGAAAGAAAATCCAAAAATTCTAAAGAACGAAAATCTGAAAATTCTAAATAATAATGAACTAATAATAACTATCTATTAAATTATAGGTATTGGAATTTCCTTTCAAATTTGCCTGATAGTGAACATAATGAATACGAATTTATCCGAAGTTACGAATTATCCAAAATAATGAATGCTGCATTTAAATGGAATGGATTAATAATAAGTAATAATAATAATCAGTTTTTATTATTATTATTTTTGTAATTTATTATTATTATTATAATTGTTTAGACACAAAATTTGTTATTTGGGATAATTCATAGCTTCGGATAAATTTGTATTTATTACATTCACTAGCAGCCAAATTTGAAAGGAAATTCCAATACCTATAATTTAATTAGTTATTATTTCAGATTTTCGATTTTTCGATTTTTGGTTTTTCGAATTTCAGAATTGACAAATTTTCAAATCTATGAATTTACGTATTTACGAATTTTGGAATATTCAAATTTATGTATATTTGGTAAATTTTGTTAAACGGCTTTTCGTTAATTGAGACATTTCCAAATTAACGAATTTGTCGAAATTCGTTAAAAAAATAATTTTGAATTAAACAAATTCCACATGTCTACTGCTAGGTGTTTTGACACTTCCCTGCTAAATCTGATTAGCCAATTAGCCATTGAATTTGCATAAATTACGAATACAAGTATTGGTGATGATTGAATCAGTAAAATTGCTAGTTTGCAATTATTTTGAATTTTGGTATCAAAATCTTCGCATAAAGATCTGTCAGATTCAAGAATAATTATGCATTTCAGGAATTGAGGCAATTGCACTTGAGGATCTGTATGATCCTCAAAATTCACTATGTCTGCAAAGTGTTTTCTGATAAGTTAGCATTCAATGTAAATCTTTTCTACGGTATGTTTACATGCTAACATGCTGATTTATGCTATGGAAAAGTTGGTGGTACAATATGACTATTGCTATCATGCTGTAACTGATTACCAGGCTTGTGACATCACCAGTGATTGCTTTGAATACAATGACATCATTGGTACTTGAGAACAGCTTTGGTGACATATATACGTCTGATTACAGGATTAGGGCTATAATGAGAGCTTGATTAAAGGATTATGTGACATCATTACTGCTTATTACTCATACATTTTTTTGAATTTAGAGGATTATTAGTAGTTAGCTGGAAGCACTAAAAATGAAAGCTAAGAAAAATAACTTTTTCTTTGTAGTTCATGATTGACATGGCTACCATAAGGTGAATCCGTCTTCAATAAAAAAAAATATTTTAGTATGACAAATCATAACCCCTTTGAATTTGCAAACTGTCTGATCTGGTACAGTATGAATTTCATCATTAATGTTTACTGTAATTAACATACTCATTTAACATATTATAATAAGACTCCCATAGCACTGAATCAAGGACAAATGAATAAGATAAAGTTTCTCTTCAAATGAATTACTGTATTATTAAAATAATAACTAATCCAGATGCTGAAAATGTTATTGATATATTTGGGCTTTGTGCAATCTTTTGTTTTATTTTCTAGTAACACCATAGTAAACATGTTTAGTATGCAAGGACAAAAAAAGAATATGTATTTGGGTACATAGTTACATAGCTTATAAGGTTGGAAAAAGACACAGGTTCATCCAGTTCATCCTATGTGTGTGTATGAGCATGTCATTTGTATTCTCTAACAATTCCCAAGCCCTCTAAATTCTGCTAGCTTCAGCTGAAGGAACTGTGAGCTCCAAGCGTATAGCCTGTACATTCTCTACTCTATGCTTGGATGCCTGCCCTGCCATGGTTACGTCACTTCCACTTCCGCATTTCAGACTGGAGCTTCCTGTCTAGTGGACACTGCAGAGAAGCCTCAGACCCGATTCAACACCCCTAGGGCCGAGGGAACGTTATCAGAGCCCACAGAGTAGCATCAGCATACCTCTGACGAGTATCTTCCTTCTGTGAACCTGTAAGTGTACATGGGCTAGCACAAAGGGGATCCAAAAAAAAAACCATACACTGTTAATACATTTCAAACAAAATTATGTATTTTGACAATTTTATGGCCACGGTGTTATCCATGGGGTTAACCTGATAGTACTCAATTTTAAAAGAATATAAAGCCATCCTGGCTAAAATGTACAAATTAAATGGTGTCCATCCAAACAATGTTGGACGACTACTCCCTACTTGGACAACATCATGACTTGACGAAGATAGGGAGGATGGGTGGGCGTCGATTGTCCGGTTCCAAACGGTCAGTGAGCCCCCATTCTCAGCTCCTTTTATAGGTACCTTCTGAACGGGCTTAGCGTCCGCCAATTCCGTCCAATCCGACGCTGGCCCTTGGCTACCAATCCCTTGGCTGACAGAGGTAATGGACACCCTCTGAGGATGGCTACCCCCTTTTTTTAAATATGCTGACTGACTAAGATGTGCTATTAAACCACCATTACACCAGCTATATAGGCATCACATCAGTTGGAGCGCCGGAATCCCTTCCTTTTTATGAATCATTTTATCAGTATGAAAGGGCGCTTTTTTTTGTGGAACACAAATCTTCTTTCTAGTCTTTTTTATTAAAGGAGAAGTACAGCCAAAGCTCGTTTTGGCTATACTTCTCCTGGAGATCACAGGAGAGCAGTTTGCTCTGCACCTGTTTTCAGCAGGCAGTGGGCTGAAGCCCGCTGTTGGCTGATGTCACAGAGCCGGTCCAGGCTCAGGCAAGATCCTGATCGTATGGTAGAGACCTGCCCACATGCCTGGATCAGCACATGGCTCAGCTTCTCAGCAAGCCGCTGAGAGCTAGCCACTCCTGTCCCTTCCACAATCCAGTGCTCCAGTGAGCAAAGGAGGAGGCAGATCATAAAAGATGACAGTCACCAGCTCTCTGTTCAGGGAACCCTGAGAACTGAGCGATCAACAGTGTTTGATCGCTCAGTTCTCAGTGTTAGAGCTGGAGGGGTACAGATGCAGCAACAGGTAAGTATGAATCTGCAAAAATAAACAAACCCATACTTCTCTTTCTAAGGAAAATTATAATGGTTTGGTTAAGTTTTATATTGATATGTAAAATCTTTAAACCTTAATACAGCTGATGACACAGATTTTAAGATAATTCTGGGTTTTCTTAACCACTTCAGTCCTGGAAGATTTTACCCCCTTCCTGACCAGAGCATTTTTTACAATTTGGCACTGCATTGTTTTAATTGACAGTTGCACAGACATGCAATGTTGCACTCAAACAAAATTTGTGTCCTTTTTCCCACAAATATAGTTTTCTTTTGGTGGAATTTGATCACCTCTGCAGTTTTTATTTTTTGTGCTCTAAACAAAAAAAGAGCGGCACATTTTGAAAAAAACAAACAATATGTTTTACTTTTTGCTATAATAAATGTCCCCAAATAAAAAAAAAAATTCTTCATCAGTTTAGACCAATATATATTTTTCTACATATTTTTGGTAAAAAAAATCACAATAAGCATATATTGATTGGTTTGTGCAAATGTTATAGCGTCTACAAACTATGGGAAAGATTTATAGCATTTTTATGGCATTTTTATATATATTTTTTAATAGTAATGGTGGTGATCTGTGATTTTTAGCGGTACTGCAACATTGCGATGGACAGATTGGACATTTTTGACACATTTTTGGGACCATTGACATTTATACAGTGCTATAAATATGATTGATTACTGTGTAAATATCACTGGCAGGGAAGGGGGTTAACACTAGGGGGCGATCAAGGAGTTAAATGTGTGTTCCCTCAGTGTTTTCTAACTGTGAGGGGATAGAACTGACTGGGGGAGGAGACATATGGTTGTTCCTACTTTGTAGGAACAAGCGATATGTCTCCTCTCCCCTGACAGAACATGGATTTGTGTGTTTACACACACACATCCCCACCGGCTATGTGCATCGTGTCCCTCACCAACTTCTAAAGGGAAAGCCATACCCTACGGGGTTTCGCTCAGGAGAGCTATTGTGCTGCAGTATATCTGTGTGAGCCAGTCGGAACCAGTTAAAGCAGAACTAAACCCAAAAATTTAACAGTTTCAAAATAACAGTTAGTGCCTGTTTACACCATAAAAACATCCTCCAGATCCGTTCCAGATACATTTCTGCATTTGCGTTTTTATTGCTTTTTTGATGCATTTCCGTGTGCTTTTTGGAAGCATTTCTGGATGCATTCCCAGATGCATTTCAGATGCCTTTTTTCTTCTTTGCTTTTTACCGTGTTCCAGTACAGTTGTGTGCCAGAAAAAAGCAGCATGTTGTACTTTTTTTCTGGAACCCATATATTGTAACTTACTTTCTATGCATTTTTGATGCAGAAAAAAAGCACTGCATTGCTTGTGGTTAGGGATGAGCTACGTGTTCGACTCGAACATCGGCATCAACTCAAACATCGGCTGTTCGCCCGTTCGGCAAATTCCGAACGTTATGGGCCGTTCGCGCCAAATTCGTGTGGCGCTCACGGCCCACAATGCACTGCGTCATCGCAGTGCATTGCTGGCTCATGATTGGCCAAGCATGCACTGTGACCCCGCATGCTTGGCCAATCACAGCGCCAGCAGCAAGGAGAGCCATGATTGGTCACAGGCAGGATGTCTGTGGCCAATCATAGCTCAGGCTGTGTAGTACACACCCCACACTATATAAGGCCGCCAGTGCGGCGGCCTAGTGTAGTGTGTTGGCGTCTGAAGCAGTTAGTGGGTGTTCTGTGTACCTTCAACACAGTACACACCGATCGTTTTCGGCCGATTTTCGATCTTGCTGTTGTGTAGTGGCTGTTGTCTGTGTGCCCTGACCGCAGTATACACCGCTATATTCACCTCACCTATATAGCTAGTGATCTATCTTTTATAATAGAGCTTGCAGTCAGTAGTGTTAGGAGCTTGTGCGTGCTGTCTGCGTGCTCTGTACCCAGTACACACCGCTATATCCACCTACATAGCTCTTCTCTATTTGAGCCCACTTGCCATCTGCAGGAGTTATTGGAAGTTGTGTGTGCCTCCAGCACAGCACAGTATACATCTGTATATACCCCTTTATCTCTGGTGTTCTATAAAAAAGGCATCTGCAGGAGTTAGTGGGTTTTTTGTGCCTCCAGCACAATATACACCTGTATCTACCCTTTATTGCTGTTCTCTAATAGAGCCATCTGCAGGGCTCAGTGGGTGTTATGTGACTCAATTACAGTATACCCCTTTATCTCTGGTGTTCTATAATAAAGGCATCTGCAGGATTTAGTGGGTGTTGTGTGACTCCAGCACAATATACACCTGTATCTACCGTTTATTGCTGTTCTCTAATAGAGCCATCTGCAGGGCTTAGTGGGTGTTGTATGACTCCATTACACTGCTGTTTTACCCAACTCCCTTTAGGCCATTACCATGCCTGGAAGGCCAGCAAGGAGAGGCAGACAGGCGCGAGCCGATAAAAGAGGGCAAACAGGCTCTGTGTCTAGAGACAACAGTGCTGGTCGTGGACACGGTGCATTGTCATCCGCACGTGGCCATGGGACACGCTTGTCCTTCTTTTCGGCAGCTGGACATGTTGAACCGCAACATGCCAACGACTTGGTAGAGTGGGTGACCAAGCCCTCTTCATCCTCCTCATCCTCTCTCACCCAGTCTCAGGGTACTAGCAAAGCAGCTGCCAACGCATCGTCTTCCCTCCTCTCAATGTCATCATCAGTGACTCCTTCCCTAGACCCACCACGTCCTCCTGAGGAGTCTCCTGAACTCTTTGAGCACAGTGTTGGGTACATGCTCCAGGAAGATGCCCAGTGTTTTGTGGGCTCTGATGATGACACTCAGCTAGAGGAAGGCAGTAGGGTGAGCGCAGAGAGAGGGGATGCTCAAGAAGGACAGCAATCTGGCAGTCATGTTCCACAAGCTGCAGCATACTGCCAGGTTTGCTACGGCGATGAAGAGGGAGGGAATGATGAGGGCACTGACTCCACGTGGGTGCCTGGTAGGAGAGAGGAGGAGGAGGAGGAGGAGGAGGAGAAGGAGGCACATGTCCAACGAGGCAGGATGCCCTCCGGGGGCCAGCTTAGGGGCAGCACACCGACTGAATCACACCGCAGAGCTCCGCCTGTGCAGGGCGCTGCCTCTGCGCGTTATTCTAAAAGTTATTTGGTGTGGGCCTTTTTTGAGACGAGTGCACCAGATCGCACCGCTGCTATTTGCAACATATGTCTCAAGCGTATCTCGCATGGCCAAAACATCAGCCGCTTGGGCACCACATGCTTGACCAGACATACGTTGACCTGCCATGCAGCTCATTGGCAAGCGTACCTCAAAGACCCACACCAAAGAACAAAGCGGACCTCTCCTTGCTCCTCATCAGCTGGCATCTCCAACCCCACTAGACCTTCAGTCCTCTCTGAAACCTGCTCTGAGAGGAATGAAGGTGCAGAATTAGGTGTGTCACAGCCAAGTGCTTCCGGGAACTCTGCTAGTGGTACACCCACGTCCGATTATAGCAGGCAAATGTCCCTGCCCCAGCTGCTGGACCGGTGAAAGAAGTTCACTCCCAGCCATCCACATGCCCAGCGGTTGAATGCTAGCTTGGCTAAATTGCTAGCACTTCAACTGCTGCCTTTTCAGTTGGTAGACTCGGCCCCCTTCCGTGAGTTTGTACAATGTGTGGTTCCTCAGTGGCAGGTCCCCAAACATCACTTTTTCTCACGGAAGGCGATTCCGTCTCTCTACCGGCATGTGATAGGCAATGTCCTTGCCTCGCTGGACAGGGCGGTCAGCGGTAAGGTGCATATTACCGCTGACTCATGGTCCAGCAGGCATGGACAGGGACGTTACCTGTCTTTCACGGCCCATTGGGTCACTCTTTTGGCAGCTGGGAAGGATGCAAGACAAGGTGCAGTAGTGTTGGAGGTTGTTCCGCCACCACGCCTCCAAAATGCTACTATTGGTTGTGACACACCTCTCTCCTCCACCCCCTCCTCTTCTTCTTCCTCCATGGCCTCTTCCAGTGCTCTGTCCTCAGAACCAGCGGTGCTCCGTAGGCGTTCCAGGGGCTACGCAAGTACGCAGGCAAAACGATGCCATGCCGTGCTTGCGCTGGTTTGTTTGGGGGACAGGAGCCACACTGGGGCGGATGATTTGTCAGCTCTGCAGGGGCAGGCCGAGAGGTGGTTGATGCCACGCCAGCTTAAGCCAGGAATGGTGGTTTGCGACAATGGCACCAACCTTCTCTCCGCCCTCTGACAGGGACAACTGACCCATGTGCCCTGTGTAGCTCACGTCCTTAACCTGGTGGTGCAGCGGTTCTTGGGCAGGTACCCGGGCTTACAGGATGTCCTGAAGCAGGCCAGGAAAGTCTGTGTTCATTTCCGCCGATCATTTAATGCCTGTGCTCGGCTGGCTGAGCTCCAAAAGGAGTTGAACCTGCCCAAGAACCACCTTATATGTGACATGCCCACCAGGTGGAACTCAACGTTGGCCATGCTGCAGCGGCTGCACACGCAGCAGAGGGCCATCAATGAGTACCTGTGCGACTACGGCACCAGGACAGGGTCAGGGGAGCTCGGTTTTTTCTCACCACGCCAGTGGGGCATGATCAGGGATGCATGCACTGTCCTGTCACCGTTTGAGGAGGCCACAAGGATGGTGAGCAGTGACAGTGCATGCATCAGTGACACTGTACCTCTTGTCCACCTCTTGGAGCATACGCTGCGTGGAATAATGGACAGGGCACTTGAGGCAGAACAGAGGCAGGAAGAGGAGGACTTCCTTGCCTCTCAAGGCCCCCTTTATCCAGACAGTGTTCCTGCTGTGCCACCCATCACACAGGAAGAGGATGAGGAGGAGGAAGAGGAGGAGGAGGATGATTGTGTCAGCATGGAGGTGGAGGCTGGCACTCAGCATCAGCAGCAGCAGTCTTGTAGGGATGATTTACAGTCCCAAGAAACACGTGGACTTGTACGTGGCTGGGAGGAGGTAGCTGCGGATCATGTTGACCCAGAGGACTCCAGACCGAATGCCTCAGCTAACCTACGCTGCATGGCCTCCCTGATCCTGCAAAGCCTGCGGAAGAATCCTCGTATTCTTCGGATCAAGGAGAGGGACCATTACTGGCTGGCCACTCTCCTTGATCCACGGTACAAGGGTAAGGTTGCCGACCTTATCTTGCCATCGCAGAGGGAGCAGAGGATGAGACATCTCCGGGAGGCCTTGCAGAAAGGTCTGTGCAACGCGTTCCCAGAGACTGGGAGGTTACAAACTCCTGGTCCTGGACAACATGTTGCTGAGGCATCGGTCAGAAGGAGCGGTGGAGAAGGTGGCCGTCTGACTGATGCTTTCAGACAATTTTTTAGTCCGCAGCACCAAGGTATGATCGGTTCCAGCAACCATTGCCACCGTCTGATTTACATGGTGCAGGAATACCTAGGGGCAAGGTCAGACTTGGACACCTTTCCCACCAAAAATCCTCTGGCTTACTGGGTCTTGAGGATGGATCACTGGCCAGAGCTTGCACAGTATGCAATTGAGCTACTGGCCTGTCCTGCATCCAGCGTTCTTTCAGAACGCACCTTCAGTGCTGCTGGTGGCTTTGTTACTGATCACAGGGTGCGCCTGTCCACCGAATCAGTTGATCGACTGACCTTCATCAAGATGAATCAGTCTTGGATCACCCACAGCTACCAAGCACCTGAAGCTGATGTAACCGAATATTTTTTTTTGAAATATCAGATCCTTCAAGACTGCCTATGCTGATGCTGAGTGACTGTCCTGTTATGTTGATTGTCTATCCTCTTCCTCCTCCGCTGATATGTTGGAAGAATATTTCTGGTTCTGGGTGATGCCATCAGCCCAATTTTTCTGCCCCTGTTTAACAGGGGCGTTTAAGTACAATTTTTGATGCAATGCTTTGCAGCAGGGCTAATTCCTGCAATAAAACTAGAGTATATGGGAGATGTTGCAGTGTCGTGGCACCAGCCCCAGTGCCTAAGGCCCAATTTTTCTGCCCCTGTTTAACAGGGGCGTTTAAGTACAATTTTAGATGCAATGCTTTGCAACAGGGCTAATTCCTGCAATAAAACTAGAGTATATGGGAGAGGTTGCAGTGTGGTGGCACCAGCACCAGTGCCTAAGGCCCAATTTTTCTGCCCCTGTTTAACAGGGGCGTTTAAGTACAATTTTTGATGCAATGCTTTGCAGCAGGGCTAATTCCTGCAATAAAACTAGAGTATATGGGAGAGGTTGCAGTGTCGTGGCACCAGCACCAGTGCCTAAGGCCCAATTTTTCTGCCCCTGTTTAACAGGGACATGTAATTACAATTCTTGATATAATATTTCACAGGAGGGCCCGTTCCTGTGCCCACCCAGAGTAACTGTGAGGACTTATAGTGTTGTGGCACCAGCACCACAACCACCAAAGGTCAATTTTTCTACCACTGTTCAACAATGGCATGTAATTACAATTCTTGATATAATCGTTCACAGCAGGGCATCCCAGCGCCCAGCAAGAGTCACTTTGAGGGCTTACAATGTTGTGGCAAAACCAACACCTTGTTCCGCCATTTCTGCAGAGCATATAGGGCAGGCCCCTACTTTCAAACATCCAACTTACAAACATCTCCTACTTGCAAATGGAAGGAGACAACAGCAAGTGAGATGAAAAAAGATGGACGACAAAACAAATTATACAGGGGTGATAACCCTTCCCTATGTTTTCCAAAAAGCTTAAAAATGTACCAGTTGAAAATTACAAACAGATTCAACTTAACACAACAAACCTACACAGTCCCTGTCTTGTTTGCACCGCCTGTATACTGCTGTTCTGAGTATATAGGGCCTGGGGGCCACACGCATTTCCTTTTTTTAATATGGGTACAGGGTTCCCCTTGATATGCGTACAAGACACAAAGGGGCTGGTAATGGGCAGGGAGGGCTACCCATGCCATTTTTCTCAATGGTTTTCAACCATATTGCAGGAACCAGATATAACATTAAAACTGCAAGCAGTTTTCAATGATGTTATTTCTGTTTAATGTCATTTTGTGCAGGGACTGTTCTAAACACGGGAAACACGTGGCACTTCACAGGCATACTACAGACACCCCCAGGCACCATATTTAAAGGAATATTTCACTTTTTTTTCACTTTAATCATCATTAAAATCAGTGCTCCCGCCAAAACGGCCATTTTTAAAAACATTTTAGGCATTGACCCATGTCCCCTGGGGCAAGAGCCAGGTCCCCAAACCCTTTTTAGGACAGTATCTTGCATATTAGCCGTTAAAATTATCACTTTTAATTTCGAACGTTCGAGTCCCATAGACGTCAATGGGGTTCTAAAGTTCGTTCGAATTTGGGGTCCGTTCGAAAGTTCTGGTGCGAACCGAACCGGGGGGTGTTCGGCTCATCCCTACTTGTGGTAATGACAAAGCCCTTACATTCCTGAAACATACTTGGAATGTAACTGTCACATTGCTTGTGCTCTCAATCAAACTGTCAAACCATCAAATGGATGGTGTCATAATGGATCACATGTGCAGCATCATGGCAGTTGAATATCAGAGTGCTAGATGGCAGATTCCTTGGTTGAAAAGAATAGAAGGGTTTACTTCCACTTTAAGAACAACAATAGCATTTCCCTTTGAGATTGCCTCTTTGTAAAAACTGTATGGAGCTAAACAGAACTGGAAGAGATATGTTACTTTTTCAGCTCTATGTGTCATTTTGAACTTCATTAATTTAACTTTGTGAAAAACAGGCTTTTTTCTTCAAAAGAGTTAAGCCTCTTACACACGATCGAATTGTTGGCCAACAAAACCGTGGACTTTTGTCTGAAGGGCGTTGGCCCAAACTTGTCTTGCATACACACGGCACACAATTGTTGGCCAACAATCATGAACGTAGCTCTTTAGCGCCACCCTTTAGGCTCCTTCTGCTAATTTCGTATTAGTAGAAGTTTGGTGAATGTTGATTAGTGCTTTTCCTTTCTTCCTGTTCCTTTCGCACTTTTCATTTCGTGCTTTTCAGTTCGTTTCTGAACGGCCGTTCATCTACCAGACATGTTGCGGAATCGGAGGAGATAACATGTCGCTATGTTTTACTTCAAATGACAGTTTGGGGGTAGTTACATTTAAAAAAATACAATGTAAAATTGACAAGGGACACCAACATAGTTGTATCTTTGATCTTAAAAACTATGGGATAATGGTGTTGTGGTAACATGCCGAAAAAAAAAAATTATAATAATACTATTCTTGATATCACTAGAAAAAAAAAGCCTTTGAAAATTTGTTTGCAATAACTCCATCAGTATCACAAGCAAAGCAGCTTCATTATTATCCCATTAAAGAAGAAGAGAATGTGCACTGCATTTTGAGATTTCATAATTTGCCATGTCACGAATGTTAATTCTCCATAACAAACTCTAGTTTACAAGACCAATGGCTTCTGGCTCATCCTTGCTTCCGAGCATGCGTGTTTGTACTTTGGACTTTTGTCCGGTGGACTTGTGCACACACGCTCGGAAAATCCGACAACAGACATTTGTCTGCAGAAAATTTTAAAACCTGCTATCCAACATTCGTCCGCGGAAAATCCAACAACAATTGTCCAATGGAGCATGCACAAGGTTGGATTTTCCACAACAGCCTGTCATCGCACATTTCCCGGTCGGAAAATCCAATCGTGTGTACGAGGCTTCAGGCTTTGTTCTCACCATATGTGCAGAAAAACTGATGAACAAAAATATGCAGATTTTGGTTGCAGAGACACAAGTTCACATCAGTTTTCATGCGTGGTTCAGTGAGTATTATACACATTGCAGATTCCTGTGCAGAAAAAATCCACACGTGAAGCCAATGTTGTAATGTGAACAGGGCACATAGAGAACAATTGTTTTCTTTGTGCCCTTGCAGAACGTGTGCAGAAGAAATCACGTCTCTGCACATGGTGTGAATTAGGCCTTACATCTCTGCACATGGTGTGAATGAGGCCTTACATATCTGCACATGGTGTGAATGAGGCCTTACATCTTTGCACGTGGTGTGAATGAGGCCTTACATCTCTGCAAATGGTGTGAATGAGGCCTTACATCTCTGCACATGGTGTAAATGAGGCCTTACATCTCTGCACATGGTGTGAATGAGGCCTTACATCTTTGCACATGAAGTCAATGTGGCATTAAGGTTGTGGCAAAACTGGCAAAAATGTATAAGCCCCTGTACACACGGTCAGAGATTTCCACAACCAAATCCGTCGTATTTTGCCCGTCGGATTTTGTCCGTCGGATCTTGTCCGAAACTGTTGCATACACATGGTCGGACTAAGTTGGCGAAAAATCCGATCTTTCAGAACCCGATGACGTAATTTTGTTACGATGGGACTACATTCAGGCTAGTAGCCAATAGCTTTGATGTAGGAATTTGATCTGAGCATGCGTGGCACTTAGTCCGATCAAAATTCTCTACACATGATCGGAGTATGTCCGATCGGCCCAGTTGGTCGGGAAATATTTCCAACATGTTGCAAAATTGGGTCCGACGGATATTCCGACTGAATCAGTCCGATGCATACCACACACAGTCGGATTATCCGACGACACAGTCTGGTAGGACACATTCCGACGGATTCTCTGACCGTGTGTACAAGGGCTAAGGCTACCGAGGGCGAGAACCCGGTTCTTTCAGGGGAGAGGAGATAGATCATGTGTTCATACTATGTATGAACACCAATCTCTCTCTCCTCCTAAACAGTTCCATCCCCCCACAGTTAGAAACACACATAGGGTCCCTGCCAGTGACATTTATACAGTAATCAGAGCATCTTTATAGCACTGTTCGCTGTATAATTGTCAGTGGTTTCAAAAATGTGTCAAAAGTTTCCGATGTGTCCACTATAATGTCGCAATCCCAATTAAAATCCCAGATCGCTGCCTTTACTAGTAAAAAATAAATAATCATAAAAATGCCATAAATCTATCCCCTATTTTGTAGACTCTATAACTTTTGCTCAAACCAATCAATATACGCTGATTGCGATTTTTTTTTTACCAAGAATATGTTGCAGAATACATGTCAGCCTAAACTGAGGACAAATTTATTATTTTTTGCTAAAAAATGTGGGCTATTTATAATAGCAAAAAGTAAAAGATATAGGGGGTTATTTACTAAAGGAAAACTTTATTTGCTAAAGGAGAACGTTGCACTGCAATTGCACTTGAACGGGCACAGAAAGTGCACTTGGAAGTAAAGCCGTTATAGATCTGGGGGGACATGCAAGGAAAATAAAAAACAGCATTTTAGCTTGCACATGATTGGATGATAAAATCAGCAGAGCTTCCACTCATTTCAGATCTACCCCTTAGATTTAGAGTGACTGCACTTTCAAGTGCACTTGCAGTGCAAAGGGGATTTTCCTTTCGTAAATAACTCCCATTGTGTTTTTTTCAAAATTGTTACTCTTCTTTTGTTTACAGTGCAAAAATAAAAACCACAGAAGCAATCAAATACCACCAAAAGAAAGCTCTATTTGTGGTAAAAAAAAAGGGCATCAACTTTGTTTGGGTACAACATCGTGCGACTGCGTAATTGTCAGTTAAAGCAACGCGCTGCCGAATCTAAAAAAAAATGGCCCGGTCATTGAGCAGCCAAATCTTCCGGGGGTGAAGTGGTTACGTTTATAATTAAGTGAGAACTTGAGCAGACAGAGGACACTCACCCACCACACCTTCAGTACAAATGCACATACTATGTTTCTGATGGGAACTGAATGCAACACCAAAAGTACTAATACAGAGTAGAATTATTACTTTGCATGGTAGTAACCATTTTAGTCACTCCACACAATAGAAAAACATATGCAGACAATACCCATCTTGGTGAAGGAATATTGATCACCTGAGCTGGAAGACTTGTCCAGCTTAGTATAGTTGTAATGTAAAGATAACCTAGTGTCCCTTATTCTTTCCTGGAGATCTTATTCAACTTTCTTGTGCTCTTCTTCACGTGTCCTTGCCAAGTGCTATGTATAATAATATAGCATATACAATTCTACACAGGTCATGGTTAATTTATTGTTACTAAAATGTACCTTTCTTTTTCAGTCTGCAGCCAATGTAGGCGTGATTGGCTTACTGTTTTTTTTTTTTTTTTCCAGTAGTCTGCACTAAGATATATGTAAAATTTTAGGCAATCCCTGCAATAGAAATTTCAGTTTTGGTAAGATATTCCACAAAGGTTAAATAATTCTAAAGGGATAAGAACACAGAGAGTGAACCAGGGGAGTATAATGAACTAGTGTCTTCCATTTTGGATCAGTATCAAAGGGACATGGTTTGTTAAAATCCCTGCAATGTATATTCATAAACCAGAAGGTTTTTTTTTGTTTTTTGTTTTTGTTTTTAGCAAAAGTAATAATCATTTTTAAAGCCATATGTAGTGTTATGCAACAGTGTTTTTCATAGGCTATGAGACAGTGTAAACTGGCAGTGAATATTTGTCTTTAAAAGAAAATAAAAATTATTTCATAATTCGTTTGATGTTAATACAGCAGCAGCACTGCAATTTAATTCCTTTCAGTGTGAAAAAAGTGTTTTTTAAAGGTGGATTTAACAGTGACATTTTTTTAAATCAAATGACTGTCTGTTACAATGCTGTCCTGCCAATAATAATTACTATTAAATGCATTAAGATAAAAAGCCTTTTGTGTGCAGCAGCCCCCCTCAGCCCCCCTAATACTTACCTGAGCCCCCTCTCTATCCAACGATGTCCACGAGTCCCTTGGCCCCCTGGGTCTGCTGTCAATAAAAGTCAATTAGCCAATCAGGAGAAAGAGAGGCAGAGACAAACCGCAGCTCCATGTCTGAATCGACACATGGAGCTGCAGCTCGGCTCAGGTGCCTCTATAGTAAGCATAACATTAAAAAAGTACAAAAGAAATGAAGACAGGATATACCACCCCTAACACAAAAGTATTTTTTTTTAAAGGGAAGCCTTGCAACAAAAAAAATTGTTATGGAAGGGGCAGCAGCTAAAAGTAATCGCAGACCTCAAATCACACATAAAGCAAAATAAAAAAAGACCCCAAATATAGTAAATGAAAAGGTTGACTGCCTGATTTAAATTAAAGTACCATTTCCTAACTGACCCTAATCTCTCTCTAGCTTTCCTAGCTTTCTCTTTATGCTTTGTTACACTTCCAATTCACTACCACTATGGCTGCTGTGGTTCCCCATTTTATAATGAAAGGATTGGCTTAACACAAAGTTCCCTTATTAGCCATTCTAAGCCTTCTGGACATAGTTTGAAGGCCATGCAGTACATTATTATTTTAAAAAAAATACTCCCAAACGAATCTGCACATACATTGCCAGGACCAGATTCACCTAAAACTGTAGCAGTGAATCAGGACCTTATCCCTAAAAACAGTATACATAACCCCATCCTTAAAAAAAAAAAAAAAAATAGTATACATACATTTACAGTATGCAACAATAATGCATTGAATAATGTAAATTAAAGTTGTGTACATGACCTACTTATATAACTATCTCAATAATTGTTCAAATTATCAGTATTAGGATAATCACAAGCTGAATTACTGACTCTTTTTAGTAGAGGAAGATAATTACAAATGATACAGAATTAGGAGTGTGGTTTTAGGCTTTTCAGGTATACTTTCTGGTGAAATATAGATGCTAGAACAGTGGAACTTTGTTAAGCCTCAAGGTATTTTGATGACTGTAGGCTTAGGGTAATCTATCACCTGTTTCCTTCTTAGTCATAACATCACACACTCTTTATCTTAAATTGTAGTATGATCTTTAGTGAAGAAAAAATGATTATAAAGAGTCATCTCCTGTTTTGGAGGTCATAAAATGTTTCTCATAAAAGGCAATTTTTGACATTTTGAGCCATCAAAGAAACATCTCACTGCACATCACAATGCTACAGTGCTACCAACGTTCCCATTTTTTTGGTTTAGTGAAAGTAGGGAGGAATGATAACTTTTTTTCCAACATTTTCCTATGCTCATTTCAATACCCCTTAGTCCTTACTGACCTTATATTCTAAGAGCTCATTCACACCATATGCTTTGTGCATCATATGCAATTAGCCTTGAGTCCTATGAGTTCACACTGATGAAAATAAATAGGGCACACACTACTTTTGTAGTGACATAGTATACCACATTTCAACTCACTGCAGTGAATAAAAATCAATTAAATGCCACTTTGGGACATGTAAAGTTGAAAAAAACAGTGCAGTGTTTCATCTAGTTTCCTAGTACACATGGGCCAAATGTGGGGTGACATTGGGCAATTCAATAAAAAAAATCCGTCATTCGGCCTCTGTGTATAGCAGCCAATCCAACAGAAGCCAGACGTTCAGCCGGCTTCTGTCGGACGTGCATGCTGGAAAACCAACGGCCAACCGGATTCCGAAAGGAGTATTCAGGCTGGGGGATGTCCCTCTGTCATAACACAACAGCTCAGTGGGGGAGATCATTGTACTAATGCCCGATCGCTAGTACAGTGGCTCCAACTAGAGCTGTCAGTTGTTTTTTTTCATTCAACCTAACGGATTGAACAAAAAATACTGGTAATGTGTACCAGGCTTTAGGCTTTAGGCCACAGGCTGCCCACCCTTCTTATTTGAAATTCAAAGAAGCAATCACCAACAAACTCCCCACCCCACCCACCCCCAACCTCCAGTAACAGCCTCACTGGTCCCAACTGCCTGATTTTGATTCTAGGTGTCTTTCTTCTTAAAGAATCAGCTGAATTGCATATTAGCAGGTCTCCCAAGTTCATAAACAGTGGCTTTTTTTATTAATGTATATTTGATAATCCAGTTAGCATTACCACTAGAGCAGGGGTAGGCAACCTTGGCACTACAGCTGTGGTGAAACTACAAATCTCATCATGCCTCTGCCTCTAGGAGTCATGACTGTGATTGTCAGGGTCTTGCAATGTTTCATGGGAATTGTAGTTTCACCACAGATGGAGGGCCGAGGTTGCCTACCTCTGTACTAGAGACAGTGCATAATGATTGATTTGTTTATCTCTTTTAGAATTTTGTGATTTTTTTTCCTTTTTTGAAATTAGGTTTATTATATAACTTTGTCAGAAGAACTGTCTTTTTATAGATTATTTTCAATTATTTTTTAGGCTGCAATGAAATTAGTGATAATATTTGGACCGTTATTAATCATAGGTTATGGAATTTATTGATTTTACTATCATAAGGCCTTCCTCTCATTTGATGGTCTTAGAAAGCCATGACATCTTTTACTGTATATGTCAGTGTAAGAAAAACTCCCAACTTTTGTATTTTATTCAAAAGTTGACAAATAATAAAAGAGAAAAACTTACATTTTTATTTTTTTTAAGAAGTCTCAATCATGGGTGCTGAGTGCACAGACCTCGTGGAGGCAGTGACTTTAAATTGCACATTAAACTAATCCATGTCTATACCTTAATAAAGGCCGGGGCTGGGAATTCTTATGGATTTTTCTAGCTCATTGCCAAGATGACAGAGAAATGCAATAAATGTTCTATTACTTACACAAGCTGCTAGTTTTCAGAAAATTAGTCACCAGTGACCTTTTACCCTTTGTTTTGCTTCTCGTCTTGATAAAAATACCTGATCTGAATCCAATGTAGTAGCCACTATTGGTACAACTGTGTACAGAATGTGATTGTAGAATGTAAGATCTAAAATTAGCGTTTAGAAAATTCCATTATAAAATAGTGAAAATACTTGAATACTAATAATACTGAATATACTTTTGTAGAGTATATTGACTGTAAACAATTTGCTATTGTTGTTCCAAAGTATTTCATTTGAATGTAAATCAGCTAGGAATCTGTACCAGCAGTGCATCAGTGAGGATATTGTGCTGAAGAGTTAGAATTATATTGATTAATTTCTCAGTTAACAGCAAGGCCACCTTATGACCCTTATTTTAAGGGTCACTAATCTCAGTATATATGTATACTACATGGCTAGAATCAAAGTATTTTTGTATATGAATCTGGATGGATGGATAAATAGATGAAGTTGAAAAATACATAAAATACCTTTCATCCTCTAAAATTATTGATGGTATTTTAACATGCTTATGTTCATTGTATGTTTATGTAAGGGCACTTTGAGTTTTTTTTAGCATACTTCAGGTTTTAGCTAAATTGTGCTTCTTTATTTATTTTTTAATAGTCATACACTACCTCAAATATACATTAATAGATCTTGAAAAAAAAAAAAGAAGATATAAAAAAACACCACTTTTTCAAACTCAAAGTTTTGTGAAGATCTACAGCATAACAATTATATAACTAAATTTAGTACATACATTTAGTCAAAAAAACTTACAAACATGATGAATAAGAATCAATGACAACTCTAATGAGGCATGTTTAACCCATGGGGTGAGCATAGACCAAGCAAGGAAAAACCTCCCCTCAACTATTGTGCAAATGTGTGAGTGGTCATGTAACCATTCTTTTGTATAACTTCAGTATTCTTACTTTTGCATGAAAAGAAAAGAATATATAACTATTATAAAGCATTACCTTTTAGTAGCTAACCAAATCATTTACAAAATACTTGTTTTTGGATCCTTTTCTGGTATATTAACAGATACATGTTAAAAGAATAGAGTACAAAAATAAATATGTACTAATAAAAAAATAATGGGATACAAATTAAATGTAAAAAGGATAAAAATTAAGATGAAATGTAAATAAGATAACTACAAACTGGTAAGATATATGGGGTCATTCATGCAATGCTAAGAAGAACTCACTGCAAAATCATATTTTCCTTCTACTTATTTGCTGATGTCTAATTGCTAAGAGGGAGGGTCTATCTGCTATAATCATGTTCAGTTTAGTTATAACAGATAAAAACCTGCTGTAGTAAGCAGTGAATCCATCACAAGTGCTGAAAATTATGTTTCTGGAGGCATTGTGTACACAATGCCTCCAGGTCTGGTATGGATTTTAAGGGGAACCCTGTGCCAGAATTTAAAAAAATGGCGTGGAGGTCACCCGAAAAATCCATAACAGGCCCTTATCTGAGCAAGCAGCCATGGCAGGCCAGGAAAGGGAGGACGAGCAAGCCCCCCCCCGTCCTGAACCATACCAGGCCACTTGCCCTCAACCTTGTCCCCATGTTGATGGTACATTGTGCCAAAAAAAGCGTCAAAAAGTAAAAACCATAATACACAGCTTTTGGCAAGTCTTTTATTAAAAAAGAAAAAAAATAGTGTCCCGCGATGTCCACCCATCTTCAATCACGGCACTTGATGGACCCGAAAAATAGAAAAAAAAGCTCTGCCTTAATGGGAGGCTGTATCTTGGCTGTGACAGTTGTTATATAGGCAACCCCCTATATAACAATAGGTGGTCCCACCCCTTCTGACATCATGTGATGTCATGTGACACCAGAGGGGGTGAGGTCACCTGTTGTCACAATCAGGCATCAGGCTTGAAGACCAGTTGCTATAGCAGTTGCAGGACTACCACTGATAAGCAGGATAGGTACACAGGCAGTCATCCTGGCAGATGACACAGGCTCACCTGAGGTGCAGAGTCTAAGTACTAACCGGAGATCACAAGAGCTCCTGATGGTGGAGATAGATTTAGCTGCATGCTCGTACCAGATCACGGCCCTCAGGTTTGCCCCACAAGGGTGTGAGCAAGCCGGGGTCCAGTAGCAGATGAGCAGATAAGGATCAAACAGCAACATGGTCAGTAAACAAGCCAAAAGGTCGGTAACAAGTATTTGCAGGTTGGGGTCAGACAGTAGAGTAGTCAAGGAACAAGTCAAGGGTCGGTCACAAGTGGTAGCAAAATACAAACGGCAGCAGAGAAGACAAGAGCAAGACACTGGCTGAGAAGGCACAATAACCTGGCAAAGAGGAAGTGCTGAGAAGGATTATATAGAAGAAGGCTTATATAGGAAGTTCATGGGAGGAGCAAGGAGATCAAGGTTCAACAGCAATCAAGACAAAAGGCAGGTTTTCCCATGGATCAGATAGTCAACGCTGGACACAGAAGAGGTCCCAGGACTGAGCCCAGGTCCTGCCACCTGTTTACATCACCGGGTAGGCCCGTCACTTGCCTATTTCACAGCTGTTACAGCCAAGAGACAGCAGTTGGCGGGATGCCTCCCATCGAGGCAGAACTTTCTATTTTTCGGTTATGTTGGGAGCCGTGATTGAAGATGGATGGACATCACGGAACACTTTTTTTTTATTAATAAAGGAATTGTCAAAAACTGTCTCCTGTCATTTTTACTTTTTGACACTTTTTTTGGTGAATGGGTAAGGGTGCAATGTACTCCATACCTATTCATATAGGGGGTTGGATCTGAGGGACCCCTTGGGAAAGAGGGCTTCCAGATTCTGATAAGCCCCAGCCCGCAGACCCCCACAACCACTGGGCAAGGGTTGTGAGGATGAGGCCCATCAACATGGGGACAAGGTGCTTTAGGGGGGACCCTGTTGAGGGTAAGCAGCCTGGTATGGTCCAGGAGGGGGGAGCACTCACTCGTTACCCCCCTTTTCTGGCCTGCCATGGCTGCTTGCTCAGATAAGGGTCTGGTGTGGATTTTTGGAGGGACCCCCATGCCATTTTTTTAATTTTGGCATGAGGTTCCCCTTAAAATCCATATCAGACCTGAGGGGCCTGATATGGATTTTGGAGAGGCCCACGCCCTTCTTTTTTCCATTTTGGCATGGAGTTCCCCTTAATATCCATGCTAGCTCTGAAGGGTCTTTAATGGACTGGGGGGGGGGGGACACATTTTTTAATGGTCTTTTATCTATATTGACAGGCGCCAATACATTACAGCTGCAAGCAATTTTAAATAAAAATTTTTCCTTTAGAAATTAAATTTTGCTGCGTGACTATAATAAAGATTGGAAAGATGCACTACTTTACAGGCAGACTAAGGGGACCCCCAGACTTTATTGTTTCACTTTAAGCATTATTAAAATCACTGCTCCTGAAAAAACGGTCATTTTTTAAAACTCTTTTTTTTTTGCATTGTCCCCTGGGGCAGTACCCAGGTCCCCATACACTTTTACACAATGCTTTGCATCTAAGCCTTTAAAATTAGCACTTTTGATTTTTCATGTTCATGTCCCATAGACTTTAATGGTGTTCATATGTCAGCACAAATTTTTTGTCTGTTCGCATTTTCCTGGTTCGAACCAAACCGGGGGGTGTTTGGTTCATCCCTATTCATGAACATGGTACATGCATCAGGGCCTGCTTTATCCAGAATTGTCCCTGTGAGGCCACAGCAGGCACAAGCCATTGAAACTGAAGATGACATGAGGCAGTCTTCCAGGGATGGGTTTCATGCCTCCCAAACCACAGGAGTGGTACATGGCTGGGGGGAGGTAGCTGAGGATAATGTCATCCTCAGTGATCATAAGAACTTGGGCTACTCTGTCTCCAGTAATTTGCAGCACATGGGCTCCCCCATGCTCCAGAGCCTACAAAAGAACCCTAGGATTCTTGGCATCAAGGGGAGTGACCATTACTGGCTGAGAACCATTCTTGATCCATGTTACAAAGAGAAAATTGCAGAGCTGATCCGGCCATTACAGAAGGAGAAGTGGATGAAATACCTGAAAGATTCACTATGAGGGAACCTGTGTCACTCATTTCCAGAGGATGCAGAATAAAGTCTCTCGATGAAGGCTTAGCCCTATGGCACCAGTGGAACATCCTGGATCCCCAAGATCACCCTTGTCAATCTGCTCCGCTCCCAAGGCATTTGAATGTTAAATGGCAAGAAACAAGCTATAATGAAGATATGATCTCCCCTCGTCTTTCCGCATCTTCCTTGCTCTGGAATTGACACCTAAATGCGGTACTCCGCTGTTTTCCTCCATATTAATAGCGCAGCTATGAGGTACTGTGACCAATCTCTATTGTTCTCTTAGATCGCTTATTTTTCCATAAGAGCCACACTAGAAACCCCCCTACCCAGCAGTCATGCACTTCAAAATAATTTTCTTTCATGTCAAAGGGTTTAACAGCCCAAACAAAAGACGCTCCCTCTGGTCAGAGGTCCGCAAGCTCCAGGGAGACATTGCTTGCCTACAAGAAACACACTTCAGTAAAGACAATGTGCCAAAGTTTCCACTTTCCATACATTTTTTGTGCAAACACAGCCAAGAAAAAACAAGGGGTCCTAATTGCAATTAAAGACATTGTAACGTTACAACCATTAGTTATCACCATTGGCGAACTTGATTGCTACATTACCTTTGTCTTTGAGATCTATTATGTCAAATACACAATTTAGAACCTATATACGCCCAGCTCAAGGCAAATCACCTTCCTCAACAAAGTGGAGAGGAAATTTTAAAAGAAGAGGAAAGGCAATCTCTTTATGTGTGGAGATTTTAATGTCATTACCAACTGCACTTCAGATGTATCAGGCCTGGCACCAAAACAAGTAAGATCTATGACCCTGTCAGGCTTCCTCATGTCTACAGAACTGTATGATATTTATTGGCTCAATACTCCAAACATCTCCACAAATTAAGATCCAACTTTTATGCCAATAGCAATAAGGCTGGAGAGCTTCTGGCTTCTCAAGTTAAAGCCCATGCAGCTAGGCAAAAAGTTCTCTTTATCATACATCCCACTCATAAAGAGAAACTTTAACCACTTAAGGACCAAGCCACTTGTTCCTAGAAAATTACTTAGAACCCCCAAACATTATATATATTTTTCTAACACCCTACAGAATAAAATGGCGGTCGTTGCAATACTTTCTGTCACTCCGTATTTGCGCAGCGGTCTTACAAGCGCACTTATTTTGGAAAAAATACACTTTTTTTGAATAAAAAAATAAGACAAAAGTAAGGTTTTTTATATTGTGAAAGATAATGTTACGCTGAGTAAATTGATACCCAACACTTCAAAATTGCACCCACTCATGGAATTATGACAAACTTTTACCCTTTAAAATCTCCATAGGCGATGTTTAAAAATTTCTACAGGTTACCAGTTTTGACATACAGAGAATGTATAGGGCTAGAATTATTGCTCTTGCTCTAACGATCGCGGCAATACCTCACGTGGTTTGGGAACCATTTTCATATGTGAGCACTACTCACATATACGTTCGCTTCTGCGTGTGTATTTTTGGTAATAAAAATCACAAAAAGCATATATTGATTGGTTTGCACAAAAGTTATAGCGTCTACAAAATAAGGGATAGATTCATGGCATTTTTATTATTATTTAGTAATGGCAGCGATCTGCTGATCTGATCTGTTGCTTGACAACTATTAGGTGAACAGTGCTATAAAAATGCACCGATTACTGTATAATTGTCACTGGCAGGGAAGGGGTTAACACTAGGAGGCAATCAAGGGGTTAACTGTATTCCCTAGGTGCGTGTACTAACTGTGGGGGTGTGAGTGAATATAGGAACTGAGAGATGGTGGTTCCCAGCTTGTAGGAACTCACAATCTCTCTGTCCTCTCCTCACAGAACTGGGATGTGTGTTTACACACACACATCCCTGTTCTGCCTCTTGTGTCCGCAATCGCTCGTGGCCGGTGGTCATCGCGACCGCCGGTCATGAGCATCGGCACCCTCACTGTGCAGTGGGTGTCTGCTATCCTGCTTAAAGGGACCGATGTATAGCTACGACGGTTCGCAGGATCGTACTGACCTGCCACTGTATAATGACGGTGGCTGTTTGGCAAGCAGTTAAAACATTTTTCATTTTTTTTCTTATTTATTTTCATTAAATTTGTTTCTTTTGACACTGTTTTTTAAAAAAAAAATTGGGACACTTTTATTCCTATTACAAGGAAAGTAAATATCCATTGTAATAGAAAAAAAGCATTACAGGACCTCTTAAATATGAGATAAGGGGTCAAAAAGACCACAGATCTCAGATTTACACTAACATGCAAAAAAAAATAAAAACTGAAAAAAAAATCTCCTTTAAGAGCTATGGGTGGAAGTGATGTTCGATGTAATTTCCACCCTCCCATGCAATGGAGCCAAGCAGGGGCCATCCTCCCCTCAATCAGCAGCCAGGCATCCATGGGAGAGGACGAAATCATCTCTGCCAATACTGACGGGTCCGGTAAGTGGCATTGATGACCAGTGCCTTTCCCGCCACCAATAAAAGTGGAATCCGCCATGGAGACCACTTTTATCCTAAAGAGAAACGCATGGCGTTCCCGCCTGTGGCCAAATTATAACTCAGGGGGTTTAGTACACGCCCCACACTAGATAAGGCCACCAGCGTGGCGGCCTTGTGTAGTGTGTTGCGGCATTCAGGGAGAGAGCAGGATAGGCAGGGACAGTGTGTTGTTTTCTTGTGAACCTAGCAGTGTTAAAGTGGGTGTTGTGTGCCTCCAGCACAGTATACACCTGAAGATACCCCTTATTGCTGGTGTTATGTAATACAGGCATC
Source organism: Lithobates pipiens (assembly GCF_037356315.1). Classification (NCBI taxonomy): domain Eukaryota; kingdom Metazoa; phylum Chordata; class Amphibia; order Anura; family Ranidae; genus Lithobates; species Lithobates pipiens. The sequence goes on along the minus strand of NW_027507718.1, from coordinate 285,836,001 downwards.
TGCAGCAGTTAAAGTGGGTATTGTGTGCCTCCAGCACAGTATACACCTGAAGATACCCCTTATTGCTGGTGTTCTGTAATACAGGCATCTGCTGCAGTTAAAGTGAGTGTTTTGTGCCTCCAGCACAAATACACCTGAAGCTACCCTTTATTTACTGGTGTTCTGTAATACAGGCATCTGCAGCAGTTAAATTGGGTGTTGTGTGCCTCCAGCACAGTATACACCTGAAGATACCCCTTATTGCTGGTGTTCTGTAATACAGGCATCTGCAGCAGTTAAAGTGGGTGTTGTGTGCCTCCAGCACAGTATACACCTGAAGATACCCCTTATTACTGGTGTTCTGTAATACAGGCATCTGCAGCAGTTAAAGTGGGTGTTGTGTGCCTCCAGCACAGTATACACCTGAAGATACCCCTTATTACTGGTGTTCTGTAATACAGGCATCTGCAGCAGTTAAAGTGGGTGTTGTGTGCCTCCAGCACAATATACACCTGACACTAGCCTTTATTACTGGTGTTCTGTAATACAGGCATCTGCAGCAGTTAAATTGGGTGTTGTGTGCCTCCAGCACAGTATACACCTGAAGATACCCCTTATTGCTGGTGTTCTGTAATACAGCATCTGCAGCAGTTAAAGTGGGTGTTGTGTGCCTCCAGCACAATATACACCCGAAGCTACCCTTTATTACTGGTATTCTGTAATATAGGCATCTGCAGCAGTTAAATTGGGTGTTGTGTGCCTCCAGCACAGTATACACCTGAAGCTACCCTTTATTACTGGTGTTCCATAATACAGGCATCTGCAGCAGTTAAAGTGGGTGTTGTATGCCTCCAGGACAGTATACACTTGAAGATACCCCTAGAGATGGCCTTGCGGTTCGCTCGGCGGTCGGTTCGCAGCGAACTTTGCTTGTTCGCGATTCGCCAAACCGGCGGACTTCTGGCGCTGTTCACAGCGGACATATTAGTTTACATTGTGAAGAACTTTGACCCATGACACATCCATCACGGGGTACAGGACAGCCAATTGAGACATTTCAGCACATGGATATACCCCCTACCTTTTAAATAGACCTGATCTGGTGGCCATTTTACATTCTGTCTTTTGTCAGTGTAGGGAAAGGATGCTGTGTGGAGCAGGGACAGTCAGTCTGTTACTATTAGGTCCACAAAAGTCCTTTTAAGGACTGATATAGGTGTACAGTATATAGGGTTGTAATACACTTATAATATACTTTCTTTCAAATATAGAAAGCATATTATAGTGCACTGCAGTGCTGCTGACCGATTCTGCAGCTGTCTTTTCTCAGTGTAGGGACAGTTTGGTGTTTGGAGCAGGGACAGTCTGCAATTCACTAGCTACTAGCTAGCTACTATTAGGTCCACAAAGATCCTTTTAAGGACTGGTATAGGTGTACAGTATATAGGTTGTAATACACTTATAATATACTTTCTTTCAAATATAGAAAGCATATTATAGTGCACTGCAGTGCTGAAGTGACCGATTCTGCAGCTGTCTTTTCTCAGTGTAGGGATAGAGTTTGCTGTTTGGAGCAGGGACAGTCTGTAATTCACTAGCTAGCTACTATTAGGTCCACAAATGTCCTTTTAAGGACTGGTTTAGGTGTACTATTTGGTGTGCAGTACATAGGTGTGTAAAACACGTATAAAATACTTTCAAATATAGAAAGCATAGTATAGTGCATTTCCACTGTGCAGCATTGTGACTGCTGAGTGGTTCTGCAGCGATACTACAAAGAGTGACAAACGCAATTAGAAAAAAGTATTATAACTGGTGTGATAGACCAGTGGCCCCCAAAACGACAGATTGAAGCAGGGTGTTATATACCTTCTTCCACATATACTGCACTTCTCTAGAGACTTTTGTCACAGGGTAATTTAAAAAATGACAGGCAGAGGAAGAGGCAGGCCCTTCCGCAGGGGTGGTAGGGGTAGGGCAGGAGCAACAGGCTTAAGGCAAAGTGGGAAATTGCAGAAGTGCTCTCTATCACGGTGCTGGTGTCAGTGCTCTCTATCATGGTGCTGGTGTCAGTTCTCTCTATCTCGGTGCTGGTGTCAGTGCTCTCTATCACGGTGCTGGTGTCAGTGCTCTCTATCTCGGTGCTGGTGTCAGTTCTCTCTATCTCGGTGCTGGTTTCAGTGCTCTCTATCACAGTGCTGGTGTCAGTGCTCTCTATCTCGGTGCTGGTGTCAGTGCTCTCTATCACGGTGCTGGTGTCAGTGCTCTCTATCTCGGTGCTGGTGTCAGTGCTCTCTATCACGGTGCTGGTGTCAGTGCTCTCTATCACGGTGCTGGTGTCAGTGCTCTCTATCATGGTGCTGGTGTCAGTGCTCTCTATCTTGGTGCGGGTGTCAGTGCTCAGTCTCTGCCGCGGTTCTGGTTTCAGTGTTCTATTTCAGTGCTGGTGTCAGTGAGGGAGATAGCAGCGGAGAAGCCAATCAGCAGGCAGTGGCAGCACCATGGCTGAGGATCAGCACTGGACTGGCACCTCCGGACCGCCACAGTGGAGCCTTGCATAGGTGGGGGTAAGGGCTGGGCAGAGGGAGAGGTCAGGGGCTCAAGCACAGGTTGGCACACTTGGACACTGGCACAGGACTGCGCTGCCCTGACTGTGGCACTGATCATCTCCTGCACCCCCTTCATAGCCTGGCCTGACCTTGCCTCTCCTCCATGGCCTTCATGCACTACTGAATTTACAAAATTTCACAGATAAAAAAGAATGCTTGTCGTTGTCGATCCCAGATTCACTTAATACTTCTGGTATGTCAGTGTCCATGTTGTGGGACTATGTGTGCACAGCTAGTAAGTATTTTGTGGCTGAAAATATGACTTGGAGATTTTTAAGGTTCGCCTGCCATTAAAGTGAATGGGTCCGCCGCGCACCTTGCGGTTCACGAACATTTGGGCACGTTCGCGGATCGTGTTCACGAAACATCCCGTTGGAAGTTCGTCCATCACTAGATACCCCTTATTGCTGGTGTTCTGTAATACAGGCATCTGCAGCAGTTAAAGTGGGTGTTGCGTACCTCCAGCACAGTATACACCTGAAGCTACCCTTTATTACTGGTGTTCTGTAATACAGGCATCTGCAGCAGTTAAAGTGGGTGTTGCGTGCCTCCAGCACAGTATACACCTGAAGCTACCCTTTATTACTGATGTTCTGTAATACAGGCATCTGCAGCAGTTAAATTGGGTGTTGTGTGCTTCCAGCACAGTATACACCTGAAGATACCCCTTATTGCTGGTGTTCTGTAATACAGGCATCTGCAGCAATTAAATTGGGTGTTGTGTGCCTCCAGCACAGTAGACACCTGAAGATACCCCTTATTGCTGGTGTTCTGTAATACAGGCATCTGCAGCAGTTAAAGTGGGTGTTGTGTGCCTCCAGCACAGTATACACCTGAAGATACCCCTTATTGCTGGTGTTCTGTAATACAGGCATCTGCAACAGTTAAAGTGGGTGTTGTTTGCCTCCAGCACAGTATACACCTGAAGCTTCCCCTTATTACTGGTGTTCTGTAATAGAGGCATGTGCAGCAGTTAAATTGGGTGTTGTGTGCCTCCAGCACAACATACACCTGAAGCTACCCTTTATTACTGGTGTTCTGTAATACAGGCATCTGCAGCAGTTAAAGTGGTTCTTGTGTGCCTCCAGTACAGTATACACCTGAAGATAACCCTTATTGCTGGTGTTCTGTAATACAGGCATCTGCAGCATTTACAGTAGGTGTTGTGTGCCTCCTGCACAGTATACACCTGAAGCTACCCCTTATTGCTGTTGTTGTTCTCTTTCTGTAACACAGGCAGGCAGCTGCAGTAATTACAGTCGGTGTACTGTGTCATCTTCTCAGTGTGCACCTAAAGCTACCCAATTGCTGGTTTTCCCATTTCCCTGCGGGCCATTACTATGTCTGGAAGGCCACCAAGGAGAGGCAGACAGTCAAGAGCCAATAAAAGAGGGCAAGCAGGCTCTGTGTCTAGAACAGTGCTGGTCATGGACGCGGTGCATCGTCATCAGCACGTGGCCATGGGACATGCTTGTCCTTATTTTTGGCAGCTGGACGTGTTGAGCCGCATCATGCCGAAGACTTGCTAGAGTGGATGACCAAGCCCTCTTCATCATCTCTCACCCAGGCTCAGGGTTCTAGGAAAGGAGCTGCCAACGCTTCCTCTTCCCTCGTCTCAATGTCACTCCTTCCCTAGACCCACCATGTCCTCCTGAGGAGTCCCCCGAACTGTTTGAGCACAGTGTTGGGTACATGCTCCAGGTGGAGGCCCAGCATTTTGAAGGCTCTGATGATGATACCCAGTTAGAGGAAGGCAGTAGCGTGAGTGCAGAGAGAGGGGATGCTCAAGAAGGACAGCAATCTGGCAGTCATGTTCCATCAGCTGCAGCACACTGCCAGGTATTCTCCAGTGATGAAGAGGGAGGGGATGATGAGGTCACTGACTTCACGTGGGTGCCTGAAAGAAGAGAGGAGGAGGAGGAGGCAGGATGCCCTCCGGCCAGCTTAGGAGCACACCGACTGAATCACACCACAGAGCTCTGCCTGTGCAGGGCGCTGCCTCTGTGCATTATTCCAAAAGTTCTTTGGCGTGAGCCTTTTTTGAGACGAGTGCATCAGATCGCAGCGCTGCTATTTGCAACATATGTCTCAAGCGTATCTCATGTGGCCAAAACATTAGCCTCTTGGGCACCACATGCTTGACCAGACATATGTTGACCTGCCATGCAGCTCATTGGCAAGCGTTCCTTAAAGACCTACACCAAAAAGAACAAAGCGGACCTCTCCTTGCTCCTCATCAGCTGGGATCTCCAACCCCACTAGACCTTCAGTCCTCTCTGAAAGCCGCACTGAGAGGAATGAAAGTGTAGAATTAGGTGTGTCACAGCCAAGTGCTTGCGGGCACTCTGCTAGCAGTACACCCACGTCCGATTGTAGCAGGCAAATTTCCCCAGCTGCTGGACCGTCGAAAGAAGTTCACTCCCAGCCATCCACATGCCCAGCGGTTGAATGCTAGCTTGGCTAAATTGCTAACACTTCAGCTGCTGCCTTTTCAGTTGGTAGACTGGGCCCCCTTCCGTGAGTTTGTGCAATGTGCGATTTCTCAGTGGCAGGTCCCCAATCGCCACTTTTTCTCACGGAAGGCGATTCTGACTCTCTACTGGCAGGTGGAAGGCAATATCCATGCCTCGCCGCACAGGGCGGTAAGGTGTATATTACCGCTGACTCATGGTCCAGCAGGCATGTACAGGGACGTTACCTATCTTTCACGGCCCATTGGGTCACTCTTCTGGCAGCTGGGAAGGATGCAGGACAAGGTGCAGTAGTGTTGGAGGTTGTTCACCACCATGCCTCCAAAATGCTACTACTGGTTGTATCACACCTCTCTCCTCCACCCCCTCCTCTTCTTTCTCTGTGGCCTCTTCCAGTACTTTGTCCTCGGAACCAGCGGTGCTCCGTAGGCGTTCAAGGAGCTACGCAAGTACGCAGGCAAAAAGATGCCTTGCCGTGCTTGCGCTGGTTTGTTTGGGGGACAGGAGCCACACTGGGGCAGATATTTTGTCAACTCTGCAGGGGCAGGCCGAGAGGTGGTTGACGCCATGCCAGCTTAAGCCAGGAATGGTGGTTTGCGACAATGGCACCAACCTCCTCTCCGCCCTCCGACAGGGACAACTGACCCATGTGCCCTGTGTGGCTCACATCCTTAACCTGGTGGTGCAGCGGTTTTTGGGCAGGTACCCGGGCTTACAGGATGTCCTGAGGCAGGCTAGGAAAGTCTGTGTGCATTTCCACTGATCATTTATTGCCAGTGCTCGACTGGCTGAGCTCCAAAAGGAGTTGAACCTGCCCAAGAACTGCCTTATATGTGACATGCCCACCAGGTGGAACTCAACGTTGGCCATGCTGCAGCGGCTGCACACACAGCAGAGGGCCATCAATGAATACTTTTGCGACTACGGCACCAGGACAGGGTCAGGGAAGCTCGTTTTTTTCACCACGCCAGTGGGGCATGATCAGGGATGCATACACTGTCCTGTCACCATTTGAGGAGGCCACGAGGAGGGTGAGCAGTGACAGTGCATACATCAGTGACACTGTACCTCTTGTCCACCTGTTGGAGCATATGCTCCATGGAATAATGGACAGGGCACTTGAGGCAGAACAGAGGCAGGAAGAGGAGGACTTCCTTGCCTCTCAAGGCCCCCTTTATCCAGACAGTGTTCTTGCTGTCCCACCCATCACACAGGAAGAGGAGGAGGAGGAGGCTTGTGTCAGCATGGAGGTGGAGCCTGGCACTCAGCAGCAGCAGTCTTTTAGGGATGATTTACAGTCCCAAGAAACTCGTGGACTTGTACGTGGCTGGGAGGAGGTGGCTGCGGATCATGTTGTCCTTAGTGACCCAGAGGAGCTCGGACCAAATGCCTCAGCTAACTTACACTGCATAGCCTCCCCGATCCTGCAAAGCCTGCGGAAGGATCCTCGTATTCTTCGGATCAAGGAAAGGGACCATTACTGGCTGGCCACTCTCCTTGATCCACAGTACAAGGGTAAGGTTGCGGACCTTATCTTGCCATCGCAGAGGAAGCAGAGGATGAGACATCTCCTGGAGGCCTTGCAGAAAGGTCTGTGCAACACGTTCCCAGAGACTGGGAGGTTACAAACTCCTGGTCCTGGACAACGTGTTGCCGAGGCTTCGGTCAGTCACAGAAGGACTGGTGGAGAACATGACCGTCTGACCAATGCGTTCAGAGAATTTTTTAGTCCGCAGCCACAAGGTATGATCTGTTCCAGCAACCATCGCCAGTGTCTGATTTACATGGTGCAGGAATACCTAGGGGCAAGGTCAGACTTGGACACCTTTCCCACTGAAAATCCTCTGGCTTACTGGGTCTTGAGGATGGATCACTGGCCAGAGCTTGCACAGTATGCAATTGAGCTACTGACCTGTCCTGCATCCAGCGTTCTTTTGGAACGCACCTTCAGTGCTGCTGGAGGCTTTGTAACTGATCACAGGGTGCATCTGTCCACCGACTCGGTTGATCGACTGACCTTCATAAAGATGAATCGGTCTTGGATCACCACTAGCTAACAAGCTCCTAAAGCTGATGTAACCGAATAATTTTTTTGAAATGTCACATCCCTTCAAGACTGCCTATGCTGATGCTGAGGGACTGTTCTGTTATGTTGACTGACTATCCGCTTCCTCCTCAATGATCCTGCTGATAGCTTGGAAGAACATTTATGGTTCTGGGTGATGCCACCAGTGGCTAAGGCCCAATTTTTCAGCCCCTGTTTAACAGGGGCATGTAATTACAATTTTTGATGCAGTGCTTTGCAGCAGGGCTCATTCCTGCACTCCAACCAGAGTATCTGGTAGAGGTTGCAGTGTCGTGGCACCAGCAACCAGTGCCTAAGGCCCAATTTTTCAGCCCCTGTTTAACAGGGGCATGTAATTACAATTCTTGATATAATATTTAACAGCAGGGCCCGTTCCATTGCTCCCAACCAAGAATAACTATGAGGGCTTACAGTGTTCTGGTACCACCAACACCTAAGGCCCAATTTTCTGCAGAGTATATAGGGCAGGCCGTATAGTATATACAGGTGGTCCCCTACTTTCAAGCATCTGGCTTACAAAAGTCTCCTACTTACAAACGAAGGGAGACAACAGGAAGAGGAAATCTACCCCTAGGAAGGGAAATTTTCTCCTGTTAGAGTTAATATGGGAAAAATGTGTCTCCACTGATGCTTTATCACCAATCCTTGTTTCCCTAATAACCCAAAATTTTCTAAATCCAGTTGTCATTGGAACATAAAGTGAGGTGAAATCTTCTGAACAGGGGCCCATTTCTGTGCCCACCGAGAGTAACTGTGAGGACTTTTAGTGTTGTGGCACCAGCACCAGCACCACCACCACAACCACCAAAGGCCCAATTTTTCTACCACTGTTCAACAATGGCATGTAATTACAATTCTTGATAAATCATTCACAGCAAGGTGCTCCAGCGCCCACCAAGATTCACTTTGAGGGCTTACATTGTTGTGGCACCACCAACACCTTGTGGCACCACCAACACCTAAGATCATGGAGAAAGCTGTAGTACATCAGCTACAACTTCACCTGGATACTCACAAACTCCTGGACCCGCTGCAATCAGGCTTCCGCCCGGGTCATGGAACAGAAACAGCTCTCCTCAAGATTTGGGATGACGCCCTCGAAGCAGCAGATGACGGAGAGCCGTGTCTCCTCGTACTGCTAGACCTAAGTGCAGCGTTTGATACAGTAGATCACAATACTCTACTCGTCCGCCTCACAGAAGTAGCCGGAGTCCAAGACATAGATCTCCAATGGTTCGCGTCCTTCCTAGGAAATCGGTCACAGACAGTGAAACTAGGAAAATTCCTCTCCGAAACTCGGGCAGTCACCTGCGGAGTCCCTCAAGGCTCTCCGTTGTCACCCGTTCTCTTCAACATTTACATTCGCCCACTCCTTCAAATCATCAGATGCTCAGATCTCTGCTTCCACTCTTACGCTGACGACACGCAACTTTATTTCCGGATCAATGGAAAAAAAGATCACCAACAACAACTTGAAAACTGCCTCAAATCAATAGAGGACTGGATGACCACCAACTCCCTCCAGCTGAACCAATCAAAGACAGAGCTTCTTATCTTACACCAAAATCATAAGCCCGCAACCAAAACCTCCTGGTCTCCACCAACTGTCTTTGGGCAGACTATCTCCCCAAAGACCAAAGCGAAGAGTCTCGGGGTTATTTTAGACGCACAAATGTCAATGGATGCGCAAATAGGATCTGTAGTCAGTCGATCTCACCATCTGCTGCGAATGCTTCACAGACTCATCCCTTTTATCCCAAAGAATGACAAAGCAGTGGTAGTTGGAACAATCATTAATTCACGACTGGACTACGCAAACTCGCTTTACATAGGATTACTACAATATCAACTTGCGCGATTACAACTGATCCAAAACACTGCGGCAAGGCTGATAACAGGAAAAAAACCCTGGGAATCCATTTCTCCTTCACTGAGGAGCTTACATTGGCTAACCGTAAAAAATCGGATCACGTTCAAGACCCTTTGCCTCACCCACAAATGCGTGCATAGAGAAGCTCCGCAATACCTAATGGAGAAAATAAATCATTACACACCAAACCGCAGTCTTCGATCAGCCAACAAAAACCTCCTCCTCGTGCCCAAAGCCCGGTATAAATCCAAGGGTGATCGGAGATTCGCTGTCCAAGGGCCTCGGCTATGGAATGCTCTACCAATCAACATCCGCCTGGAAGAAAATCACCTGGCTTTTAGGAAAAAACTCAAGACCTTCCTCTTTTAGCAGATGATCAAAGCTCGCCACAGCGCCTAGAGGCGATTCAGTTTGCATTGTGCGCTATATAAGTATTTCATTCATTCATTCATTCATTAGGCCCACATTTCTTCAGCGCATATAGGGCAGGCCCCTACTTTCAAACATCCAACTTACAAACATCTTCTACTTGCAAACGGAAGGAGACAACAAGAAGTGAGATGAAAAAAGATGGACTGCCCACAAAATTATACGGGGTGATAACCCTTCCCTATGTATTCCAAAAAGCTTAAAAAAATTTTTTTGACTGGAGCTACACTTTAAAAATGTACCAGTTCAAAATTACAAACAGATTCTACTTAACACAACAAACCTACACAGTCCCTGTCTTGTTTGCACCGCCTGTATACTGCTGTTCTGAATATAAAGGGCCTGGGGGCCCCACGACTTTACTTTTTTTAATTTGGGTATGGGGTTCCCCTTAATATCCGTACAAGACCCAAAGAGGCTGGTATTGGGCAGGGGGGCTACCTATGCCATTTTTCTCAATGATTTTCATCCGTATTGCCAGAATCAGATATTACATTAAAACCACAAGCAGTTTTAAATGAATTTTTTTTTCGTTAAATGTCATTTTGAGCAGGGACTGTTCTAAATACGGGAAACACGTGCCACTTCACAGACATACTATAGACACCCCCCAGGCACGATATTTAATGGAATATTTCACTTTTTTTCACTTTAATCGTCATTAAAATCAGTGCCCCCAGAAAAAAACTGCCTTTTAAAAAAAAATCTTGCCATTGACCCAGGTCCCCTGGGGCAGGAGCCGGGTCCCCAAACACTTTTTAGGACAATATCTTGCATATTAGCCATTAAAATTAGCACATTTTATTTTGAATGTTAGAGTCCCATAGACTTCAATGGGGTTCTAAAGTTCGTACGAATTTTAGGTCCGTTCGAAAGTTCTGGTGAGAACCGAACTGGGGGGTGTTCGGCTCATCCCTAATCTCCTTCTATGGGTAAATTCTGGAGGGACATTGAACAACACTTTGTTCTCACTGAAGATCTTAAAATTCTTCTCCTAGCCCAATCGTTTGTCAAGCCTCTTAGTAAACTACAAAATCCTACAATTACTGCAGCACTGGAGGTCTGGAAATATTTCCTTACCTTGACTAGTACATCAAAGGCCTCATTTAAAATCCCAATCCCCTTAGAAATATTTAAGTTTTTGTTGCCTAACCTATCCCTTACACATTAAAAGCGCAGTGGTGACTGGCATTTGTCCACAGTTGAAGTCTTTGCAGACGAAACGCATAGGTTTATTACGCTTGTAAAGCACTTTTTACTGTGCCATTTTACTTGTTCAATTGAACTACTTTTTATAGTACTCATCTATCTTGATGTTGGACTTTTTACTTAAATAAACCTCACCATTTTTGATTTACACTATGCGAAGGCTTATTTTCTCTTCTACATTATAATCACCATCGCTGTTTGGAGGATTGTGGCCCGTAAGTCGTATCCTGGATTCCTTGAGGTCACCAAAGAAGGAGTTGGAGTGCCTCATCTTTGATGTTTGATTCATGCCGCTACCATATGGATCCATTACCCAGGGTTAGAGTACCAAATCCCCCCATTCCCAGAAGGTGGAGGCACAATCCCGGGTGTTGTCACAACGGCTGATCATGTGTGATTTTTTTTCTAAGATCATTAGACATCTGCATGAAGCACAGACATCACCCTTAAGACTACTCTGAATGTCTGTTGCGGCGTAATAATCACATGGGCTTACATAGATTTATTTGTTTTTGGTGTATTGGTACTATTGATTTTTACGTTTATTGTTTTTCTTTTGTATGCATTATTGTGTTTGTATTATGAACACCATATTTTATATGTACGCCTGCATTGTTTATATATAAGATACATTCATTTGTACATCACTTGTCCACGTCTGAAAAATGTAGAAATATCTATATTTCATAAAAATCTAGTATTCTACTAATATTCTGATAATCTGGTCGAATAGCAAAGTCTTTGTATAAACATGTCAGTGTCCTTTCTCCTTGAGGGTGTGTAGAGGAGATATGTGTCTGTTTTTATCCAAGGCCGCATTCCCAACTTACTTTTAGGAATTTGTTTCTTAGTAGAAATTGAAGAATCCTTAATTCGTACAATACTTCCACAAAGGTTGTTTATTATTCAGAAAGATAAGTAAAGACTTACAATAATGGCATCTGGTAACATAGGTATGGTGATGGCCTCAGAAGGAGGAATGGATATTAGATGTTACATTCTCCAAAGTGTCGAGTTCTTTCTCTTCCCATCTCTCTTCCTAACTACCATTTAATCCTCATCCATTCTTATACTGTTTCATAATGTATTGTCAGCATTTCCTAGTAACACCCATATTTACATATATGCTTTATATGGTTTCCAGTCAAAAGATAGCATAACTCCACTCATTGTCCTGACATAATAACTCAAAATAGAATTATCTACACAGCAGGACAACTTCTCTCTGTCCTCTGTCCTCCATCCTGTAACCTTTAGAGACCATCACTAATTACATATACAGTAACATTCGTGTATCATATTTTTTCAGAAACTTTTATCACTTAAAATATTAATTAACTCAAAATCTTCTAACAACATCATTACACTGTATCACATTTTGTACACAGTGTGCACACTGAATATATGTTATTATATGGTCATTTATCCATCCTTTATATTTTTTTTCTTTTTTTAATTTTGCACTTTTTAGTATGTACATGTTTTTGACATGATAATTTGCGATATTTGTATCATACACGGTTTCATCACCTCTATATGTACACTATTTTTAGTTATACATAATTTTTATTGCACACCAGTGATATGTCACTGAATTCACAGATTACGTTGTCTCCTGATTATTATTAGTATCAGGTGACTGTAATCAAGCCATTCTTTTAGCTCTGCACATTTATTCTTCATATCTCTTACACATTGGCACATTGCAAAATCCAACCAAGTTTCAGACCTGACTGTCAATAATCCGTTTCTCTCCTTTGACACTCTATATAAAAATGTTGACATTTCTCCTTTGGGCTATTACACAAATGCTCAAATTAAGTACTAGATGGCCCCAACCTGGCACTGAATATCTCCGCTCTCCGGAGCAAGCCTGGTCCTTTTGGTCCTCAGAAATGACTCATGTGAAGGGAATTACTCCCATGTACTCCATAATAAGATCTAAAGATAAATTCCTTAAAATCTCTTCCTTGACAAAATGGGACAAAGACTTAGGCAACACATTTTAAGATAAACAATGGCTGCAGGCTATCCACTACAACTCAAAAAACAGCAAATGCACCAACTATTGTGAATTATCCCCAAAAATTTACCACAGGTGGTATCTAACTCTGGCCCACCTAGCTAGATTTTTTGAAATTGCAGACAACCTATGTTGTGAGGATGTCAAGGAGTGGGAACTCTGCTCAGTTTTCTCTGGGATTGCCTGCATATTAAAAGTTACTGCAACAGATTTTTCACACTTATTTCAGATGTCACTGGATACTTAGGAAATGGAGAGGCAACTTAGCTCCTAATGTCTTAGATGTCAAACATCAGCCTAATATGACAGTGAGCTTTAAACACTGTATTACCCTTCAATCAAATGTGCTTCAACAGTTCCATGGCATATGGGATATATGGATGGTTAGCCAAGGCCTAGCACTATAATGCACATGGTTATCTTACATGTTAATCTCTGCACATACTACGTCCTCATTGTTCTACATGTATGCATATATTGTTTCTTCATAAACTCAACTAACTTGTAACTGAGGTACTATTCTAATGTAATGAATGCTATCCCTGCAACCCTGGTTGGATGTACTATTTCCTTTTTTCCATTGTTTATAGCATTATAGTGAAAGTATTTCCCAGCTTTGTTCAACTGTGCATTGTAATTTGTAAAACTACAATAAAAATGTATGTTGACAAAAAATAGGAGCATAACAAAGGCTAGCATCAGGGTGTGTTTTACAAACTGTCTTTAAATTTACTGACGGTTGACAACACTGTCGGCTATCACACTTGTGCTTAAAAACTCACAGGTCTCCATGCTAAATCAATTTTAAAATGTGGTTCATCGCTACATAGCTGGCAGATATTCACATGACTAATGCACAATCCAAAGCAACTCCTTAAAGCTTATGTTAAGCAATATATGTGCTAATGTTACAATGTGTAAACCATTACAATTCACTTATTTGTTAACAATACACCAAAAACACAAAAGTGCAATTAAGCATTAGTCCCGCCTCCTGAGGAAGTCAACAGACATGTGTGTAGAGCAGAATGAGTCAGAATGATGCCATTATACTGTAAGAGGTTGGAACGTGCTCCAGGTTCCACGGTAGCAGCAGTGCAAAGATTCAGATGATGTTTGCTAACACAACTATGTGCACAGAGGGAGTGCACTTTTAATTATTTTTAATAAAGTCTATATTACTATGTAAAGCACTTATTTTTATATAGAAATTCCCATGTTTTTTTTTTTCTTATATATATCCTGGAATAACTAGGATGGCAATTTTTGAGTGTTTAATGGATTGTGAAAGGAAAGAAAGAAAGATATTCCACTTTTACTTTCAGTGCATGGCATTCACATCAAATCTTAATGGCTATCACTAAGGCCACTAGTCCTCAGATTACAATGTAAATGACCATATAAAGCTACAATGTTTTAGCATTGTGCTGGTATGGCATGCAGTGTTTAATTTTGGCATTTCAACGTTTCATCCTATCATCTCTTCCCACCTTAAAAGAAGTTTATCTATGTTATAAATACTTTATCTTATACTTCAGTTTTGTAATTTTCTTTAAATGTTTCCATCTGGCCCTATGCCTGTGATCAGGTATGTAATTATTGAAGTATTCATTTTCACATGGTGAAAATACAACACTTGAAGATCATAACAAACCTTGTTTGGCACACCATTGTTCAAGAGTGTTGCTCATCAATCTCTTACACAAAACCATAGCCATGAAAGAGATGACATTTGGACCAGCTGAAAAAATAAACAGCTGGATCTTTGTGTATCTTATTTACTGTCATCACAGAAAGGAAATGGTGTAGGAACATACGGCAGTTTGCATCAATAATTCTAGATGTATATGAAAATAGATAAAGACTAAGATCTAAAAAGGAAACTGTAAAGTCTGACGAGAAGAATATGTCTTTAGTGGATATTAAAATTTATGTGAAATCAAAATGAACATCATGGTTCTGTGTATATATAGGTTTTTACTAAAAGAAGCATGTGCCTTCTTGCTACACTTTTTCTGTTACTTTCCTTGACCTCAAATAAGTAAAATAGCCTCTATTACAATTACAGTTCACAGCTCATCCATTTGTCCTGTCAAACAATAGAAAGAAAATATATAAGTATTATCAGATTCAGATGTTTCTAATATCTTTGGAAAATATATTTGTTAAGTGTGTTGAAAATCTAAAGCAGAAAACAGTGTGGTCCTGTTTGACCAGTTTTGAAACCATAAAAGCAATTTTCTAAATATGTAAGGATGTTGCAAATGAAGACAGCAATGGAGTGCAGTAACCCATAGCAGACAAACCAAAACCTGCCTTTCACAGCTGTCTGCCTACACTAAACTGATGAAAGCTAAAATATGATTGGTTACTTTGGGTTGCTGCACTTCGTTGCCTTCAGCAGTTTTCTATTAGATCATACTAGTTGTAGCCCTCTTTTGGGGAAGAGGGGTTATAAGACATTTCCCTGCTCAAACAACATATGTCACCAAACCTGTAGAAACATAAGAGGACCAGAACCGGTTTGATTCTAAAATTGCCAGTGCATCCACCCAGGACATGGCCCCTGTGAAGAGAGGGGGTTTACTTCTGGCCAAATTAACCAGCAATCATTTTAAAATAATTGGGAGAAGAGGAACTACTGCAACCAGCATATAACATTAATCATAAGTATATAGATGCATACAAGTATGGATATAATACATGCTTTATATAAGAAAAGATTATTAATCATACATACATACACTGAAACTAATTAAAATCCTTAGACCGCTAAAACACCTGAAAACGGACATTGCTGTATTAGGAAACACACCTCCAGGCCCCCAATTTAAACCACATGAAAGAGCACATGGTGTGGTCATGGACAGTTGGCCTTAAAGTTATTGTAAAGTCTCCTTTTTTTTCTCTAAAAATAACAAACATATTACACTTACCTGTTCTGTGTAATGGTTTTGCACAGGGCAGCCCAGATCCTCTTCTTCTCGGGTCCCTCTTCGGCTCTCCTGACCCCTTAATCCTGTCAAATGGAGGAGCTTGCTAGGGGGCACCCGAGATAAGTCACAGCTCCCTGTGTCCATTCAGCCAATCAATAAGGACATTCTCGGACAGCTGAGGTACTCTTGAACATCGCTGGAGAGAGATGGGGCTCAGGTAACTATTAGGGGGTGCAGGGGGGCAGCTGCTGCACACAGATGTCTTTATTCCTAATGCGGGGCAGCTTATCGGAATCTCTCCCCCAGACCCTGCCCCCCCATGTGAATGAGGATCAAGTACATACTGTAGTATCCCTACCAATTCACAAAAAAAGTTTACAAAAGTAATAAAAACAAGAGACACGTTTTTCACAAATCCTTTATTAAAAAATATAACAATAGTGTCCCTCGATGTAAATCCATCATCAATTACAATAGCAAACATTTGATTGTGAGCCTAATTATTGATTTATTTTCTTTGTCCAATGAGACAATTATCATAAACAGTGAAGGTGAGAGGAGGAGCGGGATGAATCAGCTGAGCATTCTTATTGCTGTGTATACCGGCTATGAGTAGCTCTCTTGCTGAAATGCACCAAGGAACTGTTTTTCCCCTATCCCTATGAACCATTCCATCATTTAGTATTTGGGACTAGTGCTATCTGGACTAGCTTTTTTTTGAGTCTGGAGGGGTGATGTTTACCCTCAACACTGGTTACTGAAGACAACCACTTATTGTTTATATTGTTTCATCATTAGCAGATATCATTTGCTATTACCACTCAGCACTTTATGCACTTTTGAGTATTACTATATCACTGTTTTTGGGAGTCTGTGCACTATAGTAGAAAGTTAATTGCAGTGCACCATTGTTTTATATATACCATCATCAATCACACCACCCACAGACCTGAAAAAAAACAAATAACATGCTCCACCTTCTGGGATGGCCTCCCTCTGAATTCCTTCTCTGCGCTTTGACATTTCTTAAATAGGCAAGGGGCTGAGCCACCTGGCTATGTCACCCAGTGGCACCATCCCTTTTGACATCACAGACTGGTGCAAGCTGTGTCTATGATGTCGCAAGGGGGCGGGTCCATGGGTGATGTTTTCTGCCTCTTACCTAAATAAGAATTGTCAAAGCGCAAAGGAGGCATTTGGCAGGAGGCCATCCCAGAAGGCGGAGCATTTTTATTTTTTCTAGGTCAGCAGGCGGCATGATTGACGATGGATTTACATCAAGGGAAAATATTTATTGATTTTTAAAAAAGGATTTGTCAAAAACTTGTCTCTTGTTTTTATTACTTTTGTACACTTTTTTTGGTGAATTGATAGGGGTACTATGTACCTGATACTCATTTGTATTGTGGGCGTGGGATCTGGGGGCCAGATTCCTAAAAAAATACCTGCCTGTAGACCCGCACAACCACCGGCTATGGTTGTGGGGATGAGGCCCTTGTCTTTATCAAGATGGGACAAAGTTCTTTGGGGAAGGGGCCTCTGCCCAAAGCATCCACCTCCTCATATTGAGGGCATGTGGCCTGGTATGGTTCAGGAGGGGGACACTCACTCAACCCCCTTTCCTGACCTGATGGGCTGCATGCCAGGATAATGATCTGGTATGTGTTTTTTTGTAGAGGTGCTCCCCTCCAAATCCATACCAGACCCCATGGGACCACACTGGACCCCACTGGACCCCACTGGACCCCACGGGAACCAACGCCATTTTTTTCTTAATTTTTTAACTGGCACTTTTTGTTTTTATTATTCAGCCGTCAGTGGGGAAACCCATTGACAGCTGATAACTCATCTGTGGTAAAGGATGCTGCAGTCAGCTTCTGCCTCTTAGTGCGTTGCAGGGTGTTCATCGGGACAAACACTCAGCGAACCGTTCGCCCATCCCTAATTACAACAAATGAATAGTTGCATAATAATCTCTGCATCTAATCTAGGTGAAAATACAGCAGCAGTAGCAACCCCTGTGTGTATAAGGCCATGTGGCTCAATTCTCTGTCTCTCTCTCCATTTCCTTGGCTTTTGTGAGCCATCCCATCTGAGACAGAAAATGCTAGTACATAATTATACATAACACTGTGATATTAGCAACATATCCCTACATAGTAATTCTCAGAATACTACAATCACATAATATTTAATCTGGCCATACCATATTTGCCGGCGTATAAGGCGACTGGGCGTATAAGACGACCCCCTATTTTTCAAGTGAAAACATAGGTTTTGGGAAATACTCGCGGTATAAGACTACCCCCCTTCTGAGGCAACACCTTTTTAAAAAAAAACATTAGAACCATTAACACAAAGCAAGAATGCCAACTACTCATCCGCCATGCTGTGATATGTCATCAAGTAAATCAAACAATAATAACACAAATAGAGATCTATTTAATGCCACAACACTGGAAAGTAGAATTTTTCACTAACCACACCTATACCACTTTTGGGTTACTTTCTATGGGAATTGTCCACCAAAATGCATTTAATAACCCCCCTGTCATATGTCCCAGATTTACCTGTCCCTCTTGGGTGCCTGGGACCTCAAAGGCAAACAGCAGGATGTATAGTAGTAGGAGATCAGTGAATGGATTTACCCAGGGAAGTATGGTGAGCGGTGTATTATTTTAATGAATACAACGCCTGCTTGGATTGGCAGAGGCTGTAGCATCATCAGCCCTTGCTTCTCTCTCTCTCAAAGCCAATCCGAACAGGCTACTCTATGTAGCCTGCTCGGATTGGCAGAGGTTGTTACTCCAATCCAAGCAGGCTCTGTATTCATTATTAGAATACATCGCTCGCCGGGATTGGCTCAACGGCGTATACTGTTTGTAGCTGAAGCCACATACAGTATTAGCAGACATTTGGGGGCTGACATCCATTGGACAGCATTGTATACCCGGCGTATAAGACGACCCCTGATTTTTGGGCATTTTTTTTAAGTGTAAAAGGTAGTCTTATACGCCAGAAAATACAGTACACTGTTTTGGCAAATTCATCGGTTCTTGATAAACTGTCTGAAAATCTTTCAGTGGGTGGCCCTGTTTTCCATCATCCCCCTGACATCTTTGATTGAAAAATTTAAGGAGCTGGGCAGAAAATTATCAACTAAACATTACATGCATCAAGATCCTGTGGGACTGTCCTGGAATTTCAACAAAATCTGGTGTCCTGTTCATCCAGGATGGATTCTGGAGCCAAATGCTGGTATGAGTCCTGAAACTTGGCTCCACTAATTTATACTGCAGTGCTAGAAGGGGAATGCTATCACTGAGCACCTATAGCACATGACCCACATCCCCAACCACTGTAGCTCCTCCTCATCTTTGATATGTCTCATGACATAACATAAGAGGGAGCCTGAAAGGAGTGTCTGAGGTATGTAAATTTGGTGGTGCGTTCTGATAGCAAATATTTGTGCTGGGGATAAGAGCATTTGTTTGGAGGGAAGAGAATTAGTATTGGTGATTGTTTGGGAAGGGGAGAGATTTGTTCTAGTAGAGGGGATTTGAGGGATACACCCAACATTTAGTGTAATTGACCACATCCATTTTTTTCCATGGCACACCACACGCAGATCAACTTCTCCTTGTAGTGTCACTCATTCTCAAGTTCTAATGTTGAGGGGTATATTAACCCAGTTCTTTCTCTACTCACCTCCAAAAGGGCACGCTAATTTGTCAAAAGTTCCTCTCCTCACTAGTGTAGCAGCAGCCAGGCACACAGCAGTGTTCATTCTTCTGGCTCAATGAACATTCTAGGGGTTGCCTTTTCTATACTTATTTCTGGACAAACTTGGAAGGGGCACAGGGGGTTGTGGGATACTCCAGAAACCCTGAGCAGTTAGAGGCACTCCTCACTCTGCAGCTACTTCTTTGAACAGTCCCTTTAAAGAGGAAGTAAACTCTTATGAGTTTTACTTCCTCTGTTTCCCCCTGCAAAGTAAAAGCATAATGGGCTAGGATGCATTGTATCCTAGCCCATTATGTGCCACTTACCTGCAAACAAAGCGCCCACTGGTGGCCGCATCCATCTTCATCCCTCTTCCTTCTGGGGCTGCAGACTCCGTCTCTGTGACTGCCTGGAGACGCAAGTGCCATGACATCAGTCGCGGCACTTGCTAGTGAAGAAACGACATGGAGGGCCATTTCTTCACCACGCATGCGCCAATGATGGTAAATATCTCCTAAATGGCCCATGTTTAGAAGATATTTACAGAACATATAGGTAAGCCTTATTATAGGCTTACCTATAGGTATAACTTTCGCATTAGGGGTATACAACCACTTTTATAAAAGCCCAGTAAATGGACAGCACTGGGACACCATATGCAAAGTCCCAGTCCAGGCAAGCCTTAGTATTAGCGCACAAGGGATAGCAGCAACTGTCACACAGATCCTGGACTCAGGTGTGTACTCACAAGATCCCTGGATACTTGGAAGCCTTCTTCTAGTATCAGCTAGACACTTCCTTAGTGAAATCTCCGGACCGGGATCCTTGATGTTATTCCCTTGTTTAGTTTCAGAAATTCTTAGAAAGCAGGCCCTCCAGATTTAGCATAGCTGGGACCTCAATGAGCTCAGGTAAATTTCAGCTAGGCTACCTGGAAGGGCATCAGCCCCCCAGGCTGGGAACATCTCCTTTTGGAGAAAAGCAAGACTGCTTCAGACCCCAGGCTATTTGTGTGCTCTGCAGATGGGCACACCTCCCCAGGGGCTGGCCAAAACGCCATACATATTTAGGCTATGTATTTAATCTGCTCCACTTCTATGTTCTGGAGCCTTCCAGAAGGCAAGGAGAAACAATCAGGTCCGCAGCCTGTGAAATCCTGATAGTACAACACAATCAGCAACGAATCCACTGACTACAGAAGAGCCCAAAAAGAAAATTTACCTAGCAGCCTACCACATAACTAGAAGTGTGCTATACTGTCTCAGCTCTTAAGCTGCCCACACATGTCAAAATGTGATTGTGTAATCTCCTTTATATCTACTTGTGACTATTTAGTATAAAAGCTTTTGGATGCAAATTTTATAAATTGTAAAGGTAAGCCTTCACATTGTACAGTTTTGGTAAATGTAAATGAAACCACACAGAGATTGTAACATGTGTGGCTAGCATTAAACCCTATTATTCTCTCTCTTACATAACCTGTACAATAAATCACTAATAACCTGGAATGCTGCCTAGGCTTCTCAGTTTGTAGACAAACCGACAAATTCCCATTGTTTAGACCACATAAAAAATAAATCCATGTTTTAAAAAGTATTGGTCATGGCAAAAACAGCTGCACTTACTTAAATCACATAATCTATTTTCTGGACAAAGAAA
Organism: Lithobates pipiens; assembly: GCF_037356315.1. NCBI lineage: Eukaryota > Metazoa > Chordata > Amphibia > Anura > Ranidae > Lithobates > Lithobates pipiens. The sequence continues at coordinate 285,815,007 of NW_027507718.1, read as the reverse complement.
TACAACATAAAGTGCAATCTTTCCTTTTACAGTTTCATTTATAACATTGCTATATACTGGTATTCCTCCTTGGAAATGCTTGACCATTTTTTCTATGGAGACTGAATTGCAGTTATTGATTGCATTATATACCACTGTATCAAGGTAAGAAGCATGTGTTTATCAGAACTCAGACCGATAAAAAACACATGATGTCACCTATTAAAGTCCCTTAAAGGAGGTTACAAAATGTATCAGCAGGGATCATTGAAGCATGAATGATGTCATCATTATATTATATAAAGCGTCTTCAAAAACTGGTCAAAATATAAATTGCCTACTTTCCAGAACTGGATGCTAAAACATATCTTCATGGATTATGGGGTGTGCAAGCTAGACCAGTGGCCTGAGATGGAATACTTTACCATCTAGATTGTTGTTTGCCTAGCCTCCAGTGTTATGTCTGAAAGAATCTTCAGTGTGAATAATAGTGTTGTCATCCCTACAAATGTACAAAATTATCCACCATAACTTTTATGGAAAATGTTTAAATTTATTTATTTACAGTATTTATATAGTTTTGATATTTTATGCATGTGCATGATCAAAATGAACAAAACAGAAGCTGGAAGCTATTCAAGTAAGCTTGTATCACACATGTGCCAGGGCCCAGCCAACCAGTAGAATACACATCTTTAAAAAAATGGCAAATTCAAATGATCATACGATAATTGGATCGTTAGTACAGAGCTTTCGAAAGCCAGTCAGGACAGTTCATCTGACATGCATGGAAAAAAAATTCGTACGATGCCAGATCGTGTGATTTTCATTTAATCAGCACAGCTGTTGTTCGAAAATACAAATGCATTACAACACATTACATAATTTCCGAATTTTTATTCCGTTGTCCAAGAATTTTCGTGAAATTCACCAGATTCAACGTGAGATTAGCATGCAAAAAAAACAGACGATGATTCGTCCGGTAATCTTGTGTGCACAGGGCATTCGGGTAACAACACTGCTCTTGCAGAGGCACATGGGTTGATTTACTGATAGAAAATAGGCTGTTCACATTGCAAGGAAATTTACAATTGGCAAGATGATTTTCCCTTAGCATAGTGAACGAGGTGAAGCTCTTCTTCCATCATCCAATCATTTAATTACATTTCTTTGTACATGATTAGGTATTGTTTGCAAAGTGAATTTTCATCACATTCACTAAGCTAAGGAAAAATTCCTTTGCAAAGTGTACAGCACATTCGTCTTTATTGAATCAACCCTACATCCTCTTTGAATGCTGTCAAAAACAAGAAGTTCCTTATTGGCAGAATCAATGAATGAAAACCAAAGAAAAAAAGGTCTTCGTAGATAAAACTCCCTCTGTAATGAGAAAACAATAAGCTACCAGGAATTTTTGTAGGGGTGTTTCATACACTTTAATAATATATAGAAAAACCACCATTGCTACACCATTGACTGCTATTGCCCTATCCAACATATCTGCCTGCTAAAACCCCTCCAAAACTCTAATACTTACCCCATTCCCTGCATAAATATATTGTCTACCAGGTGCTGCTAACTCCTACACTATGCCATAGTACCTAAAAAAAAAAGACTCCCTATTACCTATTGTGCCAGTATTATACTAAGGCTGTTTCTCAAAATAAAATAATTTAAAAAAATTACGTTCAACGGCTCTTGCCTAGTAATTTGCCTATATTTTCAATATAGAACCCCAAATATAGGAAAAAAAAGGATAACGTTTAGCAATTTCCTTGACAAAATAAACTTTTTATACAATGAATGTAATATGAACAGCATTTTTAACACTGCATATAGGTAAAATGATTTGTTGGCTGATTCTCTTTTCATAAAATTTACAAATTACAAATGAAAGAAGACATTTACAATGGACTTGGTGAAGGCAAATTGGAATGGATTTTTCTAGTTATTGTGCACTTTTATTGCTAGTAGTATTTGTGTTCCAAAAATATTGGTAAAAAAACACAGTAGTTAAAATATTACATAGGTATGTAGTCATGTAGTGTAGACAGTAGATAAAAAGCTATTACTTTACTGTCCTGATTGTATTCTGGTTGATTTTACATTCTTGTCATAGTAGCTAAAACAAAAGCTATTATGTTACTGTTCTCCTCAATGCGGCAGCTTCCTCTCAGGTCGGTTGTGAGGAAGCTGGCAGCCACCACCATCCTAACAACCATGACTCATACCCACCCAGCCAGGTCTGTTAGGGATTTTAAAAGGAACCTACAAAAAAATATTATGTATGCCCCTCCCCCCAATATTAATTTAAAGGAGAATAGGGCCATAGTTTTTTTGGCCCTACTTCTCCTATGGGTCACTGGAGTGCACTTCATTCTGCACTCCTCTGACCCATTTTTAGCTGACGGCAGGCTTAAGTTTGTTGTCCACTGATGTCACTTAGCCAGGCAAGGCTCTGGAGGGATCCCAACTTTAATGTCAGGATCCATCCAGATGCCTGACCGGCAGCTGGCTCAGCTTCCCAATGCAATGTTGGGAGACTAAGCCAGCTGCTCCTGCCCCCTCCACAGCCTGGAGCTCCAGTGAGCACTGGATGGGCAGAACAGAGAGCCGATGACTGACAGTCACCACTCTTTGCTCACTGAGGACTGGAAACAAAGTGATCAGCGGTCTTTGGTCCCTCAGTTCTCAGGTGTACAGGCAGTGGGGGACAGTTGCAGCATCACATCAATGCTGCATCCACCTGGGTAAGAATGAGTATATATATTTTAATCCTGAACTTTTCTTTAAAGGGAAAACACCACAGAAAAAAAAGGAAAACGCATGAAGCCCACCATATTTCCAAAACTCACACAACGCTCCTGTTAAATTATTTGCTGCTAGCATAAGTGAATAGATAGTAAGGTATATTATATTTACATGTATTAAAACTTTTTCTTTTTTTTACCTTTTCTCAGTTACTTTCTGGTTTTCCGGGCCTAGGCTAATGATGTCATACATACCAGCAGTCTTCAGAAAGGGGGAAGGCTTTTCTCAGATAAGCACACCCTCTGCCTGCATGCATGAGCTAAGGACAAATGGATTCCAGGAAGTAAATGCTACATGAATGCCCTTATTCAAGATGGCCACAGCAAGAAATGACAAGGGGTGTTTTTCAGGTGATTTCTCAGAAAAATAAAACATTTATTAAATAGGGTTTTTGGTTTGTAGTTGTCAGATACATTGCAGTTCCTCTTTAAGTGCTGTTTTTTTTTTTAAGTAGACCTCTCCTTGTGGTACAATAATACATATTAATCTACAGACTGACTCTTGCATTGAAACACCTCAGCAAAACTCTAAGGGATTTTGATTGTCTGTTAGAGATATCTGTCATTTTAACAAATCATAGACTGAGTTCATTCAATCTGTTGACTTTAGAAGTAGGCACATTATTTATATTGAAATGGTGAAAATTGAAACAGAATGCAAATCTTGCATTGTTTAATGATTGGTGATGGAGATGAATATAATTGAATTGATCTTGTTCAGTCCACAGTACCCAGACTCTGCCATCATTGCAAAGAACAAGAATGTTTCAAATCATTCCATTCTGAAGATTGATTTAAATTTAAGGAGATCTAAAATGTTTTAGGGAGAGCAATTCAGATAAGAAAAAACATAAAAATGTCAAACTTCTCTTGAGTACTCTTGAACTTTGCAAAAGATATATTGCATTAAAAATCTGCCCCAAAAATAATGTTCGTTAGTAGCCGGACAGATGTGAATAGAAGCTCGAAGCCACCAATGAAACTAACTGAAAATACTGCCAAATATCCAGATGCTGCTCCAAAAAAAAAATTATTTTGGCATTCTGATCCAATGACTATTATCCAAACGCAGACATAAAAATGTGGTGTGAAATGAATGAGCGATTACTATTCCCTGAAGCATACACATTTCATTCTTACATTGGACAAATACAAAATACAGGAACTACATTAACAAAGAACGGAATAGAGTTATGCTGTACTGGAGTAAACATATATTAGGCGTATTGAACATAAATACCATTTTAATAATATATAACTGATATTTATTTAAAATGGCATAACCAAAAACATGCTCCTTGTGTCTGGCTATTCTAAATGTAAGACACAGAAAAACCTCAAAAAAGTTGTATGAGATTGTTCAGCCAGTGCTGCTAACTAATCAGCTCTGCCTTCATGTCAGCCTTCCAATGTTTTTCTGGCAGAGACCATGTGACCAATTCCTTGGTCACTTTTCCAGGTATTGGAAAGGTACAAATGGACTGATGTGCTGTTGATTTTAATTACTGTAGGAGGTTAACTACATTTTTTTATACAATGTTATACATCTTGTCCCAGCAGGCTCTGAAGAAAATTTGAATGAATTGGTTGTCTTTACTGTCCATGCAAGTGAACTGGGGGGTTGTGGAGTCCAATATAAAAAAAATGACTCATCTGGTCAAATAGCCTCACTAGTAAAGATCTATGCTCCGGATGAATCACCATTATAGATTCTGATAGATGCACCCAACTTTCACCCAGTCTCTGTAGTCTTTTTAATTTGAATTCTTCCTTCACTAGGACCAGTGATATCATTTGTCATATTATATCACTCTTATGTGGGATACACATAAGAAGTTTTCTTTTTTGTTCAACCCAACAGGCTGAAAGAAAAAAAAACGGAGAGATTGCCATACTAACACAAGCAATGTTAGTGCGGGGATCTCCCCTACTCTGCCCCCTTGCCAGAACACAATGATTAGCACTCGCTTCCATTGACTGCCAGAGCTAATTGAATGATGGTTTTCCCACATGCCTGTTTAACAAAGCCTACCATAAGGCTGGTTTCTGTAGAGCCGGAAGCTGTACACATGGGCTTAAAGTCACCCGGTTCTTGCCGAAATGACTGTTTTCGGCCTGTGTGTATCCAACTTTAGATAGATTTGAATTTTATACTAAGGGGTCCTCATTTCCCTCAACTCCTACTTGCTGGCCTGAAAAGCTGTCCCCTATTTATAGACCTGATAGAATTACTAACCGTTCCCCATCTATAAATAAAAAAGCGATATAATAATGACTTCACCTGTGTGTATAATCTTCTTAACATCAGTGTAAAGTGGTTCTAAAGGCAATTTTTTTCAAATAAAAAATGCTTATACTTACCTTCTCTGTGCAATGCCAATGATCATGTACAGAGGGATCTTTTACCTCTTTATTGGTGGTCCCCCACCTGTGCTGTTTTCACCTTCTTCCTACAAGCCATGGGCTATGGAAGTACCTTAGCCAGTTGTGTGCTATAGGGACACCCATGCCGGTGTGCTCCCCAGCCAGGCTGTGTGCATCCATAGACACATAGAGCAGCTTGGCTATTCCCCCTGCTCCTACCTCACATAATGGCTCTCACTGCTCTCAGAGTCTCGGGTGAGACTAGGAAAAGAGAGAAGCTCTGCTGTAGATGGGACAGTGCTGGATTGAGAGAGGACTCAGGTAAGTATTTGGGTGAGGAGGCAGGGAGGGGAAATGGTTACTAGGGTTTTTTTATCTGCAGCCTCATAGCTGTGATTATATCTTGATTGCTTTAACCGGTTCCTGACTGGCTCATGTACATATTCGGGGGCAGAATGGCTCCCCTGCGAGAAACACCGAACAGGTACAGGGTTTCTTTAAGAGCCACCAGGGGGTGCACACGCTGCCCGGCGGGGGAACCGATGTGAGTGCCCGGTGGTGCACAAGCACCAGCGTGGGGATTTGTGTGTGTAAACACAAAAATCCCTGTGCTGTCAGAGGAGAGGAGACATGTCATTTGTTCCTACTATGTAAGAACAGCAAAATGACTTCTCTCCTACTCAGTCCTATCCTCATACAGTTAGAACACAGTAAGGGAACACACAATTAACCCCTTGATCGCCCCCTAGTGTTAACCCATTCCCTGTGTCATTTACACAGTAATCAGTGCATTTTTATAGCACTGATCGCTGTATAAATTTCAATGGTCCCCAAAAATATGTCAAAAGTGCCCGATGTGTCCATCCCAATGTCTCAATACCGCAAAAAATCGCTCAGTTTGAACCCCTCGGGTTGGTTCATGACTTAAAACTTGCATTTTGAGATTTCTTAGACTGAAGAACTTTTGTCATGTTCCTTTTGGTGGCCTGGCTATAAGATGTCAAACACTACGTGGCCTTGTCCCTGGCCTGTGCACACAATAATACTCCCCGAGCTTCAGTTTTGGGTTTGCTCCAGACACTCTCTGTTCTATCCAGACCATGGGGGTCAATTTCCATGGACTTTGTGGTAGATGTGCCTCCCTCAAAAGAAATGACCACCATTTGGTTATCATCGACCGTCTCACTAATATGGTTCAATTTATACCAGTTAAGGGGGTACCCTTTGCTGAACAAACTGCAGAGTTAATGGTTTGTAAAATATTTAACTACATAGTGGTATCTGATGGAGGCGTACAGTTTACGTCAAAATTTTGGAAAAGCTTTTGCTCAGCTTTAGGTTTAACAGTTAATCTGTCCACTGCTTTTCATCCTTGGTCTAATGGTCAGACCGAGAGGACCAATCAAACCTTGACCTTCAATGTTTTGTAAGTTATCTTTAGGATGACTGGGTGGAATATCTTCGTGCAGCAAAGTTTGCTTATAACAATTCTAAACATATGGTAGCTCCACTTCTCAAAAACCTTTTTTACTAACCATCGTATCATCCAGTTTTTATTCCTGATCTCCCTATCTCAACTCCAATAAATTCTGTTACCAACAGATTAACAACAGTGCATTAGATTCAGGAGAAATTGATTGAGACTTTGAGGGAGACTTAGGAATGTTACAAGAAGGCTGCTGATAGACATCGCAGATCACTTCCTACTTTTCATATGGGTGATAAAGTTTGGTTATCGACCAAAAATCTGAAGGTCCATGTTCCATCTGCAAAGTTGGGCCAAAAGTTTATAGGACCATTCCAGATTTCTACTCAAATTAACCTAGTAATCTTTCACTTAATACTTCCCAACAGTATGAACTTTCACCCAGTTTTTCACATATCACTACTCAAACCATTTCATGAAGATCTTTTCAATTTTTTTCAATTTTTAAGGAAGAATTCTTTCACCTCCTCCACCTGTTGAGGTACAGGGTGAAGAAGAATTTGTTGCGCAGAACAGTTTTTGTTCCAGGATCGTTAGGAACAAATTAGAACATTTGGTTCAATGGGAAGGATATGGGCCAGAAGAAAATTCTTGAGAGCCTGAATGTTCATACCACTAGATTAATAAGAGAATTCCACCAGAGGTTTCCTCCCAAACCTGGCCCTAAGACATCCAGGGGACTCTTCTGGCTGAGCTACCTGAGATGCTGGACAGCACCCTATCTGATACATTGGACAACCCTGCCTTGTTCCTTGACTTTTGCTGAACTTTGAACTATTTGCTCCTCCCATGAACTTTCTGATTTAGAGTAGGTCATGTCTTTGCATTTCCTGTTTGTCAGATTATTGTGCTCTCTTCAGTCAGTATCTCGCTCTTCCATAATGCTGTCAATATTTTGCAACCACTTGTTATCGGCCCTTGGCTTGTTCCTCAACTACATTTCTGATGATCCTACCCTGCAACTACTCTTTACTGACATTTGGCTTGTTTACTGACTATGCTTCTGTTTGATCCTTACCTGCTTATCCTCTACTGAACCCTGGCTTGATCACCCCTTGGTGGGGTGATTCTGAGGACCGCTACTGGCTGCTACTAACATGCAGAAAAATCCATCTCCACCATCAGGAGCTCCAGGTTATCTGCCAGGGTGACTTCCTGTGTACCTATCCTGCTGGTTGGGGGTAGTCCTGCTACAACAACTGTTCTTCGAGCCTGACCCCTAATCATGACACCAGGATCTAATCTGCTTCTCTTCAAGCTGCCTGGCTTTTATTTCCTCCCTGATGGTTGATGTTAGCCACTGCAGTGGCATTGTATGAGGCTCCTAGTTAGATTGCTTCACTACCAAGAGATTCAGCATTGATGGGAGAACTGAATTGTTCTGATCACCAGGTTATTAATCGGGAAACAAGCTTCCTCTGACCAAACTCCTTGCACAAAAAGATTATGTGGGACTCCTCCCCAGCCCAACAGACTGGCATATTTCATGGAAACCAATGAGAAGTTCTTTGACCAAAGCACTGGACTCATGATCCAACAGGCTAGGTCAAATCTGGTTTTGTTGGTCAGACATATATGATGGTCCAGAGAATGAGCCTGCTTGTCCCAAGCTGCCAGAATGGTCTGAAATGAAATTGAGTAAATTAAATTCAGCCCTGGAAGAATTTACTCCCTTCCTGACCAGAGCACTTTTTGCAATTTGGCACTGCATTGCTTTAACTGACAATTGCACAGTCATGCAATATTGCACCCCAAAAAAATTTGTTCCCACAAATAGAGCTTTCTTTTGGTGGTATTTTATCACCTCTGTGGTTTTTATTTTTTGCGCTATAAACAAAAAAAAGTGTACATTTTGAAAAAAAACACATTATTTTGCACTTTTTTCTATAATAAAAAAGCGTCAATTTTGAAAAAAAAAACACATTATTTTGCACTTTTTGCCACAATAAATATCCCCCCCCCCCCTTTTTAAAAAAAAAAAACAACAACTTTTTTTTCAGTGTAGGCCGATATGTATTCTTCTACATATTTTTGGTAAAACAAATTGTAATAAGTGTATTCCCATGCTTCAGAGAGGGGCGGAGGTCACCATAATGCAGAATCAGTGGGAGACCTGAGCATGTCACTAGCCATGTCGCCTGCCACCAGATGCCATCAGGTGTCCCCAGCAGAGTCTGTCCTTACATCAGGTGCCCCCAGCAGAGTCCCTCCTTACATGCAGCCTGTGTCATATCAAATGCAGCCACATTAAATGCAGCCTGTGTCACATCAAATGCAGCCTGTGTCACATCAAATGCAGCATGTGTCCCATTAAATGCAGCCTGTGTCCCGCCAAATGCAGCCTGTGTCCCACCAAATGCAGCCTGTGTTCCACCGAATGCAGCATGTGTTCCACCAAATGCAGCATGTGTCCCATCAAATGCAGCCTATGTTCCACCAAATGCAAATACTTATTAGCTGCGCTGAAAGATTACAAACATAAATTGTCTCAAAATACCAATAAGACTACTGAGACATTTGAGCATTGAATATAGATGAAAACATTCAAAGCAATCAGTGAAATGACATAACCTGAAAACAAAAAATAAATAAACCAATAAATGAATAATACAGTCCTGGAAAAAACAGGGGCCAAAACCCACACTTACGGTTCTGGGCCAGGTATATAGATGACGTCCTCCTCCTATGGGAGGTGACCGCTCTGGAGTTGAATGCCTTCTTTTGCTCTTTAAATGAGAACGATAGGGGCATCAAATTTGTACATGAGGCAAGTTTGGAGAAAATTAACTTTCTGGATATTACTATCTCGAAAGATGAGGGTATCTTTAAGATGGTCTCCTACTTTAAAAAGACAGACCGGAATGCCTGCATATACTTGGGGAGTTGCCATCATGACTCTTGGCTTAAATCAATCCCCAAGAGTCAGTTCATCAGGATGAGACGGAACTGTACAACTTTGGAGGACTATAGGGTTCAGGCAGGGATTCTTAAAGACAGGCTGGAGGAGAAGGGTTATGAGACTAATTTATTGGAGAAAACATTGGAGGAGGTGGCAAATATTGATAGGACTACTTTACTCTCAGATGATTCTATGAATAGAAAAACACGAGAGAGACCGATTATACCTTTTATTACCACCTTTTCAAGTCAACATTATTGTATTAAGAAAATTCTCCAGAAACACTGGCATCTTTTGGGAAATGATAGAATTATTAAAACCTTTCTACCAATACAACCGCAGGTGATTTTTAGGGGGGGCCCTTCCCTTAGGGATAGGATTTCCCCTAATGTAGTGAATCCCGCCAACAAAAAGATCTCCTTTTTCCAAAATGTTTCTGGATACCCTCAGTGTTGCAGGTGTCAGGTCTGCACACTGAATGTAAGCAAACAAAGAAAGACAGAGTCTTTTGTTTGCACTAGTACATCAGCTACACACAAGATAGAGTCATTCATTACCTGTAGCTCAACGGGCATTGTTTATTTGTTACAATGTCCGTGTGGGCACCAATATATTGGTAGAACCAAGCAATCCATGCAGGTTCGCTTGGGGGAACACATTACTAAAATCAAGAATGGTTTTAAGTACCATTCTGTCTCCAAGCACTATGCGATTCACCATAATCGCAATTCAGCTAACACATTATTCTTAGGGATTGACAAATATAGTGCCCACTGGAGGGGGAGTTCCCTAGTTAGGGAACTTTCCAGGTTAGAAATGATGTGGATATACAAGGTATGGTGTTACACCCCCTATGGCCTCAATGTCTAGACAGATGTCAATGCATTTATCGATAATAGTTGAATTTTTACAGGGATCTTTATGTGAATTGGCCCTTGTTGATATTGGCTGAACCCATATGTGAACTAGCGCTGAATTCCTGCTGAATCTTATGAAATTTTATTAAATTTGGGTAGTTATACTGCTCTGAAGAGTTGGGGTACCCTAATTTTATGTTTAAAAAGAATATATACAAATGAAATTCACTTATTTTATTTATTTAAATGTTATTTTATGGATTTTACTTTTTAGAAATAAATATTTGTTTCTCCCCTAATCACTGTAGAATTAATTCCTTATAATATTAGGAAAACATTTAGATAATGATGATCCGTTTTCCATTTGGGAATTAAATTCGCAGATGGAGACGAACCATAGCCCAGTGATTTGTTTACCTTTAAGGCCAAATTAACTCACTGATGTTCTCTTCTTATATTCTTCCTCTTATATCCTTGGTTTTTATACTTAATTTTATATATTTTTTGATCAGAGTTTAGAATTAATATAGTCCCTGTTTGTCTACCTGTACTGATATGGACTAGCACACAGAGCTGTATAGGAGCTGTAACATGCATTCAATTGGAGACCACTAGGGGGTGGCATAGCTGTTAAGGTAATTGCCCACTTAGTGAATGGCGGATTTGCAGAGGATTGCCAGGAGTTCAGTGCTGGGCGTTCCCTTCCGTGTCCGTGTATGTTTATATGGAGGTGAGTCAGCATGCCGCCCGTGCCCCTGGAAGAAGTCAACTGTGATGAAACGGCATAGGGAGGAGCGACGTGCTGACGTCACCGCATACCACGCTGGTCCCAGAAGACACGGGCAGCGACCAAGAGCCGGCCGGCTTAATGTTTTTTAATAAGCATACAACGAATGAATGTTTGTAAGTGCGATATTTTTATCCTTTAATAAATACTTTCTATAAGATTTACACTATGGAGGCTCTTCTATCTTTTACATAGGGGATGAGCGTTGCCTAAAATATCTTGCTACCACCTGAGATGCTATAGAGGGGACCACTCTTCTAACCTCACATAGAATCCTTGACTGGGAAAGGAGTCACAAGCTTTTGCAGATCTCCCTAAAAAGAGATCTCCAAATCTGGTAAGCGGCAGTGTGAATAGTGGTGGAGGACTCTATTGGAACTTGTCACTGCTTCTTGGGTATTTTTGCGTGGTGTCACCATTAAACAGACCATTAAGGATCCAATTATACCTAGTGGAACTTTGATTTTGGACTGTTTTTTCCAGGACTGTATTATTCATTTATTGGTTTATTTATTTATTTTTTGTTTTCAAGTTATGTCATTTCACTGATTGGTTTGAATGTTTTCATCTAGATTCAATGCTCAAATGTCTCACTAGTCTCATTGGTATTTTGAGGCAATTTATGTTTGTAATCTTTCAGAGCAGCTAATAAGTATTTGTATTGTTGTTTGGAATGGGTATCGTACATAATTCAGTTGCAGCAGCTAGTATTGTTTTTGGTTTGTTCACTTCAATTACATTTTTGGTCAGCACAGTGTTACACTTCTTTACAATTTTCCACCAAATGCAGCCTGTGTCCCACCATATGCAGCCTGTTTCCCACCAAATGCAGCCTGTTTCCCACCAAATGCAGCCTGTGTTCCACCAAATGCAGCCTGTGTCACTTCAAATACCCCCCATTCTCCGGGGGAGCACAGCAGTACTTACCTTGCTGTTGTCCTCTCCTGTGGTGTCTCCTTCCACAGGCAGCGGCGATGGAGAAGTCCACTCCTCATATTTTCTCTCTGTCTCGGGAATAATGGGAGAAAGAAAACAGGAAATTACATCTAACTCAGATGTCACTAAAACTGCCCGGCCGTAGTAATAGATACTATGAGCGCTGGACGGAAGCTACTCAGTGCTTTGGAAAGCACCGCAAGGCGGGATAAAAGCCTGTAAGTGAAGCGACGCATCTGCAATCTCATGATTGCATTGACGCGGCGCTTCCCATAGTGCACCGTATCCGTCTGAACACAGTGCACTTAAGAAACTTTTTTTGTATTTTTTTAACCACTTCCCTACCCACCCATAGTCATATGATGCCCACAGATGGGATCTCCCATCCTGGGTGGGCGTCATATGACGTCCTCCCATTCCCGACCACCTGGTGCGCGTGCCCAGCAGCCGTGATGTCAGCCGGGAACCCGCAATTGCCCAGGAACACAGCAGGGCTGTGGATCTGTGTATGTAAACACACAGATCCACGTCCTGTCAGTGGAGAGGAGACCGATGGTGTGTTCCCAGTACAGAGGAAGACCGATCGGTCGCCTCCCCTTGTGAGTCCCCTCCCCCCACAGTTAGAATTACTCATAGGGAACATATTAACCCCTGCAGCGCCCCCTGGTGTTAATTCCTTCCCTGCCAGTCACATTTACACAGTAATCAGTGCAATTTTATAGAACCGATCGCTGTGTAAATGTGAATGGTCCCAAAAATGTGTCAAAAGTGTCCGATATGTCTGTCACAATGTCGCAATCATGAAAAAAATCGCAGATCGCCGCCATTACTAGTAAAAAAAATAAAAATAAAAATGCCATAAATATATCCCCTATTTTGTAGACGCTATAACTTTTGCGCAAACCAATCTATATACGCTTATTGCGATTTTTTTAACAAAAATATGTAGAAGAATACGTATTGGCCTAAACTGAGGGAAAAACATTTTTTTTTTTTAAATGGGATATTTATTATAGCAAAAAGTAAAAAATTGTGTGTTTTTTTTCAAAATTGGCACTCTTCTTTTGTTTATAGCGCAAAAAATAAAAACCTCAGAGGTGATCAAATACCACCAAAAGAAAGCTCTATTTGTGGGAAAAAATGGCGTCAATTTTGTTTGGTTGCAATGTCGCATCACCACACAATTGTCAGTTAAAGCGACGCTGTGCCAAATCTAAAAAAGTGCTCTGGTAAGGAAGGGGGTAAAATCGTCCGGGGCTGAAGTGGTTAAAGGGCCAGTTTAAAAAAAAAGATTTTTTTTTTGTGGCTGCCTGGGGGGGGGGGGGGTGCACCATGCACCCCCCATAGACGGGCCTCCACTGCTGTGTATGCTTTTGATTTTGATACAGTGAGAAAGTACGACACTTAAACTTTATATTTATTTAATCCAAAAAGGGGATTTTCCTGACTTTCTGTCCCTGTGATGCCCACACGAGAAATGCGAAGGGTTTTAGTATTGTCAGTGATTCTAACCCTTCCTCACTATGCCAAGTTCTACATTCAATTATGCAGTAAATAGACCAAAGTTCAGCATTGTAAAGAGTAACTGAAGCCAAAAATGTGAGGATCATAAGGATCAAATACAGTAGAACCAGTTAAACACTTAAAAACCTAAGCTTTTTAAAAGCATTACTCCCCAAAATTACTTTGGCTCATATATGTCCTCCCTTTTTACAGATCTAAATGCTTGATGGTGTAGTAATTAATCTTTTGATAAAAGTACTATTCTGATTATAAATAAAAGGCGATTACTCACAGTTTAGAATATTCTTTGCCAAACTGATGAGACTGCATGAAACACTCATTTGTTTTCAACCACTGGTAAAGTACAGTAAATATTCAGTAAAGGATGTAAGTTAACAGAGTATCAGGTTACTGGAGGAGAGAATATTGCTTGATAATGGTAGCAGTGATGCAAGAAGAAAAAAAGGGAACATCCTTAAAGCTTGTCCTGAAAATTTAAATGTAAGTGCAAATAAAAAATAGTATCAGACACAGTACATGGTTGTTTTTGTTAGCAGTGATGAAACTCAGGCATGTGTGATAATGACTATACAGCAGCTTCACTAGGCTCTGCTAGAAGCTAATAAAAATGTGAAATCTGAATGTGTGGAAACTTTGTAATGAGATTTGCTTATATTGCTTTGTACCTCTATTTAATAAAAGGGATAATATACAGTTTCATGAGAATACAGCCATAAAAACAGCCTTAAGTATCTTCCCTTTTGACCAAATTGAAGCCAAAGGACCAAGCCCCTTTTTGCGATTCGGCACTGACAATTGCACGGTCATGCGACTGGCTCCCAAACAAAATTGGCATCCTTTTTTTCCCACAAATAGAGCTTTCTTTTGGTGGTATTTTATTTTTTGTGCTATAAACAAAAATAGAGCGACAGTTTTGAAAAATAGGCAATATTTTTAACTTTTTGCTATAATAAATATCCCCAAAAAATATAAAAAAAAAACATTTTTTTTCCTCAGTTTAGGCCGATACGTATTCTTCTACACATTTTTTATTAAAAAAAATCACAATTAGCGATTATTGCGGTTTGCGCAAAAGTTATAGCGTTTACAAAATAGGGGATAGTTTTATGGCATTTTTATTAATATTTCTTCTTTACTAGTAATGGCAGCGATAAGCGATTTTTATTGTGACTGCGGCATTATGGCGGACACATCGGACATTGTTGACACATTTTTGGGACCATTGTCATTTGTACAGCAATCAGTGCTATTTAATTGCACTGACTCCTGTGTAAATGACACTGGCAGTGAAGGAGTTAACCACTAGGGGCAGTGTAGGTGTTATGTATGACGTTATGTGTTTTTTTTATTGTAGGGGCGTGGCCTGGCATGTGACATCACTGATCGTCTTTCTCCATAAAAGGGAACAGACGATCGGTGACAGCCACAGTAGGAAACACAGGGAGAGGTTTGTTTACACAGACCTCTCCTTGTTCTTCAGCTCTGTGACCCGATCGTGGGACACCAGTGGGACACCAGTGGCAATTGGGTCCGCTGGTCCCGCGGCCATGGTCACGGAGCTCCCGACCCACGGCTGGGCACTTAAAGAGCAACGTACAGGTACGTGCTTGTGCCCATCCGTGCCATTCTGCCAACGTACATCGGCGTGAGGCGGTCCTTAACCACTTGCCGACCAGCGCACGACGATGTACGTCGACAGAATGGCACGGGCAGGCAAATGGGCGTACATGTACGTCCCTTTAAATTTGCCGCCCTGCCATCGGGAGCGCGCCGGCGGCGGCGTGCTCCCGCGCTGGTCGGGACCCCCGTGAGTCCGGTCGCGGGACCCGCGGACTCGATCGCCGTGGGCATACCCGCGATCGTCTCACGGTGCGGCCAAATGAAGAAATGCCGTTGTAAACAGCATTTCTCCATTCTGCCTAGCAACTAGTGACGCTGATCTCTGCTCCATGTGATTGGAGCAGAGATCAGTGTTCACTAAATGAAAGCCCAACCCCCCCACAGTTAGTAACACTTAACCCCTACACTGCCACCCACTGGTTAACCCCTTCACTGCCAGTGTCATTTACACAGGAATCACTGCATTTATATAGCAGTGATTACTGTATAAATGACAATGGTCCCAAAAATGTGTCAAAAATGTCTGATGGGTCCCCCACAATGTCGCAGTCACAATAAAAATCGCTGATCGCCGCCATTACTAGTAAAAAAAAATAATAAAAAATTATTAATAAAAATGCTATAAAACTATCCCTATTTTGTAAACGCTATAACTTTTGCGCAAACCAATCAATAATCACTTAATGCGATTTTTTTTACCAAAAATATGTAGAAGAATACGTATCGGCCTAAACTGAGGGAAAAAAAAGTTTTTTTATATATTTTTGGGGGATATTTATTATAACAAAAAGTAAAAAATAATGCGTTTTTTTCAAAATTGTCGCTCTATTTTTGTTCATAGCGCAAAAAATAAAAACCGCAGGGGTGATCAAATACCACCAAAAGAAAGCTCTATTTGTGGGAAAAAAGGACGTCAATTTTGTTTGGGAGCCACGTCTCACGACCGCGCAATTGTCAGTTAAAGCGACGCAGTGCCGAATCGCAAAAGTGGTCTGGTCTTTGACCAGCAAATTGGTCCGGTCTGAAAGTGGTTAAGTGGTTAAAATAGGCTTTTGTTTCAAGGGGGAAGTATTTTGGGCTTTCTTTTATTTTGAGGGTATATTGTTTTGTTTCTCTTGCTAGGGACTTCTGTTGCTCAAATTGCTTTTTTTTTATCCAGCAAGGCTTCCCTTTAAAACGGCCCTCTGATTTTTTTTTTTTTTTTGGGGGGGGGGTTTCCCTTCTTCCAGGGTTTTCTTGATTTTTTTATATTATTTTTGGAGGCTTTTTTAAATTTGGTGTGCTCAAAGCACCATATTCTTTTGAGTTGCAAATCTGTTGTGTTAGCTGCCTTTCATTTGCAGTACGCTTTTGCATCTTTTGAAAGAAAAACAAGGAAAAAAACAAAATACAAGGCTAACAGAAAAAAATCACTGTGCACCAAAAGCACATCACATTATCACCCATATTCATTGCAACCCACTATCCCCATAGTGAAAAAAAAGTTATGCATACATTTGTTTGGTCTGCTATCCCTAAATGAAGCCACCCTGCTGCTGGCCAATTTTATGTTGCTGTATTCGTTGCAGTATCTTACCTTTTGTAGTAAACCCCAGTCTATGCTCTTTCTCTCTAGTAAATTGGGCCTTGATCTGCTACTTAAAAGTATCTTGCTGTTGGCCTCTTTTACTCTGCTATGCCTTCTGTGGTCTTCACTTCTGTAGTAAAACACATGGCTGTACCATTTTTCTCTAGTAAATTACAACCAATACTTCACTGAAAATTTCCTGCTGTTGACCAATTTTACCTGGTTATCCTCAGCTTTATATTCATTCTTGTAGTAATGCCCCAGTCTGTGCTCTTTGCTTCTAGTAAATTGGGCCTAGCCCTGGTATTTACAAATGTTCTGCTGCCAGCCAAGTACACTACTGTATCTTTTGCATTTTCTGTTTGGAGCATGAGGCGCTCCTACCAGATATGTTCCTCTCTTCCAAAAGCCCCTCTGCTCTGCCCAGCTTGTGTGTCTCTGCTAGACATGTGCATTCGTTTTCGTCCGAATGCATTTTCGTCCGAATTTCAGCTATTTTCGTTTTCGTTTTGACAAACGATAACGAAAGCACAAAATCCGAAAAACGAAAGATCCGACATAAATAAATGCTTTATTTTCATTTTCATTGTTACAACAGTTCGATATAAAATAGGAGATTCAACATGACTCTGACAATAACAATCTGTCTATAGAACCTGTGGTCGAATGTGCCTAACCTTACCTCTATTAGTCCAAGATTATATAGAGAAAATATTCGACAGAGAAAAAAGATTTGACAGAGAGAAAAGATTCTGCAAGTTACTGTCCTAAAAAGTGTTTGGGGACCCGGGTCCTGCCCCAGGGGACATGGATCAATGCAAAAAAAAGTTTTAAAAACTGCAGTTTTTTCGGGAGCAGTGATTTTAATAATGATTAAAGTGAAACAATAAAAGTGTAATATTCCTTTAAATTTCGCAGGGGGGGTTGTCTATAGTATGCCTGTGAAGGGGCTCATGTTTCTGGTGCTTAGAACTGTCCCTGCACAAAGTGTCATTTATGCAGGAAAAAAAGTCCTTTAAAATCACTCGCAGCTATTATGAATTGTCGGCTCCCGTAATACAGAGAACACTCATTGAAAGTCATTGATAAAAAAATTAAAAAATAAATAAAAAAAAAAGCGTGGGGGTCCCCCAAATTCAATTAACAGGCCCTTCAGGTCTGGTATGGATATTAAGGGGAACCCTGCCTCAAATTTAAGAAAAAATTTGACGTGGGGTTCCCCCTAAATATCCATAACCAGACCCTTCAGGTCTGGTATGGATATTAAGGGGAACCCCGCGTCAAATTTAAAAAAAAATTGACGTGGGGGTCCCCCTAAAAATCCATACCAGACCCTTTATCCGAGCACGCAACCTGGCAGGCCGCAGGAAAAGAGGGGGGGACGAGAGAGCGCCCCCCCCCCTCCTGAACTGTACCAGGCCACATGCCCTCAACATTGGGAGGATGCTTTGGGGGTCTGTGACCCCTCAAAGCACCTTTTTGTCCCCATGTTGATGAGGACAAGGGCCTCATCCCCACAACCGTGGCCGGTGGTTGTGAAGGTCTGCGGGCGGGGGGCTTATCAGAATCTGGAAGCCCCCTTTGACAAGGGGACCCCCAGATCCCGGCCCCCCCTGTTTGAAATGGTGAGGGGGGTACAAAAGTACCCCTACCATTTCACAAAGAAAGTGTAAAAAATAGTTAAATAAGACAAACACACTTTTGAAAAATATCTTTATTAAAAATAAAAAAAATAAAAAAGAAAGATTCCAGCGGTGGTAATCCACTCTTGCTTTCCAGCGACGGACGGTCATCTCTCCAGCGATGTCTCATCTCATCCAGCGCAGCACAGGCATACTATAGACAACCCCCCCCCTACGAAATTTAAAGGAATATTACACTTTTATTGTTTCACTTTAATCATTATTAAAATCACTGCTCCTGAAAAAACGGCCGTTTTTAAAACTTTTTTTTGCATTGATACATGTTCCCTGGGGCAGGACCCGGGTCCCCAAACACTTTAGTTTTTAAAATTAGCACTTTAGATTTTGAATGTTGGAGTCCCATAGACTTTAACAGGGTTTCTAAAGTATGCTATATACTAGCTCCGTCGAATCTTCTTTATACATTCGACAGACACCATAAGCCTTCAAAGACAGATTCGACCGTAATTCATGTGGATTTTCGGACGAATGCAATTTTTGAACGAAAAACAAAATAAATAAAAACGAATTTCGGGAGTAACTAAATAAATTAAGTTTTCGGACGAAAACGAAATTCCGAAACGAAATATTTTACTCTGCACATGTCTAGTCTCTGCTGATAATGCCCCCTCTTCTCCCACTGGCCAGTGGTGGTGCTCTCCTAGAGCTCGTAGATCCTCATTGCTAGACAGAGGGTAAGCTCCACCTTTCTAGATTCCTCTTTTTTGATTGGCTCTAAGTTTCTGTTAGTGTTAGCTACCTTGCCTTGTCAGGGATTATGCTTCTGATTGCTGCCCTCCCTGACCCTTGACTGGATATGGGTTAAACTATTGAGTGACACCTGCCCTAAACCTTGGTTGGATAATGGACAAGGTACATTATTTTCCCTCTAGGGTTGCTGGGGAATATCTCAGTTCTACAAATATAGCATTGCTCCTGGGGGAATCCAAGTACCAGTGAGCATACAACCCTAAAGGAAAGGCGTCTGGTATAGGTGAAATTATGCGAATGTCACAAAAAAGGATGCAAACTGGAAAACCTTACATTATCACAAGCTTCACACAGTGCGGATGGATCCTGCATAGGTTCAGTTGTTTATGGATGAACTCTACAAGTTTCTCTGCCATGTCCAGTATTCTCAGTCCTGACTGTACTATTTCAATAGTGTAATTTGGGGCAACTCTCCTTACCATCCAAGAAAATCTATGCAGAAGGACCATTTTGTAAGAGGTTTCCCAAAAAAACTGGGAAATGGCATGGCCTAGTGGAGTGGGGAGGCTTCCTGATCTGGATGACATTTAGATTTTTTTAGTAATTTTTTTTTTTTTGTATTTGACAGACGATCAATGTTAAGTTGTAGAAGTCTAGGTAAGGCTTCAAGAACATTCAATGTATGCCAAACTGGAGAAGTGTATTTTTCATGCTGAGGTCCCATTTTTGGGATTCATTTTATTAGACACTGACTTAGGCCTCATTCACATGGATGCTGATGGCAGTAGATGGTGAAGGGACAGCATGTTTCTGTGGCTTGAGTTGTGGTTGAACATCACCACACACTTGCTATTTGACACTATCTTGCTGCTGACCCTGTATCTTCTGGGGTCTCTTAATTCCTATAGTACAGCACCCACCCAGAGTAACACTTACCCTGTGGAGCTATTCTTTTTATTTTATTTTTAACACACATTAAAATCCAAATTTTTGGCTATAAAATTATCTAAATCCATCACAACATTATATATTTTCTGAACTCAGAGGCCCTGTAAAATACACACACATGGAGCTGCAATTTGTTATGTTACAAAATATTTGTGTAACTGTTTATTAAATCTATATTTTCTGAAAAAATGAAATAATGAGGCAGGTAAGTTTTAAAAAGGTAGGTTTGAATTAAAGATACCAAATATGTCAAGCCCCAAAACTGTGTATGCCCACAAAATAAAGACATTACAGTACCCAATTCATCAGTTTAGAGTTAACTGTAAATGTCTCAGGGCTGGGCTCAGTCCTTCCTTCTCATAGCCCTGTACTCAGCTGTCAGTTAATTGTCAAAGACTCTTCCTTCCACAGTGACTCACCTGGTCTTCATTTCCTGCTCGTCAGCTAGAGCTGCTGGTTATATAAACTCCTAGGATCGTATCTTTTGTGCCTTTGCCTTGGTCAATATATCCAGACTCTCTCTGCTGTGTTTTCCTGTGAAAGACTTTTGCTTGGTTGACTTCCCTTCCGATTCCTGTCCTGTTTGCTGCACCGATTTCGCTGAATCTGGACTCCTATTTCTCTGGCTTGCTCTGACTACCCGTCCTTGTTACCGAACTCTAGCTATGTTTTGACTATGTTTGCTCTGTTTTTACCATTTTACCATTTGAATAAATAGTGTGATTTTTACTGCACTTCTGTCTCAGTCTGATTCATGGTTTCTGACAGTAGGCAAAGACCATGAATTCAGAAGTTGCAGGCAATCCACTTGTTGGTAATATTTTTTACAGTTTGGATGAGCAAGATCACCGCATGGATCAGTTTGCCTTAGCGTTACAGACGCTACTGAATTGTACTGCTCACTTGAAACCGCCCAGTGTTGCTGCTCCGGTACATCCTGTGTTGCAGGCTGTCCCTGCTGCTGCTCCAGTCTCAGTGCTGGCACCCGCCTCAAATATTTCTTCTATAAGAGGTATGTCTGGTTCTGCTCCATTCCCCAGCGATTCAGGGGCAATACAGTTCAATGCAGAGGGTTTCTGAACCAGGTTGAGATTTACTTTGAGATGCTGCCCCAGGCGTTTCCCATGGGCAGAAGCAAAGTAGGCTTCATGATATCTTTGCTTTCTGAGAGAGCCTTGGCCTGGGCAAACCCTCTATGGCAGATGCAAAAACCCATTGTCCAGAGTTACCCACATCTGCTGCCAAACGCCTGATGTCCATCAAACAGCAAACAAGAACTGCTGCCGATTACACCATTGAGTTCTGTACTCTGTGGCTGCTTTTTCTCATGGTCTCTCGCATCACATCAAAGATGAGATAGCAGACATACCCACTGAGCTGGAGAGGTTGATCATGTTTGCCATCCTCATTGACTCCAGACTCTGAGAGAGACCCTCTTTAAGGAGTGGTTGCGGAAGCCTCCTTTACATTTGGCTCCGAACTTTGCAGTCCCACTCTTGCCTCCCTCACTTTCCATACCTCCTGGTACCCAGCCTGCCAATGAGGTAGAACCCATGCAGTTGGGCTTCACATTTCTCTCTGCGGATGGAATCATTTTGCAAAATAAGTACATTAATGCTATATTGGTACATATGGCAGCTGGAATAAAAATAAATAAAAAAAAGTGAACAAAGGTGAACTTAGCCTTCAAGCCTGGTACACACTAATTGTTTTTTTTGTTCAACCCAGTACTTTTAACCCAGTAGGTTGAATGAAATAAAAATAGACGGCTTCGGCCATAGCCGTTGTACTAATGATCTGAACTTAGTACAACCATCTCCCCCCGTTGAGTTGTTGTGTTCTGGTGAGGGGGCTGCCCCCCTGTCAGAACACTCTGGTCAGCGCTTTCAGCCATTGTGAGAGGACTGGCTGAAATACACAGGAGCTGAATGTCGGATGGTTTGTATTGAACCAGCCAATGTCTCCCAACATTCGGCCCATGTGTATGGGGCTTTAGTTATGCTTTAATCCTTTACATTTTTACAGTAATTAAAGCCTTAAAAGGATTATAGTTTTCCTGAAAAGCACTGGACATTCATATTCCTCTAATCACAATTTAATTTCAAAAGAACACACAAACAAATGTTTGCTACAGTGTGTGCATTGGACGAGCCAATTCCTTTCTCTGTTGAGCAGAATTCTATTTTTCCTTTTTTACTTTTCTTGGACATTCTGTATTCACCTGAAATGAAAAATGTATTTTATGGTAAATAAATATTTCTGAGTAACTTTATTATACTGTGCTTTGATTTCTATAACTATGTATATAATTATAATAGCATTAATGCAGATGTACTTTAATATGTCACATATCCTATTCTTTTAAAGCATTGACAATGGAAGGAATAATTTTCACAGACACAAGAAGGACTCATTTAAAAATGCAGAAGATAAGATTTTTTTAGAGAAAAAAAAAATCAGATGTCTAATAAATTGTACTGGTCTT
This sequence comes from Lithobates pipiens, assembly GCF_037356315.1. Lineage (NCBI taxonomy): Eukaryota > Metazoa > Chordata > Amphibia > Anura > Ranidae > Lithobates > Lithobates pipiens. Next base: position 285,792,352 of record NW_027507718.1, on the reverse strand, counting down.
TGCCTATATATGATGGATGCACCACTGACATCAGTATAATTGTAAACAGCCTCTTGAAAGACCTGCTGATTTTTTAATTTTCCCCTATTTTCCCTTATATTTCTAATAACAGGGAGTGATATTGAATATGATGAGTACCAGAGCGGTGTCAACCATGGATAAGTTGATTGTTGCAGTCAATCAGGCTGAGAATTGTCAAGTATATTACATGCCTTTTTACCACAAACACCTCATATAAAAGATTTGCTGTTTAATTCAGTTAGTTATATATGTGAGATTGCATTAGCAGTTTCACAGCATAAATATTCAAAACAAATATCATCCCCACAAATTTATTTTTCATTATTTTTTAATATATTTTTGTTGACTAGGACTTGTTCAAAAAAGATAGGACAGTACTTTTCTCACTACTGCTAGTCTTAAGCCCCATACACACGGTCGGACTTGTACAAACTTTTCCGTGGACTTTTGTACAAAGTGTGTTGTCCACAAGTTTGTATTGCATACACACGGTCGGACTTTTTGACAACAAACACGAACGTAATGACGTCACAACGTACTGACGCCGCTTCAAAAGAGGACGTTCAATGACTCCAGCGCCACCTTTGGTCAACTTCTGTATTGTAGTCTGATCGTTTGCAATGGTTCTGAGCATGCGTGTTTGTACCTTGTACAAAAGTCCGATGCTTTTGCGTACACACGGTAGGACTTTGCTCCATCGGACTTCTGTTGTCAAAAAGTTTGTCCGTTCGCAGAGCCAACAAAAGTCCGATGAAAACAGAAAAAGTTTGTCCGATGGAGCGTACACACAGTCGGATGTTGCTCCAAAACAGCTAATTTGCATGTTTGTTGTCAAAAAGTCCGACCGTGTGTACGGGCCTTTAGAGGGCAGGTAATAAAGAAGCGGTTTGTGAGTTAATTGAACCAGCTTGTGCTAGTAGTATTCAAAGAAGTTCAGGGAAATTTGTATTTATTTAAACTCACATTCATTTAACTGTGTGTGTCAAGTATCACAAAATAGGAGTGAGATTTTAGGTCCAAAAATCCATATTTATTCACTAACACTCATTCCTCATCTATGTAGTCCCCATAAAAAAGTTCAACAGCCCATATATCAGTCCTTTTTTTTTTTTTTTTTTTGCTCAACCAGCAGGTTGAACAGAAAAAAATTTACCTGATTCCCCCATCCACACACGATGTAGATGGGGAAATTTTCCCTGTTGAGTTACCGTATGTATTCTGACAGCAAGGAACCATCCCTACCATAAGAATTTACTGATCAGTGTTGTAGACTGTACCCTGCAGCAGTGGTCAAGTGGTGGTTATATAGAAGATGATTGATAGAGCCGGCTGAACCAGACACATTTTGATCCATGAATGGCTGGCTTTAACCACTTCAGCTCCGGACCAATAAACACCTTAAGGACCAGAGGTCTTTTTGCAATTTCGCACTGCGCTGCTTTAACTGGTAATTGCGCGGTCATGCAATATTGCACCCAAACGAAATTTGCGTCCTTTTCTTCCCACAAATAGAGCTTTCTTTTGATGGTATTTGATTGCCTCTGCGATTTTTTTTTTTTGCGATATAAATGGAAAAAGAGCGAAAATTTTGAAAAAATAAGATATTTTCTTCTTTTTGTTATAAGAAAAATCTAATAAACTAAATTTTAGTCATACATTGAGGGCAAAATTTATTCAGCCACATGTCTTTAGTAAAAAAAATGTCAATAAGCGTATATTTTTTGGTTTGCGCAAAAGTTATAGGGTCTACAAACTAGAGTACATTTTCTGGAATTTACACAGCTTTTAATTTATGACTGCCGATCTCATTTCTTGAGGTGCTAAAATGGCAGGGCAGTACAAATCCCCCCCAAATGACCCCATTTTGGAAAGTAGACACCCCAAGGAAATTGCTGATGGGTATGTTGAGCCCATTGAATATTTATTTTTTTTGTCCTAAGGGATTGAATAATGACAAAAAAAAAAAAAATGATATATTGCTCACACATGCCATGGTTATATGTGGAATTGCACCCCAAAATATATTCCGCTACTTCTCCCGAGTATGGGGATACCACATGTGTGGGACTTTTTGGGAGTCTAGTCGCGCACGGCACCCCGAAAACCAATCACCACCTTCAGGATTTCTAAGGGTGCAAATTTTTGATTTAACTCCTCACTACCTATCACAGTTTCGAAGGCCATAAAATGCCAAAATAGCACAAAACCCCCCAAAATGACCCCATTTTGGAAAGTAGACACCCCAAGCTATTTACTGAGAGGCATGTTGAGTCCATGGAATATTTTATATTTTGCCACAAGTTGCGGGAATATTACAAACTTTTTTTTTTTGCACCAAGTTGTCACTAAATGATATATTGCTCACACATGCTATGGGCATATGTGAAATGACACCCCAAAATACATTCTGCTGCTTCTCCTGAGTACGGGGATACCACATGTGTGGGACTTTTTGGGAGTCTAGTCGCGCATGGCGCATGGCACCCCGAAAACCAATCACCACCTTCAGGATTTCTAAGGGTGCAAATTTTTGATTTAACTCCTCACTACCTATCACACTTTCGAAGGCCATAAAATGCCAAAATAGCACAAAACCCCCCCAAATGACCCCATTTTGGAAAGTAGACACCCCAAGCTATTTACTGAGAGGCATGTTGAGTCCATGGAATATTTTATATTTTGCCAAAAGTTGCGGGAATATTACAAACTTTTTTTTTTTTTTGCACAAAGTTGTCACTAAATGATATATTGCTCACACATGCTATGGGCAGAAGTCAAATTACACCCCAAAATAAATTCTGCTGCTTCTCCCGAGTACGGGGATACCACATGTGGGGGACTTTTTGGGAGCCTAGCCACGTACGGGACCCCGAAAACCAAGCACTGCCTTCCGGATTATATATAAAAAACAAACTAACCAGAGTCACCCGTAACACTTATACGGTGATCAGTGGTGAAAGGGTTAACTAGGGGCAATCAGGGGGTTCAAATTTTTATTAGGTAGTATATGGGGGTCCCTGGCGCTATATAAAAACCTGACGGGGAACCTAAATAACTAACTGGCTAACCAGCGTCACCAGTGACACTTATACTGTGATCGCTGGTGAAAGGGGGTGAAAGGGTTAACTAGCAGCAATCAGGGGGTTAAAACCATTATTGGGTAGTATATCGGGGTACCTAGCGCTATAAAAACCTGGCGGTGAACCTAAAAAAATAACTAGCTACCTAGCGACACTAGCGACACTGATGCAGCGTTCAGAAAAATTATCGCTTAGTGACACTGGCAAAAGGGGGTGAAAGGGTTAACTAGCGGAAATCAGGGGGTTAAAACCATTATTGGGTAGTATATCGGGGTACCTAGCGCTATAAAAACCTGGCGGTGAACCTAAAAAAATAACTAGCTACCTAGCGACTGTAGCGACACTAATGCAGCGATCAGAAAAACGATCGCTTAGTGACACTGGCAAAAGGGGGTGAAAGGGTTAACTAGCGGCAATCAGGGGGTTAAAACCATTATTGGGTAGTATATCGGGGTACCTAGCGATATAAAAACCTGGCGGTGAACCTAAAAAAATAACTAGCTACCTAGCGACACATGCAGCGATCAGAAAAATGATCGCTTAGTGACACTGGCAAAAGGGGGTGAAAGGGTTAACTCTAGGGGCAATCAGGGGGTTAAATCTTTATTGGGGGGTGATAGGGGGCTACCCTGGACCTAACACTAACTGTCCTGACAGTTTTTACTGTCACAACTGACACTGAATGCATTGATCAGTAAAGAAATGATCAATGCAATCAGTGACACTGTGACTGGGGGGGGGAGGGGGGGCGGGGGGGCGATCGGGGGGGGGGTCGGGGGGGGGGGGTTTGTGTGCCTGTGTGTACCTACATGTCAGTGTAGTGTTGGTGCACACTTACTATTAGTCTTCTCCTCGTAGTCCGGTCAAAAAGACCGCCCCGAGGAGAATGACATCACTTCCTCCTTCCTGTGTAAACAATACACAGGGGAGGAAGCTTCTCATTGGCCAGGAGCGATCCAGAGGGGGTGGCCGAAAACCAACGGCCATCCCCTCATCACGGAGCGCTCCTGGACCGAATCGGACCGCCGTAAACAGCGGGAGGGGGTCCGATCGGACCCCCCACCCGCTGGAAGGCAATCACGTAAATCTACGTGATTGTGCCTGCCTGTGCCATTGTGCTGACGTACAATGGCAATACGGCGGTCCTGAAGTGGTTAATCTACACACAGCATGTCTTTTCTGTATTACCTCCAAGCATAAACATTGCCCCTCTCCAGTCAATTACACTGTGTGGGGAACTTAAACCAATTGTTTAAGCCACATACACACCCATCCCCTGATCAGTCGTGAGAGCAAATGTTTCTCAAAAACACTTTAAGGGCCCCAACAAGAGTTCACAAAGCAAAATATAAAATCCTTAAAAAAATTATGCTCCATAACAGTATGTTTAAAAAATAGCAGAGTTTCCCCATTTCAAGAACTAATAACAGTAAACAGTATAATCAGAGGTAAAGCCGTATTTTAGATTATGATAAATACATACACACAAACTGTAAGTAGTGGAGTCCAGTTTTTGCGACCATGGCTGCCATCACGTTACACATTGCATAGATTTTGCATAAACTATGGGCACACATTATATTGATAGTAAAAATACTAGACCTAAGCATGTAACCCTTTTACAAAATAACTCAGAGTTTGTAACTGTGCTCAAGCAGAAGGCTCATCTATTAATTACCTTCTTCAGCTCTGTGTATACAAAAGAAAATAGTGGAGCTCAAGTCCAAAATGGGAATGGTATTACCACGGCCTTAAATGAACCTCAGTGGCTCAAAACTGATATGGTCTTGAATCAGCTAGACAAAGTAAAGGTGAATAAAGCACCCACTTACATCCACTTGTCCTCAAAGGCCTGTGCTCTGTTATTTCAAAGCTATTGTTTCTAATTTTTACAGGCTGTTTAATGACTGGCCTATATTGACAGGGATCAAAGTCTTTACCCAGTGGCTACATGGCCTAAAGTTTTTAGCTTCTAAAGAAGGCAAGATACTTGAGGATCTGATAAAAGAAAACATAAAAGAGATTCATCTAGAAAATAAAATTATAAGCGATACCCATAAGCTATATTTACGAAAGACCAAAGTTGTCAAACAAATCAATTATATTTTTGAGGAAGTCAAAAGGGCAGCTATGGATATAATGTTCTTTTGTTAAAGTGCTTGACACAGTTCTCTATAAACAGCTAAAATGTATGATGAAATCTGTAGGTTTAGGAAATCCAGTCTATAAATTATTTATAATCTAAATGGTCTAAGGTTGTTAGTGGTGTACCCCAATATTCAGTGCTAAGATGAATAAAACATTATAAAAAGTTGGAAACAATAGTACCATTTCTGTCTTTGCAGATGTAACCAAACCATGTAGTAGATAGAATAAAGTCCCTTCAAGATGTCTCTGACTTACAAGACCTGGATGCTTAACCACATAATGACCGGCGCACACCGATGTATGTCGGGAGAATGGCATGGACAGGCAACTGTACATCCCTTTGAATACCTTTAAAATAGTTGCAATGTAATGTAAATATACGTTTATCACCACAAGGGAATTGTTTTTTAATGGAGTTAACCACTTAAAGACCAGAGCACTTTTTGCGATTCGGCACTGCGTCACTTTAACTGACAATTGTGAGGTCGTGCGACGTGGCTCCCAGACAAAATTGATGTCCTTTTTTCCCCACAAATAGAGCTTTCCTTTGGTGATATTTGATCACCTCTGTGGTTTTTATTTTTTGCGCTATAAACAAAAATAGAGCACAAATTTTGGAAAAAAATGGATCATTTTTTTACTTTTTGCCATAATAAATATCCCCAAAAAATTTATAAAAATCGTTTTTTTTCCTCAGTTTAGGCCGATACATATTCTTCTACATATTTTTGGTAAAAAAAAAAATCGCAATAAGCGTGTATTGATTGTTTTGCGCAAAAGTTATAGCGTCTACAAAATAGGGGTTCGTTTTATGGCATTTTTATTATTAGTTTTTTTTTTTTACTAGTAATTAGTAATTTTTATCAGGACTGTGACATTATGGCAGACAGGACGGACAATTTTGACACATTTTTGGGACCGTTGTCATTTTTACAGCGATCAGTGCTATAAAATTGCACTGATTACTGTAAAAATGACACTGGCAGTGAAGGGGTAAACCACTAGGGGGCTAGGGAAGGGTTAAGTGTGTCCTGGGGAGTGATTCTAACTGTTAGGGGAGGGGCTGTGTGTGACACATCACTGATCATAGCTCCCGATCACAAGGAGCTATGATCAGTGACAGTGTTACTAGGCAGAACAGGGAGATGTTTGTTTACATTAGCATCTCCCCGTTCTGCAGCTCTGTGAGGTGATCACGGGTATCCCTGCAGTCATCGAGTCCGCGGGACCCGCGATCCTACTCACGGAGCTCCTGGTTAGGGTTATGCGCGTGTGCAGCCGACTTGCACGTGAGCCCACGGTGGCAAATTCAAAGGGACATACCTGTACGCTCATTTGCTCAGCCATGCCATTCTGCCGGCGTAAATGTACACGCGGCGGTCGGCAAGTGGTTAATTTCATGTCAGTGCCAGTTACTGTCTGTTTGTTTTAGGTCGGATAAAAAAGTAAAATGTGTCCTCTTGTTTCAGGGCTCTACTATGGGTACAAACAACAAAAAAGTAAACACATATGTGGGATTGCTGCGATAATCAGGACCAATTCAATTTATTTGTTGGGTTGTTCCTTCATAGTGGGTTATGGTAAGTGCAAGAAATGTATAGGTACATTTTTTTTTTTATAATATTTTTACCATTTTGTGTCAGTTTAACTTGACAATAAAAAATCAGGAGATGTTTTTTTCCATTTACCAACAAACAAACGCTCAGTTTGTCCTAAAAAAAAAAAGGTATTAGTCACTCAGATACAATAAGGAGTTGCACTGATGTGTAGAATTGTATTAATACATGTCAAAAACGCAAAACTGTGTTTAAGCATTAAGATTTGTTTTCCCCTTCATCAAGTAGGGTTTAAACATTTTTAGGAGGCCACTTTGTAAACAGGTCACAATCCAACAAGTTTTTCATTTTAAAACAATCAACATTATAGTGTATTTATTTCACTGTAAACAGCCCCCCAACATATTGTAGGGAGTACATGCATGATCTTTAAAAACAATAAATAATCCACTAACAGGACCCCGTCCAGTTTTTTATATAAATTAAATTTGTATTCATTTTACTGACTTAGATCCACCAGCTCCATAGCATGCAGATCTACTGTATATGTTTTCAATTTATAAAATGGATAGCTGTACAAGAGCTGCAAGGTGGCTCAAATGTGAAAAATAAAAAAGAAATCAACATAAGTGAAGAAAAAAATGTACCTCAACCAAAGCAAGCAGTCATTGAAAGGAAGAGGAGACATTAGCTAAGTGCAGGTGTAGTAGCTGGCCAATGATTAGACATTGGGTTTTGGTGTGCATTGAGTGTATTCTGTGTTAAATGTTCATGTACATAACTGTGATGGAATTGTATTATATTTTAGCCAAAGCTAAATTAGTCCTCATAACTAAGCTCCGTGGGCTGAGTGAAGCGCTTTAGGGACATGGCCTGGTTGGAGTCCGGGATGAGGCTGTCATATACTTTCCTACGGGGATGTGCAGAGATGTGCAGTAGCTACATAAGAGGACCCGGTGGAGCCTTGAGTGGCACCTGTCAATTTAGGTGAGATCAAAGCTAAATTAGCTTTTGTTCATATCCTTTGGCATCAATACTGTACAATTAGTGATTTGTACCACATATAGAACCAACTTAGGGAGGCAAGCAATGGCAGTACCCATGATTGTGTTCTTTAAAAAATACCTTTTAACTTTTTTTTTTCCTCAAATGATTTCAGAGTCATATCTCAGAAAATGTCTTCTGCAATCGTTCCATATTGCTATATTTAAAAATGTTTAATCTTGATTTGTCCAACATTGTTATCTTTATAAAATTTTTAGCGTATCGTCCTGATGTCTTATGCAATAACAATGTCATACATATGCAAATAGCAATGTATCTTAGGCAGGGCACAGTGATTTGTATTGTCGAAACTGTGTACATCACCTTGCTGGACTCTCATACCAGCCATTATCTTCCTAGCATAGAGAACAATAGTGAGTCAGTGATGCTGGATTTAAAGTTAGGCATGCTTAATCATTTTGATGAATCAACATTATTATTTTTAGCAAATTAAAACCAAAAAAGTAATCATTGTGCATTGTGCTCCTAGAGTGAAAAGAGACCTTCGCTCTTGAAGCACAATGATACATTTATAGTGTAATAGCCTATTTATCATCTTACTTGCAAGAAATGACACCAAAAGTTTAATATATTGCAGCTTACCAATCATTAGATGGAATGGCTGCATTTGTTTTCTTTTTTTAGATTTTTTCTTCTGTTTTCACCTAATGATCTGGTGAGTAATACATCTCCTGTATTAGAGTGCCTCCACTCTAAATGGATGAAAACAGGGCTCCTTTGGACAACAGCATTGTAATTTTTTTTTTTTTGGGGGGGGGGGGGGATAAATGCACTAGCAGGTTAAGATACACTTTTTTCTAAGCATTTACAGCAAACTGTTTTTATTTGTGATTGAACTGTTTACCCCATCCTGCAGGTTGTTCATGAACAACATGTACTCACCCTTTTTTACCATGAACTCACCCTTGTAGCCAGTTTTCAATCCATGTACTCACCCTATGGTCCATGCCAAAGGACCTTATTTTGTACAATATACGTTTATGGGGAACTGTGCCAAATGCTTTTGCAAAATCCAGATACACCATGTTTACAGGCCTTCATTTATCTAGATAGCAACTCCTCATAGAAGGTTAATAGATTGGTTTGGCAAGAACGATTCTTCATGAATTCATGCTAATTACTGCTAATGATACCGTTTTCATTACCAAAATCTTGTATATAGTCCCTTATCATCCCCTCCAAGAGCTTGCATACTATTGATGTTAGGCTAACTGGTCTGTAATTCCCAGGGATGTATTTTGGGCCCTTTTTAAATATTGGTGCTACATCGGCTTTCTTCCAATCTGCTGGTACCATTCCAGTCAGTAGACTGTCAGTAAAAATTAGGAACAATGATCTGGCAATTACTTGACTTAGTTCCCTTAAGTATTCTCTGGTGCAAACCATCCGGTCCCGGTGATTTATTAATGTTAAGTTTCCCAAGTCTAATTTTCCTCTGTTAGCCATAAGGATGCTTCCTGTGATGTGTCACGAGGATAAACACTGCAGTTTTGGTTACTGAAGCCACCCGATTCCCTCGTGAAGACTAAGGAGAAGAATAAATTCAATACCTTTGCCATTTCACCATCCTTTACAACCAGAGATCCTTCCTCATTCTTTATGGAGCTAATATGGTCTGTCTTCCCTTTTGTACTGTTTACATACTTAACCACTTCAATACTGGGCACTTAAACACCTTCCTGCCCAGACCAATTTTGAGCTTTCAGCGCTGTCGCAATTTGAATGACAATTGCGCGGTCATGCTACACTGTACCCAAATGAAATTTTTATCATTTTTTTCCCACAAATAGAGCTTTCTTTTGGTGGTATTTGATCACCTCTACGGTTTTTATTTTTTGCGCTACAAATAAAAAAATACCAAAATTTTTAAAAAAAAAATGTTTTTTTTTGTTTCAGTTTCAAAACTTTGTAAATAAGTACGTTTTCTCCTTCACTGATGGGCACTGATAGGGCTACACTGATGGGCACTGATAAGGCGGCACCAATGAAGTGGCACTGATATGTGGCACTGATAGGCGGCACGGATGGGCGACACGGATGGGCGACACGGACGGGCGACACGGATGGGCGACACGGACGGACACTGATAGGTGGCACAAATTGGCACTGATAGCTGGCACGGATTGGCATGGATGGGCGGCACAAATGGGCATGGATAGGCGGCACAGATGGGCATGGATAGGCAGCACAGATAGGCATGGGTGGGCATGGATAGGCGGCACAGGTGGGCATTGATAGGCGGTAAAGGTGGGCACTGATAGGTGGCACAGGTGGGCACTGATAGGCGGCACAGTTGGGCACTCATAGGCGGTACAGGTGGGCACTCATAGGCGGCATTGGTGTTATACTATAGTAATGGATGCCAATCAGTGCCAAACAATAATGCATGCCAATCAGTGATGCCCATTGTGGGCACTGATTGGCATCCATTATGGGCACTGATTGGCACCCATTGTGCTGACTGGCATCCCTGGTGGTCTAGGGAGGATTACCTTTTCCCTGGTGGTCTGGTGGCGTCCCTGGTGGTCCAGTGTGGGCATCCTCGGGGGGGCTGTGCTGATAATCGATCAGCACAGACCCCCCCTGTCAGAGGAGCAGCCGATCGGCTCTCCTCTACTCGTGTCTGACAGATGCGAGTGAGGGAAAGTCGATCACCGGCTCTTCCCATTTACACTGTGATCAGCCGTGATTGGACACGGCTGATCACGTGGTAAAGAGTCTCCGTCGGAGACTCTTTACTGAGATCGTAGTTGCCGGGTGTCAGACTGACACCCCGCAACAACGATCGCCACGATGCGCGCCCCCGGGGGCGCGCAGCGGCTCATAATCCTGATCACGTCATATGGCGTCCGGTCAGGATTATGCAACCACTTTGCAGCCGTCAATTGTCTATAGGGCGGGCGGCAAGTGGTTAAAGAATTTATTGGGATTTTCTTTTGCTCTCCTCCGCTATGTGTCATTCATGTTCTATTTTAGCCATCCTTATTGCACCCTTACATTTCTTGTTGCATTCTTTATAAAGTCTGAATGCTGATGATGATCTCTCAACCTTGCATTTTTTGAAGGCCTTTGCTTTTATATGCATTTTTACACTGGAGTTAAGCCATCCAGGACTTTTGTTCGCTGTATTAAATTTATTATCCACTGGGATGCACTGGCTAAAGCCCTTATTTAATATGGTCTTAAAGTGAACCCATCTCTCCTACGTGTTCTTTGTTCCTAAGATGTTATCCCAATTTATGCCTTCTAGTAGTGATGGCCGAACGGTTCGCCCGGCGGTCGTTTCGCGGCGAATTTCCGACATTCGCGGTCCGCACGTTCGAACGCCTTTTTCCGTCGTTCGCCGCGGCGGACTTACGTGTTTAATGTATACAAGAACTTTAACCTTTGGTGACACGTTTATCATGTGATACAGGACAGCCAATTGAGACATGACAGCACATGGACACTTGTACATTCCCCCTAACCTATAAATACACCCGATCCGGTGGCCATTTTACATTCTTTCTTCTGTTACGATAGGGACAGGTTCCTGTGTGGAGTAGGGAGAGATAAACCACTAGCTATTTGGTACACAAAAGTTCTTTTCAGGACTGGTATAGGTGTTAGGTGTTGATAGGTTTGCTGTGCTGCTGATTCTTGCAGCAGCCTGAGTGTCTTTTGTTAGTTTAGAGAAAGGGAAAGGACGGTGTATGCTACAGGGACAGCCAGATTAGTCTTTCATCATCATCATCATCATCATCATCATTAGCTGTTACTATCAAGGTCCACAAAAGAGCTGTTCCAGTAACCACTAATCGTTCTCTTTTTTTGCCAATTTGTATAGGGACAGGAAGGAAGCAGTGTTGTCAGGCAGTGAGGGTAATTTTAAAGACTTGCTGTTATTATTAGTTCCACAAAGGTTCTTTTCAGGACTGGTATCAGTGGTACAGTAATAGGCTTGTACATGTATAATATTCTTTCTTCCAAATATAGAAAGGATATTATACTTGACTGCTGCCCTTCTGCTGCAGTCTGCTAAACATTCACAACTCACTTGTTCCACAAAAGTTCTTATAAGGACTGGTAACTTGGTATAGGGTGCTACGGTACATAGGCTTGAGTGCGGTACAGTCTGCTGTTCTGTAAGGACCGCTATCGGTCCACAATAGATAGGGTTGACGTGCACCACTGCTGACCGCTGCCCTATACTGCAGCAGTCCTTCAGCGGTATAGGGACTGACGTACAGTCTGCTAATCACTAACACACAACCTGCTTGTTCCACAAAAGTTCTTATAAGGACTGGTAACTTGGTATAGGGTGCTACGGTACATAGGCTTGAGTGCGGTACAGTCTGCTGTTCTGTAAGGACCGCTATCGGTCCACAATAGATAGGGTTGACGTGCACCACTGCTGACCGCTGCCCTATACTGCAGCAGTCCTTCAGCGGTATAGGGACTGACGTACAGTCTGCTAAACACTAATACACAACCTGCTTGGTCCACAAAAGTTCTTATAAGGACTGGTAACTTGGTATAGGGTGCTACGGTACATAGGCTTGAGTGCGGTACAGTCTGCTGTTCTGTAAGGACCGCTATCGGTCCACAATAGATAGGGTTGACGTGCACCACTGCTGACCGCTGCCCTATACTGCAGCAGTCCTTCAGCGGTATAGGGACTGACGTACAGTCTGCTAAACACTAATACACAACCTGCTTGGTCCACAAAAGTTCTTATAAGGACTGGTAACTTGGTATAGGGTGCTACGGTACATAGGCTTGAGTGCGGTACAGTCTGCTGTTCTGTAAGGACCGCTATCGGTCCACAATAGATAGGGTTGACGTGCACCACTGCTGACCGCTCACCTATACTGCAGCAGTCCTTCAGCGGTATAGGGACTGACGTACAGTCTGCTAATCACTAACACACAACCTGCTTGTTCCACAAAAGTTCTTATAAGGACTGGTAACTTGGTATAGGGTGCTACGGTACATAGGCTTGAGTGCGGTACAGTCTGCTGTTCTGTAAGGACCGCTATCGGTCCACAATAGATAGGGTTGACGTGCACCACTGCTGACCGCTGCCCTATACTGCAGCAGTCCTTCAGCGGTATAGGGACTGACGTACAGTCTGCTAAACACTAATACACAACCTGCTTGGTCCACAAAAGTTCTTATAAGGACTGGTAACTTGGTATAGGGTGCTACGGTACATAGGCTTGAGTGCGGTACAGTCTGCTGTTCTGTAAGGACCGCTATAGGTCCACAATAGATAGGGTTGACGTGCACCACTGCTGACCGCTCACCTATACTGCAGCAGTCCTTCAGCGGTATAGGGACTGACGTACAGTCTGCTAATCACTAACACACAACCTGCTTGTTCCACAAAAGTTCTTATAAGGACTGGTAACTTGGTATAGGGTGCTACGGTACATAGGCTTGAGTGCGGTACAGTCTGCTGTTCTGTAAGGACCGCTATCGGTCCACAATAGATAGGGTTGACGTGCACCACTGCTGACCGCTGCCCTATACTGCAGCAGTCCTTCAGCGGTATAGGGACTGACGTACAGTCTGCTAATCACTAACACACAACCTGCTTGTTCCACAAAAGTTCTTATAAGGACTGGTAACTTGGTATAGGGTGCTACGGTACATAGGCTTGAGTGCGGTACAGTCTGCTGTTCTGTAAGGACCGCTATCGGTCCACAATAGATAGGGTTGACGTGCACCACTGCTGACCGCTGCCCTATACTGCAGCAGTCCTTCAGCGGTATAGGGACTGACGTACAGTCTGCTAATCACTAACACACAACCTGCTTGTTCCACAAAAGTTCTTATAAGGACTGGTAACTTGGTATAGGGTGCTACGGTACATAGGCTTGAGTGCGGTACAGTCTGCTGTTCTGTAAGGACCGCTATCGGTCCACAATAGATAGGGTTGACGTGCACCACTGCTGACCGCTGCCCTATACTGCAGCAGTCCTTCAGCGGTATAGGGACTGACGTACAGTCTGCTAATCACTAACACACAACCTGCTTGTTCCACAAAAGTTCTTATAAGGACTGGTAACTTGGTATAGGGTGCTACGGTACATAGGCTTGAGTGCGGTACAGTCTGCTGTTCTGTAAGGACCGCTATAGGTCCACAATAGATAGGGTTGACGTGCACCACTGCTGACCGCTCACCTATACTGCAGCAGTCCTTCAGCGGTATAGGGACTAAGAGTTTTGTCACAGGGTCATTTAAAAAATGACATGCAGAGGAAGAGGCAGGCCCTTCCGCAGGGGTGGTAGGGGTAGGGCAGGAGCAACAGGCTTGAGCCAAAGTGGGAAGTTGCAGAAGGTGCGTTCAATTACTTTAAAGGATGCACCAGACTTGGTTGAGTGGCTCGCTCAGCCTTACTCTTCTGCACCCTCCTCATCCTCTCGATCTGCACCCTCTTCTTCACTCTCTGCTATGTGCACCCCCAAAGACACTACCACCAACAACACGACCACCACCACCACCACCACATACCTTCCGCTTGAGTCACTGGAATTATTTTCCGATCCATATCAAGAGGACATTTCTGATGCGCAGCCACTCTTGGTATTGGATCAGGAAGAGGAGGTAGCAACAAGCGCTACTCAGCAGTCTGACGCCAGTACCCAGATCAGCCCAAGGAGGAGGTTGGTCCCCGGTGTTGCTGCCTACTCCGAGATCTCTACTTATAGCGGTGGGGAAGGTGACGTTGATGATGACGTGTCTAGTGATGTCACGTGGGTGCCCACAAGAGAGGAAGAGGAGGGGAGTTCAGAGGGAGATATGGACCAGCAGATAGGGAGGAGAAGCAGCAATGACTTACATTGCACAGCAGGGACAAAGCAGACTGCAAATGTATCAGGAGCGAGTCATCGACCATGTACGGTCACATCTGGCGCTCCCAGGACACCGGCACATGGCTCCGCAGTGTGGGCTTTTTTTAACGTGTCCGCTGCTGACAATAGCGTTGCCATCTGCAATCTTTGCAGTCAACGCGTTAGTCGCGGTAAGCCCAATACTCACCTAGGGACGACCGCCTTAAGAAGGCACATGAGCAGCCATCACCGAGCCCAGTGGGAGCAACGGAACACACAAAGCCACACTGCAGGCTCTCACCGTCCAGCCTCGTCTTCTACTTCTCCTTCTCCTCTCTCCTCACAATTGTCCTCCACTCCACCTTCCATCACGCCAAGCTCACATTTTTCTGCAAAAAGGCAGGCTTCCGTGGGCCTAATGTTTGAGCGTAAAAAAATGATGATGCCGGATAACCCTCTTGCCCAACGGTTGGCGGCTGGCTTGTCAGAACTCATAGCCCGCCAACTACTGCCATATAAACTGGTGGACTCGGAGGCCTTTCGCAAATTTGTGGCCATTGGAACACCACAATGGAAGGTCCCAGGAAGGAAGTATTTCTCAGAGAAGGGCATCCCAGAGCTATATGGCCATGTTCAGCGGCAAGTGAATGTATCTCTGGCACACAGTGTCGGTGCCAAGATACATCTGACCACAGACACGTGGTCTAGCAAACACGGGCAGGGAAGGTATATCAGTTTTACTGCCCACTGGGTGAACCTTCTGACGGCCGTCAAGCATGTAACCCGTGGCACCCGTGTAGATTTGGTTTTACCGCCACGGATTGCATGCAGGCCTGACTCTTCTTCTCCTCCTCCTACTCCATCCTCCTCCCTCTCCTCCTCAGCTGCCTCCTCCTTTTCCGCTGCTAGCGTCTCTTCCACTGCACCGCCCAAGCTCCCCAGAACCTATTCCACATGCCAGGTGAGACGTTGCCATGCCGTGCTGCGTCTGTTGTGCCTGGAAGCAAAGAGCCACACTGGCCCGGCACTCCTTTCAGCTTTGCGTTCACAGGCAGATGAGTGGCTAACACCGCTCAATTTGACAGTTGGTAAAGTGGTGTGTGACAACGGTGCCAATCTGCTTAGCGCATTGAAACAGGGCAAAATCACGCACGTGCCGTGCATGGCACACGTCTTAAACTTGGTCGTGCAGCGATTCCTTGTCAAATACCCTGGGGTCCAGGACATCTTGCGGCAGGCAAGGAAAATCTCGGCCCATTTCAGAAGATCTTACACGGCCATGGCTCGCCTTGCTGACATTCAGCGGCGACACCATCTGCCGGTCAGACGTCTTATTTGCGATTGCCCGACGCGATGGAACTCAACCTTCTATATGCTTGATAGGCTGCTCCAGCAGAAACGTGCAGTTAACGTCTACCTGTATGAACTCTGCGAAAGAAACGGTTCTGGGGAGCTGGGTTTTTTTTCACCGCGCCAGTGGCTGCTCATGCGCGACACATGCAGACTTCTGCGGCCATTTGAGGAGATCACCAAACTGGTCAGTCGCAGCCATGGCGCCATCAGTGACATGGTACCTTATGCCTTCTTTCTGGAGCGTGCATTGCGTCGTGTCATTGATCAGGCTGTGGAGGAGCAGGAGCGGGAAGATGAGGAAGTCGCAATGCTGGATGAATTCCCAGGGGGGGCTACTCTATCTGAGACAAGTCAACAACAGGAGTCTGATGAGGAGTCAGAGGAGGATGGTGCCGGGGCGGATGAGCAGGAGCAAGAAGAGCATGCTTTAAACCTTTCTGGGATCCCTGTTGTGCGTGGATGGGGAGAGGAGAATGAAGAGGACGACATTATCCTGGATGATGAGCAGGAGCCAGGCCACCACACCGCTTCCACTTTAGTGCAAATGGGGGCCTTCATGCTCCAGTGTTTTAATAGGGACCCCCGTATAAAAAGCATGAGGGTCAAGGACCAGTACTGGGTGGCAACGTACTTAGACCCCCGGTACAAACACAAAATGGCGGAAATGTTACCGCCGTCGCAGAGGGCTGTCAGAATGCAGCACTTCCAGGCCTTGCTTCGAGAAATGCTGCATTCTGCTTTTGCGTGCGCTGGCAGAGGAGCAATTCCCACTCCCAGAGAAGGATTTGCGGGTACCAATCCAACAGCGCCTGCAAGAAGAGGCCGGTTTGAAGATGTGTTGGTGACTTCGGATATGAGGTCATTCTTTCAGCCGACCCATCGACAGGTGTCATCCGGATCCAGCATCAGGGAACGCCTAGACCGTCAGGTGTCCGACTACATTGGGTTAACGGCCGATGTGGACGCTCTGAGGAGTGATGAACCCCTAGACTACTGGGTGGGCAGGCTTGACCTCTGGCCAGAGCTTGCCCAATTTGCAATCGAACTGTTGGCTTGCCCCTCATCCAGTGTCCTGTCCGAAAGGACGTTCAGCGCAGCAGGGGGGATTGTGACCGATAAGCGTACTCGCCTAGCTCACCACAGTGTTAACTACCTCACATTTCTAAAAATGAATGAGGCATGGATCTCGGAGGAATTCAACACATGTGACCAGTAGACCATGTATATGTCTATAAACTATTTTTTTAATCAAGCACACAGACCTTCTTAATTCATTTGGCTCACTTCCTTGACCCAAAAAAGCACACCGTACTATATGCCCCTACCCTCCTCTTTGAAGAGGTTGAGCGGTGTCATATTTCTACTGGGGCTGCTTATGATATCCCTGTGCTGTGCTGACTTCCTCCTGGGGGTTCTTATTATGAAGGGATCACACTATCCCTGTGCTGTGCTGACTTCCTCCTGGGGGTTCTTATTATGAGGGGATCACACCATCCCTGTGCTGTGCTGACTTCCTCCTGGGGCTGCTTACGGTGCTGCTGTCAGCGCTGTATGTCACGGTGCTGCTGTCAGCGCTGTATGTCACGGTGCTGCTGTCAGCGCTGTATGTCACGGTGCTGCTGTCAGCGCTGTATGTCACGGTGCTGCTGTCAGCGCTGTATGTCACGGTGCTGCTGTCAGCGCTGTATGTCACGGTGCTGCTGTCAGCGCTGTATGTCACGGTGCTGCTGTCAGCGCTGTATGTCACGGTGCTGCTGTCAGCGCTGTATGTCACGGTGCTGCTGTCAGTGCTCTGTATTACGGTGCTGCTGTCAGATGCCTCTATCACGGTGCATGTGTCATTCCGGTATGTCACGCTGCTGGTGATCATCTCCTGCACCCTCTTCTTTGCCTACCCTGGTCCCTGACCTTCCCTCTCCTCCATTGCCTTCATTAGCTCCATAGTCCTGAATTGTTAGAACAATTTCCCAAATAAAATAAAAATGCTTGTAGTTATCGATCCCAAATTCACCTCATACATGTATTATGTCATTGTCCAGATGGTGGGACTACGTTTTACCCCCTAATAATTACCACGTGGCCGCAAATTCGACATGAAGGTTTGCAAAGTTCGCCTCCCATTGAAGTCAATGGGGCCCGCGGCGAACGTTCTGTTTCGCGAACGTTTGGGTCCGTTCGCATTTCGCGTTCGCGAAACGTCCCGTCGGAAGTTCGTCCATCACTACCTTCTAGCAAGATTCATAGTTTAGGGAAGTTGGGTCTTTTGAAATTCAGTGGCTTTGTATTTCCCTTATGTTTCCTATTTGTGTGATTTATACTGAAGCCAATTGACCTGTGATCGCAGTTTCCTGAATTGCCCCGTATTTCCATGATCAGGTCTGTATTGTTGGTAATCAGTAGATCTAGTAACGCTTTATTTCTAGTTGGTGCGTCTACCATCTGACCCATGAAATTGTCCTGCAAGACATTTAGGAATTGGCGAGCCTTAGACGAATGTGTGGTTCCCTCCGCCCAGTCTATGTTTGGATGATTAAAATCCCCCATTATGATGACACTTCCCATTCTTGCTGCTAATCCAAATTGTGATAGGTGGTCCTTCTCCCCCACCTCCATCAGGTTAGGGGACCTATAGCTTACTCCCAGTATTATTTTCCCCTTAGCTTCATCCCTTTGGAGCTCTACCCATAATCATTCCACCTGCTCCCTAGCTCCCTTAGTGATGTCATCTCTCACATTGACTTGTACATTATTCTTGATATATTGACAAACCCCTCTCGCTTTTTTACCCTCTTTATCCTTGCGATAAAGGGTATACCCTTGAATGGTTGAATGGCCAGTCCATCACCTTCTTTAGCAAGGTAGTGGTTGTCCTGGAGGTGTGTTTGGGGTCGTTATCATGTTGGAATACTGACCTGCGGCCCAGCCTCCAAAGGGAGGGGATCATGTTCTGCTTCAGTATGTGACACAACATATTGGCATTCCCTCAATAAACTGTAGCTCCCCAGTGCCAACAGCACTCATTGCAGCCCCAGACCATGACACTCCCACCACCATGCTTGACTGTAGGCAAGACACATATGTCTTTGTACTCCTCAGCTGGTTGCTGCCACACACCATTGACACCATCTGAACCAAATAAGTTTATCTTGTTCTTATCAGACCACAGGACATGGTTCCAGTAATCCATGTCCTTAGTCTGCTTGTCTTCAGCAAACTGTTTGCAGGCTTTCTTGTGCATCATCTTTAGAAGAGCCTTCCATCTGGGATGACAGCCAGGCAGACCAATTTGATGCAGTGTGTGGCGTATGGTCTGAGCACTGACAGGCTGATCCGCCTCACCCACCCCTTCAACCTCTGCAGCAATGCTGGCAGCACTTCCACATCTATTTACCAAAGACAGCCTCTGGATATGACACTGAGCACGTGCACTCAACTTCTTTGGTCGACCATGGCAAAGCCTGTTCTGAGTGGAACCTGTCCTATTAAACCACTGTATGGTCTTGGCCACCATACTGTAGCTCAGTTTCAGAATCTTGGCAACCTTCTTATAGCCTAGGTCATCTTTATTTAGAGCAACAATGATTTTTTACAGATCCTCAGAGAATTCTTTGCCATGGGGTGCCATGTTGAACTTCCAGGGACCAGTATGAGAGACGTATGACAGCGATAACACCAAATTTAACACATCTGCTCCCCATTCACACCCAAGACCTTGTAACACTAACGAGTCGCATGACACCGGGGCGGGAAAATGGCAAATTGGGTCGAATTTGGTCATTTTCACTTAGGGGTGTACTCACTTTTGTTGCCAGAAGTTTAGACATCAATGGCTGTGTTGCGTTATTTTGAGGGGACAGCAATTTTACACTGTTATACAAGCTGTACACTCACTACTTTATATTGTAGTAAAGTGTAATTTCTTCAGTGTTGTTACATGAAAAGGTATAATAAAATGTTTACAAAAATGTGAGGGGTGTACTCACTTTTATGAGATACTGTACCTTGGGTTTATTTGCTTTAGTGAACCTATCACTAATGCCCCCAATACTACCCTGTGCTGACTATCTCAACCTTTGGACCCTCCCTCGTCACCTAGTTTAAAAACCCCTCTAACTTTTTGGCCATCTTTACTCCCAGCAGATCTGCACCCTCCTCATTTAGGTGCAGTCTGTTCCTTCTATAGTACTGGTGACCGAATGAGAAGTCGGCCCAGTCCTCCAGGAACCCGAACCCCTCTTTACTACACCAGCTCCTCAGCCACTTGTTTACTTCCCTAATCTCCCTCTGCATTTCTGGTGTGGTTTGAGGTCCTGAGAATACTACCTTGGAGGTCCTTATTCTCAATTTAGCTCCCAAGTCCCTGAAATAGCTTTTTAGGACAATTCATCTGCCTTTGACTTTGTCATTGGTGCCATTGTGCACCATGACAGCCATGTCTTCCCCAGCCCCTCACGCTAATCTGTCCACCAGATCCGTGATGTGCCGAACCCGAGCCCCGGTAGACAGCATACAGTTTGGCACTTTAGGTATTTGTCACTTCTCTGTCCTTCTATGAATTGAGTACCCTACCACCAGAATCTGTCTATCCTTTCCCTTCACTTCCCCCAACTCTCACTGGAGGAGTTCTTTCCCTGGCAGCTAGGAAAGTCCCTCAGCTCCAGCAATGGTCCCTGACTGGTTTCACCAATGTCACTCAATGGAGCGTACTTATTGGAATGCTCCAGCCCTGAATCGGCCTCCCTGCCACTTCCTCCTCTACCCTTTCTGACTGTTACCCATCTACTTTTTTCTGGTGCCTGTACCTCTTTGTCTCCACCCACTTCTGTGCTGGCCCCTGCCGACACCTGCCGGGTATGTTCTTTTTAGCCACCACAGTTCCACAATTTCTTAGTGAAAACTACAATTGATACTAGCAAGCAATAGACATGTATCAATGCTTATTATGTTACTTTATTTTAGCTTTAATGCTGCGTACACACGACTGGACTTTCCGGCAGACTAGGTCGGACGAAATCAGTCTGTCGGACAATCTGATCGTGTGTGGGCTAATCCGATCATTTTTCATTAAAAAAATCCTAGAAATAGAACATGTTTCAAGTCTATTCGTTCGGAAAGTCCGTCGGAACTCTGCCGAATGTCCGTCGGGAAGACCGTCGGGCCTAGTCTGCCGGAAAGTCTGGTCGTGTGTACGTGGACTTAGAAAACTATTTATGTGAAATAACAAGATGAATTGTGTTCTTTTGTATGCATTCAAACAGGAGTTCCGCCTGCCCCTTTAACCACTTCAATACTGGGTGCTTTCACCCCCTTCCTTCCCAGGCCAATTTTCAGCTTTCAGTGCTCTCGCACTTTCAATAAGAATTGCACAGTCATGCAACACTGTATCCAGATTACATTTTTATTATTTTGTTCACACAAATAGAGCTTTATTTTGGTGGTATTTATTCACTATTTTTTTTCTTTTTTTGCGATATAAGCGTAAAAAGAGCGGAAATTAAAAAAAAAACAATATTTTCTACTTTCTGATTTAAAAGAAATCCAATAAATTAGAATTTTGTCATACATGGAATCCAAAATGTATTCTGTTACATGTCTATGGTAAAAAAAAATCCAGCTAAGTGTATAATAATTGGTTTGTGTGACCAAGGACATATGTGCACAGATGATCATCTACATACATGCACAGATGATCACGGACATATGATTTTACTGTTATATATGTGGGACAGATATTTTTACTGTGTGGGGACATGTGTGTGTGGAGATGTGTGGGGACAGTGTTTTGGGGACACTATGTAGGGGACATTATGTGTTTACACTGTGTGGGGACACTGGACCGGTGATCAGTGTGTAAAAAGCTGTAAAAAACAGCTGATACTCAGTGATCACCAGCTGGCTGTAGCGATCACCTCTACTCTGCTCACTGAAAAACTTCCATGTGAGGAGAGGAGAGACGATCACCTAGCAACCAGCTCATCATCATGTGATCAGGAGGGCCAATCACAGAGCCCTCCTGCTGATCGGAGATGCACCGTGTCCGGGTTACACGAGCGCATCGGGATCGCACCACTGCGAGGGCATGCGTGCACAATCCCCCTCCTTCTGAGGGACGTTTCTGAACATCCACACAGAAGGAGGAAACTCCCACCCAGCTGTATATATGCAGTGGCCAGGTGGGAAGTGGTTAAAAAAAAAATCAGCAGCTACGCATACTGTAGCTGTTGATTTTTAACATGAGGACACTTACCTGTCCTGGAATCTAGCGATGTTGGCACCCCAGCTGATGTTTACATCAGCTGGTCAGGTGCTGCAGCTGCCATTGCGGGTAATGGAACCCAAGCAGTGTAGCCTTTCGGCTTCACAGCTAGGTCCCTACTGTGCATGCGCAAAGCTCTTTCTCATTGGCCCAGCAGAAGGGGAGGGAGAAGGGGGGAAGAGTTGCTAATGTACTTCGCTGCGGCTCAGGCTCCTTTGGGTGGAACTCCGCTTTAGGTACTAAACAGTGTTATCGTGAGAAAAATATTTTTTTTATTTCAAACACTGGAAAGGCTAGATACATTATTCATCTCAGTTTTTCAGGAATTTTGGTTTCATAGCTTTTTTGTTAATAAAATGCCTATGCAAAATCTGTGTGTATTTATTTTATTGTTAAATAAATAATATACTTTTAGTACTTGGTTTCTAAAGAAGAGCATTTAATATTTAGGGTGAGGATGAAACTAATCAGCCTAACAAGGCACCTTGTTTAACCACTTTCAGACTGGACCATTTTGCTGGTCAATGACCAGAGGTCTTTTTACAATTTGGCACTGCGCTGCTTTAACTGGTAATTGCGCGGTCATGCAATGTTGTACCCAAACAAAATTTGCGTCCTTTTTTTCCCACAAATAGAGCTTTCTTTTAAAGGTATTTGACTGACTCTGCGATTTTTATTTTTTGCGATATAAACGTAAAAAGACCGCAAATTTTGTAAAAAAATGATATTTTCTACTTTTTGTTATTAGAAAAATCCAATAAACTAAATTTTAGTCATACATTTAGGCCAAAATGTATTCAGCCACATGTCTTTGGTAAAGACAAAGTTGTCACTAAATGATATATTGCTCACACATGCTATGGGCATATGTCAAATGACACCCCAAAATAAATTCTGATGCTTCTCCTGAGTACGGGGATACCACATATGTGGGACTTTTTGTGAGCCTAGCCGCGTACGGGGCCCCGAAAACCAAGCACCGCCTTCAGGCTTTCTAAGGGCGTAAATTTTTGATTTCACTTCTCACTACCTATTACAGTTTTGAAGGCCATAAAATGCCAAGATGGCACAAAACCCCCACAAATGACCCCATTTTAGAAAGTAGACACCCCAAGCTTTTTGCTGAGAGGCATGTTGAGTCCATGGAATATTTTATATTTTGCCACAAGTTGCGGGAAAATTACAAACTTTTATTTTTTATATTTTTTTCACAAAGTTGTCACTAAATTATATATTGCTCACACATGCTATGGGCATATGTGAAATTACACCCCAAAATAAATTCTGATGCTTCTCCTGAGTACGGGGATACCACATATGTGGGACTTTTTGGGAGCCTAGCCGCGTACGGGGCCCCGAAAACCAAGCACCGCCTTCAGGCTTTCTAAGGGCGTAAATTTTTGATTTTACTTCTCACTACCTATTACAGTTTTGAAGGCCATAAAATGCCAAGATGGCACAAAACCCCCACAAATGACCCCATTTTAGAAAGTAGACACCCCAAGCTATTTGCTGAGAGGCATGTTGAGTCCATGGAATATTTTATATTTTGCCACAAGTTGCGGGAATATTACAAACTTTTTTTTTTTTTCACAAAGTTGTCACTAAATGATATATTGCTCACGCATGCCATGGGCATATGTGAAATGACACCCCAAAATAAATTCTGCTGCTTCTCCTGAGTACGGGGATACCACATATGTGGGACTTTTTGGGAGCCTAGCCGCGTACGGGGCCCCGAAAACCAAGCACCGCCTTCAGGCTTTCTAAGGGCGTTACAGTTTTGAAGGCCGCGGCGGGTTCCCGCATCGCATGCCTCCCGGCGGCAGTTCACACTGCCCTATGCGAACTGCTGGGAATGTCAGTGAAATGTTAATGACACCCCCAGATCAGTTCGCATATCGCAGTGCGATCTGCAAACTCGGATCGCATGGTGTGAACACCCATGCGATCCGATTCTGCTGCGGACCAAAAAAAGGGTCCCGTGCGAATTTGCGGCGGGTGCGGCGCGAATTCAGCCATACTATCTGTATGGCTGAACTCGAATCGCACAGAGATCGGATGTGATTTGCACTGCAGTGCGGTGCGAATCACATCCGTTCTCATAAACCGCTGCAATGAATGAATGAATGAATGAAATACTTGTATAGCGCACAATGCGAACTGAATCGCCTCTAGGCAATGTGAACCCAGCCTTAGTGACACTGGCGACGGGGGGTGATCACGGGGTTAAACCTTTATTGGGGGGGTTAGGGGGGTACATTAGAACTAAAGGGGGCTAACCCTAACTGCCCTAACAGTTATTACAGTCACAAATGACACCAATGCAAAAAAAAAAAAAATGCAATTGGTGTCACTGTGACTGGGGGGGCAGGGGTAATTGGGGGGGGGTGATCGGGGGGTGAAGGGGCGGGTGTGAGTGTGCCTGGCATGTTCTACTGTGTAGTGTCGTGTTGGTGCAACTCACCGATCCTCTCTCCTCGGTGCCGGAATGAAAAATACCGACACGGAGGAGAGATTACATCACTTCCTCTGCCTGTGTTTACATTACAGGAGAGGAAGTGATGTCACGGAGCATTTCCATTCGTCGGAAGCGATCGCGAGGGGGTGGCCATGAATGAATGGCCGCCCCCTCATCCCGGATCGCTCCCGAACGAATACCGACCGCCGCAGGCACCGGGGGGGGGGGCCCGATCGGGCCCCCCACCCGCGGGAAGGCAGGGACGTATATATACGCCCATATGCCTGCCCGTGCCATTCTGTCGACATATATCGTCGTGCGGCGGTCGGCAAGTGGTTAATGTTAATAATAAAAAAAAAGTTTCCTGAAAGAGCATAATTGCAAATACCATTGTGTAAACTTCACAAAAAAAGAATAACTCTTCGTTAACATGCCTGAACATTTTATCTGCCGTTGTCTGTCCTAATGCCTCAATTCCTGTCTGCTAAAATGGGCAAAAGCGATGGGAAAAATCTGTAATGAAGACCCAGATAGCATATAAATTTGACAGGGTTAAGTAGCTTTCCTTATTGTAGACCAAATGAACATGAATATTTTAAATGTGGATCCACATTCACCTTCATTTTTTTCTGGTTCTGCAGTAACATACTCAATAATGTACCTGTGACTATCCTATGGTGATGCCTAGCCAGGTGCTCCTTGTTGATGGTGTTCCTGGGTTATTGTTTTTTTGTTGATCTGCACACCTAGGGCTTTAAAATACTTCTGTAAAATAAGTTGTTTTTATTTATTTATATATGCTTTTTGTTTTATTTATCTCATTTTTAACTTTTTTATGTATAGATCTATGTTTGTCCCAAGCATGTTTGAATCCACTTCCTGTTGACTGACCCACTAACTCTACTGAAATTCTGTTCCAAGCATCAACCCTTCTTTTGGTAAAATAATACTTTCTAAGATTAGTTTTTACCTTCCTATCTGCTAGTTTGAGGTCATGTATCTGTGTTCTTAATCTTGGCTCATATTGCAATTTTGCCCCTTAACCACCTCAATACAGTGCACTTATACCCCCTTTCTGTCCAGACCAATTTTCAGCTTTCAGCGCTCTCACAGTTTTAATGACAATTACTCAGTCATGCAACGCTGTACCCATATGAAACTTGTGTCCTTGTTTCCACACAAATAGAGCTTTCTTTTGGTGGTATTTAATCACTAGTATTTTTTATTTTTTTTGTGCTATAAATAAAAAAAAACATAAATGTTGTGAAAAAAAATATTTTTCTTTGTTTCTGTCATACAATTTTGCTAATTAGTAATTTTTCTTCATACATTTTGGCCAACATTTATACTGTTACATATCTTTGATAAAAATAACCCAGATTAGTGCATATTATTTGGTATTTGTGAAAGTTATAGAGTCTACAAACTATGGTGCCAATCACTGAAAATTCATCACATCTGATCAGGCCTTCAGTATATCAGGTTTATCTAATTTCTTGAGACACTAACAAGTCAGGAAAGTACAAATACCCCCCAAATGACCCCCTTTTAGAATGTAGACATTCCAAGGTATTAAGTAAGTAGCATGGTGAGTTTTTTAAAGTTGTCATTTTTTCCCACAATTCTTTGCAAATGAAGATTTTTTTTTATTTTTTATTTTTGTTTTACAAAATTGTCATATTATCGGGTTATTTCTCACACACAGCATATGCATACAACAAATTACATTCTGCTACTCTTCCCGAGTATGGAGATACCACATGCGTGAGACTTTTACACAGCCTGGCCACATACAGAGCACCAACATTGACGTGGCACTTTCAGGCGTTCTACGAGCAAAAATTACACATCTCATTTCACAACCACCTATTACAATTTTGAAGGCCCTGGCGCACCAGGACAATGGAATTGCCCACAAAATTACCCCATTTTGGAAAGCAAACACCCCAACGTATAATCTGTGAGGCATAATGAGTTTTTTGAAAGGTTTATTTTTTTTACAGAAGTTTTTGGAAAATGGGGAAGAAAAATGAAAACGCATTTTTTTTTACACAAAGTTGTCCATTGATAAGGTATTTCTAATACATAGCATGTATATAGCAAAAATTACACCCCAAAACACATTCTGATACTCTTCCCGAGTATGGCGATACCACATGTGTGCATGTGTGAGACTGCTACACAGCCTGGCCACATAGAGAGGCCAAACATTGAAGTAGTACCTTCAGGCGTTCTAGGAGCATAAATTACACATCTCATTTCATTCCTACCTATCACACTTTTGAAGGTCCTGGAGCACCAGGACAGTGGAATTACACACAAAATGACCCCTTTTTTGGAAAGCAAACACCCCAACATATATTCAATGTGGCATGGGCTGCAAATAGGTACTCGGGTACTGTGATGGGCTGGTAACAGGTACTCGGGTACTCTGATGGGCTGGTGACAGGTACTCGGGTACTCTGATGGCCTGGTGAAAGGTACTCAGGTACTCTGATGGCCTGGTGACAAGTACTTGGGTACTCTGATGGCCTGGTGACTGGTATTTGGGTACTCTGAAGGGCGGTGACAGGTACTTGGGTACTTATATGGACTGTGACAGGTACTTGGGTACTCATATGGACTGTGACAAGTACTCAGGTACTCAGATGAACTGTGACAGTTACTCATGTACTCATATGGACTGTGACAGGTACTCAGGTACTCATATGGATTGTGACAGGTACTCAAGTACTCAGGTACTCAGGTACTCAGATGAACTGGGACAGGTACCCAGGTACTCATATGGACTATGACAGGTTCTCAGGTATTCATATGGACTATGACAGGTACTCGGGTACTCTGATGGACGGTGACAGGTACTCAGGTACTCTGATGGACTGTGACAGGTACTTGGGTACTTATATGGACTGTGACAGGTACTTGGGTACTCTGATGGACTGTGACAGGTACTCGGGTACTCATATGGACTGTGACAGGTACTCGGGTACTCAGATGGACTGTGACAGGTACTCGGGTACTCGGGCACTCAAATGGAATGTGACAGGTACTCAGCTACTCTGATGGACTGTGACAGGTACTCGGGTACTCATATGGACTGTGACAGGTACTTGGGTACTCTGATGGACTGTGACAGGTACTCGGGTACTCATATGGACTGTGACAGGTACTTGGGTACTCTGATGGACTGTGACAGGTACTCATATGGACTGTGACAGGTACTCAGGTACTTGGGTACTCATATGGCCTGTGACAGGTACTCAGATGGACTGTGACAGGTACTCGGGTACTCTGATGGACTGTGACAGGTACTTGGGTACTCTGATAGACTGTGACAGGTACTCAGGTACTCGGGTACTCTGATGGACTGGGACAGGTACTTTGATGGACTGTAACAGGTACTCTGATTAACTGTGAGTGACAGGTACTATGATGGGTGGTGACAGGTCCTCTTTATTGGGGGGCAATCAGTGTGATTGGTGTGTGCTGTAAGTGGTAACGAGATGTTACCGCAATCTCCTTCTCACACACGATCGGTGTGTGAGGAGGAGAACCCGGTAACATCTCATTACCGCTGTTTGTTGACATTTAGTGATCGGCTGTGAAAGGATCACAGCCGATCACGTGGGTAAACAGCCGACCAATGGTTGTTTACCAGCATCGGTGACAAGTAGTGTTCCCAGGAGCACGCCGCCAGCGATGTGCACAAGCAGCGCGCTCGCGATTGCGCGGATGCGCCGTGCACAGTGGGGGTAGAACCATCTGTGATTGGCTGTGACTTCATCACGTGGTAAACAGCCATATCCAATGGCTGTTCACTCCCCTCAGGGGCGAGCGGTGTCTGCGTGAAACGCCACCACCAAAAGAACCGTGATGCGCGTGCACGATCACGTGCATTCCCTGTTTAAATGGGAGGATGTTATATGACGCCCTCCCGCCACAAGAGGCACGCCTCCTGGCCTTCATTTGACAGCCGGTGGTCGGCAAGCAGTTAAACTCTATTCACCCCATTGATGTATTTGCAAATTTTAATCATGTCTCTCCTTCCCCTTTCCTCAGACTGTACATATAATGCCGCGTACACACGGTCGAACTGTTTGACGTACTTAGTCCGTCATACAATCCGACGGACAATCCGTCGTACTTTCCACTGAACGGACTTGACCACACACGGATACACAAACAGTCTGTTGAAAGCTTGCGCGATGACGTGTACAGCACGTACGACGGGACTAGAAATAGGAAGTCCAAGACACAGCAAAGCACCCTTCCGTCGTGTAAATCCTTTCTGGGCATGCGCCATTCTTAGTCCATCGAACTAGCATACTGACGACCGTATTGTCCGCTGAAACCAAAGTACGACGGACAGATTTTTGGAAAAACCGAAAATCTTAGTACTCCGGACTGCACGCTGAAAAAGTCCGCTGAAGCCCACACACGAGCGGATTGCCTAAGTACGTCAAACAGTTCGACCGTGTGTACGCAGCATTAGGTTCCTGAAGTCTTTCCTGATATGTTTTATTCCTCAGACCTTCCACCATTTTGTTGCACATCTCTGGTCTTGTTCTATCTTATCAATATCTTTTTGTAAGTGAGGCCTCTAGAACTGGGCACAATATTATAAATTAGGTTTAACTACAGATCTACAGTATTTAGGGAATAATAGTGGTAGAAAAGGCACTGGTAGATGCAAAGAAAAATAGCCGCTAGTAACAAACAGATAAACTAAATATCAAAATAGTATCATATAAGTTGCTGCACTAAATATAATAATGTGCAAACAAAACTTGAACATAAAAATAACAAAACCTGAATTCAAAGTCCACACTAATGAAATGGAAAAAAATATATGTATAATCAAAAATAATTCTTTAAAATCACTGCCGTGACACTTGACAAAAGAATTGTACTCAATTGGCTTCTGTGACCACCAAATGAGCCGTCACCAACTATAAGACATGGGCTCTTACCAGAACAGAATGACTCCATTACAGAGTCAAATCAGCCAGTTATTGACAATCCCCTCAAGCAGTGATCTGGCTCACAGTGCTTGGCTGAAGTTCCACAGTGTAGCTCACTCTCCAGAGTATGATGAGGTCAATGGTAATGGTGTGTTACACAAATATACACATACAATCCAAATGGAGGAATCCACATAGTGTAAGTCTGTCTAAAACATTAATTGGACTACAAAGCAGGGTACACATTGTGGTAGATACACATTTAACCAGCCTGATCATCCCTCAATGTTAACCCCCTTCTCAGCCAGTGTTATTGGTACAGTGAAAGTGTAGAGTATTAGCACTGATCACTGTATTAGTGTCAGTGTCAGTTAGTCAGTTATTGTACCCTCCAGCCAGTGTCAGCTAGTGTTAGATTGCTCCTTATAGTATCACAGTCCTACTATAAGTCGCTGATCACCCCCATTACTAGTTTAAAAACATGAATAAAAATTCCAGTATCTATACCAGATTTTATAGCTTTCATGCAAACCAAATAATGTATACTTATTGGGATTTTTTTTACATGCTGTAGAAGAATACATTTGGCCTAAATTCATGAAAAAATGTAGATTTTTAAATTATTTACATTTTTTTATTGAATATGTTTAATAGCAAAAAATAAAAAATAGCTGGCCACAGCACCTGTAGTTGTACGTGATGGGAAGCCACCACCGATAGCCCATTGTAAGGATCTGCTGCCCTCTACTGTCAGCTACTAGTATCACACTGTTATGTATAATTATGTATACAGTTGCCACTTCTTGACTCTGGTGTAGTTGGGAAAAGGCCTTGAAAGAAGAACGTGAAGCAAGAGAGAGAGAGAGAGAGAGAAGATCTCAGCCACATGTCCTGTCCATGCTACTAAAGGCAAATCAGAAGAGACTACTATTGCCAGATAACTAGAACTGCATTCCAGGTGGGTTTGGTAATGGCTGGAGGGTCTCCTCATCACTG
This sequence comes from Lithobates pipiens, assembly GCF_037356315.1. Lineage (NCBI taxonomy): Eukaryota > Metazoa > Chordata > Amphibia > Anura > Ranidae > Lithobates > Lithobates pipiens. The sequence continues at coordinate 285,761,639 of NW_027507718.1, read as the reverse complement.
CAGATCTTGTCTTCAGGTCTCTGACACAGAGTCAGATGCTGCATCATCCTCAGAGGCTCTTGCAACTGGGTTTTGTTGCAACATTCATCTGGAGGTATCTCTATTAATAACTATATATACCCACATTAATAGGCACATTTTGGGCATTAAGATTAGGAAAACCCCCAATATTATATCTTTTCTGCAAGCAGAAATCCTGGAGAATGCAATGGTGGTAGTTCCTAATTCTTTATTTCACATGATAGCGGTGTGCTTGAACAAACACTTAGAGACTTTTTAGCCCCCTTTCAACACACAGAGCCCCCCTGGAGTCCTTTCATTTCAAGGAACCTTCAGAGCCCACCTCCCAGCTCCCCTCCTTCATTCTATTTACATAGATGCCAATCGGTCCCTTTTTTGTACTTAAATTTCTGTATAAATATACCAAACCATGTAGTGCAAGGACCTGCCTGATTACCTACACATCATATGCTGTGATCATCCTCTTTGTCCTCATGCATACTGTAAGCTTTTTCTGCTCTTTTTTGGCCTACATGCATATTTTCCTTCACTAACCTCCCCAGCATGCTATCCTGGGCCCATACACACCTAGCCTAGTAACTTAAGAATGCTTTTTGTCAGCTACATTTTGGGGCTTACCCTAAACAACCCCTAAAATGTGTACAAATATTATTGTTGTCCTCAAATTCAGGCATAGTTCAGGAGACCATTTTTTGGGCCCAAAATCATTTTGAACACTCCCCCCCGATCCAAATACTCTATCTGCTGACTTTGCAAAACCCATACACACTATCCCTCTTTTGTGCCTAAATTTCTGTATAAATTCACCAAACCATGTAGTGCAAGGACCTGCCTGATTACCTACACATTGAAACTTATTATGTTTTTGACTCCTATTATATTGATTGGCTCAATCATAATGTCAAAATGTGCAGTAATTTGGACAGTGTCTATCCAGCTTTTTAGATTATGACACTTGTCCACTGGGCTGCCAATATTGTAAGTAAGGAGGGGCTGGCCAATTATCACTGATTATTTATACAAACAGCTCTCATGGAGGTGGGGAGGGTTACCTGTCCAAAACATTTACCCATAACTCTCCCTTAAAATTTGTCTAATGCCACGTACACACGACCAGACATTTTGACAGTAAATGGTCCGACGGACTCGTTTGATCTCGTGTGGGCTCCATCGGACCTTTGCTTGCCAAAAATCAGCCAGACTTTAGAAATAGAACATGTTTTAAAGTTTTCCACCGGAACTCCGCCGGACCGAGAAATCCTTTCGTGTGTATGCTAGTCCGATGGAAAAAAACAATGCTAGGGCAGCTATTGGCTACTGGCTATGAACTTCCTTATTCTAATCCAGTCGTACGTCATCATGTTCGAATCCGTCGGACTTTGGTGTGATTGTGTATGGCCAAGTCCGTTCATTCGGAAAGTCCGTCGGAACTTCGCCGAAAGTCAGTCGGAAAGACCGTCAGACCTAGTCCCTCGAAAAGTCCGGTCATGTGTACGCAGCATAATGGACCACCAGAGGAGTGGAGGAATCAGATAAATTGACCTTCCTCTTTTGTCTTTAAATACTCATTTAAGTGTATCCTTATGTTGCCTAAACAGGACGTTGCAGCCTAGTTCCATTATCAGTAGGATTTTCCCAACTGTGGTGGTGCTATTGATGGCAAGCATGTCCAGATTGTACCACCACCCAACTCTGGCTCCTATTATTTTAATTATAAGGACTTTTACAGCATAGTCATGCTAGCTGTAGTGTCTGCCAACTATGAGTTCTTGTATTTGGATGTTGGGAAGAATGGCCGCAACTCTCACAGAGGAATGATTATGCAGACAGAGTTCTACAAGCGGCTTCAAAATGGCACCTTAATCTTGCCACCTGCTGAGGAGAATGTTGAGGCATCAATTTTGTTTGTCAGATGAGGCCTTTGCTCTGGGGGAAAATCTGATGAAGCTGTTTCCTATGAGCAACCTCACCCCAGAACAGAGAATCTCCAATTACAGGCTCTCTCATGTCAGAAGGGTTGTCAAAAACGCCTTTGGCATCCTATTGAGTCGTTTCAGGCTGTTTCAGGCTGTTTTTGACTCCAATCAACCTGGCACTCTACAAGATAAACCATGTGGTCCTGTACTGCTGTATTCTACATATTTTTTAGGGAGGAAAGCTACCAGCTACCTAGTCTCACTGCCAAGTGACGTGGACCCTGCAGTGGAAGACCCAGCTGAAGAGGTTGCAGCTCATCCATCTGTGAGCTTGCTGATGGCTATTGAAAATGCCCATGTTGGATTGGCCTCACAAATTGCCAGAGATTTACAGCAGACATTTCTGGAATATTTTGTGGGTACAGGGGCAGTGGCTTGGCAGCAAATTGTAGCTGATAATTTATAATATTTTTTGTAGATTATAAGCTCCTATTTCATATGACTACTGTTGTCTGTGTTTCTTATATGTCTAATATGTTCCTAAATGGGCTTTATTTTGGCCACTTGCTCCAATAGTGCAAATGTATCTTAATTGTTACATGAGGTGACAATATCTTCTTTTGATAACTATTATGGTGTGCTGTGGGTCTGCTACACACACACAATATTTTTGTTCTTAATGGATCTAATGCATGAAGATCAAAAACATTATGCCTTTACAACTCCTTTAACTTTTTGAAGGCCTAAAAATTGCAGGAGATGTCCACATTTAAAAGCACATTGTCACTGTAATTACAACTTACAAAATACACTGGTATTGAGCAATGAAATAATAAGCCACACATTGTTTAGTAAAAAACATTTTACTAAAACCAAGTTTACATGTGTGTTTTAAGGTTTTAAAACAAACCAACATCTTGGTGTATAACATGTATGTTTTGTATTATTTCTCCTTTTTTGTGGCTAAACAGGCATGTTCTAAAACATTAGAGACACATCCCAAACTCAGTAACTTACAAAGTTTGAGTTTGGTAAAGTGAAGGTCAAACTAGACCAAACGATTAGTATCCCAAGACTGTGTGGATATTGCCTTCCGCAGATGGTAAAATATTTCTGCCTTAACAAAGTGGTTTTCATATCGATAGACAGTAGTGACCAAAAATGATTCGAACAAGAATGAAACATGCTGGGGTCAAAATGATAGTCTTTTCTATTTCTCCACATTCAATTTGCAACAGTGAGATCAAAATTACGTGCGATTGATGACCAAACCCTAAAAAAATTCTAATTATGTCCCATTTTCATACACAGGAAAGTGTCAGTCTGGAGGAGCCAGCAGCCAGCAGTCAGACAGTGTCCCAGATCCCTCCCCTACACCGTCCTGCTAAAAGGGCCAGAAGAGCAGGAATCTGGAGGAGGCCACAGATTCCTTCCTCAGCCAGGCCACTACTGCACTCCATACTGACCCAGATGAGGCTGAGGTGAGAAAAGGAGCAGGTGTGAGGAACTCATCCTGCAGCTCCTCAACAAGAGGGTGAGGGGCCAAATTTCTGAAAGCACCCACATTTCATATTTTGTGGCCCCACCTCCATCACCTACACAGCCAACCCACACACCACAGCCACCCCACCCACCACATCAGCATGGCGGTCAGTGAAATACCAGCCACAAGACCCCCAAAAAGGCCGCTGGACTGGGGATTTTAACCCCTTCACCACTTACTAATTTCTATTGTTTATCTTTTTAATAATTAATAATTTTATTTGTTATCTTTTCTATATTTGTGTATGCATAGAATGTACTTTTTGGTTCCTTGTATTTGGATGGTAGATAGCATGTCTAATTTAATTTGTTTTATTTATTTCTGCAAAAAAATGTGTAGAATAATACTTGGCTATGTGTTTTACTTGAAATGACAGTTTGGGAGTAGGCAGTTACATTTAAAAAATACAATGTAAAATTAACAAGGGACACCAAAATAGTTGTATCTTTGATCTTAAAAACTCAGGGATAATGGTGTTGTGGTAACTTGCACAAAAAAACAAACAACACACATTATAATAATATTCTTGATATCACACAAAAATGCCTTTTAAAATACGTTTGCCATAACTCCATCAGTATCACCAGCAAAGCAGCTTCATTATTATCCCATTAACCACTTCAGCCCCGGACCAATTAACAGCCTAAGGACCAGAGGTCTTTTTACAATTTCGCACTGCACTGCTTTAACTGGTAATTGCGCGGTCATACAATGTTGTACCCAAACGAAATTTGCATCCTTTTCTTCCCACAAATAGAGCTTTCTTTTGATGGTATTTGATTGCCTCTGCGATTTTTATTTTTTGCGATATAAATTTCTACTTTTTGTTATAGGAAAAATCGAATAAACTCAATTTTAGTCATACATTTAGGGCAAAATATATTCAGCCACATGTCTTTAGTAAAAAAAATGTCAATAAGCGTATATTTATTGGTTTGCGCAAAAGTTATAGCGTCTACAAACTAGAGTACATTTTCTGGAATTTACACAGCTCTTAATTTACGACTGCCTATCTCATTTCTTGAGGTGCTAAAATGGCAGGGCAGTACAAACTGCCCCCCAAATGACCCCATTTTGGAAAGTAGACACCCCAAGGAAGTTGTGGAGAGGCATGTTGAGCCCATTGAATATTTTTTTTTGTCCCAAGTGATTGAATAATGACCCCAAAAAAAAAAAGTTTACAAAAAGTTGTCACTAAATGATATATTGCTCACACATGCCATAGTTATATGTGGAATTGCACCCCAAAATATATTCTGTTGCTTCTCCTGAGTACGGGGATACCACATATGTGGGACTTTTTGGGAGTCTAGCCGCGTACGGCACCCCGAAAACCAATCACTGCCTTCAGGATTTCTAAGGGTGCAAATTTTTGATTTCACTTCTCACTACCTATCACAATTTCGAAGGCCATAAAATGCCAAAATAACACAAACCCCCCCCCCCCCAAATGACCCCATTTTGGAAAGTAGACACCCCAAGGAAGTTGTGGAGAGGCATGTTGAGCCCATTGAATATTTTTTTTTGTCCCAAGTGATTGAATAATGACACAAAAAAAAAAAATGTTTACAAAAAGTTGTCACTAAATGATATATTGCTCACACATGCCATAGTTATATGTGGAATTGCACCCCAAAATAAATTCTGTTGCTTCTCCTGAGTACGGGGATACCACATATGTGGGACTTTTTGGGAGTCTAGCCGCGTACGGCATCCCGAAAACCAATCACTGCCTTCAGGATTTCTAAGGGTGCAAATTTTTGATTTCACTTCTCACTACCTATCACAGTTTCGAAGGCCATAAAATGCCAAAATAGCACAAACCCCCCCCCCCAAATGACCCCATTTTGGAAAGTAGACACCCCAAGGAAGTTGTGGAGAGGCATGTTGAGCCCATTGAATATTTTTTTTTGTCCCAAGTGATTGAATAATGACACAAAAAAAAAAAAATGTTTACAAAAAGTTGTCACTAAATGATATATTGCTCACACATGCCATAGTTATATGTGGAATTGCACCCCAAAATATATTCTGCTGCTTCTCCTGAGTACGGGGATACCACATATGTGGGACTTTTTGGGAGTCTAGCCGCGTACGGCACCCCGAAAACCAATCACTGCCTTCAGGATTTCTAAGGGTGCAAATTTTTGATTTCACTCCTCACTACCTATCACAGTTTCGAAGGCCATAAAATGCCAAAATAACACAAAACCCCCCCAAATGACCCCATTTTGGAAAGTAGACACCCCAAGGAAGTTGTGGAGAGGCATGTTGAGCCCATTGAATATTTTTTTTTGTCCCAAGTGATTGAATAATGACACAAAAAAAAAAAAGTTTACAAAAAGTTGTCACTAAATGATATATTGCTCACACATGCCATAGTTATATGTGGAATTGCACCCCAAAATATATTCTGCTGCTTCTCCTGAGTATGGGGATACCACATATGTGGGACTTTTTGGGAGTCTAGCCGCGTACGGCACCCTGAAAACCAATCACTGCCTTCAGGATTTCTAAGGGTGCAAATTTTTGATTTCACTCCTCACTACCTATCACAGTTTCGAAGGCCATAAAATGCCAAAATAGCACAAACCCCCCCCCCCCAAATGACCCCATTTTGGAAAGTAGACACCCCAAGGAAGTTGTGGAGAGGCATGTTGAGCCCATTGAATATTTTTTTTGTCCCAAGTGATTGAATAATGACACAAAAAAAAAAAGTTTACAAAAAGTTGTCACTAAATGATATATTGCTCACACATGCCATAGTTATATGTGGAATTGCACCCCAAAATATATTCTGCTGCTTCTCCTGAGTACGAGGATACCACATATGTGGGACTTTTTGGGAGTCTAGCTGCGTACGGCACCCCGAAAACCAATCACTGCCTTCAGGGTTTCTAAGGGTGCAAATTTTTGATTTCACTCCTCACTACCTATCACAGTTTCGAAGGCCATAAAATGCCAAAATAGCACAAAACACCCCCCAAATGACCCCATTTTGGAAAGTAGACACCCCAAGCTATTTACTGAGAGGCATGTTGTGTCCATGAAATATTTTATATTTTGCCACAAGTTGCAGGAATTTTACAATTTTTTTTTTTGCACAAAGTTGTCAATAAATGATATATTGCTCACACATGCTATGGGCATAAGTCAAATTACACCCCAAAATAAATTCTACTGCTTCTCCCGAGTACGGGGATACCACATGTGGGGGACTTTTTGGGAGCATAGCCACGTACGGGACCCCGAAAACCAAGCACTGCCTTCCGGATTTAAATATAAAATGCTACCAAAAAAAACTGTTAGCGATCGCAGGGATCAGGCCTGACTCTGCGATCGCTGCAGTTATGTGTTTAGTGTTTTGTAAGTGACAGTGATCGATCGATACTGCACTTGGGTGGGATGGGCAGAGGGGCAAAACGCAGGTGCCAGCAGGTATCTGGGCTGATCCCGCTAACAATGCGTTTTTTTGGAACCCTAAACTGCTGGGGATGCTAGTATAGATCTGATCAGATCAGATATTGATCTGTTCAGATTCTATACCACTACGGGAGGTTTATGCTTTGCGTGTGGGTGTTAGCGGTACTGTCACTAACCTAGCGCTGCCTGGGGCGACGCAGACCCTGACCCTAAAACCTAATTAATATCACCCGCCAGGTGATCAGGGGGTTAAACCTTTATTGGGTAATAAATGGTGGGTGCCCTGATGCTATAAAAAGCAAACTAACCAGAGTCACCCGTAACACTTATACGGTGATCACTGGTGAAAGGGTTAACTAGGGGCAATCAGGGGGTTCACATTTTTATTAGCTAGTATATGGGGGTCCTTGGCGCTATATAAAAACCTGACGGGGAACCTAAATAACTAACTGCCTAACCAGCGTCACCAGTGACACTTATACTGTGATCGCTGGTGAAAGGGTTAACTAGGGGCAATCAGGGGGTTAAAATCATTATTGGGTAGTCTATCGGGGTACCTAGCGCTATAAAAACCTGGTGGTGAACCTAAAAAAATAACTAGCTACCTAGCGACACTAACGACACTAATGCAGCGATCAGAAAAATTATCGCTTAGTGACACTGGCAAAAGGGGGTGAAAGGGTTAACTAGGGGCAATCAGGGGGTTAAAACCATTATTGGGTAGTATATCAGGGTACCTAGCGCTATAAAAACCTGGCGGTGAACCTAAAAAAATAACTAGCTACCTAGCGACACTAGCGACACTAATGCAGCGATCAGAAAAATGATCGCTTAGTGACACTGGCAAAAGGGGGTGAAAGGGTTAACTAGGGGCAATCAGGGGGTTAAAACCATTATTGGGTAGTATATGGGGGTACCTAGCGCTATAAAAACCTGGCGGTGAACCTAAAAAAATAACTAGCTACCTAGCGACACTAGTGACACTAATGCAGCGATCAGAAAAATTATCGATTAGTGACACTGGCAAAAGGGGGTGAAAGGGTTAACTAGGGGCAATCAGGGGGTTAAAACCATTATTGGGTAGTATATGGGGGTACCTAGCGCTATAAAAACCTGGCGGTGAACCTAAAAAAATAACTAGCTACCTAGCGACACTAGCGACACTAATGCAGCGATCAGAAAAATAATTGCTTAGTGAATCTGGCAAAAGGGGGTGAAAGGGTTAACTCTAGGGGCAATCAGGGGGTTAAACCTTTATTGGGGGTGGTAGGGGGCTACCCTGGACCTAACACTAACTGCCCTGACAGTTTTTACTTTTACAACTGACACTGAATGCAGTGATCAGTAAATAAATGATCACTGCAGTCAGTGACACTGTGACTGGGGGGGGGGGGCGGGGGGCGATCGGAGGGGGATCGGGGGGGGGGGGGGGGTTTGTGTGCCTGTGTGTGCCTACATGTCAGTGTAGTGTTGGTGCACACTTACTTTCTGTCTTCTCCTCATAGTCCGGTCAAAAAGACTGCCCCGAGGAGAATGACATCACTTCCTCCCTGCCTGTGTTTACTATACACAGAGGGAGGAAGCTTCTCATTCGCCAGGAGCGATCGAGAGGGGATGGCCAGAAACCAACGGTCATCCCCTCATCTCGGATCGCTCCTGAAGCGAAACGGACCGCCGTATCCAGCGGGAGGGGGTCCGATCGGACCTCCCACCTGCTGGAAGGCAAGCACGTACATGTACGTGCTTGTGCCTGCCGGTGCCATTGCGATGACGTACAATGGCAATACGGCGGTCCTTGAGTGGTTAAAGAAGAAGAGAATGTGCGCTGCATTTTGACAATTCATAATTTGCTGCATGTTAATTCTCCATTACGAACGCTAGTTTACAAGACTGACCACTTCCAACTCGTTCCTTGTGTGACAGATTTGTGTACTGACCATATGTAAATCAAATGTCAAACCATTGTTACTAGGCTGCCATCCAACATTTGTTGGCCGAAAGTTGGACAATTGTCAAAAGGAGCATACTAATGGTAAGATTTTAGGACAATAGACTGTCAACAGACAATCCCCTGCCAACAATCGTACCATGTGTACGAGGCTTTAGACTTCCATGTGAACAATTTTCTGCTAATTGGGTTTATGGAAGCTCACATGATCTGTGAAAGTCAGTTTACAAACTCTACACCAATTCTGGGTGTTTTTTATACTCTGTGTTGTAGTAGTTAGCACTTTCACATAGCAGCAATAGGGTCGCTGGTTCTTATCCCGACCACGACACCATCTGCCTGGAGTTTGCATGTTCTCCCTGTGCCTGCGTGGGTTTCCTCTGGGTACTCCGGTTTCCTCCCACAATCCAAAGACATGCTGGTAGGTTAATTAGACCCTGTCTAAAAATTGGCCAAAATATGTGTATGTGTTTTTAAGTGTATCGGGACCCTGCGGGGTAAAAGACCGCACTATACCGCAGATGGACAGTTTGCATAGGTAGCACTATACACTACACCATTCATTGAGAGGAAAGTTGAGAAAAAGTAAGTCGTATGGCAGTCACTCTGAAAACAAAATACAAAGCAAGACATGAAAGAGATCAATTTAAATTACTCAATGATCTTTGTAATAAAAGCTGATGAGCAATATACAATATACATACATTTGCCATGGTAAGATATTCACAAATGTAACTGTAACAGCATGTCGTAGGTGCAGTAACATCAAAATCTAATTTCAGTTTACAAATATTTTGTGGGTAGTAGCACTGCACAGGCCAAAAGTTTTCACATTTATCATTGGTTTCTGTCTTGTTGTTGTGTTATTATGTACCGTATGTGTGTACTTTTATGCCACTGAAGAACTGATGATACCTTATCTGCCAGTCTGATAATAAATCAGCCCCTGTAACTCTATATAAATATTGATGTTTTAAGCCTGGAACTGTCCCTGACAACACTTTAAAAATCTTTCCCTAATCAGATTTAACACTGTAAAACCCACTGTGAGTGTGCCTGGGCCTGCATTTAAAAGTTTATGTTTTTCAGCTATCAGCCCAAGATTCTATCTGTTCTTGTTAACACTCTCAAATCTCTCCCTAATCTACTAAACAAGGTTTCAATGCACTGTTTGTGTTTCTATGACTGTAGAAAATTCCCATGGTTCACTATTCCAAGCCACAAGACCACAGTTCTGAAGCCAGAAAGTGCATCATTGGAAATGGTTGCTACGTAGGTGAACAATCTCATAAGTTCATAATTTTACTCAACTAGGAACAGCTAGATTTCAGGTCAAACTCATGAGTAAACCAAACCAGAAGCTGGTGCCTACTCAGCAACAGAAATAATCTGAGACAGCCCTCCCCTGCTCTGCAATAAAAGTCTGTGCAATGAAGTTTATGCTAGGGTTTCAGAAAAGAACACTGGAGTGTGAAAAGCGGGGCAGAATTTTACTACAAAAATAAATTCCAAATCCTAACATGCAGTGGTACAGGACAAGAAAAAGTTTAAAATGTGAGAAACTTCAACTAGACTTTAAACCCCAAATCAAAGCTTATCATGCCCCTTCCTCTTTAAAGCATCGATTAACAAAAATATTCATGCTTACCAATCTATCCAGTCTTTGCAGAATTCCTCCTGTGAGTTTAGAGAAGAGTTTGATGTATCATAGAGCATAACGAGTTTAGAAATATGTCTTCTAGCCTTTTTAGGTTCAAAGCCTTGATTGTGTAATGACTAATTCTGACTGATCGCACATAGAAGTATGGAGGGTCTAACTAGGCCTGAACTAACTAACACTAAATAAGAAGGGAGAACAGATGGATATATCAAAAAATAAACAAGTTGTAGTGGTATTGAACTACCACTAGATGTCAGTAGAAAAAAACATTATTAAAGCGGAGGTCCACCCTAAAGTGGACCTTCCACTCATCGGAACCCTCCCCCCCTCCGGCGCCACAATTGGCACCTTTCAGGGGGGAGGGGGGTGCAGATACCTGTACAGTACAGGTATCTGCACCCACTTCTGGGATAGCTCTCTGTGGAAAGGGGCGTAGATTACGCCCCTTTCCACAAGTGCTCCGCTGCCTGCTGGGAAACACACAGATCCCAGAGGCAGCGGAGACCGTCCTTATTGCGCAGCGCGATTCGCGCATGCGCAGTAGGGAACCGGGAAATGAAGCCGAAAGGCTCCATTTCCTGATTCCTATACCCAAGATGGCGGCGGCAGGACCCGAGAGACGATCTAGAGATCGGCTTCGGGTGCCGACATCGCGGGCGCGCTGGACAGGTAAGTGTCACTATTTTAAAAGTCAGCAGCTGCAGTATTTGTAGCTGCTGGCTTTTAAAAAAAAAAAAAAACGCGGAGTCCCGGCGGACTCCCGCTTTAATGTAATACAGTTCAATTCAGCAACAGAAAATACTTCTTAGGTGGGACACAACATTTAATGGTACAGTCTTTTCAGTTTTACTAAAACTGGAGAGTGCAAAATCTGGTGCAGCTGTGCATGGTAGCCAATCAGCTTCTAATTTCAGCTTGTTCAATTGAAGTGACACTAAGGCCGGGTTCACACCGCTGCGATGCGGGAACGCTGCGAATCCGCGGCGTTTTCCCGCATCGCATTACTCCCGCCGGCAGTTCACACTGCCCTATGCGGACGGCTGGGAGTGTCAATGATATGTTAATGACACCCCCAGATCCGTCCGCATATCGCAGTGCGATCTGCCGACTCGCACAGGAATCGGATCGCATGGTGTGAACCCCCATGCGATCCGATTCTGTTGCGGACCAAAAAAAGGGTCCCGTGCGAGTTTGCTGCGGGAGCGATGCGAATTCAGCCATACTATCTGTATGGCTGAACTCGCATCGCTATGGAGATCGGATGTGATTTGCACTGCAGTGCGGTGCGAATCACATCCGAATCTCCCCCCGCAGCAGTGTGAACCCGGCCTAAAGCTTAGTTTTTTTTAAAATAACAAACAAGTCATTGTCAGACTTACCTCCACTGTGCAGCTTGTTTTGCACAGAGTCGCCCTGAACATTCCCTTCTGGAGTCTCTCGATAGCTCTCATGGCTCCTCCCCGCATTAGATAACCCCCTAGGTGAAGTGCTCCCCCAGGGGGTTATCTTGCAGGTGCGCTACTGAGTCATTCATTCAGCGTCCAAAGAAGCCGAATGTATGACTCAGCCACGGCGCACGGGTCCTTGAATTTGATTGACAGCAATGGGAGCCAATGGCTGCACTGCTATGAATCCATCCAGTCAGGACCCGAGACACTGGCTTTTGTTGGTGTGCTCGTCCCCGGGACGTAAGGGGGTTCAGGTAAGTAAAACGGGGGCTCGGGTTGGCTGCAGCTTTACAGGAGGTTTTTCACCTCAATGCATAGAGGTGAAAAACCTTGAAGGTTTGCATCCCCTTTAAGCTTTGGCAAAAAAAAAACGGAAGCTGTTTGGTTTCCAGTCAGAGCTGCAAAATATTTTGCACTCTCCAGTTTTAGTAAATCAACAGTGATTCAGTGATTGTATGGAGTTATATAAAATGACTTTCTTTATAATAATTAACATACAAGATTATATTTGATTTGAACATTTTACATTTACTGCACACTTTATCCAATGGCCCTATTACTAATAGACTTCAGAGCTTTAAATAAATAAATCTTTGGAATCCTGTTGCATCTCTTGGGGTGTGACATTTGACAGTCTTTTATACTGCAGAACGAAACAAGTTTGTGAGCTGGAATTCAATTGAGGTGTATTGATTCCTTGCATCAGTCATTATTCCCTGTTGATTGACAGCTGAAAATTGGTTACGTTAAGTATTTCATATGTTATATTGGCTGACATTTGCTTGCTTGCTCCTGTGTCAATATTGTTGTAGAGATCTCCAGCTTTATGAGATAGCAATATACACTGACTGTGGCTTTTGTGTGATGTTCCAGTGTTTTTTCTGACATAATTTAAGATATATTAAAAAGCAAAAGCATCTTCCCCCTCGAGAAGCTTAATGCCAATATTATTGTCTTCCTGGGGAAGATCATGTATGCTCATAATCGGGTGCTAATTTCAGCCCACACGCTCATGTTTAGGCATTAGGTGCTATAACTGTAAAATTGAGCCTGCTTGATTGATTCATGTCAAGCCTCATCTCAGCTCCTGCAGGGGAAGTCATCCTGCTGACCCTTTTTACTCTAAAATAGGAGATTTGTGTTCTCTTCCTTCACCTGGAACCGTCAAATTGACTGAATAATCTGTAATACATTAGCGCTGACATTTGTTAGGCGAGAATTAAACAAGACACAGTAATAATTCCCCAGGATGGGAAGAGGTTGTTTGATTTCGAGTTATGTTTGAAGAAAAGGAACACTGCCTTCTTTAGGCTTGGGGAAAACTATTCACTACAAACTATTTTACACTTTTGAAAAAAAAAAACATAGATGTGCTTAAACATCATTTAAAATTATACTAAATGTTTATCATTTTAGCTTTATTATCATTTTTATTTACAGTAATTCTATTGCTTTGTGGGTATAAATTAAAGGACAAGTTTGCTTTAATTAAAAGCGACATTAGTCCTCCCTCCCTAAACCCAACTAACCTAGAAAAACCCTACTTAGAAGCTCATTTACCGCAATATTACAGCTGAGGCTACCTCCACTGTCTTCTGGGTTTTAACCTTCTTTAGTGTGTTGTTAAAGCTCAGCTGTTGTTCTGTTTGTGGGTGTAATCATTTAGAACGCATAGTTATCTTCTCAATGAGCAGTCTGATACTGATGTGGCATGAAGATGTCATCTCTCTTGTCCTGCAATCCAAGAACTTTTTGATCTTGTTAAAGAGGATCTAGAGACTTACATGATGAGCAAATGGCTTTTGTCTTTGTCCTACAAGAAGACTGTGGTTTTGAGTTTTCAGTGATTCAACTCTGTAAGGTAATAAATGATGGCCTAAATCCTATATTAGATGAATCTCTAAATGAGGTATGTTGGGCCTATCTTCAGAGTCAGATTCAGAATACTTTATTAATCCCAAAGGGAAATTATTACATCTTGGTAAATCCAGCAAATTTTTGGATTCCTCAATGATACTAACTTCAAACACAATCATACATCTGGTTCTGGTAAAGTTACTAATACTATGTCAACACATTCTTTTACATATGCTATTTGGATAATCCCAATGCTTGACACAGGAAATGTTAACATTCTACATCCTGTGTCATTTATAAAGTATCTCCCCAAATTTTGTACACATTTGCAGCATTGTGGACAAAAAATGTACCTTAAAAAATTAATGTGTATATATATATATATATATATATATATATATATATATATATATATATCAATATAAAGTATCATACGAAAGCGATAAACACCCCTCACATTTTTATAAATATTTTATTAAATCTTTTCAGAAGAAATTACACTTTGCTACAATGTAAAGTAGTGAGTGTACAGTAATAAGGTACAAAGAAAAAACGCGCTGACCCAAACAAATTAAGAAAATGACTATTAAAAGGCTGTAGTAATGTGGGATAAACACATGCAGCGCCGGTTCCTAAAGAGCACGTGCTATGTTTTTGAAATTTAAGGTTACACCTGAACTGCAGTTTGGTTCAGGTAAAATTATTCCAAATTTTGAGCTCAGCATCAGTCTGACTGGACTATAGGGTGTTCAGCCTGGCCACCGGGGGAACTGTCTCTTCTGGCAGGCATGGAATCACGGTCTGGTTGGGTGCTTTAAGGTTACTTTCTCTCGGAGCCCGCCCAGTGGGAGTGTCACTCTTGCTGGGATTTCTGGGAGAGGGTACTTAAGATGCGGACGTCACATGGTTCGGGGGTTCTGGTCCAGAAGTATGTTCTGACTGCATGGTACTGGCCCTCCTGACCAGCCCCCAGGAAGGCTATGGCCTGGGGTGCGGATCCACTCGACTTTATGTCTCGGGGCTGGCTAGCCCGAGGCAAGGAAACTAAAGAAAGGATTCTGAGGTGGTCCATGCTGTCTCCGGTTGTGGAGAGGCCCAGCAATTTCATAGCTATCCAGGGGAGGACTCTTCCGAAGAAGGCCATGTATGGGTTGGCTTCTTAGCAAGAGCCTGGTGAGGCTGAGGGACCTAAGTGAATCCAATCTTGTGGGTAGCGCTGAAAGATCCAGGTATTACACGAGTGTTCTACAAGTTCTAGTTTCCTACATGTTCTACAACAACGTCTGTGGCAGAGACTTATTTCTACATGTTCTACAACAACGTCTGTGGCAGAGACTTGTTCCTAATTTAAGCACCTTGTTGTTTGCTAGGCCTTGTGAGAGAGGGACTATCCAACTTAAGTGAACATCCAGCTGTGAATGGCTATTCTCTGGATTTAGTCAAAGTAAGAGAGTTCTTTATTATTGACTTTGACACTAAGAGTACCTGAACCTTTCCTCCTAACCCTCTGATCCTATACTAAGAGACTGTTCGTTAACTAAGTTTTTTGCAAATAAAAATCCCTTTAAGCGGATCTGTCGTCAGTCTCTAAAGTTTCTGGGCCATCTACCATGGGAACCCCTAGACACAAATCGAGGCGAAGAAGGTAACAGTAAGCCCAATCAAACCAGCAGCTCCTTCGGGGCTTAGTGCTACACACAATACAAAAAATAACGAAAAAAAACTGCGCCAAAAATAAGTAAAAACAATTAAAAATGTATAGATAAATAATAAAAAAATATTCATAAACAGTGACCAGCATAAAATGGACAGAGAAACCTTAAGCAATCTTATGAAGATCACAATGTATTACATTCGCTAATAATGAGAACCAACTAGAATGCATTATTTTCAGTCCATGAATATACAGATGGTAACAAAACAGTCTCTTGATATGTAAATCTTCATAAACCCCCGCTGTGCTCCACATCTATCATAACTGCCACCACCGATATATGAGCCGCTTACCAGATAGTAGAATATCAAAAACAATTAAATGCAACCAGCCACGATCCTTCCACATGGATGATAGACACACGCCACAGCACAAACTCTTCCAATAGAATGTAGACCCTTGCACTCAGCAGTGCATATAAGTCATAACGGCATGGACCATGCAAATTAGAAAGAGGACCATAGCGTGATACTTCTCTACTGCCAGTTCCAGTAATGTCTCCTCTCTAGTAGTCTTTTTATAGCCTAGGCCATCTTTATGTAGAGCAACAATTCTTTATTTCCGATCCCCAGAGAGTTATTTGTCATGAGGTGCCATGTTGAACTTCCAGTGACCAGTATGAGAGAGTGACAGCGATAACACCAAATTTAACACACCTGCTCCCCATTCACACCTATGATCTTGTAACACTAATGAGTCACATGACATTGGGGAGGGAAAATGGCTAACTATTTTGGGCATTTTCACTTAGGGGTGTACTCACTTTTGCTGCCAGCAGTTTAGACATTAATGACTGTGTGTTGAGTTATTTTGAGGGGACAGCAAGCTTACACTGTAATACAAGCTGTACACTCACTACTTTACATTGTAGCAAAGTGTCAATCCTTCAGTGTTGTCACGTGAAAAGATATAATAAAATAGTATCTCACAAAAGTGAGTACACCCCTCACATTTTTGTAAACATTTGATTATATATTTTCATGTGACAACACTGAAGAAATGACACTTTGCTGCAATGTAAAGTAGTGAGTGTACAGCTTGTATAACAGTGTAAATGTGCTGTCCCCTCAAAATAACTCAACATACAGCCATTAATGTCTAAACCGTTGGCAACAAAAGGGAGTACACCCCTAAGTAAAAATGTCCAAATTGGGCCCAAAGTGTCAATATTTTTCATGGCCACCATTATTTTCCAGCATTGCCTTAACCCTCTTGAGCATGGAGTTCACCAGAACTTCCGAGGTAGCCACTAGAGTCCCATTCCATTCCTCCATGATGATGTCACAGAGCTGGTGGATGTTAGAGACCTTGCACTCCTCCACCTTCCGTTTGAGGATGCCCCACAGATGCTCAATAGGGTTTAGGCCTGGAGACATGCTTGGCCAGTCCATCACCTTTACCCTCAGCTTGTTTAGCCCTCACATTTTTGTAAATATTTTATTATATCTTTTCATGTGACAACACTGAAGAAATGACACTTTGCTACAATGTAAAGTAGTGAGTGTACAGCTTGTATTGCAGTATAAATTTGCTGTCCCCTCAAAATAAGCTGATACCCATCCTCATGCCCTTTGTGATTTGTTAAGCGCTTAAGTCAATTCTAAAATTAGCATTTTTTAGCTGGAAAATTACTCAGAACTCCAAAACATTTATTAGTTTCTGAAAGCAAAGGCCTTGGAGAATAAAATAGGCATTGGTGCAATTTTTTATTTCACACAATAATTGCACAGCCATTTTTAAAAAGCAATTTTTCAGAAAGAAATACACTTAAATTCATTTTAATGCACATAAACACAATATAATATCACATTTTTGGTAAAATTTAGAAGATTTTGCACCAAATATTTCAAGATTTTAGAGTTAAACATAAACTCTATTGCTAGAATTATTTCTCTGATCACTTTTTACAGTAAAGCTGATCAATGAATGGGAGATGGTTAACAAAGGCTGGAAAACAATTCAAAACATAAGCTTAGAGCTATAAAGTCATGTTGTACCTCATGTGCCAAGAGAATTGTGTGGGGAGTTTATGTACAGTATCTCACAAAAGTGAGTACACCCCTCAAATTTTTGTAAATATTTTATTTTATCTTTTCATGTGACGACACTGAAGAAATTACACTTTGCTACAAAGTAGTAAAGTAGTGAGTGCACAGCTTGTATAATAGTGTAAATTTGCTGTCCCCTCAAAATATCTCAACACACAGCCATTAATGCCTAAACTGCTGGCAACAAAAGTGAGTACACCCCTAAGTGAAAATGTCTCACATTTGGCCCAATTAGCTCTTTTCCCTCCCTGGTGTCATGTGACTCATTAGTGTTACAAGGTCTCAGGTGTGAATGGGGAGCAGGTGTGTTAAATTTTGTGTTATTGCTCTCACTCTCTCATACTGGTCACTGGAAGTTCAACATGGCACCTCATGGCAAAGAACTCTCTGAGGAGCTGATAAAAATAATTGCTGTTCTACATAAAGATGGCCTAGGCTATAAGAAGATTGCCAAGACCCTGAAACTGAGCTGCAGCAGGGTGGGCAAGAACATACAGTGTTTTAACAGGACAGGTTCAGAACAGGCCTCGCCATGGTAGACCAAAAAAGTTGAGTGCACATGCTCAGCGTCATAACCAGAGGTTGTCTTTGGTAAATAGATGTATGAGTGCTGCCTGCATTACTGCAGAGATTGAAGGGGTGGGGGTTTAGCCTGTCAGTGCTCAGACCACACGCTGCACACTGCATAAAATTTGCCTGTATGGCTGTTGTCCCAGAAGAAAACCTCTTCCAAAGATGATGAACAAGAAAGGTCGTAAACAGTTTGCTAAAGACAAGCAGACTAAGGGCCAAGATAAATGTATTTCGTTCAGATGGTGTCAAGCATGTGTGGCGGCAACCAGGTGAAGAGTACAAAGACAAGTGTGTCTGTTAAGCATGGTGGTGGGAGTGTCATGGTCTGGGGCTGCATGAGTGCTGCCGGCACTGGGGAGCTACAGTTCATTGAGGGAACCATGAATGCCAACATGTACTGTGACATACTGAAGCAAAGCATGATCCCCTCCCTTTGGAGACTGGACCACAGGGCAGTATTCCAACATGATAACGACCACAAACACACCTCCAAGACGACCACTGCCTTGCTAAAAAAGCTGAGGGTAAAGGTGATGGACTGGTCAAGCATGTCTCCAGACCTAAACCCCATTAAGCATCTGTGGGGCATCCTCAAATGGAAGGTGGGGGAGCGTAAGGTCTCTAACATCCACCAGCTCCATGATGTAGTCATGGAGGAGTGGAAGAGGACTCCAGTGTCAACCTGTGAAGCTCTGGTGAACTCCATGCCCAAAAGGGTTAAGGCAATGCTGGAAAATAATGGTGGCCACACAAAATATTGACACTTTGGGCCCAATTTGGACATTTTCACTTAGGGGTGTACTCACTTTTGTTGCCAGCAGTTTAGACATTTACCACTTCAGCCCCGGAAGAATTTACCCCTTTCCTGACCAGAGCACTTTTTGCGATTCGGCACTGCGTCGCTTTAACTGACAATTGCGTGGTCATGCAATGTTGTACCCAAACAAAATTGACGTCCTTTTTTTCCCACAAATAAAGATTTCTTTTGGTGGTATTTGATCACCTCTGCACTTTTTTTTGTGCTATAAACCAAAAAAAAGAGCGGCAATTAAAAAAAAAAAAAACACATTATTTTTTACTTTTTGCTATAATAAATACATCCCAAAATATATATAAAAAGTTTAGGCTCATGACTGCGGCATTATGGCGGACACATCGGACAATTTTGACACATTTTTGGAACCATTGGCATTAATACAGTGATCAGTGCATTGATTACTGTAAAAATGTCACTGTCAGTGAAAGGGTTAACACTAGGGGGCGGTGAAGGGGTTAACTGTGTTCCCTGGGAGGGGATTCTAACTGAAGGGGGAGAGACTAACTACAGGAAGTGGGAACAAACGATCTGTCACTCCTGTCAGAACAGAATAGGGAAGTGTGTGTTTACACACACTCATCCCTGTTCTGTGTCTCCTGGTCATGATCACTTGTGGCCGGCAGTCTTGGCGACCATCGGCCACAAGCATCGGCACCCCCGCTGTGCAGCGGGAGTGCACCTGCTACCTAGACCCCACGAGACCACGTACAGTAACGTGGTTTCACACAGGGGAGCCAACCTGCCACAGTAAAACTATGATGGCTGGCCTGGAAGCAGTTAATAGCTGTGTGTTGAGTTATTTTGAGGGGACAGCAAATTTATACTGTTATACAAGTTGTACACTCACTACTTTACATTGTAGCAAAGTGTCATTTCTTCACTGTTGTCACATGAAAAGATATAATAAAATATTTACAAAAGTCTGAGGGGTGTACTCACTTTTGTGAGATTATATATATATATATATATATATATATATATATATATATATATATATATATATATATATATACACAGTACACTAAGTCAATTTTGAGTGCTAGGCATGGGTTAAGTGTGGAAATTTGTGATTATTTTTAGGGCATAGATTGTGGGTGCCAGTAAGCATAATGTTAAGTTAAAGTCTGAGGTCATTTTAGGAATATTAGGAATAAGAGGTCAGAGGCAAATGGAATAACTATTTGAACTTGTATTTTGCACTAAAGGCTAAAGACTTTATGACAAGCAGAAAAGTAATATAACCATACTTACTATATGGTGCCCTTTGCTCCCCACCAGTTGTTATTGTAATATAAGACATAGAATTATGCAGTATTTTCTTTTTAATTATTATTCTATGCATACAAACGTTGATCTCAAATTGTATTCGATTTCTATTAAAATTCAAATTGCTTTAATGATACAAGATTTGTCACAACAAAGGTTGCTTTAATGACTATCTCTTTGTGCTGACCTAAAAACAAACAAATTACTTTGTTACTTAATACCTTTTCTGTGTCATAGCAGCAGCTCTGTCCCTGAGCTGTAAATTGCACATGTCTGCACTCAATCCTTACAGATTTTTAACCAAACCTTTTAGAGAAGCTCTCTGCTCTGATGGCAACATTAATACCAGAAGTTCCTGCCTCTAGGTTCTGGGTAACAAAAGCGAATATACAGTACTTTTTCTATAATGCCCTACTGTATAATTATTTATATTGTTCTAAAGTCAAACTAACTAGTGGTTAATGTATTTATGTAAACAAATGAATGATCATACAAAGTATATAATGTGTCAAAAAAGGTATGTAGATACAGAACAATTTACTACACATTGTTCTGCCACGTTCCTTAAAGATTCCCTAGCTGTGCACCATGTTCTCTTACTGCAGCAGATAAGAATCTCCTAGCACAGTGTTAATCCTAATTGACAGAATGCACCATTCTGTAATGACGGATTAACCAGTAGTCTTTTCTAATTAGTGGGGCGGATAAATGACACCATTGTAATTGCAGCTGAAAGGTGTTTTTTTTTGTTTTGTTTTCCTTTTTTCTTTTTACCAATAGGGCTTTATTCCATTAGTTGTGTTTCCTGTTTCTTATGCAATAACAATATTACAGAAATCAATATACTGTACTGTATCAGTCTATACTATACCACACTAATTTATGTGTGTGTGTTTAATAGCAGAGTAAGGAAATGGCAGACATCTTGCAACACAACAAGTAGCTTTTAATGATATCGAAACCCAAAAACAAATATGTAATACAATATATTACAGCTTAATAGTCCTTTTGTGTGGTGGCTGCATTTTTTTTCTTTTTTCAGGCTTGTTACATTCTCTGCAAGTACAGGGAAAAGCAGCCTTCAACCCTGATAGATATCCAGTATGGTTTCTGTGCTCTTAACCCACACATTTTGTTTCTTAGTCCAGTCCAAACCAAATAGATCAATTAGAATCTGCAAAAATCCAGAACTAGTACTGCACCAAAAAAGGTCTGCAGAGATACACAATCAGCACCATAATGGCAAACCAAAAAATGTTTGCAGAGATACAACCAGTATTGTCATACCTACCAACTGTTATGAATTCTATATGCCCTTGTACACACAGTCGGACATTCCGACAACCAAATCCGTCAGGGTTGTCAGAAAATCCGATCGTACTTAACGTGATGACGTTATTTCGTTAGGACGGGACTATATTCAGGCTAGTAGCCAATAGCTTTGGTCTAGGAATTTGATCTGAGCATGCGTGGCACTTTGTCTGATCGGAATTCTCTACACATGAACCGACAAAGTCCGATCAGATCATGTTGTCGGAAAATTTTATAGCCCACCTGGAAAACTTGGTCTGTCGGATACTCCGACGGAAACAGTCCGATGTAGCCCACACACTGTCGGATTATCCGACAACACAGTCCTATCGGACATTGTCCATCGGAATGTCCGACCGTGTGTACAAGGGCTATGACTCTCAGGATTTGAATCGAATCGCAGTGTCCCGCAGACCCACCCACTATCTGCCAGAAAGATGAGAGTGTCTACTTGGTAACAGTTGCTATGTAATCAAAACTTAGCCTGGTTACATTCTCCCGTGCGAGAAAAAATTCACTCTGCTGCCATGTTGGTTTTTAGAAGAGGTTGACTACCCAGGTGACTCTAGTAATAATGCCTTAATCATTACCAAGGGGAACGCCCTGCTGGAGTATTGTATATAGTATGTGTGGAAATTGCTATAAATGTGTGACCAAGCCTTTAAAAGAGCCTAGTATCTGCTGTCACAATAATAGACCTCCTGCCATGACCCTTTCACGAGATACACTGTGCACTCTTCATAAATGTATCCCATTAGCTACAATCAGGCTACCCACAGATTGATACCCATATGCTTAGATAGCTTCTTGAGCCCAGGGAATGACTGAAATCCAGGGTAAACTTTTTTTGTTTGACACAGCAGACCTCTGGGTGTAAGCCCTGCCCCAGAAAGGATGTATTCTGTGGGACTGTCCCAGGATTTCATGCCACAGTCACAGTGTCCTGGGGACCCACCTCTTATCCCAGCGCTGACACCAGAGTCATATTTCCACCCCTAATGTTAGGCATCTTTTTATCCCACTAACTAATGAGGTCAGACATATTTCTCCCACTGACCAATGATGCAGACAGTTTTCTTTCACTGACCATAGATATAGGCCAATTTTCCCATTGATTAATGAAACTGGATATTTTTCTTTACTTCAGTTTAATAATAATGCCATACATTTTCCACTCACTGATGTTCAGGCATTCTTAACTCCCACTGACACCAATGTAAAAAATTTTTCTTCCAATAATGTTAGGATATTTCTTTCCTCCCACAGACCAATATGTCAGGTATTTTCTTCTAATGACCAATGATATCAGGCATTTTTCTCCCATTGCCAATGATCCAGGGCTTTTTTTACCACTGACTAATGAAGCTCAGCAATAACACCAGGCATTTTTCTGTCGCTGACCACCAACAGTGGGATATTTTATTCTTTTTACTACTGGCCAATGTGTTTTTCTCCTACAGTGGCACATTTTTGCTTTTCACCACTGACCACGCAAATCAGATGTTTCCCTTTCACTGATCAGTAAAGAGACACTGTTAACTGCTGAGCTGTATGTTACTACATATTCCTGGGTTGCCACCAAGTGTTTGTTGTTTTAAGAGTTTCTGGTTAAAAATTAGCCTAATAGTAGAACAAAACTGCAGTAAACATGTACAGTATATACTGTACATCAACTCAGACAAATCATTCCCCTTTAAACCACTTCCAAAATTCTGTGCATTCTGTGTAGTCACATTCACTTTTTGCCGCAGTGCACTGTGCATGCTGCATTTTCCCTTTTTTAGGCTATCCAAAATATGGGAGGTATGAGTATTGTACTGACTACAACATGTCTGCAGCAAAGCAATCTGTTCCATACTGACAAGATTAGTTACATTTCCTCATACAACTTTCACCAACAGTATTCCTCTCTTGGTAGGCTAAACACTACCTAATCTTGCTCATCATTAAGACATTTAGCCAGTGAGCTAACAACACTATATGAGCAGTCTATACTGATCCTGTCACTGGTAAGTTGATACCAGTAAAAAGATCACTTGTGTGACAAGATTGCTAAAGTGATTATTTATAATTGTATAAATAATTTTTATTTAAAATTATATATTTTTTATTTAATATGAGCATGTGTGTATTTATTTGGGTTAGGCTCGGTTCACACAGGGGGCGACGCGAGGCGACACGACTTGCCGTGCCGCGACCTGACAAGTCGCCCCCGTTCTGTACTACGGAACCGTTCTAAGAGGAGCGACTCGAGTCGCTCCAACTTAGAAAAAAGGTTCCTGTACTACTTTTGGGCGACCTCGGGCGACTTGCATTGACTTCTATACAGAAGTCATTTGCAAGTCGCCGATGAGGTCGCGGCAGGTCGCGGCGCGGCAAGTCGTGTCGCCTCGCATCGCCCCCTGTGTGAACCGAGCCTTAGTTAATATACTTGATTAGCAACTATAATAATAAACCCAAATAAGCATCCAAATGTTCACATTAACATTAAATAAACAACTTTAGATATCTACGATAGGTTGTCAAAACAGTAAACCTTTAAATTGAAACTGCTATATGCATTTGTAGCCAAGTGTCCTTCTACTTATTATGCTCAGATGCAGGCAAAGGCCTTTTTAACACATTTTCTACAACTCCCTGAATTACTGGACATGGCCAAGTAAGATACGATCTTCAGATTCCCTACTTCAGGAGCTCAGAGAGGACACTCTTAATGAGTGAGCACCCCTCAGTCCATTGTTAAAACCAGGATGTGGGCAGAAGGAGCCTAATAGCAAGCAGCTTCTCAGACCGCCAGGAGCCTCTCCTTAATTGTTACCAGTACTCCAGTTCCAGTAGGGGAGCTTTTTGTCCTTGAATCCCTTCAGCCGTTTGTCTGTGTAACTAAAGCTATCTTGGACTTTACTGAGTGGGAGACTGTTTATGAGGACAATAGCAAGGCACTGTTTGTGTTTTGAACTGTTTTCTGAAGTAGCAATGCTCTGCTAGACTCTATGTTCTTATAGATTCTCATAGAAATTATGCTATGCAGCCACATGTCAAACTAATTGAGACACATAAATATTGATGAGAAGAGAAGAGAAGATGCTTGTGCAGCTTTCATAATCTTTTTTGTATTGTGTTATTGTTTCTAAAGCCATGTGAGACCGCCCCATTGTCCCTATATAAGTGGCCGCGCAGTGCGTCCCTGGCATTCCGGCCGGAGAGATCGTCGAGGCAACATCTCCTGGAGAAGAAGAAGAAGAAGAAGAACGGAAGGCGGCGGCGACGGCGGCGACGGCGGCGACAGAAGACCGGGCCACCGCCTGTAAAAGAGCTATAAGAAGGCGCGGTGGCCCAGCAGAAGAACCGAAGAGGGGGACAAGACCCCCGAAGTCGGGAGAAGAGGCCGGCGGCGAGGAAGAAAGCCGGACTCCTCCGCTAGCAAAAGAGCTACAAGAAGATAGCGGAGGAGTCCGGCGAGAAGACCCCCGAAGACGGAAGACCCCCGGAGCTGTGCAATAAAGTATTTTATCTCGTGTGTTGTGTTTTTTTTGGTACTTTTATTTTACAGGTGAATGGGTAGGGGTACATTGTACCCCATACTCATTCATATAGGGTGGGGGGCCGGTATCCGGGGGCCCCCTTATTAAAGGGGGCTCCCGGATTCCGATAAGCCCCCCGCCCGCAGACCCCGACAACCAACGGCCAGGGTTGTCGGGAAGAGGCCCTTGTCCTCATCAACATGGGGACAAGGTGCTTTGGGGTGGGGGGGCCGCGCCCCCCCCCCCTTCCCCAAGGCACCCCCCCATGTTGAGGGCACGCGGCCTGATACGGCTCAGGAGGGGGGGGGGGCGCTCGCTCGCCCCCCTTTCCTGGCCGGCCGGGTAGCGTGCTCGGACAAGGGTCTGTTGTGGACTTGGGGGGGACCCCCACGCTGATTTTTTTCGGCGTTGGGGTTCCCCTTTAAGTCCATTCCAGGCGGCGGGGTCAGCGACGTCTCCCTCGCGGGCCCCGCCTACCTGGATACCCGCTCGAAATCAGCGGACTTTTCTCCGGGCGGGAAAAGTCCGCTCATTTCAAAATTGCGGCGGACTGGCACACACACGGGCGGATTGTCCGCCCAAATGCGAGTCCGACGGACAGTATTACGGAAATTCCGAAATACTTAGTCCGCCAGACTGCACGCTGAAAAAGTCCGCTGAAGCCCACACATGAGCGGACTGTCCGCTGAAATGTGTTTCGGCGGACTAAGTAGGCCAGACAGTCCGCCCGTGTGTACGCGGCTTTAATCTTTTTCTCCTCTCCCCTAGACAAAAACGAGCAGTTAACCCATGCAGTTTGGGCACAACCCCAGTGGCAATTTTTTTTTTTCACAGAGATGGGCTTTAAACACTCTCTCACAGCCATACATCAAGTACAAGACCCCAGCTTATTGGCCAGTAGCAGGGTAACAATCCCAATTTTTATGTGCACATACTGGTTTATGAAGCCGGTGCCTGCATGGGAAAGGATGTCCTGCCCCTTCCCTTAATGGCATAACATGCACTTATGAACACCAGAAGTAACCCCTTAACCAGTTCCCGTCTGCCCTATAGAAATTTGACAGCCGAGCGGGACTTTAGTCATTCTGGGTGGATGTCATGTGTAGAGATGAGCTTGATGTTCGAGCCGAACGTAAGTTCGACTCGAACATCGGGTGTTCACCTGTTGCCAAACAGCAAACAATATGCGGTGTTCGCGGCAAATTTGAAAGCTGCCGGAACACCATTAAAGTCTATGGGACACTAACATGAAAAATCAAAAGTGCTCATTTTAAAGGCTTTTATGCAAGTTATTGTCAGA
Source organism: Lithobates pipiens (assembly GCF_037356315.1). Lineage (NCBI taxonomy): Eukaryota > Metazoa > Chordata > Amphibia > Anura > Ranidae > Lithobates > Lithobates pipiens. The sequence goes on along the minus strand of NW_027507718.1, from coordinate 285,735,270 downwards.
AAAAAGTGTTTGGGGACCTGGGTCCTGCCCCAGGGGAAATGTATCAATGCAATTTTTTTTTTTTTTAAACTGACCGTTTTTTGGTAGCAGTGATTTTTTAATGCTTAAAGTGAAACAACAAAAATGAAATATTCCTTTAAATATCGTGCCTGGGGGTGTCTATAGTGTGCCTGTAAAGTGGCACATTTGTTTAGAACAGTACCACAGCAAAATTACATTTCTAAAGGAAAAATTGTCATTTAAAACTGATCACGGCTGTAATGAATTCATTGTTACAATTGTGTTGTTAGCTGTAATTAGTCACAGTGATCATATGGTACAGACAGGGCCAATCACAGTCCATCTGTACCATGTGATTAACTGTAGCCAATCACAGCTAATCACAACAAAACAAACTAAATGAATCAATTTCATTCAGTAAAATGCTTGCTTATAGTAATGCAATTCACTGCTATAAGCAATTATAATGTATGAAAAAATTAAATAAAAACCCTGATCACTTCCTCAGAGTAATACAATGTTACTATGGTAACATTATATTGCTCTGGTCACAATTCGTTAAAAAAAAACATAAAAAAAAATGCATTTTTTTTCGTACTGTCACTAGTCACTAGTGTCCCTGATCATTGTAACACCAGTTATATGATGATGCTGTACTGCACTGGTGACAGTATGTCAAAAAAAATTTTTTAATTTTTTTTAATTTCGACATTTTCCAAAATTTCTGACAAAAAATGACAACTTAAAAAAACTAGCCATGCCTCTCGCTAAATACCTTGGACTGTCTACTTTTCAAAAAGTTTGAAATCTATACTGTCCTGACATTTTCGAGCCTTAAGAAATGAGATAGGCCATCAGTACATCAGGATTGATAATTTTTCTTATATATAAAGCAGTTTGTGGACTCCCCTACAGACTAAATAACCACTTGCCGATCTTAATACACACATATTATATATATATATATATATATATATATATATATATATATATATATATATATATATATATATATATATATATATATATATATATATATATATATATATACAGGTCTGTCTTTAACATGGGGAAAATGGGCAGTTGCCCAGGGCCCAATAATTGTTGGGGGCCCAAAGCAACTTCCCCTTGAGCCCACACTGCCCACAAATATTCTTCCTGTGTAGTGGGTGCAGCCAATTCCCACTTGCTCTCCTGGCCGGTTGATATAAGCTGCCCCACTGCCAGTGTGACAGGGAAGAGGCAAGCTGTGGGCTGTATGTGCCAGACACCTCTCATACTGCTTCTTCATATGTCAACACCAGAGCAGCTGTTACAGAAAGTGAGGCAGAGAGGCTCAGTGTTCCCCCGCTCCCCCCCACCCCTTTTCCGGTCAGCAGGGCTAAGATGAAAGACACAGAAATGGCTGTGATTGTTCTCTTTCACCCTGCAATGGTGTGCAGTAATGTCTAGCAACCCAATCAGTAAGAGGTAATGGTGTGCAATAATCTCTAGCAACACAATCAGTGAGCGGTAATGTACAGTAATCTCTAGCAACCCAATCAGTAATGCCGCATACACACGAATGGACTCTACGACAGACTAGGTCCGACGGAATCAGTCCGTCGGACAATCCGATCATGTGTGGGCTTATCTGATAATTTTTAGTTTAAAAAATACAATGGACCTAGAAATAGAACATGTTTCAAATCTGTCTGACGGACTCAATTCCTATCGGAAAAACTGTTCGTCTGTATGATGGTCCAATGAACCAAATACGACGCAAGGGAAGCTATTGGCTACTGGCTATTGAACTTCCTTTTTAAGTCCCGTCTTACATCATCACATTCAAAACAAACAGACTTTCGAACGGACTTAGTCCGTTCATGTGTGGCCAAGTCCATTCATTCGGAAAGTCCATCGGAACTCCGCCGAAAGTCCGTCGGGAAGACCGTCGGGCCAAGTCTGCCAGAAAGTCCTGTCATGTGCACACGGCATGAGCAGTAATGGTGTGCATTAATCTCTAGCAACCCAATCAGTGAGCGCTATTGGTGTGCACTAATCTCTAGCAACCCAATCAGTGAGTGGTGATGGTGTGCAGTAGCCTCTAGCAACCCAATCAGTGAACGGTAAAGTGTGCAGTAACCCCTAGCAATCAAATCAGTGAGCGGTAATGGTGTGCAGTAAAATGTAAAAAGATAGTGCAGAGCTGATAATATGTCCATATATGAAAAGGTCCACCAATGTGTGATATCTTCAATGGTGCTACAATATGCAAGTGACTTTGTGGGTAAACCTCTACCAATGGAAGAAATGGCCACTCACCTCACAGAATGGACCCTTTAATTACAGAAGGTCATAAACGCTTTCCCTTAAAGGGTATATTAACGTGTCAGTGGTCAGCCGAGACAGACAACAGATCCTGATGGATACCTTCTTGATTAGGGATGAGCTTCGTGTTCAAATCGAACATACGTTCGACTCGAACATCGGCTGTTCGCCCGTTCGGCGAATTCCGAACGTTATGGGCCGTTCGCGCCAAATTCCTGTGGCGCTCACGGCCCACAATGCACTGCGTCATCGCAGTGCATTGCTGGCTCATGATTGGCCAAGCATGCACTGTGACCCCGCATGCTTGGCCAATCACAGCGCCAGCAGCGAGGAGAGCCATGATTGGCCACAGACAGAATGCCTGTGGCCAATCATAGCTCAGGCTGTGTAGTACACGCCCCACACTATATAAAGCTGCCAGCGCGGCGGCCTTGTGTAGTGTGTTGGCGTCTGAAGCAGTTAGTGGGTGTTCTGTGTACCTTCAACACAGTACACACCGATCGTTATCGGCCGATTTTCGATCTTGCTCTTCTGTAGTGGTTTTTGTCTGCCTGCCCTGACCGCAGTATACACCGCTGTATTCACCTCACCTATATAGCTAGTGATCTATCTTTTATAATAGAGCTTGCAGTCAGTAGTGTTAGGAGCTTGTGCGTGCTGTCTGCGTGCTCTGTACCCAGTACACACCGCTATATCCACCTACATAGCTCTTCTCTATTTGAGCCCACTTGCCATCTGCAGGAGTTATTGGAAGTTGTGTGTGCCTCCAGCACAGCACAGTATACATCTGTATATACCCCTTTATCTCTGGTGTTCTATAATAAAGGCATCTGCAGGAGTTAGTGGGTGTTTTGTGCCTCCAGCACAATATACACCTGTATCTACCCTTTATTTCTGTTCTCTAATAGAGGCATCTGCAGGGCTTAGTGGGTGTTGTGTGACTCCATTACAGTATACCCCTTTATCTCTGGTGTTCTATAATAAAGGCATCTGCAGGAGTTAGTGGGTGTTGTGTGCCTCCAGCACAATATACACTACCCAACTGCTGTTTTACCCAACTCCCTTCAGGCCATTACCATGTCTGGAAGGCCAGCAAGGAGAGGCAGACAGGCGCGAGCCGATAAAAGAGGGCAAGCAGGCTCTGTGTCTAGAGACAACAGTGCTGATCGTGGACGCGGTGCATTGTCATCAGCACGTGGCCATGGGACAGGCTTGTCCTTCTTTTCGGCAGCTAGACATGTTGAACCGCAACATGCCAATGACTTGGTAGAGTGGATGACCAAGCCCTCTTCATCCTCCTCATCCTCTCTCACCCAGTCTCAGGGTACTAGCAAAGCAGCTGCCAACGCATCGTCTTCCCTCGTCTCAATGTCATCATCAGTGACTCCTTCCCTAGACCCACCACATCCTCCTGAGGAGTCTCCTGAACTCTTTGAGCACAGTGTTGGGTACATGCTCCAGGAGGATGCCCAGTGTTTTGTAGCCTCTGATGATGACACTCAGCTAGAGGAAGGCAGTAGCGTGAATGCAGAGAGAGGGGATGCTCAAGAAGGACAGCAATCTGGCAGTCATGTTCCACAAGCTGCAGCATATTGCCAGGTTTGCTACAGCGATGAAGAAGGAGGGGATGATGAGGGCACTGACTCCACGTGGGTGCCTGGTAGGAGAGAGGAGGAGGAGGCACATGTCCAACGAGGCAGGATGCCCTCCAGGGGCCAGCTTAGGGGCAGCACACCGACTGAATCACACCGCAGAGCTCCGCCTGTGCAGGGCGCTGCCGCTGCGCGTTATTCTAAAAGTTCTTTGGTGTGGGCCTTTTTTGAGACGAGTGCATCAGATAGCACCACTGCCATTTGCAACATATGTCTCAAGCGTATCTCGCGTGGCCAAAACATCAGCCGCTTGGGCACCACATGCTTGACCAGACATATGTTGACCTGCCATGCAGCTCGTTGGCAAGCGTACCTCAAAGACCCACACCAAAGAACAAAGCGGACCTCTCCTTGCTCCTCATCAGCTGGCATCTCCAACCCCACTAGACCTTCAGTCCTCTCTGAAACCTGCTCTGAGAGGAATGAAGGTGTAGAATTAGGTGTGTCACAGCCAAGTGCTTCCGGGCACTCTGCTAGCAGTACACCCATGTCCGATTATAGCAGGCAAATGTCCCTGCCCTAGCTGCTGGACCGGCGAAAGAAGTTCACTCCCAGCCATCCACATGCCCAGCGGTTGAATGCTAGCTTGGCTAAATTGCTAGCACTTCAACTGCTGCCTTTTCAGTTGGTAGACTCAGCCCCCTTCCATGAGTTTGTACAATGTGCGGTTCCTCAGTGGCAGGTCCCCAAACGCTACTTTTTCTCACGGAAGGCGATTCCGGCTCTCTACCGGCATGTGGAAGGCAATGTCCTTGCCTCGCTGGACAGGGTGGTCAGCGGTAAGGTGCATATTACCGCTGACTCATGGTCCAGCAGGCATGGACAGGGACATTACCAGTCTTTCACGTCCCATTGGCTCACTCTTCTGGCAGCTGGGAGGGATGCAGGATAAGGTGCAGTAGTGTTGGAGGTTGTTCCGCCACCACCCCTCCAAAATGCTACTATAGGTTGTGACACACCTCTCTCCTCCACCCCCTCCTCTTCTTCTTCCTCCATGGCCTCTTCCAGTGCTCTGTCCTCAGAACCAGCGGTGCTCCGTAGGCGTTCCAGGGGCTACGCAAGTACGCAGGCAAAACGATGTCATGCCGTGCTTGCGCTGGTTTGTTTGGGGGACAGAAGCCACACTGGGGCGGATTTTTTGTCAGCTCTGCAGGGGCAGGCCGAGAGGTGGTTGACGCCATTACAGCTTAAGCCAGGAATGGTGGTTTGCGACAATGGCACCAACCTCCTCTCCGCCCTCCGACAGGGACAACTGACCCATGTGCCCTGTGTAGCTCACGTCCTTAACCTGGTGGTGGAGCGGTTCTTGGGCAGGTACCCGGGCTTACAGGATGTCCTGAAGCAGGCCAGGAAAGTCTGTGTGCATTTCCGCCGATCATTTAATGCCTGTGCTCGGCTGGCTAAGCTCCAAAAAGAGTTGAACCTGCCCAAGAACCGCCTTATATGTGACATGCCCACCAGGAACTCAACGTTGGCCATGCTGCAGTGGCTGCACACGCAGCAGAGGGCCATCAATGAGTACCTGTGCGACTACGGCCGAACGGCAAAGGAGAACACCTCACTTAGCAAATCAATTAGCAATCAGAAATTAAAATAAATAATCAGATTCCTTTATTTCGCAGAACAACAGAAACCCAATATTGATAAAAAAATGTAATTAATAATAATAAAAAAAAATTATTAATAAAATATTGCCATGATTAAAAAGGAACGTATATAATTACAGTTATAAATGTGAAAATCACACATGACGTAATCCGTGGCCATCCTTTACAATCAAATCATTTCAATAAAACAATTGATGTTGAAATCAACTTTCAATCCCGCTGAAATTATAACCTTAGTCTCATGTATCCATTACAATTCCCTACAAAACAACTGGCAAATAAACCCCCCCTTCCCCCCCAATGTTTGTTAACCCTCTCAATCCCCCAAAATCTGAGGCCCTTGGGATCTGATTGTGAAACAATTTAAAATGTTGAGAAACATTATGGGTTTTTTAAACTTTTTTGATGTTCTCCTATGCGGACATGTAAAGGTCTCGAGGTCCTCCCAAGCATTCCAAGGTCACTATTAAGAAGCGGAAACAGTTTTCAGTGTCAGCTACCAAACCAACAGTTGATCACATGCGATACGGTGGGAGTGGTTTACATGCTGGAATGTGACTGTGTGTTGCAGTACATCAGGAGGACTTCGAGACCTTTACATGTCCACATAGCAGAACATATTAACAGCATCAAAAAGATGGATTGAGAGGGTTACCAAACATTGGAGGGGGGGGGATTTTATTCGCCAGTTGAGTCGTAGAGAATTGTACTGGATACATGAGACTAAGGTATTAATTTGAGCGGGATGGAAAGTTGATATCGACATCAATTGTTCTATTTCTGTGCTGATGATTTTGAAATTATTTGATTGTAAAGGACGGATTACGTCATGTGTGATTTTCATATTTATAAATATAAATATATAGGTTCTTTGTTATTAATCATGACAATATTTTATTAATAAAAACATTTTTTATTATAATTTTTTTTAAAATCAATATAGGGTTTCTGTTCTGCGAACAAAAGGAATTTGGTTATTTATTTTCATTTCTGATTGCTAATTGATTTGCTAAGCGAGGTGTTCTCTCATGCCGTTGGGCACAGCTGCACTGAGACACATGCAATATAAATTGGGTGTCGTCGTAATTTCTGTATCCTCTGGCAAAGTCCCACCCACTGGAACTTAACGCGTACGGATGGACGAAAGTCATGTGACGTCACCCACGACCATGACTTTGGATGGAGACGTCCATCGCGATACAGGCTCTAACCGACTCTGGGGCTGCAGGCCTGTTCATTGATGCTGACTTTGTATTGCAGCACTCGATTCCGCTGCAGCTGTGTGACATTCCACTTGCCAATGAGGCTCTTGACAGGAGACCTCTACAGCCTGCCCATGTGACTCATGAGACAGTTCCATTGTCCATGGCCATAGGGGCTCTTCACCATGAGATAATCCAATTCCAAGTTATTTCCTCACCAAGGTTTCTGCTAGTTATTGGTTATCCTTGGTTACAGAGGCACAACCCCTGTTTTGATTGGCTCCATGCTGAGGTTCTTTCCTGGTCACCACAATGCAGTAAGACATGCTTCCTGAAGGTATCCAAGGTCCTGTGCACCTCTTCACTCTCCTCCCTGCCGGAGGAGAACCGCGATTTTAGCGATGTCTTTGACAAGGGTCAAGCCGGTAGTTTGCCTCCACACTGGTCTTATGATTGCGCAATTGACCTTCAACCTGGTGCCATAACCCCTCATGGCCAGGTTTACCCTTTGTCGATCTTGGAGGATAAGGCCATGGAGGAGTATGTTGCAGACGCACTTTCTCTGGGTTTCATCCGCAAATCCTCGTCTCCTGCTGGTGCTGGTTTCTTCTTTGTGAAGAAGAAGAGTGGTAAACTGAGACCTTGTATTGATTATAAGAGTCTAAATCGCATCACGATTAAGAATGCCTACCCGATTCTGTTGATTACAGAGTTATTTGACTGCCTCATGGGAGCAACAGTTTTCACAAAGCTTGATTTGATAGGGGCATACAATCTCGTGCGGATTAAGGAGGGTGATGAGTGGAAAACTGCGTTTAATACCAGAACAGGCCATTATGAGTACCTGGTAATGCCTTTTGGCCTTTGTAATGCCCCGGCAGTTTTCCAGGAATTTATTAACGATGTCCTTCGAGATTTGTTGCAGTTATGTGTGGTGGTTTATCTCGATGATATCCTCATATTTTCCAAGTCCCTGGAGAGCCACCACACAGATGTCTGTCCTGTGCTTCAGAAACTAAGAGAGAACAATCTCTATTGTAAACTGGAGAAGTGCGAGTTCCATCGTGAACAGGTTATATGTCATTTCCACTGCTGTTTTTTTGATGGACCCAGAGAAACTTTTAGCAGTCCTACAGTGGCCTCGACCCATGGGTTTACGTCCTCTGCAGCGTTTCCTGGGCTTTGTCAACTACTATTGGAAGTTTTTTCGTAACGACTTGTCTCTGGTCAAGCCCCTGACTGATATGATCACAAAGGACGGTAACCCACAGAGTTGGTCTTCGGAGTCCATTAAGGCCTTTGGGACTCTCAAGGTTGCCTTTGTTTCTGCTCCTGTGTTGGCACATCCTGATCCTACGTTGCCTTTTATACTAGAAGTTGATGCTTCTGAGACTGGAGTTGGCGCCCTTCTGTCTCAACGTCCTAACTCTGAGAGTGCTATGCATCTGTGTGGCTACTTTTCCAAGAAATTGTCACCTGCTGAGTGCAATTACGAGATTGGTGACAGAGAGCTGTTGGCGATCATTTTAGCCCTGAAAGAATGGAGACATCTCCTTGAAGGTATCACTGTGCCAGTTCTCATTCTTACTGACCATAAGAATCTCACATTCTTGCCTGAGGCTAAGCGCCTCTCTCCCAGAAGGGCGCGATGGGCTCTTTTCTTGTCAAGTTTTAATTACATTGTCTCATTCTTACCCGTACGAAGAATGTAAGGGCTGATGCCTTCTCACGACAATTTTCCTCCACTTCCAAGTCGGAGTCGGTTCCGGTTCCTGTGATTCCTCCTGATCGTATCTTTGCTACAGTTCGTACCAGTCTTACTTCTCCTTTGGGTGACAAAATTCTTACTTCTCAGGTCCATGCTCCTCCTGAGAAACCTTGTGGCCGCTGCTTTGTCCCAGAGAGTCTCCGGACTGCCGTGCTCCAGACTTACCATTCTCCCAAGGCAGCTGGCCATCCTGGGAAGAATCAACTCATTTGGACCATTTCCCAACAATTCTTCTGGCCTAGTCTACGGGCTGATATAACTGCCTTCGTAGCTGCCCGTTCCATGTTTGCTCCGAGTAAGACTCCACAACACCTTCCAGTAGGCCTCCTACAACCCATACCCAATGGAGAGTGGCCCTGGACCCACCTGTCTATGGATTTCATTGTGGAGTTGCCTAACTCCCAAGGCAACACTGGTATCCTTTTGGCGGTTGATCGGTTCTCAAAGATGTATCATTGTATTCCACTTAAGAAGTCGCCTACCTCTAAGGACCTGGCTTCCATTTTTGCTCGGGAGATCTTTCGCTTACATGGGCTACCCAAGGTGATTGTCTCGGATAGGGGCAGTCGGTTTGTCTCCCGGTTCTGGCGAACCTTTTGTACACAGTTGGGAATTCAGCTTGCTTTCTCTTCTGCGTATCACCCACAGTCTAATGGGGCAGCAGAGCGAGCCAATCAGTCCTTGGAGCAATTCCTACATTGCTATATTCTGACCACCATAACAACTGGTCAGACCTATTACCATAGGCAGATTTTGCTCACAACAATGTCTTGAATTCTGCCTCCCGATTGTCTCCATTTATGGCGAATTATGGTTTCCAACCTTCCATGTTGCCTGACTCGTTTGTTCCGCAGAGTATTCCTGCGTTAGAGGAGCATCTCTGTGGTCTTCGTTCCACTTGGGTACAAGTCCAGGAGGCTTTGCGTCATGCTAATGAGAGGTACAGACTCCATGCTGACCACAGATGCCTGCCTGCGCCTTCCTACCAGGTTGGGGGCAGGGTCTGGCTGTCATCTCACAACCTCTGACTTCGTGTTCCCTCACTGAAGTTTGCACCCCGGTTTATTGGGCCTTTCCGTATCCTTCGCAGAATTAACCCAGTGGCTTACATGTTGGAGCTTCCTATTAGTATGCTTTGGTCTGCAACCGATTTACCACCTTGGTGCGATGTCCTCACCCTATACAGGTTGAGAACCATGAGGAGTATGAGGTACTATCCATTGTTGACTCCCGTAGGTTCCGTGGGCGCATACAGTACCTGGTGCATTCCACGATTTCCATAGATGTTTTCTCCTCAAGCCCGGTGGCCCTCCGAGGGAGAGGGGTCATTGAGGAGGGGGTACGGGGGTACTGTCAGGGCTGGCTTAGCCCTTCCTTCTCTGGGCTGGCTGCTCAGCTGTCGCTAATTGCCAGCTCTCATCTCTCTCCACAATTACCCAGCTGTTTCTGATCCTGCTCGTCTGACCTGCCTACTTAAAGCATTCCAGCTCACTTCATCTCTGCCTTCGCCCTGGTCACATCACAAAAAAACATCTCCTGCGTTCCTGTTTAAAGACTGGCTTGCTGACATACCTTATGGCTCCTTATCCTGCTTGCTGTTCCTCTACTTGGATCCCTGACTTCTGGCCTGGCTGATTACCCGATTTGGTTAAGAACTCTGGCCTGGCTGACTACTCGTTCCGGTTACTGGACTCTGGCTATGCTTTGACTACTCTTACTCTATTTACCTTTTTATTTTGTATTAATAAACAAGGGTGATTTCATTGTACTTCTGTCTCGGTCTGGTTCATGGTTTCTGACACCCACAAAGTCACCTACATGTTTACCATATTGTAGCACCATTGAAGATATCACACATTGGTGTACCTTTGATATATGGACTTATTATCAGCACTGCACTATCTTTTTACATTTTATTGCACGGGATTTGAATGATTGACCCTGAGTGTACAGCAGCTTTTAAAAAAGGGTTAATACTATTGTGCTGGTTGTTTTTTCTTTATATTTAATGGTGGGGGTAACCTCTAGCAACCCATTTAGTGAGCCGTAAAGTGTGCAGTAACCTCTAGCAACCCAATCAGTGAACGGTAATGTGTGCAGTAACATCTAGCAACACAATCAGTGAGTGGTAATGTGTGCAGTAACCTCTAGCAACCCAATCATTGAGCAGCAATCTCTAGCAACCCAATCAGTGAACGGTAAGGGTGTGCAGTAATCTCTAGAAACCCAATTAGTGAGCGGTAATGGTATGCAGTAATCTCTAGCAACCCAATCAGTAAGTGGTAATGGGGTGCAATAACCTCTAGCAACCCAATTAGTGAGTGGTAATGGTGTGCAGTAACCTCTAGCAACCAATCAGTGAACAGCAATGATGGCAGTAACTTTTAGCAACCCAATCAGAGAGCTGTAATGTTGTCATTTACAGTCCAGGGTAGAAGTAAACAATTTTTTTTTTAAAGAAAATGATCAAAAAAAATATTTTTTTATCTTTGGCTTTTAAAGATAAAGAAGAGATTGGGGTCTTTTTGACCCCAGATCTCCATAAAGAGGACCTGTCATCCTTATTTCTATTACAAGGGATGTTTACATTACTTGAATAAGAATAAAAATGATCAAAAAAATTAAAGAGACAGTGTAAAAATTAAAAATTAAAAAAATAAGAAAATAAAATGTAAAGCACCTCCATCCCTCCGTGCTTGGGGCACATATTGTGTTTTTTTTATTTATTCATTAAAGTATATTTTTTCCAAAAACATGGCGTTTGAAAAACCGCTGCGCAAATAACGTGTGACAAAAAATTGCAATGATTGTCATTTTATTTCCTAGGGTGTCTGTTAAAAAAAATGTTATAAGTAACTTTCTAACAAAAAATATTGATTTAAACTTGTAAACAAAAAGTACCAGAAAAGACTTTGTCTTTAAGTGGATAATATATATTGATTTGGGTTGTTTGTCACCAAAGAAATGTAGCAGAATACATTTTGGCCTAAATTTAAATAAATTCATAAAAATGAAGAACAATAATTTATTTGCAAAATTGTATAACAGAAACAAAGAAAAACATTTTTTTTAATTCTCTGTCTTTCTTTCATTTTAATTTAAATAAAAACAGTGATTTACCACTTCAATACAGGGCACTTTTATCCCCTTCCTGCCCAGACCAATTTTCAGTGCTCCCCCACTTTGAATGACAATTGCGTGGTCGGGCTACACTGTATTCAAACTAAATTTTTATCATTTTTTTCACATAAATAGAGCTTTTTTTTGATGATATCTAATCACCAATGGGTTTTTTATTTTTTAGAATATAAGCGAAAAAAGAGCAAACATTAAAAAAAATAACTTTTTTAAATTTCTATTATAACATTTTACAAGTAATTTTTGTCCATAAATTTGGGCCAAAATTTATACTGCTACATATTTTTGATAAAAATAATCCAAATTAGTGTATATTATTTAGTCTCTGTCAAAGAATGGGTGGCAGACAGGTACTCTTTTATTACTGGGGCAATCGGGGCACAGTACTGCAAAAGGTTAACAGTTAACTCACTGTTCCTGCGATCTCTTCCTCACACTGGATCGACGTGTGAGGAGGAGATCCCAGTAACAGCTAGTTACTGGGGTTTGTTTATATTTGTGACTGGCTGTGATTAGCCACAGCCAGTCACATGGTAAAGAGACAATTTTATTGGCTCTTTACCCTGACTGAGGATGGACTGTGTCAGAGTGTCATTGGCTCCTGCTGCTGTCAATCACAGCCTGTGAGGAGAGAGTTGTGGGCAGGTCCGCACCACGCTCTGTATGTCTATGGGGGCACTCAGCAGGGGGGTGGAGCCAGGAACTTCAGTGGAGGAAGAGGAGGCTCAGGGCTACTCTGTGGAAAACCATTGCACAGAGCAGGTAAGTATAACAGGCTTGTTATTGAAAAACATATCTTTGAGGAGACATTAGTGGTTTATTGGACCCCTAAGTGGATCAAATGCAGGCAGTGCTTTAACAGCTTCTTTACTAGCCAGAGTCGCCAGGGTTTGTGAGCTCTGAACCCAGAAGTGCTTAGAGCTCAGCTCTTCCACTTTAATACTCTACATGGAGGATCTGTGAATGAATATAAAAATGGGAAAGTCCTGTTGCGCAACACTCTCGCTAGGAAAAAATGGGTATGAAATGTAGGAAGCTGCTCACATATAAAAGTGTTCTCTGCACTCTAAATCAAATTACAGGGGGTGTTTTATGTGGCGCTACCTAGATAAATACTATTAAAGTGATTAGACTAAAATAATAAATTTATAGATGAAAATTATAAGGAAAATTATGTGAATCTATTCAGCGTATCAAATAGTGAAAAATATTAATCAAGCTGCTAACGGCAATAAAGTGCATCGAATATCAATCTGCCCTAAATAATAAAGTGTATCAGCAGTATAAAAATAAATCTCAGTTGCAGAAATGCATGCAGCAGTGCAAATAGTGAAAAATCGCCTAGCATATTGCTGCCATAATTCTAAAGCAATTAATGAATGACAAGTGCTTAAAAATAAAAATCAAAATAAAATATACCAAAGATAATAGTACACTAAAAATAATAATATGCTAAAATTATATATATCTACATTAAACGCAAAATGCATGCAACAGTGTAAAATAGTGCAAAATCACATTACGGCAATATAAACAATAAAAAATATTCTGTGAACATTAAATATCCAGTGCACAGTGAAACCAGTGTATAAACAGTCCACTCCAAAAAATGTGCAGTCCGTTTACTGCTGTTAGCAGCTTGATTAATATTTTTCACTATTTGATACGCTGGATAGATTCACATAATTTTACTTATAATTTTCATCTATAAATTTATTATTTTAGTCTAATCACTTTAATAGTATTTATCTAGGTAGCGCCACATAAAACACCCCCCTGTAATCTGTGAATGAATGTTTTCTGATCTCCCACAGCTGTCCATCCTGACACTTATCATAATCATCCTGGACAATCAGGTTGGACATGTAAGCCCGGAACATATATCAGGAGAGGGCAGCACATTATAAACACCATTGAAGTGACTAGATAGATTTAAAGTGTTACTAAACCCACAACAGTAAAATCAGTCTGTATATGCAGCATAGCATGCTTGTTATACTCACTGTGGAACTTAAGGAGTTAATCCTCTGCATTGTATAAAAAGGCTGTTTTATCCTGTATGCATAGATCTTCCCCCTCCTGCACTGTCTATCTGGGGAAGGCCAGCTAATACAAGCAAAGTAGCCAGCCTGCACATACTCAGTTGTGTCTTTTATGGTGGAGAGAACAGTTACTTGTTCTCAGAGCTAGCCAGGCCACATGATATTGTCATCGCACTAGTGGGCGTGTATGCAGGCTGTAGTGGAAGTGTAGTGGAAATCTCCTCCTACCTGAACTCTCAGCCTAAATTGTGCATTTTATCATGTAGCCGTGGTATACAGATCATCCAAAAAGGTATATAGTGGCAGTATTTTAATGTAAAAAGAAGATTTGTGGGCACTGTGGGGGCAGGGGGAGGCAGATTAACTATTTTCATATTTCGGGGTTTAGTAACACTTTAACCCCACCCAAGTTGCTAAAAGCCAGAAGCTGGGAGTAAAAATGTAAACAAACATCAGAATATGTTTTTATTTCTCTCTCGTTTTCCTGTTTCCTGTGAGAGTATCACAGAAACAGGAAGCGAGGAAACATTTTCCCAATTAAATCACAGATTAAAATAAGAAACCATGCCAAGCAGGAAATGTAGGTCTTTCTCATTCCATCCAAAAGCGTATAACATTTGGATGGAATGAACTAGAATTAGGCTGAAATTAGGTTTCAATCTGTTATACTATACTTTTACTTAAATTATTGTAATTATCCATTCTTGAAGCATTGCCATTTTTAACAATAAAGAAATATCACAATCAGTGACCTGATTGTCAGAGGTTGTAGGAAAGTTGATCTGTTTTGAGATGTTTTTGCTAAGTAGCATGGACCATACACAATCTCAGCTTCAGGAACATGTGGTGATTGCTACTTTCCTGAACACTGTATAAACAGTGCCATACTTTAACTTGACTTCTTTAATTGTTGATCCTTACGGAGCTTATACATGTTACAATTACCTTTAAATTATTTTTTTTCAAAAGAATACATTTTCAACTAACATCTTATTCTGAATTTGTCAAATGCATCTGGCCATAACCATCAATTTGTCCTGAATCAACCTACATAAAAATAACTCTGTGACCCACAATGTTTTAGAGATACACTGTCTAGCAGGCCTGATTTAAAATGTTAATCAATTTGCAATGAAGGAGAGATTCAGACAGTGACAAAATGCATCCTCCGCTCCATATCCACATAGCAATTTGAACAAGCAGCTGTTTTGCTCTGATTACGGAAAGTAAAATAATCTTTCATAAACTGTCACTGCCTTTAAATGAAAGACAAAAGGAAAAAGAAAAGCATGAAAACACATGGCAGGGCCTCATCTTAATTTCTACATCAAAAATGTGACAACTGGTTTGGAAACTTCATTCTTGCAAGGCGAGAATTTGCGTTTGATTTACATTTTCTAAATAGTCTAAAATACAAGTGCCTCCAGCTAGTAGGCAGTTAAGTCTTCTACGTCCATCTCCTGAGTGCCACCTGCTAAGGTGAGCAGTCTGGTAAAGCCCAGACTCATAATGTATGGGTGGCCTTTTGTTTTATTCAGACAAAAGGAGAAATCCTCTGGATTACTTTAAGATATCATGTAACACACAAGATGGAGTTCCTATTATTCTCTTCTAAGACATATTGTGTTTCCCTTGGGCAGAGAAAAGAAAGTACAGACAATCTTTGGAGGGCAACTCCTATTAAAGTTTTATGCAAGTCTAAATGATTTGGCCTTAAACTACGTTTTTTTTTTTTTTTTTTTTTTTTTTTAGAAGTAGGGCCATTTTCTCAACAAATTTAGGCTGAACTAGATGGTTATCACTGATAATCCTGGGCTTAAATGCAGAGCCTCTAAATGGTTTCATTTAAACGAATGATGTTACTGTTTTTTTTAAGATTTTATTTCTTCTTTAAAACTGTCACCAAAGTTCCTCCCGGTGTACCTTTTTCTTTTCAGCCTTTGTGAAGGCATATTTAAATTCAACAAGTAATGAGGTCTTGTTTCTGTTTACATTTGTGTTACTGCAGTTTATTATATTGTTTATATGTTTTTAAATTACAAAATAATACACACACCATGATGTGTGAATGCATTATTTTCACTTGCATCATGATTATTATCTTTTTATCACCACTTATATTAGTTTAAATATACTCATTAACCTTACTATTTCAAAAATTAGAAAAGGTTGTAAAGTCTTTTGTGGAAATCTTATATGTGTTTATTGTATTAATCCATGATACCTTGCTAGACTTTTTAAATCATGCCACCAGGTATTAATTTTAAATAACTTTATAATTAAATAATTACAATGTTCATGATCCAAAACTGCAAACAGTACCTCATTGTTGAGGTTTCACTATGTGAAGACAATGCGATAAAACGAGCTGCCAACCTCCTGCTTACCCACAGAAACATACATATATTGTACCACAATACCTTATAATACTTAAAGGTTCTACAGACTCCAGTGCATGATGAAAGCGTAACTTTCTAGAAATGTCATAAATGTGTGTTTGATGATTAAATGTTCAAGACTTACCATTTTCTTTTACAGGGAAATATCTGTATTATGTTTTGTATTATTTCTGCTGTATAAAACATTATTATATTCTTGTTGACTGCTAAATAGAGAAATTGTTCCCTACCAAATTACAATAAAGCTTCTTATTTTAATATATGTGCTAACATGTTAAATTTAGTTCTTTAAACTGTCTAGTCCATTTGTCACTATTTATAGTGTTTTTTTTTGTTTTTTTATCATACAAAGTAATGTATTGAATAAAGTGGTACTTAATAATAGTAATTTAGTAATTAGTACTTAGTACTTAGTAAAATCCAGTATTTCAAAGGTTATAAAGTACACATAACTTATGTAAATAATATTTAAACAATTTGTTGAGCCTTAAATATAGTGACGTTCCACTTAACAAATAACATTTGTGAAATAACTAATTTCTAAAATGTTGCAAACATTTTTGTTTAATAAACAAGCTAACATACATGTAATAATGCTATTTTTTGGTTTATATATAGAACAGAACACAAAAAACGTTTTGTATTAAAAACACATTCTGAAGCCTAAGGGATTACTCAAAGAAAGAGAAAACACAATTATAGAGAACATTTTTACATAGCACTTTATTCTATTGAAGAATTGTTGATTCATCCAAAATGCCAAGACATATTCAAACATACTAGAAATGTGAGACTAAGGTTGTCAATGTTTTTATATTTTATTATTATTATTATTATTATTACTATTATTATTACAAATTAGCTCCCTTGCGGTAATAATGCCACTGTATGTAATTGTAGCTCAATATTGATAAAACATACTAATCTGTACCCCAGTATTAATAACATGCTAATATTTACTTTTATATGTTTAAAGTAAATTGTTAGCTACCCTTTTACTTTTAAAGTGAAGAATTTTATTTTTATACTTCAAATACAATCCTTTATATCCTGTTGAATGTAGTTGGATGTAGCTATTTTTAGGCAAAACTGTTTTTTAACAAACTTTTTCTAATCAAGAAAGTCTCTTTAAATAGCTACAGACCAAAATTAATATTACCAGAACACTTCTAAACAAATCTGAGAGTGTGTCAAATCCAGGTATTGCTCGGGTTATTTTAGATAATTGACTAATTGTAAACATTAATGAATGCTGCAGTTGCTGTTACTTAACAAACACATAGAAAGACAATTAAATGGTTTGACATGACATAAACAAATGACATAAACACAAAAAATACTGACACCACCTTCCTAAGGGCAACACCGGTGCTAGACCCTAACAAATATAACAACATTTTTAAGAAATTTGCCTATTCGCCCGAGTCACGCAAATCATTTAATACTGGTTTACATCACCACTAAAACACACAGCGATTACTATGAAGTTACATCAATAACGGGACCAATGATTTCTGACAATGGATATTATGACAGTAGCAGCTGTTTATGTGTGACTAGTGGATCAAGACATTCTCCCAGTGATCACACTGTAACCCATAACAAACTATTCTAAGCTAGAAAATGGCACATAAATAAAAAGCAAACTTAAAAAAATATATATATATTTGGATGGGCACAATTACAATAGAGTAAATGTGTGAAGTTGCATTTCTTATGTGTGCTTTCATTTTTTACAAATAAATTCAAAGCCACACAAGTAATCATTGCTAAAGCATATCAAACCTTATATTTGTAAAAAACTAGACAGTTTTTGCTATGGAAACAAACTGTGGATTTAAGTGATGATGATGGTTTTGCTTAAGGCTGTGGATATGTAATATACAGGTTGAAGCAAGAATAAGACTGACTGAAATATAAAAAGATAAACCTGAATGAGCAATTAGGAGAAACTCTCTACTACTACAGGCTACTGTAAGCGGATGTTTTAGAGACATATATTAAGCTTTGATGGTTGACAGTGATCTTTCTGAAACAGTCAAAGAGGAAATCATTCTGAAGTCCCAATAAAACAGAAGGAATATTAAGCATAAGTACTAAATATTTTAACTATAGTTGGCTAATTTTACATATAGTAGATGTTTATTGTATGTTTTAATACAAACTAAAAAATAATATCAACCGAAAAAGAGATTCAAATATATATATATATATTTTTTTACAATAAAAGACTTACTATGACTTACAGTCACTTATAAATAGTCACAGCATTCTGAAAAGTGCTGAAGGTACACACCTTGTTGAATAAGAAAGATCAAAGCAAATTTTCTCTACATTACTATGATGAACTACGTGGTGCATCAAAGAGCTCTAAATCACAGCATCTAGTAAAGATGAGCCTTAGTACAGAGCAGGCTACGGGGTCTTAAAGAAACTTGTCAAAATAGAAATACAGGAGATGGTACAGCTGGCTTATTTTTGAAGGCTCATGCTAGAGGGTTGTCCACATTCTGATTAGGGATGGGCAAATGGTTTGGCCTGAGTATAAGTTTGGGCCGAACTTTCGCTGTCGTTCAACCATTTGTTCGGCCCCCCAAACCGACCACAATGCAAGTCAAGGCCAATTTTTCACCACCTGTTTGACAGGTGCATATCATTCCATTTTTCTTTGCCTTCATCAAGAGCACCTCTATAGGATTACGGTGGGAAGGCGCCTCTGACACCCAAAGACCAATTTTTCTGCACCTCTTTGATAGGGTTAATATCATTGCAATTTTTTACAGCAAGGACAATTCTTGCTTTCATTAAGATTACCTCTATAGGGTTACGGTTGGAAGGTGCCACCGACACCCAAAGACCAATTTTTACGTACCCACTACATCTATACAAAGTCAAAGTGACACCAGAATGTATCCAAAAAATCTCTTATCTTGTTCCCAGTGCACTACATTGTGGCCTCATCGTACACACTGGCTCCCCAGCTGTTGCTGAGCAAAATAAAGGCAGCTTACAGGAAAGATGTAATTTTTTTGACTTGCAATTAATGCCGCAGCAGATTCTAGACATGGTACAGATGTGCCACTTTTCAGGTAGACTAAGGGGACCCCCCAAGCACTGTATTGGAAGGGATATTTCATTTTTAGGCTTCCACTTTAAACATCAAAAAATCACTGCTCATTTAAAAATTAAGTTTTTCACAAACTTTTTTTTATTAATCCCCCAGGGCAGGACCCGGACTCCTATAAGCGCTCTATGCCCAATTACTTGCATATAAGCCTTCAAAATAGGCACTTTTTATTTTTGATGTTCAGGTCCCATTGACATTAACCACTTAAGCCCGGACTATTTTCCAGCTAAAGGACCAAGCCCCTTTTTGCGATTCGGCACTGCATCGCTTTAACTGACAATTTTGCGGTTGTGCGACTTGGCACCGAAACAAAATTGACGTTCTTTTTTCCCACAAATAGAGCTTTCTTTTGGTGGTATTTGATTACCCCTGCGGTTTTTATTTTTTGCACTATAAACAAAAAAAGAGCGACAATTTTGAAAAAAAAACATTATTTTTTACATTTTGCTATAATAAATATCCCCCAAAAATATATAAAAAAACATTTTTTCCCTCAGTTTAGGCCGATACGTATTCTTCTACATATTTTTGGTAAAAAAAAATTGCAATAATCGTTTATTGATTGGTTTGCGCAAAAGTTATGGCGTCTACAAAATACAAAATAGGGGATAGTTTTATGGCATTTTTTATATTTTTTTACTAGTAATGGCAGCAATCAGCAATTCTTATTGTGACACACTTTTGGGACCTGTGGCATTAATACAGCAATCAGTGCAATAAAAAAGACACTGATTACTGTAAAAATGTCACTGGTAGTGAAGGGGTTAACCACTAGAGGGCAGTGTAGGGGTTAAGTTTGTGTGTGTTTTTTTAACGGTAGGGGACGTGGCTTGGCGTCTGATGTCACTGATCGTCTTTCCCTATAACAGGGAACAGACGATCAGTGACAGCCTCAGTAGGAAGCACGAGGGGAGGTTTGTTTACACTTACCTCTCCTCGTTCTTCGGATCTGTGACCCAATCGCAGGACTCCGGCGGCGATCGGGTCCACGGGTCCCACGGCCACGGTCACAGAGATCAGGACCGGATCACAAGTGTGCCACCGGTGACCCACGGCTGGGCATTTAAAGGGCAAAGTACCTGTACGTGCTTATGCCAAGCCGTGCCATTCTGAAGATGTACATCGGCGTGAGGCGGTCCTTAAGCGGTTAACCATTTTTGCTAGAAAATTACTTAGAACCCCCAAACATTATACATTTTTTTCTAACACCCTAGAGAATAAAATGGCAGTCATTGCAATACTTTCTGTCACACTGTATTTGCGCAGCGGTCTTACAAGCGCACTTTTTTGGGAAAAAATACACTTTTTTGTATAAAAAAATAAGACAACAGTAAAGTTAGCCCGATTTTTTTTTTTTTATGTTGTGAAAGATAATGTTATGCCAAGTAAAGTGATACCCAACATATCACGCTTCAAAATTACACCCGCTTGTGGAATGGCAACAAACTTAAAAATCTCCATAGGCGATTTGCCTATGCCCACATGCCGCTATCTGCTATCTGCAACTTTCTCCTGTGAGTCCAGGGCAGTTGGAAGACATATACACAGGGAGCAGGGCCTTGATGCCCTGGGTTCCCAGGTAATTGTTTGAATGGCAGATTGGCTTTGTCTGGGCACTATTTTTATAATCAAAAACTGTACTTCTGGTATACGGATAATTTGCTAAAGGTGTGAGAACAAGGAATTTTGCAGTCCCGAATATAAAATGTATTTTTATATTGTAGTTTAAAATGTATTCATCAACTGAGAGAAAGCACACATATGCATTGATTGTTGAAGACCACATACATATAACATGATTGGTTAAAGGATTGTATGGTGGTTTTGCATATTTCTTTCTATTATTGTCAGGGTATTTTACTTTTTTTCATGTTTTACCACTTGCAGACCACCCACCGTACATATACTGCGGCAGGACAGCCGCTCTGTACCAGATCATGTATCTAGTACGTGATCTGACACTTCCAGGTCTGGGGGCGGCAACCCGCTCCTGCTGCGATCACAGCAGGAGCCCAACGACAGGTACTGAGGACTCAATGTCTGCTCGGACCTGCTGATTATACAGTACACAAGCAGGACAGCAATCTGCCTATGTAAACAAGGCAGATTGCTGTTCTGTTAGAAGGGAAGGTATTATCCTGTGTTCTTACAAAGCAGTAACATGGTTCAATGCCTTTTCCTAGTTAAAGCATCTCTTACACAGTGAGAAAGCACAGGCTACGCACAAAGTTAACCCTTTAATCACCCCTGATGTTAACCCATTCCCAGCCAGTGTCATTAGTACAGGGACAGTGCATATTTTTTAGCACTGATCACTGTATTAGTGTCACTGGTCCCCAAAAGTGTCAGTTAGTGTCCGATCTGTCCACTGCAATATCGCAGACCCGCTATAAGTTGCCTATTACTGGCATTACTAGTAAAAATAAAAATATTGCATAGTTTGTAGATGCTATAACTTTTTCGCAAATTAACCAATATGTGCTTATTGGGATTTTTTTTTTACCAAAAACAGACAGCAGAATACATATTGGAATAAACTGATGAAGAAATTAAATTTTAACATTTTTTTTATTGGGCATGTTTTATAGCAGGAAGTAAAAAATATTGTTTGTTTTTTTTTCCAAAATTGTCTGCATTTTTTTGTTTATAGCACAAAAAATAAAAACCACAGAGGTGATCAAATACATTTTTTTTAAGTACAGTGTCGCACGACTGCGCAATTGTCAGTTAAAGTAATGCAGTGCCGTATCGCAAAAAATGGCCTGGTCATGAAGGACGCTAAATATTCCGGAGGTCAAGTGGTTAATATGAAATATTTATTCTAATAGTGCAGCGTTGTCTCAAAAAACATATATCACTTGTGCAATTGCCTATATTATTAACCAGTCTTATGTGAACTATTAAATATGTGCTTTAAGAAATTTCCGATATATACCCTGTATAGTTCATATATGTATATTTAAATCTTGATTGTTGTGAACTTCAGTCCTTATGTACAAAAACACTACTGTGCTCCTCTGCTCTTCAACAGATTACCCTTAATTGTACACACCGTCACCAGCTGCAATGCCTGCTCACCTCAAAATTTAGTTAAATTAACTCATAAATTGTCTTTCTTTCACTCTGCTGTGGTTTCTCTCCTCTATACCAGAACAACTGCTCTCTCGATTCAACAAGCTCCCGGGTGATTTCAGATGGATACAGTTAATAATCTCTCATGTATAAATTCCTTCTATACTCTCCTTCCTTTACTCCAGGGACTACGCTCTGCTATTCATCTGATAGATGGCTCCGTAGTAACATGCAATCATAAACAAGACTACATAGTGCTCTCTGTATGCATATTTATTAAAATAGCCTTAATATGGGAAAACGTAAGATAGCCTTTAAAAATTTTCATATACAGAGGATTAATTCTCAAGCCTGCTTGCTCACCACTGAAACTCTCTCACAGTGGCTGCATGACGTCACAGCCTTGGCACCTCCCCTCTATACATGTATCGCCCCCTGTTTGGGTTAACCCGAGCCCTTAAATACTTCTTTGTTGCCTAAGCAACCTATCAGGCCTCACCATGGCTGTCTGAAGTGATTGTGTGCACGCCTACTTCCTGTGGACCACGGAAGACAGATCTCCCTTAACCTTATCAAGCCATGTAAAATACATTGTTAGCCATCTAACAATGTATTTTAAAGGGGAGGACATGTATCTATATGCCTTCAACATCCAGTGCTCCCTCATCCTGGTACTGAACAGAACCATCCCTGCTTAGCTACCGAAAAAAAAACAGTAGTGTCTGCCTTATATATTTTAATATATAACTTATCAATCTCTCCTAAAAATGTTGCACTAAAATATTTATTTATTTATTAGCACTTTATTTATAGGAATTGGTGGCACTGATTGTTACACACATCTCTTAATATGAAATATTGCCAATTAATATTTTATATACCAATTTTCAGTCAGCAGATGGAGTTCTAGCCTGCTTTTGACATGTTTCATTGCTTATCTACTTTGCTAAACTAAGCATCTTGGTAAAACAGCCTAGAAGCTCAAGCTGAAATTCACATGGAGATGTAAATGAGTCAAAGCAGTGGTTTATTCCTCTTTCACCACACAATTGTGCGTAAATAACGACAGAGGTAAACAAAGCAGAATGCAGAGCAACTTCAGCTTTGCTCTAAATTTTTACAACCCATAGTGCTCTGGGGTACCATTGTGGCACCCCATATTAAATGTTTTACATTTATTTAGAAAGCATCAGCACTTAACATACTGTTTATAAGGTCTTCACATTTGCCTGACATCTAATTAATGGTATATTATCACACTCCAAAGACATGCTGGTAGGTTAATTGGCTCCTGTCTAAATTGGCCCTAGTATGTATGTATGAATGTGGGTTAGGGACCTTGGCTTGTAATCTCCTTGAGGGCAGGAACTGATGTGAATGTACAGTATATATGTGTAAAGTGATGCATAAATTGACGGCTCCATATAAGTACCTAAATAAATAAATAAGATAAATTATAATAACAAGAAAAGCTTTATTACCATTATTAAGAGATAACTTAATAACTGCAGAAACATTTACATATGTAAAGCAAGAAGCATGGGGCACAAATAGAAAATTTTGAACCAATATGATAAACTCCATTGTAAATTTAAACTTTTTTTTATCTTTTGGCAATTCGAGTTATGTGTGGAAAAGAAGTATTCCTGTGCCACGTCAGGGAAATAGAGGGAGATAGGGTACTGCTGCACACACTGAAAGGGAAATATCTGAACCCCGGGGGAATAATGAGTAAGAAAGGTAGTGGTGCGCTGTACACAAGGAGGATATATCTATTGATAAAAGCAGTATATAAAATTCGCAATGGGGGGATATCCAGTAAACAATACAGGTCTGGGTATGTCTATGTGACTAGTTTAAACAGCAACACTCATTTCTACTAATAGTCCACAACATAAATACATAAAATAGTGAAAATTCATATAAAATCCAAAAGTACAACGTGTTGCGATCCTGTAGTCGCATAAAAGTGCAAATATTCCAATGTGCCACTGTGGCTGATAAAACAATAATGTTCGTTGCTATTAGTGTAAAATCTACAACATAAAACCGTGAAATAATATAAAAACAAGAAAAAAGAAAAAAACACAATATAACATTCAAAAGTGCAGCGTGTTGCGATCCTAAAATCGCATAAAGTGCAGGTGTTCTGCTGTGGTGCACATAGGCAAACCTTCAAACATAAATAATAATTAAGTGACAAAAAATATAAGTGTATCAGACAAAAAGTCAGTTTTCAGTGCAAAGTGCTGCGATTATTCTCAAAATCGCATAGGATGTGACTTTTTCAACAAGATATACGATGGGGAGCTGTTGCAATGGGAAGGGCAGTGGTGCTGGTGGAAGGGGATATGGCCTTGGTGATCCCGTATATACCAGTAATGGATGTCCCCTTACCTTACCGCTGTAAGGTAACAGCGTATATATATATATAGAGAGAGCTTTTTGGGAACCTTTAGCGGAATTTTCCTTTTAATGTGGGGTGCCCAGGTCCTGACCAATGATATGGTCCCCATCCTCTGCTCCCTCTGCGATGGCAAGATAAGGTCGGCATGGACGATGAATTAACGTGACCCGTGACGAACACGCGTCGGGGACACAGCAACCAGGAAGAGACGTAGACCGAGCCCGCAGCTCGTTTATACACTGCTTGTACAGACTGTTTGTTTGTGAGTATTTTTAAACTGTTTTAATAACAATGAACCTGTTGAAGCACTTTACACTATGGAGTATTCTTCCTCCATCTCTGCTTAAACCCATGTATATGCCATACCACTGAGGAACCCTGACTGCAATACCACAGAGGAAACCCCCTTAAAGGGACCATATCATTGGTCAGGACCTGGGCACCCCACATTAAAAGGAAAATTCCGCTAAAGGTTCCCAAAAAGCTCTCTATATATATATACGCTGTTACCTTACAGCGGTAAGATAAGGGGACATCCATAGATAGCGTGTCACACCGCCCAACGCGTTTCGTGAAATATCACGTCGTCTCGGGGCTCGGGTGACGCGCCATTATGCCTCATTTATATAGTGTCCTATGGCCCAAGCCTCCTCCTTCATGGAAAGCTGCGGCCTCACTGTCGGTCCCGTGGCGGAAGTGACGCACGTGCGTCATGACTCGCCAGCCAATCATTTCACCACCAGGTCCGATCAGCCTATAGTCGCTGGTCCACCGCTCGTCGAAAGTGGGAACCAAGCCTCGCTTACGATGTTATGTGGGAAGCATTATCCTCACACTCGTGAGGGCGGAAGTAACGCACCAGAAGGTATCTCCGCCCTCACTGTCAACGTGACTACATCGGAGCAGCCAACCAATCCGTGGTGGCGCAATGATGTAGATGCAGATAGAATTATGGATGTGGATAGAGTGAGAACCAAGCCTCACTTTCGATCTTCACTCCCTATATAGAACCTACAGGGCAGAAGAGAGGTAAAAGAAAAAAGAAAAAAGAAAAAATTAGACTCACTCTCAGATTTAACCCAAGCCACCCACCGTCCTCACCTCAATGAGCACAATTCTATTTAAAAAAACGGGGGGATGATATTTAATCCGAACCAAAAGTCAGTGAATGTCAGAGGGCACAATTAAAAGCACCATTAAGGAGGAGGCTTGTACCGGCAGACTGTCCTAATAAACATTACTCATAATGTCCTATAACAGGTTATACACAGCACATTTATAACGCCTCATAAGTATATTTGTATAAAGATAATTTTACAAAAAGCTTTTGCGGTAACATCACCAAAATAAACTTTTACAGCGGCATCACTATAATAAACATAAAAAATTATAAAAAATTATAAAAATTGTTTTACATTAAAACCAAATAGGATCAGTGGTTGGACAGAGGTTACAAGTATATATTGGAATATCTAAAATGTCACCCATCAACCAAAGTGAATACACCCTCCATCGGGGTCACACACTAAAATGTTATTCCTTACTCTATTATTCTCCACAGAGATATAATATAAAGGACCATAGTATTACAGTTAACTCACAATGGAGAGAAATCTCCACAAGAACCTCTAGTGAGGAGTATAAGCTTACAAACTCTCAACTGCACTAAGCATTGTTTATAAATGCGTTTACATCAATATCGACGTTCATCCCAAAAGGGGCATATGTTTTTAATCTGTGGATCCATGACATCTCTAAACGGGAGATATCCCTTACTAGTGACCCTCCCCTCCAATGTGGTCTATACTTGTCTATTCCCATATAAAGGGTATTGGAGGGGTCCCTATCGTGTACCTCATCGTAATGTCTAGAAACTGGGTGCTTGTCAAAGCCCCGTTTAATATTACCAATATGTTCATTTAATCTGACTTTTAAGGCCCTCTTGGTCCTCCCCACGTATTGGAGCCCGCAGGGACACTGGATGAGATATACTACTGCCACAGAGGAGCAGGTTATAAAAGGCTCCACCTCATATGATTTATGTGTACTCGTGGAGGAAAATTCACAGATTTTGGAATTTTTGTTCACATTCAGTGTACACACCTGACAGTTTTAGCATCTGTAGAACCCTGTTAGATTCTGAAAAAAACACCTATTAATCTTCGGGGGATTTTGTACACTCGGGGCAACCTTACTACCTAATGTGGGTACCCCCCTGAAGATGACCCTAGGATTTTCAGGTAAGACTGGACCCAAAACCTGATCATTGGTCAATACGTGCCAATGCTTGCGAATTAATTGCTTAACTCTCCGGTGTTGCATCGAGAATGTGGTCACAAAAGGCAATAACGCCCTTCTGCCAATAATGTCAACCTGTCTTTGTTTCGTGCTGTATTCACCGCCTCAATCAAGGTTTCTGTCTCATATCCTTTCTCCTTGAATCTCTGAGATAATGCCGCGGCTTGCTCATCAAACGTAGCGATGTCAGTACAGTTCCTCCTGAGGCGCATATATTGCCCCAAGGGAACTGATTTCAACCATGAGGCATGATGGCAACTTCCTATAGGAATATAGGAATTTCTATCTGTTGGCTTAAAAAACGTTGATGTAACAAAAGTGTAATTCACCACTTTGATGTTTAAATCCAAAAAATTAACCTCCTCCATACTGGCTTCATAGTTCAATCTAATGCCTCTATTGTTCTTATTCAACATTTCCATATAATTATGTAAATCCAGCTCCTCCCCATCCCATAGGAGGAGGACGTCGTCGATATAGCGTGCCCACAACGCTACCTCAGATCGCCTTGAGGAATCAACCACGTCTTCCTCCCACTTGGCCATGAACAGGTTGGCCAAACTGGGGGCGTACTTAGCCCCCATGGCCACACCCTTATCCTGGCGGAAGAACTGGTTATCGAACCAGAAGTAATTATGTCCTGCGGCAAATTCTAGGAGTTCCAAAATGAAGTCTATTTGTGTCTGAGTTAGACCTGAGCCTCTCTCCAAATAAAGTCTAACCGTCTCAAACCCCAATTCGTGGGGGATGATAGTGTACAGTGACGTTACATTAGCGGTCACAAGCCAAAGGCCTTCCTTCGGTTTGATCTTACTCAGCATGTTAATAATTTGTTTTGTGTCTTTCACATAAGAAGGGATCTTTTGCACCAACGGTTGGAGAAAATTGTCAATGTATTTGCCCACCCGGGACATCACTGAGTCAATACCACTGACTATCGGACGCCCCGGGGGGCAAGTGGCATTTTTATGTAATTTTGGGAGATAATAGATAACCTGTGTGCGCGGGGCAACCGGTACTAAAAATAGTTTTTCTCTATCAGTGAGGATTCCTTTCCGAAACCCCCCATCAACAATTTTCACCAACTCCTTGTATTTTATTACAGGGTACCTATTAATTACTGTGTAGGTTTCGCCATCGTCTACAATCCGATGCATTTCTTTTAGGTAATCACATCTGTCCAAAACCACAATTCCTCCTCCCTTGTCTGCTGGCCTAATTACAAGGGATTTGTTGTTACATAAGGTATCCAAACCTTTTTGTAAATCTCCTTGCATCCTCACTTTTTTTATTTCGATTTTCTCCAAATCTCGTAATACCACGTCCCTAAAAACTCTAATGCTGGGAGCCAGAGGTCCTGGGGGATTAAATAGTGACGCATTAGAGAGACCAGAATGTTTAAATTCTGATCTCGTTCCATGAATGTCTGTAATGGGATTCCCCAACATGTATCTTTTGATACTCAGTCTCCGCACGTACTTATGGACATCCATGTAGGTCTGGAATTTGTTCAGGCCCTTAGGCGGAGCAAATTTCAGACCCTTATCCAGGATTCGTTGCTCTGAGTCAGTGAGTACCTGCGTGCTAAGATTAAAAATCCCTTTACCGAGGATCTTTTTCGCTTTTGCTGACTGTAAGCGCCTCCCCCCTCGGACTCCTCTCTTTGTTCCACGGGCCTTTTCAGGCCTCTGTTGTCTAAGGGAAAATCCCATCCCTGGCTCGCCCTGTTACCATGGTTGTACTGCGAGAAATCCTGTCCGGAGCCGTAGCCTGTCTGGTATGGTCTATTTGAGTTGTATTCTTGCTGGTAATTACCGCCATTATGTCTCCATGCATTAGGTGTTTCAAAATCAGATAACGGGAGAAAGCGGTTTTGTGTTGGTATATCATAGTCCTGATTTCTCTTATCTCTACTATGATATATGGACCTCTCCTGATCAAAGCCCTGGATGGAACCCCATGGTTCATACCCCCCTGATTTCTGATTGTAGGGTGCTCTCTGGTTGTTATTTCGGGAGAAATCTCTCTTGTTGTTCTTAAAACCTTTCTTAAATCCCTTCGCCGGGGTTCCCCCTGGAGGCCGTTGTGGGAACTGGCCAGGGTTACCTTGTTTGAAGGTTTGCCTATGTGCACCACAGCAGAACACCTGCACTTTATGTGATTTTAGGATCGCAACACGCTGCACTTTTGAATGTTATATTGTGTTTTTTTCTTTTTTCTTGTTTTTATATTATTTCACGGTTTTATGTTGTAGATTTTACACTAATAGCAACGAACATTATTGTTTTATCAGCCACAGCGGCACATTGGAATATTTGCACTTTTATGCGACTACAGGATCGCAACACGTTGCACTTTTGGATTTTATATGAATTTTCACTATTTTATGTATTTATGTTGTGGACTATTAGTAGAAATGAGTGTTGCTGTTTAAACTAGTCACAATTCGAGTTATGTGCCTCCAGCTTTTGATCCTTACCCCCTTTAGATCAGCTAATGTAGATTGTAGGTTAGTGATGCAAAAAAGGAGGCGATGGACAAAAAAAGAATGTGGTAGGGAGGAAGAGGACGACAAATGAGAAAGAACATGAAGAAAAGGTTGAGAAGAGAGGAATCTAAATTGAGCAAAATATATTGCTCAAAAAAGATAGCAATAAAGTTACGTTATGCTGCTTCACTTTGGATGTGCATGTTTAATCTGGGGCTTCCAAATCGCTAGTGGAAGTTACTGTATTTTTGAAAATTATGAAAGCTTTGCAGGATAGTGAATGAATCTGATCACTTTTACCAGGTCCATGCTACTGTTTTAATACAAGAAGCAAGATCAAAAGGGATGTTGCCTTTGTTGTCTGGTTCTGGATGATAACATATGCAGGCCAAGATCTGATATTAAAATAATCAATTTATAACCATATGAACATTGTATATAAAGAAACATAAATATAAAATATATGCAATAGATAAGAATCTTTATAAATTCAACAGAAACAGGAATTAGGATACCCCATGTCTGTGTATGCAAATTGTGCAGGAACCAAAGGTAAATGGCAAGACAGGAAAAAGATACACAGCCAGGGTCAAGGAACAAGCCAGGTCAGCAATCAAGAAGGGTATACAGGATAAACCGGGATACAGGACATAGCTGAATATCAGTCTGCAAAGAGTAGGAGACTGAGCTCCTTTTAAAAAGCCTGTCTATAGTCCATATATTATATATAATACAGAGAATATATAGTGCAGTCCATATTGTATATATAATACAGTTCAGTGTATATAGTGCAGTCTGTATAGTAGATATATTGCAGTTCAGAGTATATAGTGCAGTCTATATAGTATATATAATACAGTTCAGAGTATATCGTGCCATCAGTGTAGTATATATAATACACTGCCGAGTATATAGTACAGTGAGTGTAGTATATATAATACACTGCCGAGTATATGGTGCAGTCAGTGTAGTATATATAATACAGTGGAGAATATATGGTGCAGTCAGTGTAGTATATATAATACAGTGGAGAATATATAGTGCAATCAGTGTAGTATATATAATACAGTGCAGTGTATATAGTGCAGTGCAGAGTATGTAATACTATATAATAGTGCAGAGTATATAATAGTTTATTGAAGTGATTAAGGGGAACCCTATGACAGAATTAAGAAAAACGGCATGGTGTCCCCGCTCCCAAAATCCATACCAGGCCATTTCCTTTAGAAATATCATTTTGCTGCGGCACTGTTCTATACATCACACAGATGCGCTACTTTACAGGCAGACTAAGGGGACCCCCCCCCCGGCAGGAAAGGAATATTTCATTTTTATTGTTTCACTTTAAGCATTATTGAAATCACTGCTCCTGAAAAAAACTGTTGTTTTAAAAGCTAGGGCAGTACACGGGTCCCCATACACTTTTTATGGCAATAACTTGCATATAAGCCTTTAAAATTAGCACTTTTTATTTTTCATATTCGTGTCCCTTAGACTTTAATAGGGTTCACATGTTCGCTAGAACTTGTAGCCTGTTCGCATGTTCTGGTGCGAACTGAACCAGGAGTGTTCGACCCATCCCTACTGCTGACCTTAGATATGTATGTTTTGAAAAAAGAAACTGATCTTATTACTAGGGAAGAATGCTAGAAAACCTTTGTATTTGAGACTTTATGACTAAGGCCTCTTTCACACGGGGCGGATCAGTAATGATCCACCCCGTGAAGATCCGCTCGCTCAGCGGGGATCGCTCCGTTGTCCCCGCTGAGCCGGCTGCGCAGGGACCGCCCTGTCAGATCTCCGCTCTCCTCTATGGGGATCGGACGAGCACGGACCATGTGTCCGTGTTCGTCCGATCTGCTCTGCAGACGGATAGAAAAATAGGATTTTCCTCCGTCTGCAGAATCGGACTGTTGCGGAGGCGGACGAAATTGGGTGTCTGCGGATGCTCATCCGCAGACACCCGCTATCCCATAGGGATGAATGTATGTCCGTATTTCATCCGCAAACGGATGGATGAAATACGGACATACCATCCGCATGTGTGAAAGGGGCCTAATGCAATGAATATTTATAGAATATTTGTATTTGAGACTTTGATGACTATTGCAGCAACATTTATAGAACACCAATGCTCAGATCTCAGATTTAATAGGTGTTCTAATTCCTCTCTACTCACACTATCCAATACAAAAAAAAATTGCCTTTACTTACACTTTATGTCATTATCTGTGCCTTACTACTCTCTAACCTAAATTTAGTCCTTCAAACTTAAACACTCCTCATAACAGTTAACATTTGCCTAAAAATGTATCCAAAGCCATTGTTTCAATTTTGGAGTTGAGGGGTTAGATCCCATTTTTTGATTTTTATTGCTGTCCATGTCCCATCTTCACATTTAAACAATTTCCTTTCACTCTCTGTTAGGGCTGGACTATCATACCAGCCCAACATCATAACGTCATTATTTCCTTGTTCATGAAAGGGAAAGCCATGCATTTTAAATCACATTTGAAGAGTGTATTATATATATACATAGAAGGCGAATATGAAAGCACATAGGGCTATATATATATATATATATATATATATATATATATATATATATATATATATATATATATATATATATATATATATATATACCCTGTTTCCCCTAAAATAAGACCTAGCATGAGTGTCGGTGATGGCTGCAATATAAGCCCTACCCCCCAAATAAACCCCATCCTCTTTCCCCAAAAATAAGCCATACCCTGAGAATAAGACATAGAAGGACTTTAACTAGGGCTTATTTGGGGGGTAGGGCTTATATTGCAGCCATCGTCGATAATCACGCTAGGTCTTATTTTAGGGGAAACAGGGTATATATATATATATATATATATATATATATATATATATATATATATACATATATATCTATATAATAAGCAAATTCCAAGGGTCACCCCAGGAACGTGGGGGGACTCCGGTTTCCAGAGACCACCTTCCGCAGAAAGAATGGGGGGATTACTGATATAAGGGCGATATAAGGGAATTACTGATATAAGGGGGAACCTTTATATCAGTGCCCCCGCAGGCATGGTACAAGAGATGGATAGAGACTGAGGACATCATATTAAAGATGGTCAGAGACTGCAGATATAGTACAAGAGATGACCAGAGACTGCAGACATGATACAAGAGATCAATTGTGCCCATCAAAGCGGCCTTGCTTTACCCATCAGTGCAGATTTGCCGTACCCATCAATGCAGTCCTGCCATGCCCAACAATGCAGCCTCGCCATGCCCATCAATGCAGCCTCACTGTGCTCATCAATGCAATGTCTATAGGACACAAACATGAATAATCAAAAGTGATAATTTTAAAGGCTTATATGCAAGTTATTGTCATAAAAAGTGTTTGGGGGCCTGGGTCCTGCCCCAGGGAACATGTATCAATGCAAAAAAAAGTTTTAAAAACAGAAATTTTTTCAGGAGTAGTGATTTTAATACTGCTTAATAAGTGAAACAATAAAAGTGAAATATTCCTTTAAATTTCGGTGCCTGGGGGGTGTCTATAGTATGCCTGTAAAGTGGTGCATGTTTCCCGTGTTTAGAACAGTGCAAGAGCAAAATTACATTTCTAAAGGAAAAAAAGTCATTTAAAAGTACTTGCTGCTATAATGAATTGTCGGTCCCGGCAATACACATAAAGTCATTGAAAAAACGGCATGGGATACCTCCACAGTCCATTACCAGGCCCTTTGGGTCTGGCTTGAATATTAAGGGATTAAACCAAAAAAAAATTGCGTGGGGGTCCCCCAAATTCCATACCAGGCCCTTCAGGTCTGGTATGGATATTAAGGGAAACTCCGCCTCAGAATTAAAAAAATGGAGTAGGGTCCCCCTAAAAATCCATACCAGACCCTTCAGGTCTGGTATGGATTTTAAGGGGAACCCGCTCCAAAATTTTTAAAAAATGGTGTGGAGGTCCCCCAAAAAATCCATACCAGACCCTTATCTGAGCACGCAACCTGGCCAGCCTCCCCCTGTATGAAATGGTACCTGGGGCGTCAAAGGGGAGCGGGCCACCCATTTACGTAACCGGGTGGCCCCGCCCCCTCTGACTACGGGGAAGCCTTTGGGAAGTCCCCGTGCGTCAGAGGGGGGTGGGGTCACCCGGGAATGTCACATATGGCCCCGCCTTCAGTTATAAAAGAACTGTCAATGTGAAGACGCTCATACGACTGGTGACTCCCATGGAGGCGGGTTGGTCACGTTCTTTTTTTTTCTTTTTCCGGCCAATCGTCAGAGCAAGAGAAGAAGAAGACCCCCACAACCACCAGGCAAGGGTTGTGGGGATGAGTCCCCACAACAAGGTGCTGCGGGGAGAAACCCCACAACACCCTTCCCATGTTGAGGGCATGTGGCATGGTACAGTTCAGAGGGGGCGCTCTCTCGCCCCCCCTCTTTTCCTGCAGTCTGCCAGGTTG
This sequence comes from Lithobates pipiens, assembly GCF_037356315.1. Classification (NCBI taxonomy): domain Eukaryota; kingdom Metazoa; phylum Chordata; class Amphibia; order Anura; family Ranidae; genus Lithobates; species Lithobates pipiens. Next base: position 285,701,285 of record NW_027507718.1, on the reverse strand, counting down.
CGTGCTCGGATAAGGGTCTGATATGGATTCTTGGGGGGACCCCCACGTGTTAAAAAAAAAAATTGGCGCAGGGTTTCCCTTAAAATCCATACCAGACCTGAAGGGGTGTCAGGGGGGATATGGGGTCACCCATTTAAGTAACCAAGTGGCCCCGCCCCCTCTGACTATGGGGAAGCCATTGGGAAGTCCCCGTGTGTCAGAGGGGGCGGGGTCACCCAGAAACATCATGGTGTGGCCCTGCTCTCAGTTATAAAAGAATTGTCAAAGCAAAGATGCGTCTTATGGCGGGTGCCTCCCATGGAGGCGGGTCATTCGTGGTTTTTTTTTCTTCTTTTTCAGGCCATCGGTAGACTGGCAGAAATTGAGAAATTTTGGCATTTATATTGAAACTATGACCGATCATGCCAAACAAAATTATTTTATTTAAGTATATTAATCACATGAAGCCATTTATTATCACCTAGTTTTTGTTGGATCCTTTTTAAATCATAATGATAACAGAAATCACCCAAATGGCCCTGATAAAAAGTTTACATACTCTGGAATGTTTTGCCTTGGTAGAGACACAGAAGGTGGCACACACAGGTTAAAATGGCACTAAAGGTTAATTTCTGTGGCTTTTTAAATCACAATTAGTGTCTGTGTATAAATAGTCAAAAGAGTTTGTTAGCTCTCACTTGGATGCCCTAAACAAGCTAGACGCTGAGCCATGAGGAGGTAATGGAACTTTATAAAGACAGAAAAGGATATAAAAATATACCAAAAGCCTTGAATATGCCAGTCACTACTGTTTAATCCCTTATTAAGAACTGGAAAATGCGGGGCTCTTCTGATAAGCCAAGGTCAGGTAAACTAAGAAAGATTGCAGTCACAACTGGCTGAAGAATTGCCCGGGATACAAAGAAAAACCCACAGGTAACCTCAGGAGAAATACAGGCTGCTCTCCAAAAATATGGTGTGGTTGTTTTTAAGGAGCACAATTCAATGATACTTGAACAAAAAAGAGCTGCATGGTTGGAAGAAGCCTTTACTGCGCCAATGCCACAAAAAAGCCCAATGAGGCAAGTTGAGGTGTTGTTGGGCATATTGTAACCAGGCTTTTTTGTGGAACTTGTACAGTATTGGTTTCTTTCTGGCAACTTGACCATGAAGCTCTTTTTTTGTTCAAGTATCATTGAATTGTGCTCCTTAAAAACAGCTACACCGTCTTTTTGGAGAGCAGCCTGTGTTTCTCCTGAGGTTACCTTTGGGTTTTTCTTTGTATCCCGAACAATTCCTGTGGCAGTTGTGGCTGAAATCTTTCTAGATCTGCCTGACCTTGGCTTGTTATCAAGAGATCCTCAAATTTTCCACTTCTTATTAAATGATTGAACAGTACTGATGCATATTCAAGGCTTTGGATATCTTTTTATATCCTTGTCTATCTTTGTAAAGTTTTATTACCTTGTTACACAGGTATTTTAAATGTTCTTTTCTACCTCCTCATGGCTCAGTGTCTAGCCTGCTTAGGGCATCCAAGTGAGAGCTAACAAACGCATTGACTATTTATCACAGACACTAATTATGATTTAGAAAGCCACAAATGTGAAAAATTAACCTTTATTGCCATTTTAACCTGTGTGTGCCACCTTCTGTGTCTGCACCAAGGCCAAACATTCCATGGTATGTAAACTTTTGTATTATGGCCATTTGGGTGATTTCTGTTATCATTATAATTTAAAAAGGATCCAAAAAAAACTATGTGATAATAAATGGCTTCATGTATCCCTAAATCAAAGACAGTTTTTTGGCATGATCAGTCATATTTTCAATATAAATGCCCACATTTCACAATTTCTGCCCGGGTATGCAAACTTTTGAGCACAACTGTATATATATATATATATATATATATATATATATATATATATATATATATATATATATATATATATATATATATATATATATATATATATACGGATATTGTCAATGACATCTAGCAAAAATTATAATCTATCTGGGTAAGGGTAATGGGTAAGGAATTTCCCATGCTTAAAGCATCATGCACATGCCAAGCCCCACTGTCATCAGCCTGTAAAACTCTATGAGAGGCTAAAAGCATAAAACCTTATGTAACTGGATGGGGCTAGATGATGCACCCAGTGGTACTAATGTTTAGAACAGTATGTGCCCAGGGACGAATGCCCGGAAATCGAGAAGTCTTTATTTCTTGCATTCATCCTCTAAACAATAGAACTGAAGAATTCATAAATAAAATGATCCTAAAGCCATTTAGCTCAATATAGGCTTTGGTACAGGCCACAGACAAAATATTGGCTTCTTCCTTGTAGTGCAGTAACTTCAGGATAAAGGGTTGAGGTGTTTTACCTTGAGGTAGGGATCCTGTTTGTTTGCTCTACCATGAAAAAAGGGGTGAAGCTAGCTTTTTTAAACACCTCCAGTAGTCATATAATGTATTCCGTGTTTTTTTTCCCCACTCTACTCGTTCAGACAGACCGGAAATTCCCACACTGTTGTGACTGGGTCTATTTTTCATATTTTCTGTAAGGAGATCATAGTTTTCTAATGAAGAGTTCAGTAGGCTTCTTGCAGCCCTCCAGGGCAACAATAAGCTATGTCTCTCTGTTATTATATTTGGTGGTAGTTTTATGGAGCAAGCCCTTGGCTGGGGTGCACTCAAAGCACTCAAACTTACTTGTCACATACTTGCTCCTGTTCTTCTGTGAGTGCCGTGGCTGTGGACTGAAGCCATCTTGGAGAGTTCTGTTAAGTGTGGTCTAATCTTTCCAGGATGAATTGCTCTTTGTGCCTGTTGCCATAGAAGTCAGTAATAGCTTGTTTTAAATCCTATTTACTGCTTGTTGAAAGTTAAAAAAACACTTCTGATGTTTACTGTTATGCATTGTTTAAAACTGTTTCAGGTACAGCACCTTTAGTGTACATTTACTGGGTTACTAAGAATGTCTGCCAAGTAGTTGCACAGCCAGATAACGTAAAAATCAGAACTTTCTTCAAGGTTAAATTCAAAGTTCGTTCACTAAACATTGTGAATCTTTTACTAGCTTTCTATAAGATAAGAGTCTCCTATGATAACTTCTGAAATATTACTGTGGTTAACAGTTCCTCTTAGCTAAAGTAAGCCTGTAACTTATCTGCGTCTTGTGCCCAAATTGAATAAAACAGAACGAAAAGCCATAGACATCTTCTAGTGATTATTTACAGGAGAGCAGCACGCAAAGACAACATTATCAGGTATAACGGCTGCCATCAAACACTTTTTTTATTGGAGCATTAACAATTTGTGGCTAACCGCTGGGATTTTTGATAGCCTGGATCACAGAAATGGAATGTTTGCTTATGGGAATAATGCATACATTAATTTCAGTAAATCCTCTGAGATCTCATCATGCTTTGGAAATGCAAAATGTCATAGACACCTTTACTGTAGTTTTAGAAATACATCACTTATGCCAAATAAGAGTGAAAATGTACCAAAGTTCTCTTTACAGACCTTAAAATGTGAATTATAGTTAAAAGCTAGGCCTTTTATTGTGACATTGTGAAAGTAAATCTTGGCATTTAGCGTTCAAATTCCAGCTTTAGAATGCACTTAAACATTTCACTTCTCCTGTTCTTAGTTTCATACATGGAGCATATTTAATTACCCATTGCAAAGTCATAGGATATATTAGAATTTTATGCAAGCTGATTAGATACATATCTTGTCTGGAGCCATATAGTAATATGGAGAAATACTGCTGCATTTTTCCAGATATAAAAAGGACTATTGTCGTCTGTGTCTAAGTTAGGAATAACACTATTGTAATATTTTGGAATTGGTAATGATGTTATTTAACCAGTACCTGCACATCTTTCCCCACTAGACTTTAAAACTTGCAAGCCACTTATTTTGAGAAACCTTATTCTCTTCTTTAAAAAATAAAATCTATAGTCAATAGATTTTTGAGTAGCTGTCAGTATTACTGGGTAGTGATGTGTAGAACCAATTTGAATAACAGGAGATTGTGACCAGATCTCTATGTAGCCGGTTCACACATCTCCGCAGCGGAAACCCTGTGCGTCTTTTGGTCTGTTTAAGGTCCAAATTCAGCCAAAAATGCAGTCTGAAATTGGACCTGAAATGGTGAATAGAGACGCACCGGACCCCTTTTGTTAGCCTCTGTGTGCTGCAACGTGAACCCAGCCTAAAGTTTGTGTCAAATCCAAACCCCATGAAAGTCAAGAGGAGTTGAATTGTCTTAGCTAATAGGCAAGTGATTGCCAAATGGCATGGGGGGAGGCACTACCCTGGGAAACATGTACCAAAGCAAAAAAAAAGTTAAAAAAGTGTGTGTATATCTATATATATATATATATATATATATATATATATATATATATATATATATATATATACATATTATTTGATTTGGCTGGGAGCAGTGGTTTTTGTAATGTTTAAAGTGAAATAATAAATTTATACCCTGGGAAACATGTACCAAAGCAAAAAAAAGTTAAAAAAGTGTGTGTATATATATATATATATATATATATATATATATATATATATATATATATATACATATATATTATTTGATTTGGCTGGGAGCAGTGGTTTTTGTAATGTTTAAAGTGAAATAATAAAATTGCTAAACTCCAAAGAATGTTTTAAATATCATGCCTGGGGTATGCCCTGAGCCTTTTTGTCAAGTGGTACATCTGTGCCTTGTATACAACCTACTACAACAAAACTGACATGTACAATGTAAAAAGTGTGTATAAAATGATGGCAGAATCACAGCCCTTATCCTACATGAGGTTCATACGTGTTATTAGAGGATCCCCACTAAATAAATTCATAGATTTTCCCCATAATTTATACCAGGCAATTATTATCATGTTGTAAACAAAGTAAAATTAAAGTAAATGGCCAGACATGCAATTTTTGTGCCAGAAATTGGTTTCACTGACGCTGTCCCTGAAAATCATAGAATTGTGTAATTACTGTATACTTAAAGCTTTAAGGCATCCCCTAAGTGTGTAATTTAAAAGAAATTTTTTATTTATGTTGCCCTTTGAGCCACTTTAAAACAGTTTCTCCTCGCTAAACAATAATACATACATGTACATGTCCCCCAGGTCCGTGCTTGGCCCCCCACGCCCCTTTCTTTGCCAATCTTTTAGCTTAGAAAATGACTTTCAGCTTAGAAAATGGTCAATACTGAAAACAAATATTCAGCTCTCTTTAACCAGTTCCCGACCAGTGCACGCCGATGTACGTCGGCAGAATGGCACGGGCAGGCAAATGGGCGTACCTGTACGTCCCTTTAAATTTGCCGCCCTGCTATCGGGTACACGCCGCCTGCGGCGCGCTCCCGAGCTGGTCGGGACCCCCGTGAGTCCGGTCGTGGGACCCGCGGACTCGATCGCCGGCGGGCATACCCCCGATCATCTCAACGAGCGGCCGAATGAAGAAATGCCGTTGTAAACAGCATTTCTCCATTCTGCCTAGCAACTAGTGACGCTGATCTCTGCTCCCTGTGATTGGAGCAGAGATCAGTGTTCACTAAATTAAAGCCCAAACTGAGGGAAAAAAATGTTTTTTTATATATTTTTGGGGGATATTTATTATAACAAAAAGTAAAAAATAATGCGTTTTTTCAAAATTGTGTTTATAGCGCAAAAAATAAAAACCGCAGAGGTGATCAAATACCACCAAAAGAAAGCTCTATTTGTGGGAAAAAAAGGACGTCAATTTTGTTTGGGAGCCACGTCGCACGACCGCGCAATGGTCAGTTAATGCGACACAGTGCCAAATCTCAAAAAGTGGTCTGGTCTTTGATCAGCAAAATGGTCCGGTCTGTAAGGGGTTAAATTCAGTGGGGTTTCGATTTTGAATTGGAACTTCAATAATATTCGCTGAACAGATATGACCCTACCCCTCCTATACTTCAATGGGAAGACTTAAAATGCACCCTGAGAAGCATCCTAATAGCTCATGAGACTTACAAGCAATAATGACACCTTTCAATTATTAGTGCAAAAGCATGACAAGTAACACCAACACCAATCATGCCGCTACAAAGATTGCACTCTTTGCATTGTACACAAAAAGTGTAGTAAACATTTTGAGCATCTTCCCCATATTATTGACTAGGTTAAAGTTCCAAACAAATTGCTGATGTGCTTCTTAGGGTTTGTTCACACGTGCATCAATACCATGTGAGCACCTGGGGCGTGTCTATAGATGCCTGTAAAGTGGCCCATTTTTCCCATTTTTAGAACTGTCCCTGCACAAAATGACATCTCTAAAGGAAAAAAAGTCATTTAAAAGTACTCACGGCTATAATGAATTGTCTATGGGAGAAATCAAAAGTGCTAATTTTAAAGGTTTATATGCATGGTATTGTCATAAATAATGTTTGGGGACCTGGGTCCTGTCCCAGGGGATATGTATCAATGCAAAAAAAAGTTTTAAAAACGGGAGCAGTGATTTTAATAATGCTTAAAGTGAAACAATAAAGGTGAAATATTCCTTTACATTTCATACCTGGGGGGGTGTCTATAGTATGCCTGTAAAGTGGCACATTTTCCCTGTGTTTAGAACAGTCCCTGCACAACATGACATTTCTAAAGAAAAAAAGAAAAAGTACTAGTAGCTCTAATGAATTATTGGATCCCAGCAATACAGAAAAAGGGCATTTTAAAAAACGGCATGGGATTCCCCAAGTCCATTACCAGGCTCTTCAGGTCTGGTATGGATATTAAGGGGGGCCCCGCAAGAAAATTTTAAAAAAATGGTGTGGGGTCCCCCCAAAAATTGATACCAGACCCTTTAGGTCTAGTATGGCTTTTAAGGGGAACCCTGCACCAAAATTAAAAAAAAATGGCATGGGGTCCCCCCAAAAATCCATACCAGACCCTTATCTGAGCATACAACCTGGCTGGCTGCAGGAAAAGAGGGGGGGACAAGAGAGTGCCCTCCCTCCTGAACCGTACCAGGCCACATACCCTCAACATGGGGTGGGTGCATTGGGGTAGCCATGTTAATGGGGGACAAGTTCCTCTTCCCCACAACCCTTGCCAGAGTGGTTGTGGGGGTCTGTGGGCAAGGGGCTTATCGGTATATGGAAACCCCCTTTAACAAAGGGACCTCAGATCCAAGGGCATCAGAGGCGTCAGAGGGGGCGGGGCCACTTGGTTACGTAATCGGGTGGCCCTACCCCCTCTGATGCCATGAGGAAGCCATTGGGAAGTCCCCATGTGTCAGAGGGGGCGGGGTCACCTGGGTACGTCATCATGTGGCCCTGCCCTCAGTTATATAAGAACTGTCACCTGCAAGGACGCATCACGCGGTGGGAGTCTAAAATGGGGTAGATCGGTGGAGGCCTGCAGCTTTTTTTTTTTCTGGTCCATTGGCAGAGCGAGAGAAGAAGATAAATGGACTTCGTGGGACATGTTTATTTTTTTATTTTTTAATAAATGACTTGACCCAAAGTGTACTTTGTGTTTTTTTTTACATTTTGACACTTGTTTTTGAAATGGTATGGTTACAATGCACCGTTATCATTTTAAAAAGGGGGGCAGGATCTGGGGTCGCCTTGTTAAAGGATGCTTCCATATTCCGATAAGCCCCCTGCCCGGAGACCCCCACAACTACCGGGCAAGGGTTTTGGGGATCAGGTCCTTGTCCCCATCAACATGGGGACAAGGTGCTTTGGGAGGTTACCCCAAAACACCCTCCCATGCTGAGGGTATGTGGCCTGGTACGGTTAAGAAAGGGGGGCACTCTCTCATCCCCCTATTTTCCTGCAGCCTGCAAGGTTACGTGCTCGGATAAGGGTCTGGTATGGATTTTTAGGGGGACCCCATGCCTTTTTTTTTAAAAAATTGATGCAGGGTTTCCCTTAAAATCCACACCAGATCTGAAGGGCCTGATATGCAATTTTTTTTTTACATTTTGGTTCAGGGCTACCCTTAATATTCATACCAGACCCAAAGGGCCTAGTAATGGACTGGGGGGAATCCCATGCCATTTTTTTCAATGACTTTTATCTGTATTGCCAGGACCCAACAATTCATTATAGCCGCTAGTACTTTTAAATGACTTTTTTTCCTTTATAAATGTCATTTTGCTCTCGGAATGTTCTAAACAAGGGAAAAATGCACCACTTTACAGCCATACTATAGACACCCCCCAGGTACGAAATTTAAAGGAATATTTCACTTTTATTTATTCACTTTAAGCATTATTAAAATCACTGCTCCCAGAAAAACTTAAATTTTTAAAACTTTTTGTTGCATTGATACATGTCTCCAGGGGCAGGACCCAGGTCCTCAAACACTTTTTATGACAATACCATGCATATAAGCCTTTAAAATTAGCACTTTTGATTTCTCCCATAGACAATTCATTATAGACGTGAGTACTTTTAAATTACTTTTTTTCCTTTAGAAATATTATTTTGTGCAAGGACTGTTCTAAACATGGGAAAAATGCACTTTACAGGCATACTGGGGCAGGACCCGGGCCCCTAAACACTTTTTATGACAATAACTTGCATATAAGCCTTTAAAACGAATATTTGATTTTTCATGTTAATGTCCCATAGACTTTAATGGTGTTCCGGCGGGTTTTGAATTTGCCCCGAACACCGCATATTGTTTGGTGTTCATAGAACATCCGAACAAGCAAAGTTCGCCCAGACTTATGCTCGGCCCAAACCTTTCACCCATCCCTAGTGTTAATGAGCATTGCTTCGTTCTTTGTAATCAACAAATGTGTGAACAAGCCCATAGTTACTACAGAGTCCCAGTGCCAAGGGATTTACCAGTATATTCTACAAACTATTTTACAACCTACTGTTCCCATTTTAAACATAGTGAGATTTAGGAGCAGGGCCTTTCTTAAAATGAGTGTGTGCTGTAAATTGCCTCCAGAATTGTTCCTGCTTTTTCTTGTTGGAGGCTGCCATTTTTCTGAAGCCCAGGGCCCCTGATCAACAGTAAATCTTTAGGCTGTCAGCAAATTGGCCTTTACAAATACGGCCAAGGCTTAAAAATAGCGAGCAACTGAATATGTGCAGAACAGGGTGAAGCAGTGTATTACTAGATTATAAACAGTAAAGGCACTTATATTTAATAGTTCACATAGCTATACCTGCAAAAAGGGGTCAACCTGACGAGATCTAGCAGGACATAATTTTCTGACTAAAGTTTGACTTTAAGGTAGAAAACATTCAGCTGAACCACTTTAAGCTGAGGAGCTCTGTTTATACATCTGAAAGGGTACCACAGAGGAGCAGAGGGAGACATGAGGGAGTGAGGTATGTTTAGATCAGGGGTAGGCACCCTTTGAGAGATGGAAGTCTACCTGATCAACATGAAAGAGATCAAAGATCACCAGGGTTTGACGCCTTTAAAAAAAAAAAAATTAACTAGAAAGGCCTAACTAAACAGTAAGGAAAACTTAGAAGAATATAATAAACACATGTCAATTTAAAAATATAAACCTAAAAGTGGATGGAGTCAGTCAGTAGAGTAGTGGGAAGTGTCTCTAGGGCAGTGGATGCTGTGTGGACAGTGTCAATAGGGCAGTGGATGTGTCAGTAGGGCAGTGGATGGTGTCAGTAGGACAGTGGAAAGTGCCAGTCAGTAGAGCATTGGACAGTGTCAGTAGGGCAGTGGATGGTGTGTGAACAGTGTCAGTAGGGCAGTGTGGATGGTGTCAGCAGGGCAGAGATTGGTGTCAGTAGAGCAGAGGACTGTGTCAGTAGGGCAGTGGATGGTGTGTGAACTGTGACAGTAAAGCAGTGAATGTTGTCAGTAATGCAGTGTGGATGGTGTCAGTAGGGCAGAGGTTGGTGTCAAAAGAGCAGTAGTTTTTATTGTTATTGCTGTATTTTAAGGGTTTTTTATTATTTTTTATTTTCATTTTTTTTATTTTATTTTTTTTGAGGACAGATTTTTTTGCCACAGTTTATGAAAATTGCAGAAAAGGAAAATGTATTTTTTACACAAAGTTCTCAATTGAATAAGATATTTTTCACAAGCAGCATAATAATATTTAGAATTATAACCCTAACCACATTCTGCTACTCCTCCTGAGTATGGTGATACCATATGTATGAGACTTTCTTGCTTTTTGGACTGACTATATACTGGACATTGTGTATCATTCAAATCAACAAATTGTATCAAAACCAATGCACTGCAATGGTTGTCTCTATATAAGTGGTCAGGGAATAGCTTAGTGTACCATTATCTATAGCAGTCTCCATTCTTCTAAGCCAAGCAAGCTTATCCTGCTTGCTTTGCTTCACAGCTGTGGCAGGAGTTATACCCCCTGTACTGTTTGTCCCCCATCCAAGTTAATGGGGGTGCTTGCTCAGGGTTCAAGGGGTTAAAGTATATGGTGGGGAAATGATACAACATCTTCTCACAGACTGTTAATTGCTCTCTGAAGAATGATCTGAACATGGATCACTCTCCAGAAAGCATTGTAGATGTGAACAAGTCCTTATGGTGACACTATGATTCATGTGGCAGTGATAAGGAACACTGGAACTGGTGTGGCACTGATCAGGAACATTTGAACTTGTGTGATGGTGATCAGGGACACTGTGACTGGTGGCGTAGTGATTAGGTACACCGAGTGAATGCTGGTGATTTGGGATACTGACTGGTGCAGAAGTAATTAGGATACTGACTGGTAGCACTGGTCTAGTCACATTGTACTGCTGTGGTTGTGGTCAGAGACGATGGCAAGCATCACGGACATTAAGTGATATCAAAGCAGCTGCCACAGCTACCATAGCAGCACTGCACTCTAGTGATAATATAATACTCTTTTTTTTTTTTTTTTTAAATACTTTCACCAGAGCAGTTTAGTGTCACCACAGTGACACTGTACTCCTCTAGGGATTTTCAGAATTGTATTTTCTTTACACTATGATCTCTTTTAAAGTGATGATCACTGTATCAGCAAAAATGTCCTAACAGTGTTTACTACTGTGATTGCTGTGACTGGCCACAGCTATCAAATGGGACAGGGGCACACATAAGTGCCCAGTCTTGGACTTGTTCCATCCACTCATTTATCTACAGTGGCTTTGTAGGAGGTGGTTAAAGAGGCTATAGTCCATTTGTATAGACCTCACACATATTTACTTATTCTAAACCATCCTTTGGACTTTGCACGGTCAAAACCCATTCAGCCTAATTACACATGAATAAATGTTTCCCATATTTAAGTTCTCTAAGCCATTACTGCCATCCTAAGAAGGAAATGTAATTTTTTTGGACATGTTTGGTCACAGATAAAGCAATGAAAGCACACTGTATGGTGCAGATTCTACACCTTTTGTTGGAGAAATAATAGATTAAAATTCACTTACAAAATGTATACTTATTCAGAGGATATAGCCAGAGAAAAAAAAATATATGCTATATACTGTACTGGCAGTCCCCGAATTACAAACATCCAACTTACATTCGACTCATACTTAAATCAGAGTTCCAGACGTTTTTGTGTTTATTAAAAGTCAGCAGCTACAAAAAGTTGTCGCCCCCGCCTCTCCTCTGTGTCTGCATCACAAGTGTGGGCAGCTTCCCAGCTGGGTGTGCACTGTGCATGTGTGAGGCGCGCTGCGCCTGCTCAATGGCCAGATAATCTTCTAGGACCTGTGATGTGTCCCAGAAGATTGCAGGGAGGGAGGGGGAGAGGAGAACTTCCGATTGAGTCATCTAGATGGCTCAAGTAGAAGTGGGAGCTGGGTACCTGTAAAAACTAGGTACCCACTCCGCTCCCACAAAGAAATGACATGCCAAATGTGGCATGTAAGGAGGTAAGGAGTCCTTAAAGTGGAACTTCCACTTTTGATTGGAACTCCACTTTAAGAATGGCAGCTGCATGATGTCACACTGGTCCTGGAAACAGCCAGACAGCCATCTTGCTGCTCACCACATGCTGCCACCTACTACCTGACATACTTTTCAGCAATCCCACATCCCTGCATGGTCACTTAACCCTTCCCTATGCTACTCAAAACGTAAAAAAAATTTTTTGGGCTGGAGTTACATCTAAACAATGTACAGTACCTGTTCCAACTTACATACCAATTCAACTTAAAGTGGATGTAAAACCAATTCATGAAATTTGACCTGGGCACATATTTCTGTAGTGTTTTCTTATCTCTCTCCAAAGTCCATTGTCTTTCTGCTGCTCTGTACTTCTGTTATCAGCATGATAACTTCTGACAAGTTCTCTGACATGGGAGATACAAGCAAGCTCAAGACAGCAGATGTACATTTAAAACTCATGTAGGGAGATTTGCTTAACCTCTGTGTATCATCTGAGGCCGTTCACTTCACTGGGTATAAGGGAGGGTTTACATCCACTTTAAGAACAAACCTACAGAATCTGTCTTGTTCTTAGCCCAGGGACTGCTTGCTGCAAAGCGTACTGAACAAAGAGTGTAGTGCCACAACTCATGAGAGGTAAACTACTCCAAATGGGGACAAGACAGACAGTCTGGGGATGTGAAGTACCTCCACTCTGTCTGCTTTATCTTTTACATTTAGTTACATTATATCCCCTTCAGATATCTGAGGAACAAGGAAGAAGCAGCCTGCCCATGCATCTGTGTAGCACAGTTTATCTGAAGATTTTACATTTGATTACATCTATTCTAGGAGTATCAGCAACTGGTTACCATCAGCAAGTGGTTTCAAACTGCGATTAGCAGTGCAGTGTGTTTTTTTTTGCAATCATAAATATCAATTTTTTTTGCTTTTTATTAGCGGTCATGTGTCCTTCCTGCTTTCCTTATCCTGAGCTAAGGGAGCTGAGTAGGAGGGCCCACAGATCTCCTCTGAGATACGTCAGATGAGGAATCTGCTCTCCGACCAGTGACGGCCCTTACATTAGGGGCGCAGGGGCGCTGCACCCCTATTCATGCATCTGGCCCCCTAATCTACATGCAGGGTGCTAGACGCATGGATTCCTATGAGGTTTTTTTTAAGCACGTGATTAGAGCCAGAGGCTTCAAAAAAGGATGCACCCTGAGCCCACCCAGTTGTGTGACAATAGCGAATAAACATTCACTATTGTCACACTGATTATCCTCCCGGCCAATCAGGAAGCGGGTCCTGAGACCCGTTTCAGATTGACCAAAAAGAAGAAGCCCTCCTATTGGCCTAGGTGGACTTGTACGGCGGCCATCATGCCGGAGAGACACAGGGGAAGCCTGACCGATGGAGGGGGGAAATGGAAGCCTGGACACGGAGGAGACTGAGGTGGGAAACCGCCACCACTGCTGTCTTAACATGTCAGTTCGGGGGGCAGCATAGGGAGAGTGAGCCGGGGACTGGGGGGTGTGGGTATGGTGCGTGGGGTGGGCTGAAGTGACAAGGGGTCCATGGTCAGGTCCATCTGGCACCCCCCCAACCGATGGAGCACCAGCCGCCACTGTCTCTCTGACCCTGTGTCCATGCAGTACCGATTGGTAGCTGATAGCGCCTGATAGCTGCTCTCTCCTCCAATATTACACTGCGACAATGCTGCTTTTACTACGAGCTGTGGTCGAGCAGCTTCAGGTAAAGATTATGGTCATTGAAGGCTAAGGGAGGGATGGAGAGGGGAGGAGATGGGAGGGGCAATGAGGAGAGGAGTGGAGAGCTTCGGAACTGACAGGCAGAAGGGGGGAGGAGATGCAGAGATGTTCTCCTCTATTCTTCCTCTGAGAACTGAAGTCCTCGGATTCATAAACAAGCTGCAGAGGAGATCATTTTCCTCTGAGAACTGCAGAGAACTGAACTGAGAGAAAACTTCTCAGTTTAATAAACGTACACACTCCTATGTAAATCCAGCAGGGTTCTTTTTTTTCAAAGAACTACTGTCTCTGTCTCTCCTTCCATTGGACAGTTTAGGAAGATAGATCCCACCTACACAGAGTTAAAAGAGGTATGACATTGGAGTTTCCATCCTTCCCTGGCATTCTCTATTCTGGTTTAATACCTCCTATTCCTTTAAAAAATCAACCCCCAACCCCAATGCCCTAACACAGAACACTTTTCTCTACAGCATACCACAGATTTTAATGTGGCTGAAAGCTGCAGTTAAAGATTTTACTGAAGTTTCCGCTTTACTTGCTGCTGAAGTTCATTTTATTACCACTTTTAAAATACATTTAAATGAAAAAGAAGAAGAAATCTGCGGAGGCAGTCTCCTTGTTTCTCTCAGGACAGGACTACGATATGGTTATCTAAAAGAAACATGGTATGCTGATGGCTGGACTTTAGTCCAGCGGTCATTGGAAGCAATAGTGCAACAATTTTCTTCTCATTCGCTATTGATAAAAGTGAAGGCAGAGGGGTTAAGAAACATAGGGATTTCTATTCAAAGTGGAAACTGAATTAATCTCAAAAAGATATATCCATTTATAATGTTATATTTCAGTTTATTTGTTAGGTGAAAGATATTGCTGATGAAAATATTTACATAGGTCACTTTGTATTTTTAGCATGCTTGTAGTTTTTCTCAATGTGCATGAGGAGGCATCCGAAGTCAGCTGAGACTTTGCTGATTGGTGATTAGTTTCTTAATCACTGCACAGAAAGTGGACTTGCAAGCCAAAATATTACAGGGGTTAAACCATTAGGCTCATTTACTTCTCTGTGTTTTCACCCAAAGTAGGATTATGTTTAATACCGAGCTCTATTTTGTCTGGACTAAAAAGTGCCCTGGCATCATAACAGCTGCTAAGTTGGCATACAGAAGATGCATCTGAATTAGCAGCTTGTGTTTTTCTAGCAATAAACCAGCACAGGCTTTTTTTTCATCCTATGCTGAAAGAAATGGTTGCCTTCCTTAGACCTGTTCTGCTCATGTGAAATGTATTTCTTGGACACCAAGAGGTGCCAAATATGGCACCAGTCCCTCAACACACTTTATGCCACTTTAATAAGATGTGCTAATGTATTTGACATCATTTACATGAGGGATCCCTAGGACTGGAGGTCAGTTTATAAGAAATAAAATATTATTCCCAAACCTGGAAACATTAACTATGAGAAAGACAGAGAGGAGAAAGACAGGGAAACTGACAAAGTTGAGAATTGTCTATGATCCTTTATTTACATGGGTACTGTCAGGTGGCAAAACAAAGCGGTTGAGGCATGTTTTTAACTCCCCTCAGCCAATTGTCTACCCCAGGCAATGGCAGCCACATACTATTGGTGCAGCCACTAAGCTATACTTTGCTACACAAAAAATGCACATTTTTTTAAATGTTGTTTTTAGTACTGGCCTAATAAATAAATAAAATAGATACTGGGTCATATATATTTCTTTTAATATTGTGGTAAAAAATATTTCCATAGCCAATACTTTACAGCAGTGGTGTTTTTGATGCAAATTTTAAATATTTTGTTTAAGTTATGCTATGTGAATGGGCACATGGAACAAATATGATGTATGTGTTATCCTAATTTGGCTGCAAAGAGGTTGAGGGTTTTAACTGTATTTTTGTATGGAATACTTATCTGACTCTTTTAGATCTGTAGTGGCTCCTACCTCTGCCATTCAATTTAAGTGGTTGTAAAGTCAGAAGGTTTTTTATCTTAATGTATTCTATGCATGAAGATAAATCGCCTTCTGTGCGCAGCAGCCACCCCAGCATCCCCTAATACTGAGCCCCACCTCTATCCAGCGATGTTCACAAGTGGCTCAGCCATCCAGGACTCTCTCTCTCTTGATTGGCTGAGACACAGCAGTGGCGCCATTGGCTACTGCTTCTGATAATAAAAGTCAGTTAGCCAATCAGGAGAGAGAGTGTATGGGGCCAAACCAGAGCAGTGTGTCTGAATGGACACAGGGAGCTGTGACTCGGCTCGGGTGCCCACACAGCAAACTGCTTGCTGTGGGGGAACTCAACAGAAGGGAGGGGCTAGGAGAGCCCAAGAGGGACCACAGAAGGAGGATCTGGGCTGCCCTGTGCAAAACCACTGCACAGAGCAGGTAAGTGTAGCATGTTTATTATTTTTATAGAAAAAAAAACACTTACAAAAAAACACACCTATTACCACTGGATACAAAATCAATCACATGCAAAACTATCTAATAAAAGCCTTTTTTCAAATTATAAAGAATGAGATTGGGGTGTTACTGATGTATTTAAGCCAAGCAATAATTGTAAAGGTAAAAAAACAAAACAAAAACTACACATGAAAAATATGCCATAATACAGTGCCGCTGAACTGTTCCATAACACTACATACAGCCTAAAGTTATTCCCCCAAGGATGTCATTTAAGGGATTGGTGTTTTCCATGATGCACCCAAAGTTGCATTAAAAATAGGCCCCTGTATTGGTTGTACGATATTATTAAAAATTACCCTTCACTCCTTGCATTATCTCAGAAAATGCCCAGAACTGATTATCAATTGAATTGCACCCCATGTAATGCAGTGGGGTTTGGTTTAGGGTTTTGGACTTCATGCTGGGAATCACCCCTGAGCTAAACCTAGACACATTGGGGGGAATTAAATAAAGCTGCTGCACCACTTTTGTGGAGTTAATTGCTCTTGTTAACGTTAATGTGTTGCGTCTAATTAAAAAAAAATCTGCAACAGTTTTGGTTTTAACAGGGACTTATGCGCCAAATTCAGATAATTATGATTTGCTCCACTTCTTTTTATTTCAGTCGTTTTTATAAATTTTTATATGAAGTAACCAAATAAGAGGTACATAATCATATAGGAACATAAAGATTAGTTCCAACTGTTATACTGAGTGACATATTTAGGTACAATCATAGATATATGTTAATTCCGAATATAGTTCAGGTTTAAACAGTAGGTTATGTTGCATTATGGTGGTGGTCTTATCATTTAGGTTCTGTTGACCTATCCTATATATATCATTGATGTACACATACTCCTACTTCTGAACATAAGAGATAAAAACAACTAAAAGAGAGGAAAATTAATGCGCAGCAAACTAACCAAAGGAATAAGAACTCTATGTCCAGCAGTCAATCCATCCATTACCTCATCTTTATTTATTGTTAGACAATAAAGGCTTCTCTCCCTCATGGTCTTGGTTGGATGCATACCAGTTTTGTCAGTAACTCCATAGCTTATTGATTCTTTCATGAGTACCTATACTATAAGCAAATTATTTTTCATAGACACTGTGTGTATTCGTTGTATGTAGAGCTTCCTGTATAGTGGGTGGATTGTTGTCTTTCCAGTGGCGGACTATAGTAAGGCTAGCTGCCAAGAGCATGTGGGTCACCATTGTTCTTAGTTGTGGTGGAAATAACTCTATGTCAAGTATTAGGAGTGCTAGTCCTGGGAAAGGAACCACCTTCATACCAGTTAACTGTTCAATTATGAGAAAGATGTGAGACCAGAACTTTTCGATGCGTGGACAAGCCCATAATATATGTGATAATGTTCCTGTTCCTCCATATCCTCTCCAACATGCCGATGATTTCTCAGATGTGAATGTTGCTATGTGGATTGGGGTGAGATACCATTGTAGCAAAATCTTTTGGTGAAGTTCCCATAGACCAGCACTTCTTGTAAATGCATAGGTTATTTTAAGAGCTTTCTGCCACTTGTGCTCTGTGTAGCTTTCCCCAAAATCCCTCTCCCAAGCTTGTATATTGGGAGTTTTTTTAAAGGATTGTTTGTCCTGTAAATGTCTGTATATTAAGGATGTGCCTTTAAGTTTGGTGTTAGAATTTGTATAATATAAGGCTAATTGCCAGGGTAAAAACAAAGGGAGATAATAGATGTGGCGCTTATACCTATATGTGGGGACTAGTAGTGTGTTGATATATAAAATGTGAATAAAAGTGTGCTATGTTGTGTTGGTCAATTTTCACATGTGTGAGAATATATAATTCTTAAAGTGCTAATTGATTTTGGGCCAAAATATGTATAATATATATTTTCCAGCGTGCTGGTTCAAAAACCCAAAATTAAAAATTAAATAAAAATTAAATAAAAATACAATAAACTCAAAGTGCACAACAATAGCAACAGATCACGATATGGCAAAACCTATAACTTTCATGCTATATTTATCTCTATGGCAATATGCAGTTATTAAGGTGCACGTGCAAATAAATTCCTGTAAAACTATAAGTGGAGACTAAATGTGATACCTGGTAAACTAACCGTGAGAAAAGTATATTAAAGTATACTACGTATATTAAGGTGTCAAAATATAATAAATAAATATATATAAAATGTCACAGTGGTAGCATGAACTGGTCTGCTAGTGATGCTATACAAAAATTGATATAAAATTAATATAAAACCTAAGTACCATATACATGAAGCAAAAACGTGGTAAAATGATATAGTGCAAAAAGATTAAAATAAATAAAGATAAGAATATGCAAAAAACGTGCAAAATTTGTGCAAGAAAATGTGCAAAAAATGCAGGCAAGTTCTAAACATTAGACGTGATGGAGCAAGTCTCTATTAAGTGGCGGAAAAAAACGCAGGTGCAAAAAAGGAGGGGAGTGCTGTTTTCCAACTGTGTTCTTCACATTCGGTGGCTTAAAAGGGTGTTAAATTATTATGCTCTCACCAGAAGGAGGACCCCATCCGGGGTGGATCAACTTTCACAATATTAGCTATTGTGTGGCTCTCTGGCTTCCTTCCGCTTTAAAGGTTAGGGATCCCTCGTTCCTCCGTGAGTGCAATAAGCCCCGTTTATATAGAGTAGAGAAGAGGCACATCCATAGTGTGATACCGTTTTAAAGAATTTTTATTGCAGTAAATAGATAAAAAATTACTCACAAACAAGTAGTTTAAAAGTGCGGTTGTATGTACAGCTTTTAAAATTCCCGCTCTGCAATCTCCGTCTGAGCTCGAGGTGTACGCTGCTTGGCCACGCTTGGCTCCAGATGACGTCCGTGTGATGAAACGCGTAGGGCGTGGCCAAGCAGCGTACACCTCGAGCTCAGACGGAGATTGCAGAGCGGGAATTTTAAAAGCTGTACATACAACCGCACTTTTAAACTACTTGTTTGTGAGTAATTTTTTATCTATTTACTGCAATAAAAATTCTCACCTTCCCCTACCAGATGCAGTAAGCCGGCTGCATGAGAGGCATTATTCTTATGTCCTCCCGAGTACCCCTACCCAACGAGCCCCCCAAAGAAAATGTCGTGTCTGCAGAAAGCGCGGATTTAGGCGTGACACCCGTTCTTATTGTCCCCGCTGTCCTGGCAATCCTGGTCTTTGTCAGGGTGAGTGTTTTGAACGCTACCATGAACTAGTTGAGTATTAGCGTAGGGTACAGCATTGCACAGGCTAGGCACACGTTCACAGGGTCTCCCAAGATGCCATCACATTTTGAGAGACCCAAACCGCTGGAACCGTTACAACAGAAGTGTTAAAGTTACATAAAAAAGTGTTAAAAAAAAAAAAAAGTAAAAAAACCAAAAAACCCAAAAAAATATAAAATAAAAAAACCAAAAATAGTTGTAGTTTTATTGTTCTCTCTCTCTCTCTCTATTCTCTCTCTATCGTTCTGCTCCTTTGTACTCTATTCTATTCTGCAATGTTTTATTGTTAACCATTTTTTGTTTTCAGGTACGCCATTCAGCTGTAGCGTGGATTTATTTATCTTGACAGCAACATCGTTTGCTCCCACGATACGTAAAGCCACGACTCCAGCGCTGTCGGAGGTGATTTCACCACCACAGTTAAAAAAGAGCATATATGCCGAAGCATGGGGGCATAATGGGTGGAGGAGCGATTTTGCTCCTAATGCCGCGTACATACAGTCAAAATTCCGACGGAGGGCTTGCCCGTGGAAAAGTTTGAATGTATGTACGCGGCATAACTTTTTTGCGGGAGGATGCCCCCATGCTTCGGCATATATATATTTTAGGCACAGATTGTGTTAAATGTGTTATTTTTTGCTATTTTTTTTGTATTTGCTTTGCAGGTATGGTACGTCTTACTGTTATACTGTAATGTTACTTTGTTTTATTGTTAACCATCATTTGCTTAGCAGGTACGCCATTCAGTTGCAGCGCGGATTTATTTATCTTGACAGCAACAGCGTTTGCTCCCACGATACATAAAGCCGCGACTCCAGCACTGTCGGGGGTGATTTCACCACCACAGTTAAAAAAGAGCATATATGCCGAAGCATGGGGGCATAAGGGGTGGAGGAGCGATCTGCTCCTACCTTTTGCGGGAGGATGCCCCCATGCTTCGGCATATATAAATGGTGCATGTATGCCCACCATTAGAAGTGGGTGGATGAAGGGAGGTATCTAATGGTGGGCATACCCACCGATCAATATTTTTTTTTCGTTCAGCCCACAGGCTGCATGAAAAAAAAAATTACAATATATGCCCAACCAGTTCCAGCAACATACTGGTATGTTGCGGGACTTTGAGTGCTTATACCAGAATGATGCCTGCAGGTTTAGGTATCATCTTGGTATCATTCTTTTCAGCCAGCGGTCGGCTTTTATGTAAAAGCAATCCTAGCGGCTAATTAGCCTCTAGACTACTTTTACAAGCAGTGGGAGGGAATGTCCCCCCCCCCCGCACCATCTTCCATGGTTTTCTCAGGCTCTCCTGTCCCAACAGGGAACCTGAGAATGCAGCCGGTGGTTCCGCCAGCTGACCATAGAGCTGATCAGAGACCAGAATGGCTCCAATCATCTCTATGGCCTAAGACACCGGAAGCTACGAGCATTTCATGACTTAGATTTTGCGGGATGTAAACAGCGCCATTGGGAAATTGGGAAAGCATTTTATCACACCGATCTTGGTGTGGTCAGATGCTTTGAGGACAGAGGAGAGATCTAGGGTCTGATAGACCCTATTTTTTTTTAAAAAGAGTACCTGTCACTACCTATTGCAATCATAGGGGATATTTACATTCCCTGAGATAACAATAAAAATCATTAAAAAATATATATAAATGAAAGGAACAGTTTAAAAATAAAATAAAAAAGCAAAAAAAATAATAGAAAAAAAAAAAAAAAAAAAACACCCCTGGGGGGCGTGGCTTGGACGGGACCCGAGATGGCTGCTTGAGAGGAGAGCTCCCGCACCAAGGAGAAGAAAAGCGGCTTCCCCAGAGGACATACGCTAGCAGCAACCATGGGCAGGTCGAATAGAAGCACCTCGACCCCCCGCAACACGAAGGAACCCGTTAAAGACCCCGGGGCACATCTCTGTAACAACATCCCGGAGATGTTTCGCTCCCGCCCGGCAGGCCAACACGTGGAGACACAGGCCTCACAGGCCTCCCAAGACGCGCAGGCCGCATCCCCGGCCTCGCGAAGATACGCCGCGGACCGCTCACCGGAACGTCCCGCAGCCCTGAGTCTCTTAGACCTCCAGCGAGACTTACAGAATGTGGCCCTGGATATTAAACACACCCTGATATCCGCCATTGCTGAGTTGAAAACAGATATCCACGCCATGAATCATCGCCTGGCAGTGGTAGAGGATACCTCCCAGCTACAAGCAGCAGCGATCAGGCAAGTACAGAGGTCTTATGACTTACAACTGCCCCACATATTTGAGCTCCATCGTCAAGTGGAGGACTTAGACAACAGGGGTCGCAGGCATAACCTTAGACTGAGAGGGGTCCCTGAAGGGGTTGACGCAGCCGCCTTGCCACAGACAGTATGCGCCATCTTTAATGATCTGCTGGACCGGCCGGCCGATTCCCCTATAGAAATGGAACGTATCCACCGCGCGCTCAGACCCCCCCCCAGAGACTCTGAACCCCCTAGAGACATTATCTGTTGCATTGTCAACTTTCCACTTAAGGAGGAAATCCTTAGGAAGGCGAGAGAACGAGGTCGCATTCTGTTCAATGGGTCAGAAGTTAAACTCTTTCAAGACCTCTCACAAATAACTCTACAGAACAGACGCACTCTTCGCCCCCTTCTGGACATATTGCGCACGCGCAACATCCAGTATAGATGGAAGTTCCC
The DNA here is from genome assembly GCF_037356315.1 of Lithobates pipiens. Classification (NCBI taxonomy): domain Eukaryota; kingdom Metazoa; phylum Chordata; class Amphibia; order Anura; family Ranidae; genus Lithobates; species Lithobates pipiens. The sequence goes on along the minus strand of NW_027507718.1, from coordinate 285,679,290 downwards.
ATTCTGCCTCTCTGCTACCTCCAGAGGACGCACTGCATTGCTCAGGACCCCGGAAGATTTGCCCTCATTCTGTGAACAAATGGACATACCACTGGTAGACATACCGGACTGGTGTGCCTTTTACTTCCCTACTGAGCCATGGAAGTCAGTGGTTCTTAATGCATCACCTAAGAGTCAAAGACCAAGCTCCAGACGTCGAAGACTGGATCCCACCTCCCCTGGCGACCGCCAATCCAGAAGAGACCTCTCCTCATGCAGTGCACACCTTGCCGATACCCCAAGAAGGGACCGCCAAGATGCATAAAGCTACTCTGCCACCTTCTTTAGTTCTCCCGCTCACCAACTAAGGACGACGACAATCTTCATTGGCTCCATCCCGACAGAGCACCAGCTCTTGGAGCTGCCCCCTCCCTTCCATTCCTGTCCCCCCCCCTAATTTTTTTATTTTTTTTTCCCCTCCCCCCCCCCCCTTTTTTTTTTTGTTTTTGTTTTTTCTGTTCCTTTTCTCCAGACTCTTTCAGATACGGACAGCAGAGGGGTTTCAACGCCTTCCAAGATCTCCATGCGGAGATGAATCTTCTGCGATCTTCACTTTGGATTTCCCTACCTACCTGGACCCAGTATCTTGTTCCCGGAACTCGGTTGTAGCTGATTCTCCTAAGCCTTTCGCTGAGGCCGTCCTCTCTACGTGGCTCCAGGTACTGCCCATACTCCTGCATCCACCCGACACGGGCCAGTGACTTTGTTGCTTCCCCCCCCCCTTTTTTCTTTTTTCCTTTTTTTTTTAAGATCCTGTAGTGCATTGAGACTTTACCGCATCCCGCTCTGCTTTCAGGACTATCCTTATGTTGACGCTGGTATGTTGAGACCCCCTTCATTTGCTTACCACCCCCCTCCCCCTCCCCCCCTCCCTTACTATCCTCGTTCTCCTTGGTGCCACTCCATTGGTCCATTTCCAGGCTTACTGACCCCACACAGCTGGTCCTACGACCTGAGCTGACAGTCCGGCTTTCCCCCTCTAGGTGGCTAGGCAAGCCTACGTCCGCCTCCGGTGTAACTTCTATCAGGGATCTGCCTGGATTCCTGCCTACTTCTCCCCCCTTTCTGCTGTTACCTCCCCCCCTTCTCTACCCTCTGACTGTTCTGTCTCCTCTCTTCTTTCTTCCCTTCTCTCCCCCCTACCTGTTTCCCTTTCCCTATCCTCCTCTCCTCTACTAGGGTCGCTCCTCTCCCAGCCCTCCCACTGGCGTGTCGCCCAGCTGATCCCTGCTAAATACGACACTTTTGTCACATAATTACTGCTTTTTGCGCCCCTGCTGTTCGGATCTCTCCATTAACTACAATGCAGGGGGATTCGAATACGCAGAAGCGCCTCTCCTTAAAATGCCTCTCCCTCAATGTGAAAGGCTTAAACCTCCCAGAAAAGAGATCGCAAGTCCTTTCAGCCCTCTCCAAACATAAGGCTCACTTCCTCATGCTACAGGAAACACATTTCCGCTCCGACGCAATCCCTAAGCTGACGAATCATATTTACAAACGTGCGCTTCACTCCACTAATCCAACCTCCAAAACGAAAGGGGTCTCTATCCTTATTTCTAAGTTTGCTGACTTCCAACTGACTGACTCTTTGTATGACCAAGAAGGTAGATATATCTTTATTAAGGGCATGTACGCTTCCAAACCTGTTACAGTGGCCAACATCTATTGCCCGAATGAACACCAAGTATCCTTCTTTAGAAAAACATGTGACCTTCTTTCCTCATTCAAGGAGGGAATTCTGATCCTTGGAGGTGACTTCAATGTCCCTCTCAACCCGACCCTGGACTCCTCTACGGGCACGTCTGCACTCCCCTACCGCGCCTTACGACAGATTAAGATTCAACTGCAAAGTCTGACTCTCCATGACACATGGCGCACACTGTTCCCGACTGACAAAGACTACACCTTTTATTCCCATCCGCACCAGAAATATTCGAGAATAGACTTCTTTTTCCTCTCCCAATCTGACCTCTCTTTCCTTTCCTCTGCCTCGATAGAGCCGATGTTTCTCTCCGATCACCATCCCATTACCATGACGCTTACTTTTCCTGAATCTAGACAAGTAACCAAAACCTGGCGGATGGACCCCTCTCTTTTAAAAGACCCGGTAAACGTTCAAAACTTAGAGACCAGGATTCGCCTGTACTTTCAGGAGAACATTTCCCCTGATGTCTCACCTATCTCAATTTGGGAAGCGCATAAGTGCGTTTTGAGAGGTGAGCTCATCTCTATGACCGCAAAGTCCAAAAGACAACACCAAGAAAGGATCTCGTCCCTTATTAACACAATCCAGAGACTTGAAACGACACATAAACAATCGTCCTCGCATGCCACCTTACAAGAACTCCTGTCCGCACGATCCTCCTTATTAGATGAATTAGGTAAGCGCACTAGACGTAGATATGTCCTCCAACAAAAAGTGTTCTATGAACACGGCAACAAAAGTGGGAGGCTGCTGGCCCGTACGATTCAAACGACCAAAGCTCCGTCCTTGATTCACACCCTTCGCAACGGCCAGGGTTCACTCCTTTCCAAAAATGAAGACATAGCGGCCCACTTTGAGAACTTCTACTCTGCACTCTATAATCTACCGGACCCTAACACAGGACCCCCTGACGCACCTGACCGTTTAACGCGCATTAAAGAATTCCTGGCCCAATATAGTCCCCAATCAATCACCCCAGAGCAGGCCGCGGCCTTGGATCATCCACTCTCCCCTGAGGAATTGTCCCTCGCTATAAAGCAAATGAAAGCAGGCAAAAGCCCGGGCCCTGATGGCTTTCCCCTTGCTTATTACAAGAGCTTCGCCGAGACTCTCTCCCCCCGGCTCCTGACAACCCTGAATTCCCTTACAGATCCTTCCACCTCTGCAGGGGATATGCTGGCAGCTCACATAGCCGTTATCCCTAAGGAGGGGAAGGACCCATCCCAGGTCTCCAATTACAGGCCTATTTCTCTACTGAACGTAGATATTAAACTCTATGCCAAGATGATCGCGAATAGACTTTCACCACTTGTCCCTGGCCTCGTCTCCCCTGATCAGGTTGGGTTTGTCCCGGGGAGGGAGGCCAGGGACAACACTATTCGAACGCTAAACATTCAACACTGGCTTTCCACGAATAGGTCAGAGGGATTTTTGCTTTCACTTGACGCGGAGAAGGCGTTTGACAGGGTGGCCTGGGACTATATGCGGGAGGTGTTGAGGACCATTGGCCTCCCCTCCCGTATGCTTGCCTATATTAACGCCCTATACACGAACCCTTCTGCAAGGGTGAGGGCCAATGGCCTCCTGTCAGGCGCCTTCTCCATACGTAACGGCACCCGGCAGGGCTGCCCTCTCTCCCCCCTAATATTTGTTCTTACGTTAGAACCCTTCCTTAACAGGATACGAACCAATACAGACGTCCAAGGGGTCGTTATTAATCGCACAGAATACAAAATCGCCGCGTTTGCAGACGACATTCTGTTGTCTCTGCAATCGCCCCGGACATCTTTACCTAACCTGTTGAAGGACATTAAGGATTTTGGTTATATATCCAATTTTAAAATCAACTACTCCAAATCCCACGCCCTCAACATTTCTTTACCCCCTCGGGAGGTTTCCCATTGCCAAGCATCCTTCCCCTTTCACTGGAAGAGAGATGCTATAACTTATCTTGGCATTCAAATAACTAAGGACCTAACTGAACTCTATGCCCATAATTTCCTGACGATCCTAGCAAAAATCCAAACGGACTTGAAGAACTGGTCCAACCTTAACGTATCCTGGTTTGGCCGTTCTGCGCTAATTAAAATGGTAATTCTTCCGCGCATTTTGTACCTTCTCCAGACGATCCCAATCCATATCCCTCCATCCTTCTTCTTGACTTACAAGAAGCTATGCTCCACTTTTATCTGGAAAGGGAATGCTCCACGCATTAAATATTCTCGCCTGACTTGTCCTAAAACTAATGGCGGCATAGCCCTTCCTGATCTTTATAATTATTACTTAGCGTGCCATCTAACAAGACTGTTGGATTGGAAATTCCACAGGATGGGTAAGCTTTGGGTGGACTTAGAGGGCTCCTTTTCGTCTTCCCCCTTACACACCCTCCCTTGGATCATACAGCCACATTGGCCCGTCTCCGTCAAGACGCACCCGCTCATCCACGCATCCCTGCTAGCTTTCAAGAAAGCGGTAACCTCCCACCAGATCTCCTCGTACCTAGGCCCTTTGACACCTCTGAGGGGAAACCCGGATTTTTTGCCCGGGGAATCGGCAACGTTCCTTTCAAGAGAATGGCCACATGCCGATATCCTAGCACAACAATTTTTCCACAGAGGACGACTTCAATCCTATGACGCCCTTAAAGCCATGTCTCGCACGGGGGACTTTCCTTTCTGGACTTACAGACAATTGGTGCATTTTTTCACTTCCAAGCCCCACTCAGACGACTGGACAAGACGACTTACCCCATTCGAATCCCTTCACGCCCAGGCCATGCCACAAAGACACCTCATATCCCTACTTTACTCTATCCTACAGGACAAAACGGGATCCCCACAGACGGAATCCTCCAAAGCATCATGGGGTAGAGACCTAAATTTACAGTTTACAGAGGAAGACTGGAGTGCCATCTCCACGTACGCACATAAAGGATCAATGAATGTTGCTATTCAAGAAAACGGCTATAAAATATTAACAAAATGGTACAGGACCCCCTCCCGACTTCATAAATTCTCTCCCTCAGTCCCAAATGTCTGTTGGAGATGTAACCAGGGCGAAGGCTCTATGCTCCACATATGGTGGGATTGCGCTAAGCTCCAACCATTTTGGAAGGAGGTACATTCCATAATAGCACATGTCACCACTTACACACTAGATTTCACTGCTGGGCAGTACCTCCTTCACCACACCTCTCTTTCCAGACGGGCATACCACAAGTCCTTGGCCATGCATATGGTCAATGCAGCAAGACTTTGCATCCCTGCGCTTTGGCGCTCCTCCCAGATTCCTACTGTCAGAGACTGGTTGACAAAAGTTGCTAAAATTGAAGAGATTGAAGAGCTAATTTCTATTTCTCATGATCGCACGCAGAAATTTTCCGCCACCTGGGCATGCTGGACGCACTTTAAGTCCACGGACAGATACAAGTCGTGTTTTCCATATTAATCACCCAAGATGATTTCTGGTGTTCGCTGTGTGGTGGGCTGGGGTTGGGGAGAGGGGCGACCTTCCCCCCCCTACCCCCTCAATCCCCCCTCTGTTCCTTCTCCATCCCCCCCTAGCCCTACTTCGGCCCCTTCTGGCCCTTCCTTCCCTTCCGTACCCACCCCCCTAATTTCATCCTTTCTTTATTCCTTTCTTTCGCCCCTCATGCATAGACCATATCCCATTGGCACACTACCTAACATGGAGGTTCCCCACCTCTGTATACCAAAGATATTAGGAGGCTTTCTATGTCTTTTATTTCTTAATACTCCTAGAGGCGGGCCCCCTGATCCTAGTCGGTCCTTGGAAGGGCCCGATGGGGGAGGGGTTCTCCTGTTCAATGTTTCCTACCCGCACATTGCTGTTAGCTCAAAGCCTCTTGGATTTATGCAATTGATGGTAGTTCATATGTTTGTTTTTTCTGTTACCTGATTTTTTAGACTCAGTACATTCCGTATTCTACCTGTTCTTGCTTAATCGGCTATGTACAAATGTCTATAGACTTTGTCACTGTACCGCAAAGTTAAGGACGCTGCTTTTGTTTGTCCTTGTAATGTGCTGTGTACCTGTTTGTGTTATGTACGAATAAAAATCTTTTTGTGGAAAAAAAAAAAAAACAAAACAAAAACTACACATGAAAAATATGCCATAATACAGTGCCGCTGAACTGTTCCATAACACTACATACAGCCTAAAGTTATTCCCCCAAGAATGTCATTTAAGGGATTGGTGTTTTCCATGATGCACCCAAAGTTGCATTAAAAATAGGCCCCTGTATTGGTTGTACGATATTATTAAAAATTACCCTTCACTCCTTGCATTATCTCAGAAAATGCCCAGAACTGATTATCAATTGAATTGCACCCCATGTAATGCAGTGGGGTTTGGTTTAGGGTTTTGGACTTCATGCTGGGAATCACCCCTGAGCTAAACCTAGACACATTGGGGGGAATTAAATAAAGCTGCTGCACCACTTTTGTGGAGTTAATTGCTCTTGTTAACGTTAATGTGTTGCGTCTAATTAAAAAAAAATCTGCAACAGTTTTGGTTTTAACAGGGACTTATGCGCCAAATTCAGATAATTATGATTTGCTCCACTTCTTTTTATTTCAGTCGTTTTTATAAATTTTTATATGAAGTAACCAAATAAGAGGTACATAATCATATAGGAACATAAAGATTAGTTCCAACTGTTATACTGAGTGACATATTTAGGTACAATCATAGATATATGTTAATTCCGAATATAGTTCAGGTTTAAACAGTAGGTTATGTTGCATTATGGTGGTGGTCTTATCATTTAGGTTCTGTTGACCTATCCTATATATATCATTGATGTACACATACTCCTACTTCTGAACATAAGAGATAAAAACAACTAAAAGAGAGGAAAATTAATGCGCAGCAAACTAACCAAAGGAATAAGAACTCTATGTCCAGCAGTCAATCCATCCATTACCTCATCTTTATTTATTGTTAGACAATAAAGGCTTCTCTCCCTCATGGTCTTGGTTGGATGCATACCAGTTTTGTCAGTAACTCCATAGCTTATTGATTCTTTCATGAGTACCTATACTATAAGCAAATTATTTTTCATAGACACTGTGTGTATTCGTTGTATGTAGAGCTTCCTGTATAGTGGGTGGATTGTTGTCTTTCCAGTGGCGGACTATAGTAAGGCTAGCTGCCAAGAGCATGTGGGTCACCATTGTTCTTAGTTGTGGTGGAAATAACTCTATGTCAAGTGATAGGAGTGCTAGTCCTGGGAAAGGAACCACCTTCATACCAGTTAACTGTTCAATTATGAGAAAGATGTGAGACCAGAACTTTTCGATGCGTGGACAAGCCCATAATATATGTGATAATGTTCCTGTTCCTCCATATCCTCTCCAACATGCCGATGATTTCTCAGATGTGAATGTTGCTATGTGGATTGGGGTGAGATACCATTGTAGCAAAATCTTTTGGTGAAGTTCCCATAGACCAGCACTTCTTGTAAATGCATAGGTTATTTTAAGAGCTTTCTGCCACTTGTGCTCTGTGTAGCTTTCCCCAAAATCCCTCTCCCAAGCTTGTATATTGGGAGTTTTTTTAAAGGATTGTTTGTCCTGTAAATGTCTGTATATTAAGGATGTGCCTTTAAGTTTGGTGTTAGAATTTGTATAATATAAGGCTAATTGCCAGGGTAAAAACAAAGGGAGATAATAGATGTGGCGCTTATACCTATATGTGGGGACTAGTAGTGTGTTGATATATAAAATGTGAATAAAAGTGTGCTATGTTGTGTTGGTCAATTTTCACATGTGTGAGAATATATAATTCTTAAAGTGCTAATTGATTTTGGGCCAAAATATGTATAATATATATTTTCCAGCGTGCTGGTTCAAAAACCCAAAATTAAAAATTAAATAAAAATTAAATAAAAATACAATAAACTCAAAGTGCACAACAATAGCAACAGATCACGATATGGCAAAACCTATAACTTTCATGCTATATTTATCTCTATGGCAATATGCAGTTATTAAGGTGCACGTGCAAATAAATTCCTGTAAAACTATAAGTGGAGACTAAATGTGATACCTGGTAAACTAACCGTGAGAAAAGTATATTAAAGTATACTACGTATATTAAGGTGTCAAAATATAATAAATAAATATATATAAAATGTCACAGTGGTAGCATGAACTGGTCTGCTAGTGATGCTATACAAAAATTGATATAAAATTAATATAAAACCTAAGTACCATATACATGAAGCAAAAACGTGGTAAAATGATATAGTGCAAAAAGATTAAAATAAATAAAGATAAGAATATGCAAAAAACGTGCAAAATTTGTGCAAGAAAATGTGCAAAAAATGCAGGCAAGTTCTAAACATTAGACATGATGGAGCAAGTCTCTATTAAGTGGCGGAAAAAAACGCAGGTGCAAAAAAGGAGGGGAGTGCTGTTTTCCAACTGTGTTCTTCACATTCGGTGGCTTAAAAGGGTGTTAAATTATTATGCTCTCACCAGAAGGAGGACCCCATCCGGGGTGGATCAACTTTCACAATATTAGCTATTGTGTGGCTCTCTGGCTTCCTTCCGCTTTAAAGGTTAGGGATCCCTCGTTCCTCCGTGAGTGCAATAAGCCCCGTTTATATAGAGTAGAGAAGAGGCACATCCATAGTGTGATACCGTTTTAAAGAATTTTTATTGCAGTAAATAGATAAAAAATTACTCACAAACAAGTAGTTTAAAAGTGCGGTTGTATGTACAGCTTTTAAAATTCCCGCTCTGCAATCTCCGTCTGAGCTCGAGGTGTACGCTGCTTGGCCACGCTTGGCTCCAGATGACGTCCGTGTGACGAAACGCGTAGGGCGTGGCCAAGCAGCGTACACCTCGAGCTCAGACGGAGATTGCAGAGCGGGAATTTTAAAAGCTGTACATACAACCGCACTTTTAAACTACTTGTTTGTGAGTAATTTTTTATCTATTTACTGCAATAAAAATTCTTTAAAACGGTATCACACTATGGATGTGCCTCTTCTCTACTCTATATAAACGGGGCTTATTGCACTCACGGAGGAACGAGGGATCCCTAACCTTTAAAGTGGAAGGAAGCCAGAGAGCCACACAATAGCTAATATTGTGAAAGTTGATCCACCCCGGATGGGGTCCTCCTTCTGGTGAGAGCATAATAATTTAACACCCTTTTAAGCCACCGAATGTGAAGAACACAGTTGGAAAACAGCACTCCCCTCCTTTTTTGCACCTGCGTTTTTTTCCGCCACTTAATAGAGACTTGCTCCATCACGTCTAATGTTTAGAACTTGCCTGCATTTTTTGCACATTTTCTTGCACAAATTTTGCACGTTTTTTGCATATTCTTATCTTTATTTATTTTAATCTTTTTGCATTATATCATTTTACCACGTTTTTGCTTCATGTATATGGTACTTAGGTTTTATATTAATTTTATATCAATTTTTGTATAGCATCACTAGCAGACCAGTTCATGCTACCACTGTGACATTTTATATATATTTATTTATTATATTTTGACACCTTAATATACGTAGTATACTTTAATATACTTTTCTCACGGTTAGTTTACCAGGTATCACATTTAGTCTCCACTCATAGTTTTACAGGAATTTATTTGCACGTGCACCTTAATAACTGCATATTGCCATAGAGATAAATATAGCATGAAAGTTATAGGTTTTGCCATATCGTGATCTGTTGCTATTGTTGTGCACTTTGAGTTTATTGTATTTTTATTTAATTTTTATTTAATTTTTAATTTTGGGTTTTTGAACCAGCACGCTGGAAAATATATATTATACATATTTTGGTCCAAAATCAATTAGCACTTTAAGAATTATATATTCTCACACATGTGAAAATTGACCAACACAACATAGCACACTTTTATTCACATTTTATATATCAACACACTACTAGTCCCCACATATAGGTATAAGCGCCACATCTATTATCTCCCTTTGTTTTTGCATCTTTCCACCCTTGGGTGGAAATCAATAGAGGCTGCTCTTACCTTTCAACTTTTCTTTTCTTTTCTATATTCACTCTTAAGGTTCCATAGCGCAACCCACCCCCCAGTTATCTAATTGCCAGGGTAGAAGAGTGGTGAGTTTTTTGTGGTGTTTAAGTAGGTGGGATAGTTGAATATATTTGAATAAATCTGATGACGGGATAGAATATTCTATCTGTAAGGTTCTGAATGTCTTCATTACTGGTCCTACATCTTCCAGAAGGAGATTTTTGGTGTTACACCAAGATTTTAAGGACATGTCAGGTATCAGGAGAGCTATAGCTGTGATTGGTAGTTTCAGAGATGTTAGAGTATGTGAGCTTCCTACTGTTTTAGAGAGGTATTGCCAAGCTTCTATAGATGCTTGTATAGTAGGGGCTAGTGTTGAGGGTTTGGATATGCGAAAAGAGCTAGTTACCCGATAGTCGAATAAGTTACCCCCTGGCACCTGGATCTTTTCAAGTTCGGGCCACGGGGTGTTGGCATGAGGATCACACCATGTCCTAATCTGCGCTTGGAGCGTTGCAGTGTGGTAATCCTGTAAATGTGTATGTACCACCTCACCTGCTTGTTTAAGATCAATAAGTCTGCTGAAGGCGCAACATGCCTTTTTTCCCCCTCCATAAAAATTTGTTCAGCTCGGATTGCGCATGTTGAAAAAATGCTTTAGGGACTGAGATAGGTAGTGTCCAGAATAGATATAAAAATTGTGGGAAAATTTGAATTTTAAATGCAGCTAGCCTGACTGACCAAGATAGTTCAAATTTCCCTATATTGTCCAGCTTGTGTTGTAAGGTGTGGAGGCATTGGGTGTAGTTCTCTTTAACTAGGGGGTGAGGGCGATTCCGAGGTAACCTATGCCTTTTTCTTTCCATGTGTAGGGAAAATTAGTGCTGATATCCTTCCTGATATCACTGTTCAGACCGCGCCCTAAAAGGTAAGACTCAGACTCATTGACTTTATAGTATGATACGGTGTTGAACAATTGTAAAGCTTGATGTACAGAAGCCAGGGAGGATGTAATGTCCGTTAACATCAGTATAATGTCATCCGTGAATAAGCTTATGATATGCATCCTTCCCCCCCCCCCCGATTGAGAATCCCTTGATTTTAGGATGTTGGCGGATGTATTCAGCCATAGGTTCCATGAGAAAGTTGAAGATCAGTGGGGATAGAGGGCACCCCTGGCATATTCCGATTGTTATATTGAATGGGGCATGCCCGAAATATAAACCTGGGCTGATGGTGTTGTATATAGTGCCATAATGGCTTGAAGAATCTGGCCTTGAAATCCAAATTTATGGAGAACTTGCTCCAGATAATCCCATTGGACTCTATCAAACGCCATCTAAAGCTAGGGGCAGAGAAGGCGTTTTATTTTTTGTGCAAAATGTATGATGTTAATTAGGCGCCTGGTAGTATCAGCCGTCTGCTGTCCCCTGGTAAACCCAGATTGGTCCAAGTGGACCACAGAGGGCAGAATGCCCACCAGACTGTTGGCTATTAATTTGGCGTAGATCTTCAGATTGCTATTGAGTAACGATATAGGGCGGGAGTTTATGGGATGTTGGGGTACTTCCCCGGCTTCGGCAAGGCAACAATCATAGCTCTAAGTATTTCAGATGGGAAAGAAGATGAGGAGACAGCTTGATTGTATACTTCCAACAAATCGGGGGTTATTATATCTGTGCATTTTTTTAAATATTCCTCAGTAAAGCCATCTGGGCCTGGTGACTTGTTATTAGGTAAAGAATCTTATGTTGTGTATCATAAATGGAGAGTTTAATTTGGTTATATGTTCTTCTGTAAGTTGTGGAAGATTGATTTTACTAAGAAATTCAGCGATCATGTGTGAGGTAGGTTGGATTGTGCTAGGATCTAGTTTTTAGATTGTAAAGTGAGCTGTAGTAGGAGCTGAAAGCGTCTACTATAGCTTGAGGATGGAATAATTTAGATTAGTTTACTGGATGAATTACATAGGCTATTTTCGCTTTGTGTCTGTAGCCTCTAAGCTGAGCGGCAAGTAATTTACCTGTTTTATTGCTATTAACGTAGTAGGACATTTTCAGCCTCTTTGAGGTCTTTTCAAAGTCCTCCAGCAATATTACACGAAGTTCATATCTCAGTTTAGTTAGTTCATCCGACATTGCTGGAGTAGTATTCATTTTGTTTTGGGCCTCTAGAGTTTTTATACGGGAAGAAATAGTTTGGATCTGCCGTCCCCTGAACTTCCTGACTCTGGTTCCCAGTTGAATCAGTAAGCCCCTCATAAATGTCTTATGTGCATTCCAAATTATAGAAGGGTCATTCACAGAATTCACATTATGCTCAAAATATTCTTTAAGGTTTCTCATTAGATCTGATTTGGAGGCATCATCCTGGTATATCTATGGGTTGGATCTCCAAATAAATGTGGACTTGGCATTAAATGTATCTTCAACCCGCAGAGACACTGAAGGAATGATCCGACCAAGTGATAGTGTTAATCTTAGACATTTGAATTTTGGTTAGCAATAATTTTTTGTTATAAAAAGGTCAAGTCTCCTATATGTTTTATGGCTTGTGGAGAAAAAGGAGTAGTCCCTTTCTGTAGCGTGTAAACATCTCCATGCATCGTATAGATAGATGGAGAAGAAGAAGTTGGAGTGCCTGGCGCTGTCTATTAGATGATGTGGTGGAGTCCATCTTAGGATCCGGGTTAGATTGAAATCTCCACATTGCAGTAGGTAACCCTGTTTGATCTGTGAGATCTTTTTCAGAATTTTGTGTAGAAAGCGAGTTTGATGGATTAATGTCACAAACCAGAACGGGTATCTGCCCATAGCATCAGAGATCTCTTTGTGTAAGTGGAAGGCTACCATGTCCCTTACTGCAGTGAGTACACCCCTTTCCTTAGTATCCGCACTGGCAAAGAAAATGTGCGGAAACTTGGGATTTGAACAGGAGGGTTTGGCGTGGATAGTAAAGTGGGTTTCCTGGGCACACAAAATGTCACAGTTATTTTGTGTTGCCTCTTTCCACAGAGATCTGTGTTTTGCTGGGTGGTTTAGACCCTTAACATTCATGGTTAGAAAGGTGATGGTCATCTTGGAGATTGAGCAAGGATGGTGTTATGTAGCAGGTGTCAGTAACACTTACATGAGTTGTTTGTCTTGGTAAGCCAGGTTCTGAGGTGTTGGTGGTTGAGGTTGTGGTTGTCATCATTACATCTGTGACTTGTCGTATTCATTCCTGAGGTGAGATGGGTAGAACTGCGGCTGCTGGCGTGAACAATAGTTAGCTGCAATGTCAAAAACAAAATGAAAAGTAGCAATAGTTGTAACAAACATAGGTCAGTGCGACCTGGGTGTGGCATTGGTACACTCATGTGTGCATAGGGGGTATAAACAGAGAACAGTTCCGCCTAATGGCTTTCTCCTAATCAGGGAGCAGCAAGTATTTCCATTGCTGGCTATATTCAGTTGAGCTGTGTCTGTGAGCATTTTTGGAAGTGACTAGTTTCCTGTCCTCCACAATTGGGTCAGGGCTTTGTTTTTTGGAGGGTTGTGGAGACCCATCTGGTACAATGTGGTACAATGTGCCACGTTTTGAGCAGCTGTATGCCTTTGGCTAGAGTATCCACAATGTGATCTTTATCTTCTTTGGCGATGGTTAGTTTAGTCGGGAACCCCCACTTGTAGGTGATCTTGAGGTTCCTTAGTGCTTTTGAGATGGTATTCAGATTTCTGCGTTTCTGTAAAATGAACTGAGAAAGGTGTCAGGACTGGCTTAACCCGTCCTTCTCTGGTCTGGTTGCTCAGCTGTCTGCTAATTGCCAGTTCTCATCTCTCTCCACAGTCACCCGGCTGTTCCTGATCCTACTCGTCTGACCTGCCTACTTAAAGCTGTCCAGCTCACATCTCTGCCTTCGCCTTGGTCACATCACAAGAAACCATCTCCTGCGGTTCTGTTTTAAGACTGGCTTTCTGACATCCCTTCTGGCTCCTTGCTCTGCTTGCTGTTGCTCCACTTGGATCCCTGACTTCTGGCCTGGTTAATTACCTGATCTGGTTATTGAACTCTAGACTGGCTGACTACTCGATCCGGTTACTGGACTCTGGCTATGCTTTGACTATGTTTACTCTATTTACCTTTTTATTTTTTATTAACTGCTTAAGGACCGCCTCCTGCACATATAGGTCAACAGAATGGCACGGCTGGGCACAAGCACGTCCCGGTACGTTGCTCTTTCAGTGCCCAGCTGCGGGTCGGGACGTGGGTCGGGTGCAGCGCGCTCCTGACCCGGTCCTGAGCTCCGTGACCGTGGCCGCAGGACCAGTGGGCCCGATCGCTGCTGGTGTCGGGTCACAGAGCTGAAGAACAAGGAGAGGTCTGTGTAAACAAACCTCTCCCCGTACTTCCTACTGTGGCTGTCAATGATCGTCTGTTCCCTGTTATAGGGAAAGATGATCAGTGACGTCACATGCCAGGCCATGCCCCCTACAATAAAAAAAATTCATAACGTCACACATAACCCCTTCTCGCCCCCTAGTGGTTAACTCCTTCACTGCCAGTGTCATTTACACAGGAATCAGAGCATTTAAATAGCACTGATTGCTGTATAAATTACAATGGTCCCAAAAATGTGTCAAAAATGTCCGATGTGTCCGCCATAATGTCGCAGCCACAATAAAAATCACTGATCGCCGCCATTACTAGTAAAAAAAATATTAATAAAAATGCTATAAAACTATCCCATATTTTGTAAACGCTATAACTTTTGCGCAAACCAATCAATAATCGCTAATTGTGATTTTTTTTACCAAAAATATGTAGAAGAATAAGTATCGGCCTAAACTGAGGAAAACATTTTTTTTATATATATTTTTTGGGGATATTTATTGTAGCAAAAAGTAAAAAATATAATATTTTTTTCAAAATTGTCGCTCTATTTTTGTTTATAGCGCAAAAAATAAAAGCCGCAGAGGTGGCCAAATACAACCAAAAGAAAGCTCTCTTTGTAGGAAAAAAAGGATGCCAATTTTGTTTGGGAGCCATGTCGCACGACCGCGCAATTGTTAGTTAAAGCAACGCAGTGCCGAATCGCAAAAAGGGGCCTGGTCCTTTGGCTGCAAATTGGTCCGGGGCTTAAGTGGTTAATAAACAAGTGTGATTTAATTGTACTTCTGTCTCAGTCTGGTTCATGGTTTCTGACAAAAGGTCAGCAAAAAGTTGGAGATCCTTGTATTGCAAGGGGAAAAGATCCTTGGTGGGTGATGCTGCCATTGTCATTTATTTGAAAGAAGTGCAGATGTAAGATGACGTCTCTGGGTATGTTTGTCAGGCAGGTGTGCCGGCTTTGGCAACCGGTGGATCCTGTCCATGGTGATATTCAAATCCGTCACATCTAGTAGTATGGATTTGAAAAGTTGCACTGCACATTCACACAGGTTAGGTTGTTGGACCGATTCTGGGACCCCTCTGATTTTTAAATTATTTTGTCTGGAGCGGTCCTCGATGTCCGCTAATTTAGCTTTGATCGCCTCCATGTCATCCTCTGTGTTGTCATGGGCATCCACTAGATCATTGATGGTGGTTACAAATTCCTCCATCTTTGTTTCTATGTGATCTACTCTGGAAGATGTAACTTGCAGCTCTACCCCAAATTTATGAACACATTAAAACATGTCAGCCGGTAGTAAGCTCCTCAGGGACGCTAACATCTCTTTTAGCGTGTTGTCCAGCACTGGCTGGTTGTTTGTAGGAAAGAGATTAATTGAGTCAGGGAGCTCCCTCGTGTCCTCCCCTGAATCTGGGCCCGACTTTCTTCCTGGCTTGAATCCATTGCATCCAGCCACAATCTTGCCTTCTCAGAGCTTCCAGATGAAGGGGTATGAAGGGGGAGATTGTGGGCTTTTAGAGGGTGCATTTCTTTTAACTGTGTTACCTTTAGCAGGTCCCTGCTGAGGAGTGATGGATCTGGCTCAGTAACACCAACTTTCTTTTGTCCCACTGTCAGGAAGGCCATGTCAGCAACCAAAATCGTAGACACAGAACCTTAGTTCCTATTAGGATATTGATAGGGGTGCGCATGCACACTGTGACAGTTCATGGCGCCAAAATGGGCTATTTAAACAGGGTCAGTACCCAGACTCAATGCTGTCTGCTCTACAGTGTTACCTGTGTGACTTTGCATTGCTATACATGATACCTGTTCCTGTCATGACCCGGCTTGCTTCCTGACGTTCCTGCCTTCTGCCTGCATCCGATCCTGGCTTGTCCTCCACTCTGCACCTGCCTTCTCCCTCTACTACTTCACTGCCAGCCCATTGCCAACCCGGCCTGTATCCTGACTCCATTCCTGCCTCTATACCAGTTCCTGACATGGCCGCTCGTGTATGACCCGGCTTGCTTGTACCTGCATTCTCTTCAGTCTTTGAGGTGCCACCATCCCTCCTGTAGCTGCATCAGCACCTCTGCCTGTGGGGTTCCAGTGCCAGCTTGTTCCAGCTTCCTGCTTGCTGTTGTTCTTGGACTTTGGCAGTACCTGCACCCCTCCACAGTTCTACCATGAGTTCCAATCCAGCCCTGGTTTCAGTGATCCTGCCAGGCACTCGTGCGACTCTGCACCACAGAGCTTCCTGTCAGCTCTATCAGGGACCCCAAGTCAGAGCTGCAAGAGAGGCCGTCATCTTCATTTCAGGCTCTACTACCAGGTACGTCACACCTACAGGGACAGATTTTGTGAAAGTGTCTCACATTTATTCTAAAAGTGACACAGAACACATCAAAATCAAGTTTAAGTTCTAGGCAGGCACATACATTTCGTGCACACTGCGTCACTTAGAACACATGTGAAATACTTTAACAAAATCTGTTTGCATCAGTCTTTATGCATTCCAGGTAATAACTCATCCCTACTTTTAACCATAGATCAGGCATAAAATGCTGATGATAAATACAAAGGAAATTTGATGACCCTGGAAACATTTAAAGAATTGTGGTGTATCAAGTCAAGCATTTTCAAATGATTTAACATGATTGAAGTCTTGTTTCTCAATTTGAAGTAGCGTTGTAACAAAGACATTTCGACTGTTGGTCAGCCAGGGCATGTGAATAAAATAGAAATATTAGAGTAGATCATTCATAAAACTAGATTTTTCCTAGAAATGTTGGATAATTTAATAAAATATCATATATTTAATGATACAATTCTGGTGGAATTTGATCCTTTGAGCAGGCAAGATGTCAAAGAAAAAAGAAGATCCAGCTGAAAGTTATATTCTTAGGAGCCCAGTAACAAAATATTAATTTAAAGTGATTTATTTGCCAAAATGAACTTCTCAATTGAAGCTGTCCTGAAAAATAAGTTAAAAAAGAACAGGCCCGTAGCTAAAGGGAACCTTAGGCGAAGGGATAGCATGACTGTGGACAGCTGTGGGGTGAGCACCAGGTTGTTACAATGGGAAGTGAGGTAGGAAAAAGGGAGGGGGAGTGCTTGTCATTGGTCACTTGGAGGAGAGGTTAATTAACCCCTGCAGAGGGAGGGGTTTAATTCATTCAGGAGCAGCAGAGAAAGGGAGAAGGTATAGGTAGAGTTTTTTCTCAACCACCCTCCAGTTGTTTAGTTGTGGGTTATGTTGTGTGTATTGGTTTATGTGGGCATGGGTCTCCGGTTCAGGAAGGTTGGAATGGTGATAGGTAAACAGGATATGGTGTGGGGATGGGTTGGACCTCTCTCGGTATGGGTACCCTCCCTAGATGGAAATAATGGGCTACCAGTCATCGGGCTGCAGTGGCAAGAAGGCGCCAAAAGTTTGTGCATGTGCTAGTGGGATCACGGCTAGAGGCTAGGATGCTGAGATGGTGGTGGTGCAGCCTATGCGGTAGATAAGCCTTCCTTCTCGAACCTTAGACAGAACAGTAGTTTAAAAGTTGGGTTTATATAGGTGGTATATATATATATATTTCTGTTGTATATATATATATATATATATATATATATATATATATATATATATATATATTTATTTATTTATTTATTTATAAATAGTTATATATTTAAATTGAGTTTATTTTTTAGAAATTTGGTATTTGTTAATAAAAGGGGCCAGGTGGCCATTTAATCCAGAAGGTGTGGTGTGTTTTATTTTAAGTAAAGTAATCAAGTAGTTGGGGGTATTATGGTGTAGATGCAGCACACGGGGCATCAGCTATAAACCAGTCATGTATCTCTCCTGCTGCGTTTGTCACCAAATTCTACTCCATTGAATAGAAATCCCTGGGTGATTTCAGAAATCAACACTTCCAGTAGTTTCAATCTCCTAGCCAACCACACCTAAGGATGAGCCAAACAACCCCCCCCCCCCCCCCAGTTCGGTTCGCACTAGAACATGTGAACAGGCAGAAAACTCAGACAAACACACGAACACCATTAGAGTCTATGGGACACAAATATGAAAAATCAAAAATGCTCATTTTAAAGGCTTATATGCAAGTTATTGCCATAAAAAGTGTTTGGGGCCTGGGTCCAGGGGACATGTATCAATGCAAACATTAAAAAAAAACAAAAAAACACAGTTTTTTCGGGAGCAGTGATTTTTTTAATGCTTAAAGTGAAACAAGAAAAATGAAATATTCCTTTAAATCTCATGCCTGGGGGGTGTCTATAGTATGCCTGTAAAGTGGTGCATTTAGTTTAGAATAATACCACAGCAAAATGACATTTCTAAAGGAAAAATTGTCATTTAAAACTGATTGTAGCTGTAATGAATTGTCGGGTCTCGGCAATATAGATAAAGCACATTAAAAAATAGATAAAACACATTGAAAAAAAATAGCATGGGCCCTCCCCCCCAGCCCATTACTGGGCTCTTTAGATCTGGTATGAATATTAAGGGGAATCCCAAACCAAAACTTTTTAAAAAAAATTTATTGGGGGTCCCCCCAAAATCCATACCAGACCCTTATCTGAGCACGCAAACTCCATTACCAATTCACATAAGGGAGCCGAGATTTGGGGGTCCCCTTGTTAAAGGGGGCTTCCAGGTTCTGATAAGCCCTCCGCCAGCATTCCCCCACAACCACCGGGACAAGGGTTGTGGGGATGAGGCTCAGCTCTCTCGTCCCCCCTCTTTTACTGTGGCCTGCCAGGTTTCGTGCCCAGATAAGGGCGTGGTATGGATTTTGGGGAGACCTCACGCCATTTCTTTTTAAATTTTGGCGCAAAGTTTCCCTTAAAATACATACCAGACCTGAAGGTCTGGTATGGATTTGGGGGGGGGGGCTACGCTATTTTTTTATTTTGGCACAGGGTTTCCCTTAATTTCCATACCAGACCTCGAGGGCCTGGTATGGATTTTGAGGGGGACACCTACGCCTGGTAATGGACATGCCATTTTTTATTTTTAGTTTTATTGCTGAGACCCAACAATTTATTACAGCCGCAATCAGTTTTAACCTTTAGAAATGTCATTTTGCTGTGGTGCTGCTCCAAACACGGGAAAACTGTGCCACTTTACAGGCATACTATAGACACCCCCCAGGCACAATATTTAACCACTTGCTTACTGGGCACTTAAACCCCCCTCAGTCCCAGACCAATTTTCAGCTTTCAGCGCTGATGCACTTTGAATGAAAATTGCGCGGGCATACAACACTGTACCCAAATTAAATTTTTATCATTTTTTTCCCACAAATAGAGCTTTCTTTTGGTGGTATTTAGTTACAGCTCGGAGTTTTATTTTTTGCTAAACAAACAAAAAAAGATGCAAAAAAAAAAAATCATGTTTTAATAGTTTGTTATAAAATTTTGCAAACGGGTCATTTTTCTCCTTCATTGAAGTGCGCTGATTAGGCGGCACTGATGGCTGCATTGGTGGGCACTGATGGGCTGCATTGGTGGGCACTGATGGGCTGCATTGGTGGGCACTGATGGGCTGCACTGGTGGGCACTGATAGGCATAGTTAAGGCGGCACTAATAGGCACAGATAAGGCGGCACCGATGGGCACAGATAAGGCGGCACTGATGGGCAAAGATGGGCACAGATAAGATGGCATGGATGGGTGGCACGGATAAGTGGCACGGATGGGTGGCACGGATGGGCACTGATAGGTACCACTGATAGATGGGACTGATGGGCACTGATAGGTGGCACTGATAGGTGGCTCTGATAGGTGGCACTGCTGGGCACTGATGGGCGGCACTGCTGGGCACTGATGGGCGGCACTGCTGGGCACTGATGGGCGGCACTGGGTCGCAGCACCTTTGAGGCAGATTGTGGGCACTGTGGGTGGCACTGTTGGTGGCACTGCTGGATGGCACTGTGGGTGGCATTGTGGGTGGCACTGTAGGCACTATGGGCACTGATGGGGGGCACTGATGGGGGGCACTTACTTTTATTCAGGATGGCACGGCGGTGGGCAGGTGGGCACTGGCAGGGGGCAGGTGGTCAGCTGTATTGCTGGCCGTGATCGGGACTGATGTCCCGATCACGGCCGCCGGTGATCGGCTTTTTTTTTCTCTCCTCGCGCTGTCAGCGCGAGGAGGAATAATAGCCGATTACCGGCTCCGTTCTATCACATGATCAGCTGTCATTGGCTGACAGCTGATCACGTGATAAGGGGTCGGGATCGACCCCTTGCACGGATCGGTGATCAGGCGAGTCTCACGGACTCGCCGATCACAGAGCGCGCCGCGCGCGCCCCTCAGGGGGCGCGCAGGCCGCTCGTATCCGGGACGACGTCAATAGACGTAGTCCCGGAAATGTAGGTCCGCGCTGCTGCCGTCATTTGGCAATAGCGCGGATCTGTAGTGGTTAAAGGAATATTTCATTTTTATTGTTTCACTTGCATTATTAAAATCACTGCTCCTGAAAAAATGGCGGTTTTGAAAACTTTTTTTGCATTGATACATGTCCCCTGGGGCAGTACCCAGGTCCCCAAACACTTTTTATGACAATAACTTGCATATAAGCCTTTAAAATTAGCACTTTTGGTTTTTCATGTTAGTGTCCCATAGACTTTAACGGTGTTCCGCGGCTTTCGAATTTGCCGCGAACACCGCATAATGTACGTTGTTCGCTGAACGGCCAAACAACCAAAGTTCGGACCAAACTTATGCTCGGGCCGAATCGTTCACCCATCCCTACTCACTACTGTGGCTATACTGAATGCAGGAAGACCAGAAGATTGTAGTAGTGTCAGTTTCTGAAGAAGCTTTAGCTGGGGATTTCTCTTCAAGAAAAATCTCTTAATTTCTTCCTTGCAGGGACAGTTTTTATTTTTTGGCAAGTTCAATATGGCAACAGAGCCACTTAAATTTTTTCTACCAAAATGCACCTCTAAAGGAGAATTATTACTCATTCAATGTGCTAGAATCAAATGTCCCTTTTTTTTTGTAACAGCATTGTGCCTTGTACAACAACTAATTACTGATGAGAAATTATTCTAGCCTTTAAACTGAGCACAAGATAAGTCTATTATGAAGCTGAATTTCTAAAGGCAACGCTGATAAAAAAAAAATGCATGTGGAAGGCCAGTTAAAAACGTGTTTCTGGATCATTTTATTATTAGAACAATTACATGTACTAGGAAATATCAGTAAGATTCCTTGTGGAACATTACAATGATTTATTTTTACAACAGTTTAGAGCAGCAGAAATCACATAATGTGACATTTTTCTCTCACACAAGGATGGTGGGCTAAACATAAACGTCTTGGATCGTAGTATGCTTGTAGCAGTTTAAAAGACTTCTCCAAAAGTCTGCTGTAATTGTACTGTACACATTGAGTCATATATGTTTACCTTATCATCAGCACACACTCAGGTTTCTGAGAAGTGAGTAGGAATGGGCTTTGTTAGACACACCTCTGAAACAGCCATGCTATATATTTCCATTCATTCTTTGTCTATACATTTAGAGCTTGGATGTTAATAGGCACAAAATCAAGAGAACATGACAATGTCCATAAATATTTATTTGTAAGGCATACATTTAGATAGATCTAAGTGTTTTTTCTTTTTCTTTTTCAGCAGCAAGCAACTATTTTGAAACAAGAATCCTGCACACCACCCACTCAAGGCGAGCAGAACTTGTCAGAGCAGACAGGTGATCGATGACAGAAGTAAACATTTTGAAGGGAGCACAGGTTTACTTGCACAAAAACTAAAAATTACTGTACTTCTTCAGTAAATCAGGCTCTAAATTTGTTCTTGACTCAGTCACCCAAGCAGGTTTAAGGAGACCTGTTAACTGCTTACCTCCCTCCGTAAATGCTAATTGCCTAGATGTCTTGCCACTTCTCTGGCATTAATACCCTCTAAGATAAGAGAGATGGGAAAAAATAGTTGTGCAGATAAAAAAAAGTCACGATTAAGTCAGATGAAGCACTTGCATTCACCATGCTTGCATTTCATGTTCGACTGTGGACACCAATAAGGTATGTAGTATTTTAGAGATTAAGATTAGGTGTTAGGTTTACGATAGAGGTTAGTGGATATGTTTAAATTTTAGGGTGTAAAATGTAAAATTCCAGCCTAACACTAACTAGACTTAAAAATGTTTCATCCCTCCTCCTGATACCTGTGTAAAAAACTGTGTATACTTACCTATTTTTAATCTGCTTCAGTCCGGAACATGTGAACCACAGCTCTTCTCTCCTCATCCAGTGGCTGTTGCAGGGGATAAGAAAGAATGCTGACAACTTGGATTGCAGGAGCCTTTGAGTTGCATCACGGCAATCAGAATTCACAACCATTGTTGAGTGTTCCTACCTCTCCCCTGCAGATGCTGCTCACTGACACAGGAAATCATGTGACTGGAGTTGACTCCTAGTGGACCTAGTTCTAAGGTACCTAGAGGTTCATCCCACACACAGTAGCCCACATGGACATGTTAGGCCATAGTTCACAAATTGGGACCCACAATTGATAAATTGCCTGATAGGATAAGATAATCCATCCATCACCATGACTTCCTTTTCACAGTGCCACATGAATTCATATGCTCCACAATTCTTGCCCAGGGGCATACTGGGCTTTCCAGGTTTTGGTAATCATGAGTCTGGCCACAATAAGTATATGCGTAACTACCATGCCTAAAGGGATGGGTATTTTGTCAATACCTAGATTCAGGATTTCCAAATGTGAGAAAGGTAGCACAATTAATCCTGTTATTTTAGACATTAATCAGAATATCTTTTTCCAAAAGCTTACAATGCATTTGCAAGACCAGAACATGTGAATGAAATTCTCTGTTTGGCCATATCCTCTCTAACCCCCTGTACACACGGTCGGAGATTCCGACAACCAAATCTGTCGGAGTAATTCCGACGGATTAATTCCGGAAGAGGTCCGGAAGTGATGTTGCATACACACGGTCGGAACTAAGTTGTCGGAAAATCCGATTGTACATAACGTGATGATGTTATTTCGTTAGGACGACACTACGTTCAGACTAGTAGCCAATAGCTTTGGTCTAGGAATTTGATCTGAGCATGCGTGGCACCTTGTCCGTCAGAGTAGGCTACACATGATCGGAGTATGTCCGATCGGAGCATTTTGTCTGAAAATTTTACCGGCAAGTTGGAAAAATTGGTCCGATGCAGACCACACACAGTCAGAATATCTGACAAAACGGTCCGATAGGAAACATTCCGACGGAATCTCCGACCGTGTGTACAAGGGCTAACAGAGGGGAGATTGTGCAGAAGAGATTTGGGTCAGATGTAGAGGTGTGAAAAAAACAGCGGAGAGCAATTTTTTGGGTCAGATCCCAGTGTTGTACACAGTGCATGGCTTTGTAAAAGGACCTCAAGGCATTACTTCACTGTGAAGTGGAGAAAGTAGAATCTAAGTCCTCCTCCTTGCTGAAAAAGGTTTAGATTTATGGAAGATCAATTTCTCCTGTAATATATTGTAAATAAGGGAAATTCCTTTTGTCTGGTAGGAGTTGAGAGATACAATTTCAGTAACTTTTTAGGCAATTTTAATTCAGGGGGCGGGGAGTGCTTTAGGAGGTGTTGAATCCTATAATATGTATAGTGATCATTAGACGTTAGCCCAAATCTTTGCCACAGCTCCTCCAGATCATGTAGTCTGCCGTCAATTGATACATCGTCAATTACCTGGATACCTTTAGACACCCAGGGAAGCATCGTAATATGAGGGGTAGGATAAGGCAAGACAACAATGGGAAAGTGAACTGATGTGTCAAAGATCTCTGAGTCAGGAGTAGTAAGTAGGGCTCTCCAAGCTAGTAGCGTGGTTTTAATAGGTGGAGATATGCCCTTCAGTGGAAAGGGTTGCCATAAATCTGCTATTAGCAAAGTACAGAGATCTGGGGCCTAAATGAGGATTTATTTGATTCCTGTCCAAAGAAGGGTGTCTACTGGGTTAAACCAATGTTTAATCTGGTCTAGACGTGCTGCTAAATAGTAATCTTTAACATCAACTAGCCTCGTGTCACCAGCACCTCTATGTTTAAGTAGGAGAGAGAGAGCATCTTGCCCTTTTGCCTTGCCAGACAAAGTTTTATGAGCATATTGTTAAGTATAAGTAGCACTTTTGCTGAAATAGGACTGCTAAATTTCTGAAAAGGCAGAGTATCTGAGGGAGGATGAGCATTTTATCAGATGCCAAGCGTCCTGACCAGGCTAATTCAAATTTAGATAAATGAGCTAATTCCTGCATTAACTTTTTATGTTTCTAGCTGCTAATTGAGATGTACACAGGGAGATATACCTTGTGAACTCCAGGGTTACGGAAACGAGTTCTGCAAGGAATAATTCTGCGCCTTAGGGAGATTCAAGTCTAGTATTAGGGATTTAGAGCAGTTAAACTTATCATAGGAAATAGCACTGAACTGTGAAAGAAGCTAGTGAGCATGGGACAGTGCAGTAGTTGGAAGTGTAAGCAGTAGAAGGATGTCATCTGCAAATAAATTAATTGTATGGGTAGACTGGCCTATGTGAAACCCCTTGATCTGTGGGTGGGAATGCACAGCTTCAGCTAAGGGCTTAATTATGAGATTTAATATAGAGGGAGAGAGGGGACAGCCTTGGTGGGTATCATTGGTAATGTTAACGGTGTTGGACAGGAGGAATGTATAAACTTGAGCTGAGGGGCAAGAGTAGAGGGCCATACTGGCTGAGAGGATGGATCCTTGAAAGCTAAATTTCATCAATAGCCTTTCCCTATAGTCCCAGTGTATCCTGTCAAATGTCTTCTCAGCATCCAAAGAAAAAAGTAGAGAAAGCATTCGGCTGGACTCGGCATGATGCAGGAGATTGACAATCCTCCTAGTGGCATCGGAAACCTGTTTGCCTTTAGTGAACACATACTGATCAGAATAAGAAAAGGGATGGTAGGCACTCAGAATGACATCCCAAATAGTAATAGAAACACAAGATCTTTTTTACTAGCAGGATGGCGATCTGTCTCTCTACAAATGATTGCTGGGTTCCCGGCGGGCATCGTGTCTACCGAACCCGCTGAATGACTCTTGCTGTGTCCAATCAAAGTGGGAGCAGGTCTCCAGCGGCGTGTGTGCGCACCTCAGACCCTGAAGAAGGAATCACGTACAGGTATGTGATTTTGCACTTAAGAGATGCCTTGCCGTAGTAAATGTATGTGGGGCAGTCCTTAAGTCGTTAAATACATGTACAAAGTTGTAAAACAGCTAATTCTAACGTGTTTCAGATGTTAGTCTTTAATCATGGCTGACACATACTGGTCAGGTTTAATCAATTTTGGGAGAATGTCAAACAAACATCAAACAACAAACAAACAAAAGCTTGCATACATTTTGATGTCAAAATTAAGAATATATGTATATATATATATATATATATATATATATATATATATATATATATATATATATATATATATATACACACACACACACACACACACACACACACACACACACACACACATTTCCCCCAGCTTCTCCTCCTCTCCCTCCCGCAGGCATTCAGTGGCTGCAGGAGGAAAATGGAGAGATCGGTTCCTCTATTCCAGTGTTTGTCAATCTTTTTTTAGTCAGGACACCCTTGAAGTATACCCCTAGATGAGTGGGGCTGCACTGCAGCCAGCTTGCAACTGTGTGCATTGCATGCAGTTGCAGTATAGTTATGATGCATTTAAAGGGTTAAAACAGAGGGTCAGGAGGTAACATATTGCTTCTTTACCAGCTCTAAATGGCAGTGCTTTATCTTACCTCTTCCTGCCGCACTGCACTGTAGGGGGAGACAAAGAGCACAGCATGCAATGGGGGTTATTTACTAAAGGAAAATCCACTTTGCACTGAAAGTGCACTTGTAAGTAAAGTCGCTGTAGATCCAAGGGAGATATGCAAGGAAATAAAAAACAGCATTTTAGCTTGCACATGATTGGATGATAAAATCGGCAAAGCTTCCACTCATTTCAGATCTACCCCTTAGATTTAGAGTGACTGCACTTCCAAGTGCACTTTCAAGTGCACTTGCAGTGCAAAGTGGATTTACCGTTTGTAAATAACCCCCACTGTGCTATCACTTTAGGTCAAATAAGTGTGATGAGCTCCCTGCAGTGCCGATTATAGTTCGGCTGAGGGTCGGGGATCTCGGTCTCAGCCACCCTTGTCACTCCTCCTATCGAGGTATACGGGGCAAGGGCCACTCAAGGGCTCCCTGCAGCATGGGGCCCGGTCGCCCTGACTACCTTAGCGACCCCTATACTTCCACCACTACCTAAAGTTTGCAGGGGATATTGATTCTTTGCAAGGTTTAGGTATTGTAGCCACATACTCCCTCAACATCGGCGGCAAAAGCTCACCCGCTGGGAAGCTGAATATTTGCATACTGTCAGTGCCTAGGGGTTAAGGGTTAATTTTAGGGGTGAGATTAGGCTTTATAGTTCAGGTGGTTGTGTGGGGTTAATGTGATGCCTTTCTTTGTTCATGTAGGGCAAAGTAAAAAGGGCCCCTTTCTAAGAACATATCATATTTTCATTACCATCCCACAGCTCAATACCTGGACTTGACAAAGCGCATATGCGTGAAACACGTCATCATGGCAAAAGTTAGTTACACTTGCAATCCACGCTGACACCCTAAGGCTGCCGCTGGTTCCTCCTGGTTTCCACCAGGTGGCCTACCGTGACATCCCCCTGGCGTGCCGGCGCACCCTGCCTGGCATCAAAAGCAGCTTGTTTTTCATCTCCAGAAGGGCTTTTGGATTTGGCACCCCACTCAGTAGCCCCCCGCTGCGGCACTGGATGGCCTTATCCCATCAATGCCCAGGGACCTTGGCTTGATATCATTGGATTTTTACTCTTTAACCCCATTTTATTATGTTGTGGACAATTGAATAAACGAATAAAATGAACTGCAGCTATTTCCTCCAACAGTGACCACTGAGGACCCCAAGCGCTGTCATTATTGAATGTGTCTAGATGTTGCACTATCCAAAGTGTGTATTAACAGTTGCACAGGTCAGGCCTGGTTTACCCCATCCCTTCTCAGTGACATATGAGCTATAGCCCCTAGTGGTTGGAACACTTGGTTGTTTTATGTGACTCACCCCCTCACCTATGTGACAGCACTGGTGCACCACGATTGGCGAAGCACTGCAAAATAGGGTCCATAGCCACGTATGACCTCAGTTTAGAGCTAACACAGGATTTTATTTTCCTCGCTCCAGCTGCCAAAAGAAGAAGCATGAGGAAAGGTGTGTATATGAGGAGTGGAATTATTGGACCCTTTGCTTTACTTTATATTGATTAAGTGTCAGCGTTAGCCTAACAGCACAGTTAAAGAAAAACTGACCTAGTTTCAGGTTAATTTTTATTTGAGTTGATTTTTGTTGAATATTTCTGGACACTCAGATATACATTGTATATTAAACATGACATTACTAACACTGAAATTAAAAATACAGATTGTAGCTAGCTATTCAGTTTGCCAATTTTCATCTTGATCATGTATATCATCATGTATTTAAAGCTATTCCATGCAATCCATTTGCATACTGTAGAATAGTAAGTGATCCCCATGGAAAAAGAGTAGGCTTTAGAAGATGCCAACAAAGCTTGAATCACATGGGTACCCAACCATACTATTAGGCATTGAAAGATTGGCTAATAGAGACATGATACAAGTCTTACAGTTTTAAGGAAAAGCAAAGACACACATGATTCCTTTTGTTTCCAAGTATCATAAATACTCTAAACAATTACCTATATATATATATATATATATATATATATATATATATATATATATATATATATATATATATATATATATATGTATGTATATATATATATATATATATATATATATATATATATATATATATATATATATATATATATATATATATATATACATACACACAGGTGTGATTTTGGTGGTCAGCTGATGATGTTACCTGCCTAAATGTTTGGATGTGCCAGTTACCCTATGCTTGTTTTACGTCTGTTTCTGGTAAGAAGATATATTTGTCAGCACGGTGGTGTGTGTTTATTATGCACTAAAGTTGGGGAGAAGTTATTCATTTCTACATCCACCTGTACTCTCTTCTACTGTCTCTTCATCTATCCCCTACCTCCAGCAGTGCATATGGACCAAAAACATAAATGTTATTTTTTGGGGATTTTATGTAATAGACCAACACAAAGTGGCACATAATTGTGAAGTGGAAGGAAAATGATAAATGGTTTTCAATTTTTTTTACAAATAAATATCTAAAAAGTATGCCGTGCATTTGTATTCAGCCCCCCTGAGTCAAAACTTTTAGAACCACCTTTCGCTGAGATTACAGCTGCAATTCTTTTTGGGTATGTCTCTACCAGCTTTGCACACAGATCTTGCCACAGATTTTCAATTAGATTTAGGTCTGGGCTTTGACTGGGCCATTCTAACACATGAATATGCTTTGCTCTAAACCATTAAATTGTGGCTCCCACTGTATGTTTAGGTTCATTGTCCTGCTGGAAGGTGGCCCTTTGCCCTAGTCTCAAGTCTTTTGCAGACCCTAACATATTTTCTTCTAAGATTGCCCAGTATTTGGCTCCATCCATCTTCCCATCAACTCTGTCCAGCTTCCCTGCCCCTGCTGAAGAAAAGCATCCCCACAACATGATGTTGCCATCACCATGTTTCACAGTGGGGATGGTTTGTTTAGGGTGATGTGCAGTGTTCGTTTTCCTGCCACACATTGTTTTGCTTTTAGGCCAAAAAGTTAAATTTTGGTCTCATCTGATTAGAGCACCTTCTTCCACATGTTTGCTGTGTCCCCCACATGGCTTCTTGCACTTGCAAACGGAACTTCTTATGGCTTGTCTTGGTAGGTTTTCAGTTGTGCCATACTCTTTTTCGGATGATGGATTGAACAGGGCTCCGTGAGATGTTCAAAGCTTGGGATATTTTTTTACAACCTAACCCTGCTTTAAACTTCTTCACAACTTTATCCCTGACCTGTCTGGTGTGTTCCTTGGCCTTCTTGATGCTGTTTGTTCACTAAGGATCTCTAACAAACCTCTGAGGGCTTCACAGAACAGCTGTATTTATGCTGAGATTACATTACACACAGGTGGACTCTAATTACTAATTAGGTGACTTCTGAAGGGAATTGGTTACACTTTAGTTAGAGGTATCAGAGTAAAGGGGGTCTATCACATAAAATCCCAATAAAATACATTTATGTTTTTGATTGTAACATGACAAAGCGTGGAAAATGTAAAGGGGTAGGAATACTTTTTCAAGGCTGTGTATATATATTCAGATGTGTTGAAGGCACTCACTGGTCTTGAAGCAGGAACTAGTGCAAATCAGCAATGTTTATTGTATTAATGTTTCGATTGTGGGCTGACCATCTTACTCAAGACATGTGTAAATCTATGGTTTTAAAGTGGTTGAAAACCTTTACATATACCCAGTGAAGTGCCTCAGATAATTTATCAGGGAATCCTATACCACCTGCTTTCTTGTGCCTAATGAGAATAGAGTATGAACATCTAGCTTTCCAAGTGAAGCATACCTATTTTCACAAAATTTGTTTTAAAGTTGCCAAAAAAACCTGAATTTGAAAGTAAAATTGGAAAGGGTTTGAAATCATACAGTATTTTAGGAAGAATCAGCATTTTTTTAATCAAATAATTACTTTTCTTTTTTTTTATAATACATATAAACAAATAATATATCAAATTAATCCATAAGGTATTTTTGTTGTGATACATATAAACAAATAATATGTCAAATTAATCCATAAGATATCGTGAAATAAGAGAGCAAACAAAACAAACAAACCTTGCACCTCTCAGACTAAAATAGCTTAACATATAATAAAGGAAACATAGTAGAAGCATAAATACATTCTGCATGACATCTTGGGCTCATCCAGTATCAATCATCAGTCTATGGCAACTTCCTCCAAGTAGCTTCAAGTTATCTCTCCCTAACGTTCTTCTACTCCTCACCCTTCTACCTCAGCTTTTTGCTCCTGTCTGTCTCCTCTACCTTCACTCCAGTCTAAGCCCTTGTACACACGGTCCGACATTCTGACAACCAAATCCGTTATTATTTTGTCAGACGGATTTTGTCCTACGGATTTTGTCTGAAACTGTTGCATACACACGGTCGGACCAAGTTGTCGGAATTTGCGGTTGCCAAGAACGTGGTGACGTAAGCCGTGTACAGTGGGACTAGAAAAGGGAAGTTCAGCACCACGTCCGGCACCCTTTGGGCTCCTTCTGCTGATCTCGTGTTAGTAGAAGTTTGGTGAGAGACGATTTGCGCTTTTCAGATTAGTGATTCAGATCGCTACTGCTCTTCGGTTTGTGCTTGTGTGTGCGTATCTGATAATCAGTGCGTGCAGTCAGTAAGTATTTGTTTCTCATTGTGGACTATATCTTGGTATAGTACGCTTTGAAAGGCATTTCTTATTGTCTGCTTGCTTCTTCTATTCAGGTTGTTCTTTCAGGCCTTGCTGTTTATCGGTGCTTTCTGTTGTCCGTTCTGACCAGCCGACCGTTTTCAAACCATGTTTAGTCTACGTACACGTTGTAGAGTTTGTGCTGTGCAGCGGCTTGGTGTTGGGGTTCTTACTTTGACACAAGCCCAGTCCATGAACAGGGAGGGGAGGCGTTTGTGGACCAAGAATTGGTTGCGCCAGCGTGACCAGTTCTCGCACATGCCTTTGCTCCGTGAGATCCGGGAGAATAATCCTGATGATTTCAGGAATTATCTCCGGATGACGGACCCCATTTTTCACCATCTGCTGGCTTTGCTGACCCCTTATATCACCAGGCAGGATACCTGCATGCGGCAAGCCATCACTCCGGAGCAGAGGCTCATCGCCACGTTGCGCTACTTGGCGACAGGGAGAAGCCTTCAGGACCTCAAGTTCTCTACAGGCATCTCCCCCCAGGCTCTGGGGATCATTATTCCAGAGACCTGTTCTGCCATCATTCAGGTCCTGCAGAAGGACTATATGAAGCTAAGTTTTCTCCTTAAACATCACATTCTATGTATTTCATGATTGCTAATGTCTTGCATTTCTTTCCTCATTCCCTAATTACCATCATTGCAATATGCTCTAATTCATATGCTCTGCCCCTTTGTCCTCAGGCATATTTGCCTCACTAACTTCCCCACCATGCTCTTCTTGGCCCATCAAACTATAGTCTAGTCACTTACCAATGTCTTTTGTCAGCTCCATAGTATTAATCAAATTTTTTCAAAAAGAACCAAAAACACTGCGCTATTCAAATGTGTAGACGGTATACAAACAGCAGCTAACACAACATCTAGGTGTACAAATGTGGCATAATAAATTTTGTGAAAAACAGTGTAGCGCTTATTTTTTTTTACCACATTACAATGTGACCAATGTAATCAGTGCATACATTAGACTGTGCAAACAAATAAATACATTTAAACACTCTATGCTGTATATGATAATTGAAGCTAGAATGTCCAAACAAATATATGAAAAAATATAAAAAAAATGGGAAAACAACGTGAAAACAAGTGAAAAGTTCTCCAAATTTTCCAAATTTTCTGTGTATGATACGATGAAGTGAAAACAGTCCTACACCTTCTCCAAGGAATGATCGTACAATCACCGCGTGAACCCTCCACCACAAAAAATGGGGGCTTACCAGATTTAATGGATCCTACTCAAAATTATATTTGGAGGATCATATAGGCTTGTAGATATACATAGGCTTTTTTGGTGTTGTCCTTTTCTGGAAGACTTTCAAGTGTGGCTATTTCCTCTACAGTATGTCTCCATCCACATAAATCATCATAGGTAGTGGGATAGATATAAAAGAAGAAAGCAGGGACCACAATAGTGTAACTTCCTTTTTTCGTTTCAAATAATTTAATAAAAAATCATCAAACTCACGTGTACAAAGAACATAAGTGCTTTTTCAATAAAATCTCAGGCTGCAGTAAAGGTCCGACGCGTTTCGTCTTAAGCAGACATCATCTGATGATGTCTGCTTAAGACGAAACGCGTCGGGACTTCACTGCAGCCTGAGATTTTGTTGAAAAAGCGCTTATGTTCTTTGTACACGTGAGTTTGATGATTTTTTATTAAATTATTTGAAACGAAAAACGGAGTTACACTATTGTGGTCCCTGCTTTCTTCTTTTATATCTATCCCACTACCTATGATGATTTATATGGATGGAGACATACTGTAGAGGAAATAGCCACACTTGAAAGTCTTCCAGAAAAGGACAACACCAAAAAAGCCTATGTATATCTACAAGCCTATATGATCCTCCAAATATAATTTTGAGTAGGATCCATTAAATCTGGTAAGTCCCCATTTTTTGTGGTGGAGGGTTCACGCGGTGATTGTACGATCATTCCTTGGAGAAGGTGTAGGACTGTTTTCACTTCATCGTATCATACACAGAAAATTTGGAAAATTTGGAGAACTTTTCACTTGTTTTCACGTTGTTTTCCCATTTTTTTTTATTTTTTCATATATTTGTTTGGACATTCTAGCTTCAATTATCATATACAGCATAGAGTGTTTAAATGTATTTATTTGTTTGCACAGTCTAATGTATGCACTGATTACATTGGTCACATTGTAATGTGGTAAAAACAAATAAGCGCTACACTGTTTTTCACAAAGCTCCATAGTATTGCTTTCCCCTAAACACCCCCTATAATGTCTACAAATGTGATGTGTGTGCTTCAATTCATGCCAGTTTTTTTCAAGTTGTGCCTTTTTCAACAACAGTGCAAACCCAAGTTCAGAGCGAGATGAGGGGACAGTCTCTTCTTCAGATAATCTTATTATGTTGTGGGTCTGCTACACACACACCTTGTTTTTGTAACTAATGTAGTGCATTACTGACCAAAATCGTGCTCATTTTCAGCACCATGGCAGGAAAATGGCATGATTGTCCAAATTTACACCTCACTGTGGATGTTTTTTACTAAAGGCACATCCAGGATGCACTACAAGTGCACTGCAAAAGTACACCTGAAACTGCACTTGGAGTGCAAAGTGGAGTTTCCTTTAGTAAATCACACTCCTTCTCAGCACAAACTAAAATTTTACTCCAAATACATTTTTGAAGCAATGAAAAAGGAAGCCACACATTGTTGACAATTAAACTTTTTAATCCAAGCACATTCACATGTGCATTTAGAAAAGGTTTTTACAACAAACCAAGAAATTGTGTGTATCAAAAACAGAGTTTAATCAAAATTTGGTTTACTTGGTGTTTTTGTGTAAACAGGCATGTATCAAACCGTAAAATACAGAACACAGGAACTTACAAAGTTCAACTTTGAAAAGTGAAGACAATATCAGACATGAGTATGTACAAACTGGGCTGATATTGCCTTCATCACATGGGGTGTGACCCCTGAAAAATCCAAATTTGGAAGATGCACACAGTGTTTCAACATGTGCTATCTCCCATCATGGGGGATCAATGTACATGCTTTGGGGCTGCAACCCCTTCATCTCAGCCACTTTACACAAAACAAGTACATTGATCCCCCATGATGGGAGATAGTACATGTTTACACACTCTGTGCATCTTCCAAATTTGTAATTTCGATAAATACAAAAGTTGTGTTTTAAAATAGCAAAAATAAAACGCTATCTAGTTTTTTCAGTTTCACACTCTCCCCAAAACATCAATGATGTTCTTCATTTTATTTTTAACATCATTGATGTTTTGCTATATATTTTGCAAATCCCGATTGCACCCCATTATCTCCCCAATCAGGATCTGGGCACTTTCACTGGTAAAACGGGAATCTTCTTCCACATCACCTACAAAACAAAGCAAAAAACACACCATGTAATAAAAATATGGTGACATACATTGATGAGCTTACTGGAAGCTGTGTTCTCTGACACTCACCTGTTGTGGTGACAATTTGCCCAACCTCAACAATCTCTCCTTCTTCCTCCTCCTCCTCCTCTGTTTCTGGTTTTCGAAGTTGCCCTTCTTTGGGAGGGGTGTGGTCCCTGGTGTCCTAATACTTGCCGAGTCTTCTCTCCCCTATGAGAATGTAAAAATAAAAAAATTATTACACAGAGGGCAGAAATAGGAATATAAAACAATGCATGGAAGTGTTGTACAATTGTTTTTTGGCCGAGTTCCAAGGTTAGAACATTATTGGGGACACTTTGTTAAGCTGGAATAGTTACCTGCAGAACGATGTTGCTTACGAACAAATGAAACCATGAACTTGAAAGTGGCCATTTTAAAATGCACAACATGAAATCAAAGCACATGGAGCAGTATGCAAGCAAGAATAATGATATGAACATACGACAACTACTTACTTTTTTTAAGAACACGCTTGATCCTTATGTACTGCTCGTGCTCCTTCAGTTTCAGGTCTGACCAGCGTTTTCTCAGTTGATCCTTGGATCGTCGTACCCCAAAATTCTTCTGAAGACTCTTCACAACTTTAGTCATGATCTTGGCCTTTCTGATATTTGGGTTTGGGTAAGGTCCATACTTTCCATCATAGTCGGTCCTGTTCAATATGTCCACCATCTCCAACATCTCTCCAAAAGACATATTTGAGGCCTTAAATCTTCTCTTCCTGGGTTGGGGCATTTCAGGCTCTGGACTTTCCTCCCCCTCCTCCTCGTTAGTGGAAATATTATTAGTGTACACCTGCGTTTTCTCCGCCATGTGCTCTCCCCACTGCGCCGAAAGCGAAGGGGCGGGGAATAGTCTTGAAAGAACGTCAGGGGCGGGCGGAGTGTCACGCATGCGCACTGTGTATAAAACGCAACACGCGTGTATCGTCCGTACGATCTGGGAAGAGAGTGAGGCGTGGATGCGACGATCGTGCAAACGAAGGTAACATTTTTAACTTGGTGCATCACTAGACTAGACTGCTTCTATCTAGGCCAATGTTGGGACAAGATTAGGAGGGTTTTTAATGGCATTATTAGTATTTGAGGGTTTGTCTTGTGTTGTGTCTTGCAGACAATATCGATCCATTCCAAAACCCCAATTTTATGGGGCTATTCCTCCAAATGTACAAGGAGATGCCCTGCCTGTGGCAGTTCCACAACGAGTTTTACGACGACATAAGAAAGAGGAACGTAACGCTGGAGAAACTTCTTTCTTTGGTGCGGATCATGGTCCCCACGGCAGACATGGCCTATCTGAATATGAAAATTGTGGCCGTGAAGCTTACATATCTCAGGGAGAGAAAGAAGCACCTGGAGTCCTTGAGAGCAGGAGATCCAGATGCCGTTTATTACCCCAGGATGGTTTACTTTGAGAGGCTGCATTTTCTGGTAGATCAGGGGGTACCCAGGCCACCACTCAGGCCACCACTCTCCAGTCTTCCTTCAAGGCATCCTTCACCCCCAGCTGAGGCTTCCAACGTCCAACCTGGGCCTTCCAGGCAGCAATATGTGCTGTAGCCCAGCTTGAGACAGGTATTGCATTGTTGAACATATTTCTTGTGTTACATTTAATGATGTTAACTAGATGTTCTTATTGATCAGTAAGTTGTGATTTAAAAAGTGGTTTCAAGAGACAGTAGTGACCAAAAATGATTGGGACGGGAAAGAAAAATGCTGGGCTCAGAATGATAGTCTGTTCTATTTGGTAACATTCAATTTGCAAAAGCCAGGAGCACAAAATGGTGTGATTGATGAGCAAAAAACTAAAACTATGTCCCCTTTTCATACACAGGAAGACCTCAGTCAGGGGGAGGCTGTGGCAAGTGGCAGCCAGGAGGTTGACCAACGCCCTCCTCCTCCTGCCCCAACTACAGGAGCCCAGCCACAGCCTCGAAAGATGCCTGGAGGGAAGTGTCTAAGGAAGACGAGAGAGTGAGGGCCTGGGTTCAGTCTGGTCTGCCAGAAGATGCAGCCTCTTGAAGAACCACATCCTGGGGACATAAATGGCATCTGAATTTCCTGTTCTCTAGGACTTCTGGACCAGACTTCTCTCCCTGAGATATGTACTCCTCAGGCCACCAATTTTTATTATTCTAATTTGTTCATGTCTGCCCTGGGGGCCAAAGGCTGCACCAAAGTAACAAGTTTCTCCAGCACTGCGTTCCTCTTTTTATTTTATTGCGACCAAAATAAAGGTTTTTTTGGTTTGATGAAATACTTGTGTATGTGTTTTCCTTCCAAAAGGCCAGTTTATTTGTGAGCAGGCAGGTACATTTCACAAATACAAAGTGAAATGAATAACAAGGGGCACCAACACTAAACAACCTCCTGTAGATTAAAAACGAAAAACCAAAGATAAAAAATACAATAATGTTGTTGTGGTAAGTTTACACACAAAAAACACCCCAAAAAAAGGAGAAATGAGCAAACTGTCTTTAAAGGAGATTTTTAGAAAAAAAAAAGCATCCAAAAAAGAATAAACAAAATCTAAAATTGTGTAGATTTGAAAAATTGTATTGCCGAAATGGTTAAAAAAGAGTCATGAAATACGTTCGGGAGAAGTGTGTATGACTATGAGCATCAAAAGAAGTTCCTTCTTGCAGCATTGTAAAGAACAAGAGAATGCGCTTCATGAAAGAATTTTTAACATTGCAGCGTGACGAATGTGCTATATCGCTTACGAGCAGTAGTTTTACCTGAACGAGCGCTTCCGTGTCGGAATTTGAATGTGAGCATGCGTGGCACTTTGTCCGTCGGAGTAGGCTACACATGATCGGAGTATGATCCGATCGGTTCAGTTTGTTGGAAAATATTTCCAGCAAGTTGGAAAATTTGGTCCGACGGATATTCCGACGGAAACAGTCCGATGCATACCACACACAGTCGGAATATCCGACAAAATGGTCTGATAGGACACATTCCGATGGATTCTCCGACCATGTGTACAAGGGCTAACAGTTAAACCATCATATAGTTCATTACTAGATTCTATCCAGCGTGGCCATATTTTGCCAAACCTTTGAGGTGTACCTCTATGCTTATATGTTAATTTTTCTCTTTTAAGTATATAACTAAGTTTCTCAACCCATTGTTTATGGGTTGGAGGGGCAGCGGATGTCCATTTTTGTAAAATAACTTTATGTGCTAAATATAGGGATCTTATCCACATAGTATGCATATCTACTGGTAGTGCTCCATCAGGTATTATACCCAACAGTGCAAGTTTAGGCATCACTATTATCAATAAGTGGAGCATAATGAATTCAGGGTTGTAAATACTTTATCCCAATAACGATGACGCTTTGAACATCGCCAGAGCATGTGGATGAGAGAACCATTAAATAAAGAGCATTGTGGGCATAGCGGTGTTATATATTTCAAAATCAGCATTTTGAAAGAATGCTAACTTGCCTGACAATGAAATATAAAATTGACCTGTTCTTTCAAGATCTATTTCCATTTTCGTTAGCAAGGGTAAAAAAAAAGTCTTAAGTACAGTAGAAAGAAATTATTGTTTGTGATAATATAGACAATTTTGAGAGAACATGGTCCCCATGGATTACATCTTAATTACCACACAATTTGGATAGATCCCTTCTACGTTTGTGATGTATTCTTAAAAACTCTTGTATATTTGTTATGGCTCAGATAGGCACAGAATACTGTCATCTGTAAAAAGAGTCATTTTATGGAACTAGTAGTCCTCTAATGTCTGAATTCTAATTCTCTCTGCCAAGGCTTCTATTAGGAGCTTTTGAATAGTTCTATATAGTTCTGTGCTGAAGGGAAGGTATAATGAGCTGAGATAGCTGACCTTCAATTACCATAGAAACCAAACCTAGTAAGAACCTCCCAATGAATCCTGTTGAAGACATTCTATGCATCTAAAGTCAGAAACAGATAAGGCACTTCACAGGTCTCAACCTGGTACATGACATTTAGGATATGTCTTGGTCCTCTTTAATGAACAGAAGTACACATTTTGAGATTCTGTTGGCAATCATTATTGAGATTCTGTTGGCAATAATCTTTTAAATTTGTGCTCAATGAAAAAAATTGGATATAAATATTGGGCTAATACAACCCCTTTCCTAGCGTAGAAAGTGTTATGATGGTATATTTCAACATGATTCAGAGGACATACCAGTTTTGTAAAATCTCCTTCATAAATTTAATTTTCCTTCTATATATTTGTAAGTGAAAAACATGTTTAATTTCTGTCATTGTGTGTGTACATTTATACAAATAAACAAATAAAAAGTGCTATTATGAAGTAAAATGTCTTTACTGAATGTATTAATAATGAAAGCAAATATATCAGGAGTAAATTCTGCTGGCGATATAGACCATTAGTAATAATAACTACATGATTAGATATTAGAAATATAGTTTACTATCCTATCCTTGCTTTTTAAATTAACTGTATTCAGTCAGACTGTTAATTGTAACAAGTACATTAACTAGAAATAATTATTTAAGGATTTCTCCTCGCCCCATCTTACTAGATTATTCCTACAGCTGGGTAATGTTAAAATAAAACTGATCACAAACATCTGCTTGGTTTACATAAATGTTGCTTTTATTTCCACTTTCTTCAAAAAGAAAATACACTGTGGTATTCAGCCTGAAAAGTAATGACCTTACATATAATATATTATTTTTCAGATCTGTGACTTTCACTTGTTATAGTGATGACATGGAAAGTCTAACGTATACAT
Source organism: Lithobates pipiens (assembly GCF_037356315.1). Taxonomy (NCBI): domain Eukaryota; kingdom Metazoa; phylum Chordata; class Amphibia; order Anura; family Ranidae; genus Lithobates; species Lithobates pipiens. The sequence goes on along the minus strand of NW_027507718.1, from coordinate 285,640,420 downwards.
CCTGTTTGAAGTGTGCTGACTTTTGTCTGTCCCTGCTAAGATCACACGTGGTATAAAAATACACCAGGTGCGAGAAAAGTTGGAAATTCACTCTCCTACATACCCCTTGTCCTTAAAGTAACAGACAGCAACACTTTTGATTATAAACATTTGGAAATATTTTAACAACTGCAATTTAAAAGATATATTAAAGGCTTGCATCATCTACCCTAACGCTATCCCAGGTTAAAATGTGGTTTTCAGCAAAAAACAAAGTTTTATATATAGCGATAGATAGATAGATAGATAGATAGATAGATAGATAGATAGATATTCATATATATAGATAGATATCTCTATATCTACAGTATCTATCTAGTATATATAAATATATATACAGTAGATCAATATTTTATCAAGCTAAATATCCATTACATATAATTACACATTATAACACAGAAACCTGAAGTAGTATACAAAATGTTTGTATATTAATTGGATACACACTTGGATATAATGCTGCTTTGTGGGTTAAATTGTGACTTTGATGTGTATCTTTTTATGTCATTTTTACAATATGTTTCATTTCAGATTGTCTTGGATTAAAAAAAAACTGAAAAAAAAAAAAACTGATATAGTTTCAGTATGTTTCACTAACCATGCATGTTGCTTGATTCCATGCTTGTATTTTCCAATTGTTAAACTGTACCAGTCAACAATGTGCATTTTTTATGCTACTTTTTTTGTTATATATGTTAATTATTGGCATGCAATGTTTAGCTTGATTAAAGGCAGGGATGCCTAAGCCCTTGTACACACGGTCGGAGATTCCGACGGAATGTTTCCTATCGGACCGTTTTGTCAGATATTCCGACTGTGTGTGATCTGCATCGGACTGTTTCCGTCTGAATATCCGACGGACCAAGTTTTCCAACTTGCCTGTAAAATTTTCCGACAAAATGCTCAGATCGGACATACTCCGATCATGTGTAGCCTACTCCGACGGACAAAGTGCCACGCATGCTCAGATCAAATTCCTAGACCAAAGCTATTGGCTACTAGCCTGAACGTAGTCCCGTCGTAACGAAATAACGTCATCACGTTATGTACAATCAGATTTTCCGACAACTTAGTCCCACCGTGTGTATGCAACATCACTTCCGGACCTCTTCCAGAATTAATCCGTCAGAATTACTCCGATGGATTTGGTTGTCGGAATCTCCGACCGTGTGTACAAGGGCTAAAACATTGCAGTAATACTTATGACTTTAGAGAGGAAGTACAGGCTCCTTCATAAAAAAAAATAATACAAATACAGTACTGTACAGAAATACATATACTGTACAAATTATTAAAAATACTATAACTGCTGATTTTAATATTAGGACACTTACCTGTTCACCAGCCATGTCGGCACCCCAGCTGATTTTTCCCTCAGCATTCGGGTGCTGCCACCGGCATTGCTTGTGAAGGAAACTGGCAGTGAAGGCTTGCAGCTTCACAGCCAGTTCCCTACTGCATATGCGCGAAGCGTGCTGCACTTTGTGAATGGCCCAGCGGCATGGGGAAGGAAGAGCAGGGGGGAGGAAGAGCAGGGGGGCGAAATCCGAGTGGGTACCTGTCAAAACCTGTGGAACCAGAGGGGGGGAGGCAGACAAGTAGAGCTTGTCCTTTTGGGTGGAGCTCCGCTTAAACTAACCCCTTTCTTCTTGTGTATTTTTGTTAATATACCAGGTTCCAAGAATAGGATTGCATTGTAATCATGCCAGTGATGTCCATTCTCATAAAAGTTTATCTATATATACAGTTGTGCTCATAGGTTTACATACCCTGGCAGAATTTATGATTTCTTGGCCATTTTTCAGAGAATATGAATGATAACACAAAAAACTGTTCTTTCACACATGGTTAGTGTTTGGCTGAAACATTATCAAATCAACTGTGTTTACTCTTTTTAAATCATAATGGCAACAGAAACTACCCAAAGGACCCTGATCAAAAGTTTACATACCCCAGTGATTTTGGCCTGACAACATGCTTACAAGTTGACACAAAGGGGTTTGAATGGCTATTAAAGGTAACCATCCTCACCTGTGATATGTTTGCTTGTAATTAATGTGTGTGTGCATAAAAGGTCAATGAGTTTCTGGACTCCTGACAGACCCTTGCATCTTTCATCCAGTCATGGGGAAAGAAAATGAATTGTCAAAGGATCTATGGGAAAAGGTAGTTGAACTGTATAAAACAGGAAAGGGATATAAAAAGATGTCCAAGGAATTGACAATGCCAATCAGCAGTGTTCAAACTCTAATCAAGAAGTGGAAAATGAGGGGTTCTGTTGAAACCAAACCACGGTCAGGTAGACCAACTAAAATTTCAGCCACAACTGCCAGGAAATGTGTTTGGGATGCAAAGAAAAGCCCACAAATAACTTCAGGTGAAATACAGGACTCTCTGAAAACATGTGGTGTGGCTGTTTCAAGATGCAAAATAAGGAGGCACTTGAAGAAAGATGGGCTGCATGGTCGAAGAAAGCCATTACTATGCAATATACAAATGTGTGAAGCCATCAACGCCGCCCTAAATCAATGAAGTGCAAAGTTGCAGCTGCTATACACTGTAAGTGAAATCACTACACTTTAAAAAAATGTATATATATATATATATATAGTGCTCCAGTGTTATTATCATCTCACTGTGCTTCTCAATAATTTGTATTGCTTGTGCAAACCACTATCAGCTATTTAATCTGCTCACCTCAAGGATGAGTCAAGAAGTCTCAAATTAACTCTTTATTTTCACTCCCCAAATGTCTTTTATTTCTCTCAGGACTCAGCTGTTCAATTTCTCCCCTTTACGATCTCCACTCCACCCAATGTATCCCTTACAGCTGAATAATATATATATATATATATATATATATATATATATATATATATATATATATATAGACAAGCCTCAACCCTTCTGTCATAAAGTCATTTGGAGTGATGAGACCAAAATTGAGCTTTTTGGCCGCAACCATAAACACTACATTTGGAGAGGGGTCAACAAGGCCTATAATGAAAGGTACGGAGTTGGATCACTGATGTTTTGGGGATGTGTGAGCTACAAAGGCACAGGAAATTCGGTCAAAACTGATGTCAAGATGAATTCCGTATGTTATCAAAAAATACTGAAGGAACATTTGCATTCATCAGCCAGGAAGCTGCGTATAGGACTTATACTTGGACATTCCAACATGACAATGATCCAAAACACAAGGCCAAGTTGACCTGTCATTGACTGCAGCAGAATAAAGTGAAGGTTCTGGAGTGGCTATCCCAGTCTCCTGACCTCAATATCATTGAGCCACTCTGTGGAAATCTCAAATGTGCAGTTCATGCAAGACAGCCCAAGAATTTACAGGAACTGGAGGCTTTTTGCCAAGAGGATTGGGCAGCTTTACAATCTGAGAAGATAAAGAACCTCATCCACAAAAATGATAATAAATGGCTTCAGCCAAACACTAACTATAAGTAACAGAATTGTTTTTATATTATCATTCATATTCTCTGAAAAATAGCCAAGAAATAATAAATTCACCCCCATCAAATCATTCTCTGCAGCTATTACCTTTTGTACCACCACCCCCTCCCTTTAGAATGTAAGCTCTATGAGCAGGGCCCTCCTGTACTTTTTGTATTGTACTGTAATTGTGTTGTCCCCCCTAAAAATTATAAAGCGCTGCATAAACTGTTGGCGCTATATAAATTGTGTATAATAATAATAAATTCTACCAGGGTGTGTAAACTTATGAGCACAACCATGTATATATATATATATATATATATATATATATATATATATATATATATATATACCTCGAGTTGAACAGCTCAATTATTCAGCTGGTACTCTTTGCAGCTTAAGGAATACTGCAACATTACCAACCACCACCCAGACAATACTACTAAAAGAACAACTTCTAAAAACGAATTTGCAACCAACCAACCAAAACAGGACTATACCATTTTCAGTACAACACCTATTATGCACCCTGTTGAACACTAAATCAGCAGTCAAGCACAAACATGAAATTCAAAATGTTATCACTCAACACAACCCAGACTGTCTCTTTATCATGAAAAGTTGATTTAGTGCCTGAGAACTACTGCATCTTAACTGAGCACAAAGTCGAACAAAGAGGAGGTGGCCTAGCAGTGATCTACAAGTCTCACCTCACCTTCACAAAACTAACTTTACAGAGCTCACTGCCGTTCATGGAAACACTCATACTTCAATGTCAGACAACACCCCAGGACACCATTCATATACTACTATGCTACAGACCACCGGGACCAAAGACACACTTCCTTTTACCCTTTATCGAATTTATCTCTATACACACCTTGAAAACCAAAAATCTCCTGCTACTTGGGGACTTTAACCTTTGGGCAAACTTCTCTCAGGACCCCATAGCCATCGCTTGCATCAACCAACTGGAAGTACTAGGTCTGCAGCAACTGATAAATGCTCCCACGCATGTTTCGGGTCATACCCTCAACCTTATCTTTAAACAAAACATTGACATCAACACACTTGAAAACATGCCACTGCCCACAGATTCAAAATAAACATAATTTACCAAAAACCAACACACTCAACAACAATACACTGAACAAGATCACAGAAGAAACTACACTCACAACTCTTCAAAACTACACTATCCAACAAAATAGCGGTGTTAACCCAAAACTACTCAACTGAAGATACACTCAACTCACTCAACACAGCATTATTACAGACAGCAGACATAGTTGCACCAAGACGCAGAGCCTCCACCCACAAAAACAATTACAGCTGGTTTAACGACTCTCTTACATTATTGAAACAAGAATGCAGAAGATCTGAAGGAGCCTGGAGAAGGAACCTAACAATGGAAAATCACACAAATTACAAATCACTCACCGTAAAATATCACAAAGCCATTTTCATAGCAAAAAAAGAACATTTCTCCAAAACCATTTCAAAAGACATCAACCTTCCTCGTGCTCTTTTCAAATTAGTCTCCCAGACTATGAACCCCACCTGCTTAGAGCCTCCAGCAAACGAAACACAAGAATTCTGCAATGCGTTATCTGATTTTTTCACTGACAAAATCACAAACATTCAGGAAATAATTCAACAGGACATAGCAAGCAACCCTACTTGGCCAGAGCAAGAAGACAAAAACCACACAAATATTCTACAATCACTGAGATTTACTTTGGCCCCAATCACCATTGACAATTATCAATTCCTGACTCGACTACGCAAATTCCCTCTACCTAGGACTTCCCAAATATCAAATCTCACGTCTACATGTCATCCAAAACACAGCAGCCAGACTGGTAACTGGAAAAAAAAAACCTGGGAATCAATCTCCCTGTCCCTGAGGACCCTCCATTGGCTAGCCCTGAAGGACCGGGTTACATTCAAGACCCTCTGCCTCACAAGGAAAAGCCCCGCAATACCTTTGTGACAAAATAAAGCACTAAACCCCAAGTTTCTCCCTCTGGTTAACTAACCAGAACCTCCTCCATATCCCCAAGATCCGTTATTAATCAAAGGGCGAACGAAGGTTCACAGTCCAAGGACCTCGGCTATTGAATGCTCTACCCGTGGACATCCGCTCGGATGAAAACCATCTGGCCTTCTGGAAGAAGCTCAAGACCTATCTTTTCTGAAGACCCAGATGGACACTGGTGGCAAAAGCACCTTGAGGCAATTTAGTTTGCACATGTAGCACTATACAAGTTACTCATTCATTCATTCATTCGTTCATTCGTTCATTCGTTCATATATAGAGCAGCACAGTGGTGTAGTGGGTAGCACTCTCACCTAGCAGTAAAAAGCGTCACTGGTTCAAATCCCAACCACGACACTACCTGCCTGGAGTTTGCATGTTATCCCTGTGCCTGCATGGATTTTCTCTGGGTTCTCCAGTTTCCTCCCACACTCCAAAGACATGCTATTAGGTTAGTTGGCTTCTGTCCAAATTTGCCCTAGTATATGAATGTGATTTGGGGACCTTGGATTGTGGGCTCCTTGAGGGTAGGGACTGATGTGAGTGTGCAATGTACATGTGGAGTGCTGCATAAATTGACAGCACTATTTGGGGACCTTAAATAAATTAAGGTTAATTGCAAATATGTACCCACACTCTCTCAGGATGGACTGGTGTCTTTATTCTACTTTACTAACTATATATATATATATATATATATATATATATATATATATATATATATATATATATATATATATAGATAGATATATATATATATATATATATAGATAGATATATGCACTGTATATACAAACACAACTTTCTTGCTTATGCTTTTTTTTTATCTTAATATTCAATTACATTAAAAATGACAAAACTGAGCCTTTAAAATTAATGAAATAACAGCTTAAAGGTGTAGGTTCGTACATAGAAAGACATTTTTTTATTTCTCATCTTCACCTGTTATAAGAAAAACATGAATGCTGCCATTGCTGGCACCCATCTGTAAATCTTAGTTACCTAGCTATCATATAGACAGTAAGGGGGACTACAATTAGGGCAGGTGTTGCCACCAAATTGAGCAAGTCTGTGCCCCACTTCTCTTTGGATATTACAACTACCTACCTGTTGTAAAGTTACCTATCTGCCATAATAGGCAGACAAACACTGGAGAGTGCAGAATCTGGTGCAGCTGTGAATTTTATCCAATCGGCTTCTAACTGCAGCTTGTTCAATTAGGCTTTGACAAAAAACCTGGAAGCTGATCGGTTTCTATGTAGAGCTGCACCAGATATTACACGCTCCAGTTTTAGTAAATCAACCTCATTGTGTCAAACGGCTGACTTGAGGCCTGCTCATGATATCCCTGACCATAGGCCTTAAACTGGTTCTTAAAGCCTTTTTCTTTCTTTAAAATAATACCTGTTCTGTGCAATGGTTTTGCAGAGAGCAGCCCCGAATCGTCCTTTTCTCGGGTCCCCTGCCAGCGATTCTGGCCCCTCCCCTTACCTAGTGCCCCCAGAGCAAGCTGCTTCCTTTGGGAGCACTTGTGCATGCTCGCTCCTGAGCCTCCTCTGTGTGTCCCACCCCCCCGCTCCCTTCTCACTGGCTGTGATTAACACAGCGAGAGCTAATGGCTCCTTGCTGATCAGCAGTCTGGCCTTGTTGTCTTTCCATCATAACTGGCACCTCTTTGACAGTAAAGGACCCATTGGGCACCCCTGGGATGGACACTTTCATCAGTCAGTGGGCAGCATCCTTCACTAGGAAGCAAAATAGATGCTGTAAGGGGAACCTCCCACACTGCTTGGCAGTAGAAGTGTAAATAGGACCCAGGCTGTATTGTGAACAGTAATAACCCGCTCCCTTCTCACTGGCTGTGATTGACACAGCGAGAGCTAATGGCTCCTTGCTGATCAGAAGTCCGGCCTTGTTGTCTTTCCATCATAACTGGCACCTCTTTGACAGTAAAGGACCCATTGGGCACCCCTGTGATGGACACTTTCATCAGTCAATGGGCAGCATCCTTCACTAGGAAGCAAAATAGATGCTGTAAGGGGAACCTCCCACACTGCTTGGCAGTAGAAGTGTAAATAGGACCCAGGCTGTATTGTGTATTGTGAACAGTAATAACTAAAAAAAATTTTTTTTTTTCTTTTTCTTAAATTAGGGATTATTTACAGGGGAGTGGAGAAGGTAAAAAATAATGTTTTTTAAACTGCCCAGAGTGGAGCTTTTTTTGCGTATGTTAGCTGACATATAACACCAAAAAATAGTTTCAACTAAATTTCTTTGTTTGAGTCATGCATTAGCATAGAATCTCACATCTGTGGTTGTATATTTCCCAACTACATTTTGCCAGTCCTAGTGGGATGAGTTGAAGAGTTTATGTATATCATATTAATAATAACTTAGTCGCTGGGGGTATTCCTATAGTGGAGTATGGATATAATGCCATTTACATTAGCAAAGCAAGCAGCATGCCTGCCGGTTCCCATATTAAAAATGCAAATATGCAGAGAAGAGGATCTATATTATGGTAATTATGCATATGTTTCCACTGTAGATTCAGTAGCAGCAGAAAATATTCATGCACACTGCAAGTACTTAGAGAAGGTGGGCAACCATGGCAAAAAAAAATTGGTAACATTCGAAATATAATAGTCATAAAGGAGCTAAATTAATATACTGTATACAAATAAACAATGGACAGAAATACTATAAAGGATCTTTACTACAAATTCCCTTACACATTCATTTGGCCAATAAGGTTTACCTACCTTACTAAGTGAACAGTCTGCACCCATAATTAACTTCTCCGAGTCTGTTCTGTGTCCTTTAAGCGTGACTGCTTCTTAAATCTACATTTGTAGACAGAGATGGGGAAAGTGTAAATGAGTGAAAACATCATTACTATTGCTTAGTTTAAAGAATATATTTAGGATTTGTATGTTTACTTTCTTAAAGCCCTTTCCAGGCAAACTACCACTGTCCTCCCTTCCATTAAGAGACAGATTTTTGGAAAAAAAAATATCATAACCCACTTTTCACCTACCTGACCTGACTGAGTTGTCCTTGTCCCTTGCCAACACAAGCCATGTGGATAACTGAAGAAGGACTCCCACCAATTTGCTGCCAAAAGAAGACAGGACTCAGACCTGGTCTGCCATGTGATAATATAATTTATTAAAGCTGTATTAAACCCAAAAGGCAAACATTTTTTTATATTGCAGCTTACTAGTTCTTGGTTGTGATGGCTGCATTCGTTGTGTTTTTCATTTTTTTTTTCCCTTTTTTTTTCTTCTGGCAATCTGGCCAGTAAGTCTGTTGTTTTTCAACAGAAAAAGCTGTTCTACAGACAATGTTCTTACAGGGATGAGACAAACCATTTGACATCGTTAGGGGTGCTTGCAATGATCAGCTTTTATTTTTTAGACATGTGCATTCGTTTTCGTCCGAATGCATTTTCGTCCGAATTTCAGGTATTTTCGTTTTCGTTTTGACAAACGATAACGAAAGTGCAGATTCCGAAAAACGAAAGATCCGACATAAATAAATGCTTTTTTTCGTTTTCGTTGTTACAACAGTTCGATATAGAATAGGAGATTCGAAGTGACCGTTCGATATATAATAGGAGATTCGACATGACTCCATATGTCTATTGAACCTGTGGTCGAATGTGCCTAAGTTTCGTTTACCTCTATTAGTCCTATTATATAGAAAAGCTTCGACAGAGAGTAAATATTCGACATAGAGAGAACAGAATCGACAAACGATACTGGAATTGGGTGGGGGAAGTAAATTAAAAAAAAATGATAATATTCGACGGGATCGTTGCACGTTTATAATAATATTCGACGGGATCATTGCACGTTTATAATAATATTCGACGGGATCGTTGCACGTTTATAATAATATTCGACGGGATCGTTGCACGTTTATAATATTCGACGGGATCGTCGCAACTATACGACACTGCAATCGTACATTTCGGCAATCGAATGCTCCGCCTATAGGCTATATAGTTTAGCAGCTCCATCGAATCTTCTTTATCCATTCGACAGATACCATAAGCCTTCCAAGACAGATTCGACCGTAATTCATGTGGATTTTCGGACGAATGCAATTTTTGCACGAAAAACGAAATAAATAAAAACGAATTTCGGGAGTAACTAAATAAATAAAATTCACGGACGAAAACGAAAAAACGAAACAAAATATTCTAGTCTGCACATGTCTATTATTTTTTATCGAAAACCATTATCCCAAAAGGAAAACAAAAATTGCTGTAGCTGTTTATAAAGTGTGAGCTGGAGTTTGGAATACATTTTAGTGTATTTAAATCTGCTAGTGTATCTAACACTACTCTAACAAAGCTGTCCAAAGTTGTCTATGTGCTCCTTCATCCAGAGCGTAGGCTCTCTAATACAGGAACAGTGTTGCTGGCCAGATCATCAAGTGAAAACGGAGTGGAAAAAACTTAAAAAAATAAAACGAATGCTGCCACCACATCTGATAATTGGAAAGCTACAATATATTTAATTTTTGGTTTTAGGTTTACTATCACTTTAAGCAAAAGGGGCTTTCAAGTAACTTTTTTATAAGCCATTGAAAGCAGGATGGGTTTGGAGGAAAGATCTGCCTGAAGAACAGCTTTAGATTTAGCATTTCATTTTCATTTGATATAGTTAATCAAACACAAAATTTAGAATTTTGGAAGGGGTTTCTCTTTATTGCAGCAATACATACATTTACGCTTCAGAAATATTTATTACTGTTACCATTAACAGAGGTGTACAAAATGCCATAAACTTTATAATGGATTGTTCTTGATTTGTGACATGGAATGTGCTGATGCATTGGTGCATAAATACACAGATTTTCTCAGACATTTTCTTATTTTACTCATCTGTAATGGATAAGCACATAAGATAAATGCACATATTCCTTTTTTTGTGTCAAAATGACATATGCTGTATGTTAGTGTTCCTAAAGCCTTTATGAACTGGAAGCAACCAACACAGTCTATTAGTAGCCACAGCCAAGAGTAAACTGTCAGTGAGTTTTACAGATGTAATGTACGGCAGTGAGCCAGCTTCAAATATCAGGTAACCTGGTAATGATTTTTGTTGGTAAGGAAACAGCCTATGTCATACATGCTATAATAAAACATTTCACACATTTCCAGACAATGTGTGTACATTTTCTTCCTGAACCTTTTGCCTTTAGAAATATGTTACACTTAGGGCTATTTTTTCTGTGACATCTTGGGCAAGGGCAAGTTGAATATTTATTTTTTGTGTTAGAAGTAGGAAAGAGATAAAACCCCTGTCAGGTTTTAAGTTGTGGTCTATGCCTCCAGTAAAGATACCCCTTACTTCCAATTGGGACAGGAAGTGGTAGGAAATTGCTACAGTTGGATACAGGGGTGAGGGATTTACTAATACTGGAGGGTGCAAAATCTGGTGCAGCTCTGATCAGCTTCCAGGTTTTAGTGTTAAAGCTTAATTGAACAAACTGAAGGTAGATGCTGATTGGCTACCACAGTACATCTGTATTTATTTTTCATGAGTGGGGTTTTGGCAAACAGTCTGAATTGTTACTGTTGTTGCTCCCAAAACCCAAGCCTATATATATTCCTATGGCCATAAAACTTGCCATAGGAGGACCCTATGACTCCATTCAATGGTCTGTTCTGTTTGATGTTCCATAAAGTTTTGGAGTCAAAAATATTTTTCTTCGGGCTAACGAATTCCCATATTTTTCACAGTTATGAACCTAAATGTCCCACCACAGTTTACTGAAAACATTGTAAAAAAAAACAATGGCATGAGGTAGAGGTGCTCTCTGTCTCCTCTTGTTTGCCTTTGCATTAGATGCCCTGGAACATCTGTCTAATTTGCTCACACCCTAAAATATCTACATATTGAGCGTTAATTATGGGGTGATTTTGAAGCCTATGATCCTCTTTAAATATTTCTGTTTTCTCTTCCCTACTTGTTTGACTTACTGTCCTTTATATATAGAAGCTACCAAATAACCCTAATGCATAAAACATGAAAACACTGAAACAAGCAGAGAAGAGTGGGGATTTCTCCTGCACGTTAATATTTAGTGGATGACACCAGACAAGTTTTGATTATTCAAATGAACTTTGAGTCATATATTTCCAGCTAAACATGAATTAAAATGGTCCTCCTACATAAAATAAAACACCAGCAATTTTTCTACAATTCTTTTTAAATCTATCCAAAATTTTACATTTACAATAATAAACTTGTTTAAATGATTGTTTACTTTGTTTGTACTAGCATGTTTGGGAATGCTAGGGTTTCCAAATGTATAGTTTTGTGCTTTTTTAAGTTACATCCTTGTAAAATTTTATCTACTTCTGGAATGTAACTCATTTACAGCTATTGGATCGAACAGATCCAAATGTGCTTTTTCAGATCAAGTCACGCAAATAACGAAGGATAGATGGAACATGGTTTGGCTACTATTCCCATCTAATAAGTAATGTATGTTAGACTATCCTATTTTTGTACATGATAATAAATGTAATTCTTTTGCAATGTGACAGCATGCTTGCCTTACATAATTCCGTAGACTAAGGTTTAACTTTCCTCTTCCCTCTGAAATGGCCCTTCACTACTGTCTAGTGTCCCAGTTTCTGAAAACATATGTAGGTGACAACACAGGCTCTGCTACTTTGAGTCCAAATTTGAAGAAATGTAATTATTACTAAGCTCTATTTACTCTTAAATCTAACCTGCCATTACAATTAATAGATGGCAAACATGGCAAAAGATATTAGTTGCATTCATTTCTGGTCATACATCTCAATCATATTCTGTGTAAGCATCTTCTTACATTCTTCTTCATAAAATAAATAAATCCTTGCTAGAAGTCATAAATTTGGGTAAAATCTTAGGAACAAAAAACACGGAGGAGAGATGGGTTTGCTTTAAGAGCATATTAAATAAGGTCATTAGCCAATGCATCCCATTGGGTAATACATTAAAAAGAGCAAACAAAAGTCCTGGATGGCTTAACTCCAATGTAAAAATGCATATAAAAGCAAAGGAGAAGGCCTTCTTAAAATACACAGTTGAGGGATCATCATTAGCATTCAGACTTTATAAAGAATGCAGTAAGAAATGTAAGGGTGCAATAAGGACGGTTAAGCTAGAACATGAAAGACATATAGCGGAGGAGAGCAAAAAAACTCCTGAGAAATTCTTTAAGTATGTAAACAGTAAAAAAGGGAGACCACATTGGCCCCATAAAGAATGAGGAAGGACATCTGGTTACAAAGGATGGGGAGATGGCGAAGGTATTGAATTTATTCTTCTCCTCGGGGGGGGGGCTTCAGTAACCAAAACTGCAGTGTTTATCCTCATGAAACATCACAGGAAGCACCACCATGGTTAACAGAGGACAGAATTAAAATTAGACTTGTGAAACTTAACATTAATAAATCACCAGGACCAGATGGCTTGCACCCGAGGGTACTTAGGGAACTCAGTCAAGTAATTGCCAGACCATTGTTCCTAATTTTTACTGACAGTCTACTGACTGGAATGGTACCAGCTTAATTGGAGAAAAGCCAATGTAGCGCTAATATTTAAAAAGGGACAAAAATACATCCCTGGGAATCACAGACCAGTTAGCCTAACATCAATAGTATGTAAACTCTTGGAGGGGATGATAAGGGACTATATACAAGATTTTAGTAATGAGAATGGTATCATTAGCAGTAATCAGCATGGATTCAGAGGAAGAATCATTTTTGCCAAACCAATCTATTAACCTTCTATGAGGAGGTGAGTTGCCATCTAGAAAAAGGAAGGCCCGTAGACGTGGTGTATCTGGATTTTGCATTTGACACAGTTCCCCATAAATGTTTACTGTACAAAATAAGGTCCGTTGGCATGGACCATAGGGTGAGTACATGGATTGAAAACTGGCTACAAGGGCAAGTTCAGAGGGTGGTGATAAATAGGAAGTACTTGGAAGGGTCAGAGGTGGGTTGTGGGGTCCCCCAGGGTTCTGTTCTGGGACCAATCATTTTTAATTTGTTCATAAATTACATGGAGGATGGGGTAAACAGTGCAATCTCTGTATTTGCAGATGATACTAAGCTAAGCAGGGCAATAACTTATCCGCAGGATGTGGAAACCTTGCAAAAAGATCTGAACAAATTAATGGCATGGTCAACTACATGGCAAATGAGGTTCAATGTAGAAAAATGTAAAATAATGCATTTGGGTGGCAAAAATATGAATGCAATCTATACACTTGGAGGAGAACCTCTGGGGGAATCTAGGATGGAAAAGGATCTGGGGGTCCTAGTAGATGATAGGCTCAGCAATGGCATGCAATGGCAAGCTGCTGCTAACAAAACAAACAGAATATTGGCATGCATTAAAAAAGGGATTAACTCCAGGAATAAAGCGATAATTCTCCCACTCTACAAGCATCTTGTCTGGCTGCACCTGGAGTATGCTGTCCAGTTCAGGGCACCAGTCCTCAGGAAGGATGTACTGGAAATGGAGCAAATACAGAGAAGGGCAACAAAGCCAATAAAGCTAATATTCTCTCTGGGGAAGAGACGCTTCAGAAGAGATATTATTCAATATACAAATACCATACTGGTGACCCCACAATAGGGATAAAACTTTTTTGCAGAAGGGAGTTTAGCAAGACTTGTGGCCACTCATTAAAATTAGAAGAAAAGAGATTTAACCTAAAAAACTGCGTAAAGGGTTCTTTACTGTAAGAGTGGTAAGGATGTAGAATTCCCTTCCACAGGCAGTGGTCTCAGCGGGATGCGTTAATAGTTTCAATAAACTATTAGATAAGCACCTGAATGACCGCAACATACGGGCATATACAATGTAATACTGACATATAATCACACACATAGGTTGGACTTGATGGACTTGTGTCTTTTTTTCAACCTCACCTACTATGTAACTATGTAAAATGAAAAAAAAAAATGCTGCACTGATATTGTATCTCAGTGATAAAACATAAAAGTAATTTATTAGTTTACAACTTTTTGGCAGTAAAGTGGAGTATAGTTTCTCGGTAGCTCACAACCAGTCTTCCCCTAATATGCCATGATAAGATAAGGCAGGCATGGCTGGATACAAAAATAACTGTCTGGCATGAGTATAAAATTGAATTTAGTAAAAATCAAAGATCCTGGAACTCTCGCAACGTTGTCTTACTTGCATCTGAGCAAAGCCAAACAAAAGTGGGTTCCTGATTGCAATATTTATGAAAATTTAAAAATAAAGTATACATTTAACAAAATGTTTCCTTTTGCAGGGCTCTTTACAATTCACCAGTACTGACAGATGAACATTTTTTTTTTTTATGTGTTTCACTAATTTAGAAGACTATGTTAGTATTCATTAAAATGAACGAATGATGCTTCCTTCACAAAATTCATATCATAAATGCATGGCTGGAACAAAAGCTCTGTTTATAATAATAAGAATAATAATTAATATTAAAATAACACATTTAGGACCCCTACTAAATAACTGTCTATTGCAATTATCTTAAACCCTCTACTGTATATGCTAGATTTTACTGCCAGATATTGGCAAAGCGATGCAGTGATTTCATTGTAGATACAAAACAGCAACAAGGGTTATAAAGAATGAATAAATCTGGTTGCAGAATCATTAATCTTAATACTTACCAGTGAGAACAACAAGGACCTCTCTCAGAAGGGATTTTAAAAGCATAAATCAACACACACTATTTGCTGAATGTAGACTGGGTTGCACCATAGTATCATTTCCAGGCAAACATGTGCTTCAAATAATCCCAATTCAAATTTATAGATTACTGCTTTTATTTATAGGCACCTTTGCTGTTTCGGCTTTTGGTATTTCCATGCAGTCACTGTAGTAACATGGAATTATAAGGAGTAGGAGTATATTAAATATACACTATATTGCCAAAAGTATTGGGATGCCCGCTTTTACACACAGATGAACTTTAATGGCATTCCAGTCTTAGTCCATAAGGTTCAATATGGAGATGGCCCATCCTATGCAGTTATAACAGCTTCAACTCTTCTGAGAAGGCTGTCCACAAGGTTTAGGTGTGAATTTGTGAGGTCAGGCACTGATGCTGGACAAGAAGACCTGGCTCACAATTTCTGCTCTATTTCATCTCAAAGGTGTTCTATCGAGTTGAGGTCAGGACAAGTTACTCCACGCCAAACTCGTTCATCCATGTCTATATGGACCTTGTTTTATGCACCGGTGCGCAGTTATGTTGGAACAGGAAGGAGCCACCCTAAAACTGTTCCCACAAGTTGGAGGCATAAAAATTGTCCAAAATGTCTTGGTATGCTGACACCTTAAGAGTTCCCTTCACTGGGGCCAAGCCCAACCCCTGAAAAATAACCCCACACCATAATCCCCCTCCACCAAATAATTTGGAGGGGTGGCCCAATACTTTTAGAAATATAGTGTGGATGAACCAGTATGGGGGGAGCAACTTGACTGACCTGCACAAAGTCCTGAACTCAACCCGATAAAATAGCTTTGGGATGAATTAGAGTGGAGACTGTGAGCCAGGCGCTTATGGAAGAATGGTCAAACATTCCCATAGACACACTCCAAAACCTCGTGGACAGCCTTCCAAGAAGAGTTGAAGCTGTTATAGATTATCAAACCCTACAGACTAAGACTGGGATGCCATTAAAGTTCATGTGCGTGTAAAGGCAGGCATCACAATACTTTTGGCAATATAATACATGATGGAAGAACAGGAAGGACCATTGAGTCCTAAATATGCCTATGAATAAGGTTCCTGGAGACAGAGTGACATCTATGTACCACATGCCAGCAGGAGGCCAATAACAAAAGAGACTAATCTAAACAATACAATTCTTTACTCCAAACTATAGTGGGTCCATTTCATTCTCTGTCTGCCACTATTGACACCAACAGTGTTTGGTTGTGATTAATATAGGCTTCATTTTCAGATACTTGCTTCAGGGAAAAGTACACAAACCCCTCAAAGCCACTACCACACACACCAAACATCAATACAAGCTTGGCCTGAAGATAAATAAATGGATCAGGTAATTTAAAGGGTAGGCTCCCTTGAATCAAAACTATTAAGTCATTGCAATTTGGCAAGCTTGTTGAAATATATGTAGGCTGCCAATTCTGGTCATTTCTGAAAATGCTAGTATTACGTCTGTGTGCATTCTAATCTAGGAATGTACTGGGACCTCC
Organism: Lithobates pipiens; assembly: GCF_037356315.1. Classification (NCBI taxonomy): domain Eukaryota; kingdom Metazoa; phylum Chordata; class Amphibia; order Anura; family Ranidae; genus Lithobates; species Lithobates pipiens. The sequence goes on along the minus strand of NW_027507718.1, from coordinate 285,623,644 downwards.
ACAAGCCAGATAACAATGCTTATTGGTGTAAAGCTGAGCAAAGTTTCTCACGCATTTGAACATAAAGAAAAAAAAAACTTCTTACTGGCTTTCCAGAGTCAATAGATCACTGGTTCTTGTCAGAACCAACCTTACCCTAAGCAGTTTATGTTGGATTAGGCCTCTAGGTATTATATTTTTTATGCTTAAGATTCATACTTGTCTGATAAAAAGACAATGCTACGAACTAATAAACTGAAAAGACCATGCAAATATATGACTTTCTGTAGCCCAAGCTATGTTAGAAAAGTAATAATTACTGAAGGACATGTGATTGTAATAAATATCACAAACTTACTATAAGGTAAATAAAACTCATATACTGTACAAGATATACTGCAGTTAACAGTTTATTAAAGCACATCTGACAAAATACCTGTTACTTTATTATTATTTGAAAACAAAAGTAAGCATATTTTTCCAATTAAAATTCATAGCTTTAACCATGTTTAGCATTCTCTATTTTCTTTTTACTTTGAATTAAATATAGTAAATAGTGCAGTGGTTGTTAAGACAGACAGGTTGGAAACCAATGTTTCATATAGATGTGTGGATAGAGCTCACTGAGGCAGTCAAGATTTCTTTATAGAAGGCTTAAACCCAGTAGAAAAGCCAATGCCTTAGGGTTTTTCAATGCCAGCTGCTATGTATCTCAGCCATCTGACAAACAAAAGATCAGAAGCTTGTACTAAATCTCTCACTTATCCCAAGCAATATATATGTTTTCCAAATGGTGGCCATGTTTCCATATTTGCAGATTCTAGGAAATTTTATAGATTAAAAATTGCCAACAGTCTGGTTGACCTGACCTTATACCAACTTGAGCATGAGCACTATACTGTATTAAACTGTCTAATATGGACTATTCTATATCTGTCTGATATGGACTATTCTATATCAACAATACAATAATCTGACAAAAAAAGTGGGGAAAATTATGAAACAAATGTTCTCTAAGCAATGCAACCTTGGAAGAACATGTTGCAACAATGAGCAATTCTCATCAGTTTTTTTTTCGTTTTTGGAGAAGAGATAATTCTGTACAGACCTGAAAGATGTGAAACAAGAGGATGTACATGTCTGGTAAAAAAAATGAGATAGGGTTAGGATTGTACATTCAAGAATTCAATTCACTTCTGACTAAGGTACCATGTAACAGGTACTGTTGTTTCAAAGCCTAATATACTAAAATACTTTTTGTTTGCATTTAACTGCAAATCTACCTTGGAAGTTCTACATGGCTGTTTACAGAAGGATTTCTAATGTTCAAGCAGCCTGTTCATTGGGTAAGTGCATCACAGTGTACACATCTTCCTGACTGATATCAGATCTACACTTTGGCACCACTGCATGTCTTTTCTTTTCAATTTGCCTGCACTATCTTTCATTCTGCCTTTCATAAATTCCAACTACCACAGCTAGCCTCAGGCTTCACAAAAAAAATTTTGTTACATCACAATGGTGTGTTTTGTATTATACAAGAAGTCAACTTATTTGGAGATATCCTTTAGTGCCTATTTTTTTAATGTGGTGCATGAAAAAATGCATGTTGCTTTCAAATGAATGGGCTGCCAATGCCCCACAATGCAGTGAAAATTGAGTTAATAAACTCTCCCAGCAAATAGCAAACCTTGAACTACAACATAAACAATCCCAATCACTCAGACTAGAAAACCAATTAACACAACACAGAACCTCCCTGAGGCTTCTGCTAGACATGAAGATTAAACGTTCTCTTTTTTTTAAGAAAAGCATTTTCTATGAATACGGAGGCAAGAGTGGCAAGCAACTGGCCAAAGCCCTAAAAGATGCCACGTTGTCGAACCATATTCATGCCTTAAAAGACAAAGGGGGTACTTTAAAACACAATTCGGAAGAAATAGCGGAATTGTTCCATGCCTACTATTCTAAATTATTAGGGATGAGCCGAACACCCCCCGGTTCGGTTCGCACCAGAACTTTCGAACGGACCCCGCGTTCGTTACGAACGTTAGAACCCCATTGAAGTCTATGGGACTCGAACGTTCGAAATGGAAAGTGCTAATTTTAACGGCTAATATGCAAGATATTGTCCTAAAAAGGGTTTTGGGACCTGACTCCTGCCTCAGGGGACATGGGTCAATGCAAAATAAAGTTTTAAAAACGGCCGTTTTGGCGGGAGCACTGATTTTAATGACGATTAAAGTGAAAAAAAAAGTAAAATATTCCTTTAAATATGGTACCTGGGGGATGTCTGTAGTATGCCTGTGAAGTGCCACGTGTTTCCCGTGTTTAGAACAGTCCCTGCACAAAATGACATTAAACGGAAATAACACCATTTAAAACTGCTTGCGGTTTTAATGTTATATCTGGTTCCTGCAATATGGTTGAAAATCATTCAGAAAAATGGCATGGGTAGCCCTCCCTGCCCATTACCAGCCTATTTGGGTCTTGTACGCATATTAAGGGGAACCCTGTAAACAATATTAAAAAAAGGAAATGCGTGTGGCCCCCAGGCCCTATATACTCAGAACAGCAGTATACAGGCGGTGCAAACAAGACAGGGACTGTGTAGGTTTGTTGTGTTAAGTTGAATCTGTTTGTCATTTTCAACTGGTACATTTTTAAAGTGTAGCTCCAGTCAAAAAAACTATTTTTACGCTTTTTGGAAAACATAGGGAAGGGTTATCACCCCTGTATAATTTGTTTTGCCGTCCATCTTTTTTCATCTCACTTTCTGCTGTCTCCTTGCGTTTGCAAGTAGGAGATGTTTGTAAGTTGGATGTTTGAAAGTAGGGGCTATATGCTCTGCAGAAATGGCGGAACAAGGTGTTGGTTTTGCCACAACATTGTAAGCCCTCAAAGTGACTCTTGGTGGGCGCTGGAGCGCCCTGCTGTGAACGATTATATCAAGAATTGTAATTACATGCCATTGTTGAACAGTGGTAGAAAAATTGACCTTTGGTGGTTGTGGTGCTGGTGCCACAACACTCTAAATCCTCACTGTTACTCTGGGTGGGCACAGGAAGGGGCCCTCCTGTGAAATATTATATTAAGAATTGTAATTACATGTCCCTGTTAAACAGGGGCAGAAAAATTGGGCCTTAGGCACTGGTGCCATCACACTGCAACCTCTGCCATATACTCTAGTTTTATTGCAGGAATTAGCCCTGCTGCAAAGCATTGCATCAAAAATTGTACTTAAACGCCCCTGTTAAACAGGGGCAGAAAAATTGGGCCTTAGGCACTGGTGCTGGTGCCATCACACTGCAACCTCTGCCATATACTCTAGTTTTATTGCAGGAATTAGCCCTGCTGCAAAGCATTGCATCAAAAATTGTACTTAAACGCCCCTGTTAAACAGGGGCAGAAAAATTGGGCCTTAGGCACTGGTGCTGGTGCCATCACACTGCAACCTCTGCCATATACTCTAGTTTTATTGCAGGAATTAGCCCTGCTGCAAAGTATTGCATCAAAAATTGCACTTAAACGCCCCTGTTAAACAGGGGCAGAAAAATTGGGCTGCTGGCATCACCCAGAACCAAAAATGTTCTTCCAACATATCAGCGGAGGAGGAAGAGGATAGACAATCAACATAACAGGACAGTCACTCAGCATCAGCATAGGCAGTCTTGAAGGGATGTGATATTTCAAAAAAAATTATTCGGTTACATCAGCTTCAGGTGCTTGGTAGCTGTGGGTGATCCAAGACTGATTCATCTTGATGAAGGTCAGTCGATCAACTGATTCGGTGGACAGGCGCACCCTGTGATCGGTAACAAAGCCACCAGCAGCACTGAAGGTGCGTTCCGAAAGAACGCTGGATGCAGGACAGGCCAGTAGCTCAATTGCATACTGTGCAAGCTCTGGCCAGTGATCCATCCTCAAGACCCAGTAAGCCAGAGGATTTTCAGTGGGAAAGGTGTCCAAGTCTGACCTTGCCCCTAGGTATTCCTGCACCATGTAAATTAGACGCTGGCGATGGGTGCTGGAACCAATCATACCTTGGGGCTGCGGACTAAAAAATTGTCTGAAAGCATCAGTCAGACGGCCACCTTCTCCACCGCTCCTTCTGACTGATGCCTCAGCAACACGTTGTCCAGGACCAGGAGTTTGTGACCTCCCAGTCTCTGGGAACGCGTTGCACAGAGCTTTCTGCAAGGCCTCCCGGAGATGTCTCATCCTCTGCTCCCTCTGCGATGGCAAGATAAGGTCGGCAACCTTACCCTTGTACCGTGGATCAAGGAGAGTGGCCAGCCAGTAATGGTCCCTCTCCTTGATCCGAAGAATACGAGGATCCTTCCGCAGGCTTTGCAGGATCAGGGAGGCCATGCAGCGTAGGTTAGGTGAGGCATTCGGTCCGGAGTCCTCTGGGTCACTAAGGACAACATGATCCGCAGCTACCTCCTCCCAGCCACGTACAAGTCCACGTGTTTCTTGGGACTGTAAATCATCCCTATAAGACTGCTGCTGCTGATGCTGAGTGCCAGCCTCCACCTCCATGCTGACACAATCATCCTCCTCCTCCTCTTCCTCCTCCTCACCCTCTTCCTGTGTGATGGGTGGCACAGCAGGAACACTGTCTGGATAAAGGGGGCCTTGAGAGGCAAGGAAGTCCTCCTCTTCCTGCTTCTGTTCTGCCTCAAGTGCCCTGTCCATTATTCCACGCAGCGTATGCTCCAAGAGGTGGACAAGAGGTACAGTGTCACTGATGCATGCACTGTCACTGCTCACCATCCTTGTGGCCTCCTCAAACGGTGACAGGACAGTGCATGCATCCCTGATCATGCCCCACTGGCGTGGTGAGAAAAAACCAAGCTCCCCTGACCCTGTCCTGGTGCCGTAGTCGCACAGGTACTCATTGATGGCCCTCTGCTGCATGTGCAGCCGCTGCAGCATGGCCAATGTTGAGTTCCATCTGGTGGGCATGTCACATATAAGGCGGTTCTTGGGCAGGTTCAACTCCTTTTGGAGCTCAGCCAGCCGAGCACAGGCATTAAATGATCGGCGGAAATGCACACAGACTTTCCTGGCCTGCTTCAGGACATCATGTAAGCCGGGGTACCTGCCCAAGAACCGCTGCACCACCAGGTTAAGGACATGAGCTACACAGGGCACATGGGTCAGTTGTCCCTGTCGGAGGGCGGAGAGGAGGTTGGTGCCATTGTTGCAAACCACCATTCCTGGCTTAAGCTGGCGTGGCGTCAACCACCTCTCGGCCTGCCCCTGCAGAGCTGACAAAACATCCGCCCCAGTGTGGCTCCTGTCCCCCAAACAAACCAGCGCAAGCACGGCATGGCATCGTTTTGCCTGCGTACTTGCGTAGCCCCTGCAACGCCTACGGAGCACCGCTGGTTATGAGGACAGAGCACTGGAAGAGGCCATGGAGGAAGCAGAAGAGGAGGGGGTGGAGGAGAGAGGTGTGTAACAACCAATAGTAGCATTTTGGAGGCGTGGTGGCGGAACAACCTCCAACACTACTGCACCTTGTCCTGCATCCTTCCCAGCAGCCAGAAAAGTGACCCAATGGGCCGTGAAAGACAGGTAACGTCCCTGTCCATGCCTGCTGGACCATGAGTCAGTGGTAATATGCACCTTACCGCTGACCGCCCTGTCCAGCGAGGCAAGGACATTGCCTTCCACATGCCGGTAGAGAGCCGGAATCGCCTTCCGTGAGAAAAAGTGGCGTTTGGGGACCTGCCACTGAGGAACCGCACATTGTACAAACTCACGGAAGGGGGCCGAGTCTACCAACTGAAAAGGCAGCAGTTGAAGTGCTAGCAATTTAGCTAAGCTAGCATTCAACCACTGGGCATGTGGATGGCTGGGAGTAAACTTCTTCCGCCGGTCCAGCAGCTGGGGCAGGGACATTTGCCTGCTATAATCGGATGTGGATGTACCACTAGCAGAGTTCCCGGAAGCACTTGGCTGTGACACACGTAATTCTACACCTTCATTCCTCTCAGAGCAGGTTTCAGAGAGGACTGAAGGTCTAGTGGGGTTGGAGATGCCAGCTGATGAGGGGCAAGGAGAGGTCCGCTTTGTTCTTTGGTGTGGGTCTTTGAGCCACGTGAGATACGCTTGAGACATATGTTGCAAATAGCAGCGTTGCGATCTGATGCACTCGTCTCAAAAAAGGCCCACACCAAAGAACTTTTAGAATAACGCACAGAGGAAGCGCTCTGCGCAGGCGGAGCTCTGCGGTGGGATTCAGTCGGTGTGCTGCCCCTAAGCTGGCCCCCGGAGGGCATCCTGCCTCGTTGGACATGTGCCTCCTCCTCCTCCTCCTCCTCCCTCCTTCCAGGCACCCACGTGGAGTCAGTGCCCTCATCATCCCCTCCCTCTTCATCGCTGTAGCAAACCTGGCAGTATGCTGCAGCTTGTGGAACATGACTGCCAGATTGCTGTCCTTCTTGAGCATCCCCTCTCTCTGCGCTCACGCTACTGCCTTCCTCTAGCTGAGTGTCATCATCAGAGCCCACCAAACACTGGGCATCCTCCTGGAGCATGTACCCAACACTGTGCTCAAAGAGTTCAGGAGACTCCTCAGGAGGACGTGGTGGGTCTAGGGAAGGAGTCACTGATGATGACATTGAGAGGATGGAAGACGATGTGTTGGCAGCTGCTTTGCTACTACCCTGAGACTGGGTGAGAGAGGATAAGGAGGATGAAGAGGGCTTGGTCATCCACTCTACCAAGTCGTTGGCATGTTGCGGTTCAACATGTCCAGCTGCAGAAAAGAAGGACAAGCATGTCCCATGGCCACGTGCTGATGACAATGCACCGCGTCCACGACCAGCACTGTTGTCTCTAGACACAGAGCCTGCTTGCCCTCTTTTATCGGCTCGCGCCTGTCTGCCTCTCCTTGCTGGCCTTCCAGACATGGTAATGGCCTGAAGGGAGTTGGGTAAAACAGTAGTTGGGTAGTTTATATTGTGCTGGAGGCACACAACACCCACTAACTCCTGCAGATGCCTTTTTTATAGAACAGCAGAGATAAACGGGTATATACAGATGTATACTGTGCTGTGCTGGAAGCACACACAACTTCCAATAACTCCTGCAGATGGCAATTGGGCCCAAATAGAGAACAGCTATGTAGGTGGATTATAGCGGTATGTACTGGGTACAGAGCACGCAGACAGCACGCACTATCTCCTGACACTACTGACTGCAAGCTCTATTATTAAAGCTAGATCACTGGCTATATAGGTGAGGTGAATATTACGGTGTATACTGCGGTCAGGGCACGCAGACAATAACCAGAAAACAGCAGAGTTAAAGGGGTATATACAGATGTATACTGTGCTGTGCTGGAAGCACACACAACTTCCAATAACTCCTGCAGATGACAATTGGGCCCAAATAGAGAACAGCTATGTAGGTGGATTATAGCGGTATGTACTGGGTACAGAGCACGCAGACAGCACGCACTATCTCCTGACACTACTGACTGCAAGCTCTATTATTAAAGCTAGATCACTAGCTATATAGGTGAGGTGAATATCGCGGTGTATACTGCGGTCAGGGCACGCAGACAATAACCAGAAAACAGCAGAGTTAAAGGGGTATATACAGATGTATACTGTGCTGTGCTGGAAGCACACACAACTTCCAATAACTCCTGCAGATGGCACTTGGGCCCAAATAGAGAACAGCTATGTAGGTGGATTATAGCGGTATGTACTGGGTACAGAGCACGCAGACAGCACGCACAGCACAGCATCTCCTAACACTACTGACTGCAAGCTCTATTATTAAAGATAGATCACTAGCTATATAGGTGAGGTGAATATAGTGGTGTATACTGCGGTCAGGGCACAGACAATAACCACTACACAAGAGCAAGATAGGAAATCAGCCAAAACGATTGGTGTGTAACTGTGTTGAAGGTACACAGAACACCCACTGCTTCAGATGCCAACACACTACACGAGGCCACCTCAAAGACGGCCTTATATAGTGTGGGGCATGCACTACACAGCCTGAGCTATGATTGGCCACAGGCAGGATGCCTGTGGCCAATCATGGCTCTCCTCGCTGCTGGCGCTGCGATTGGCCAAGCATGCGGGGTCACAGTGCATGCTTGGCCAATCATGAGCCAGCAATGCACTGCGCCATCGCAGTGCATTGTGGTCCGCGCGTGCCATACGAATTTTGACGCAAACGGACCAAGAGTTCGGATTTCGCCGAACGCCCGAACAGCCAATGTTCGAGTCGAACGTACGTTCGACTCGAACACGAAGCTCATCCCTATAAATTATATAAACTTCGGCCCAACACAAACCATCTCACCTGACGGGCAAAAAACAGGACACTATACGTGATTTCCTACAGAATAGTGGACTGCCCTCCCTGACGACAGAAGATACAAATGCACTCGAGGACTCCATAACCACCGCTGAAATCTCGAACGCGATTGCAGACTTAAAAGCAGGAAAGAGCCCCGGACCCGACGGCTTCACGTCTCAGTACTATAAGACTTACACTAACTCTCTTATAAAGCCCCATCGTTCGGCCTTAAATTTTTTAGCAAAGAACCAACATGACTCCCACTCCTTCCTTATGGCACATATAGCTGTAATCCCCAAGCCCAATAAAGAACACACGGACTGCGCTAACTTTAGACCTATCTCACTTCTTAACACAGACCTTCAACTCCTAGCTAAAATTCTAGCCACTAGGCTAAAACCTCTTTTAGCAAAAATAATCGGCCCCGAACAAGTGGGATTCATGCCGGGGAGGGAGGCCCGTGACAACACCATCAAGGCCTTGAACCTAATTAATTTTGCACGGAAATCTGACACCAAAGGCATGCTGCTCTCTACCGATGCCGAGAAGGCCTTCGATAGGGTCTCCTGGGACTAAATGATGGCTACATGCGCTCATATTGGCCTAAACGGAAACATGGATCTCGGCTCTCTATCGGAATCCCCAAGCCAAAATCAAAATTTATAATATTTTTTCAGAACCTATATCCATCCATAATGGTACCCACCAAGGTTGCTCTTTATCGCCACTCCTTTTTATCCTTACCCTAGAACCTCTAATCAGAACAATTAATCGAAACGCTGATATTCAGGGCTTTACGCTAAAGGATAGAGAGTACAAAATTGCTGCTTATGCGGATGACCTCCTGTTCTTTCTCACCAATCCCCACATCTCGATACCTAACCTCCACAAAATATTTCAAACCTTTGGGTATATATCCAACTTTAAAGTAAATCAGTCGAAATCTGAGGCCCTGAACCTTACCCTATCACAGAACCACCTTAAAAGTTTACAAGACAATCACCCCTATAAATGGGAACGAGGCACCCTTAAGTATTTGGGCATAAACTTAACCAGTAAAATTGAATCACTATATGATGTAAACTACAAACCTCTACTTGCCACGATCAAAAGGGACCTTCTCAAATGGAATGTAAAAATGTTCTCCTGGTTTTTAAGGGCCTCAATATTAAAGATGACGGTACTTCCCAAGCTTCTGTACGTATTTAACGCTCTACCAATTAAAATTCCAGAACCTTTTTTAACACACTGAGTCAAATTCAAAGACGATTTCTTTGGGCAGATAAGAAGCCTAGAATTCAATTCTGGCGTTTAACACTGTCTAAGAGGGATGGGGGTATAGGACTGCCGGACTTTAAAAAGTACCACCAGGCCACCCACATCACAAGAGTGATAGACTGGCATTGCCACGGATCACATAAGGATTGGGTCCAACTAGAAAGCAACTTGGCAACGCGCAACACCCTCTACCTCCCATGGTCGCTTCATTCCAGAAAGCCCAAACTTATAGACCACCCATTAATCGAAACCACAATAAAGATTTGGCAAGCACTGGTAAAGTCGCAAAAAATCGCAACCATCCCAGGTCCCCTGACACCACTCACGAACAACCCTGAATTAATTCCTGGCCTACACCACAAAATGCCACAAGACTTCCTGGTGCACACTTGTATGTCAGGTTCACAAGTCAAGACATTCGAAACACTAAACGCCGAGCTGTTTCCTGGAAGTTGGTTTTACATCCAACTGAAGGACTTCCTGGTAAATAACAAACACAAGCATCAATTTTGCCTCCCATTGACTCAGATTGAGAATATATGCCTACAGAGATCACCAATAGCGAATACCACATCTCTTGCATACTCAGTGTTAACTCAAGCGTCACATGATGACAAAACTAAATTCAAAACAAAGTGGGAATATGATCTCCAGACTAGTATATATGATGAGCAATGGAATAAGGCATGCATTTTGGCACACAAGTGCTCCTTAAGCTCCAAATACCAGGAAATATCCTATAAAATTCTCGCTCAATGGTATATTACACCACAAAAAGCCAGGAGATGGTCTTCCTCCGCTCCGGACACATGCTGGAGATGTAAAACACACATAGGCACCTTCATGCACATATGGTGGGAGTGTCCACTAATACGAACCTATTGGGATGTAATTAGAACCTGGATAAAACACATCACAGAAACTCGCCTGGAATTGAATGCGGCCACATGCTTGATTAATCTGGTCCCCATCAATTTAAACGGATACAAAAAATCGCTGACCCGACATCTTCTCACAGCTGCTAAAACACTGATACCAATTCACTGTAAAACGACCAAAGCCCCGGGAATTACAGACTGGCTTAACAGAGTACAATATGTCTACAAGATGGAGGAGATTGTGGCAACCAAACATGAAAACAGCACAAATTTTAACAAAACATGGCAACCATGGCTGGCCTTCACAATCTCTCCCGAATTCAGTACACTTAAAGGCTAACCTTTCCAACATCTTTTGACCCTCAACAGAGTAGGAACCAGGCTCAGAATGACAAAGAGTATCTGTAACAAGCGGAGTTATATACTATTGCAAAGGGCTAATCACATCCTACATTCCCCTCCCCTCACCCCCTGCCACCACCTCCCCCCTCCCCCTCCCATACACCCCACTCAATACTCACCCTTCCTCAAATATTGTACGCTATTTAAGGTCTTCTATTGTGTAATCACCTCATACTTTATCGTTAACCAAATCAGAACACAATGGAGATGTAATTATTTGTTTTTACTGTTTACAGATTGACTGCAAAAATATGTGTATTCAAACATTGACTGTAAACATGACTTTGTTTTCAATAAAACTTTTGATTTAGAAAAAAAAAGAAAATTGGGCCTGCACTATTTTTTTTCAATTGTACTTGAACTGTAGTTGCCATGCAATACAACTTGCATTACTGCAATATGCATGTGACCATGAAGATCATTCCATCTCAGTGCTCCAATGTTGGTTTTATAAGATCTTGGTACAAGGATTGTAAGAATTTTGCATAGTAAGCATTCAGTATCAATAAAATAAGTAGGCATTTTGAGGAAGTGTTACGGTTAGCTTGTTGTTAGGTAAAGGGGTAGGTAATTCAGAAGTAGGCAACCAGAATTTTCAGAATGAGGTCATCAGTGGCAATTTACATAGTTCTCTCAGTATAGGTTTCTTATAACCGCAAAGGATAAATTAGAGAACGCTGTGAATGCTTTGCCTAAAAAGGCAAGTAGAAACCATACGACTAGACACCTTCAACAGGAAGTGAGGGGCAATCCCCAGAACCATACCACAGAAAGTAGTTAAATCAGGCAGTCGCTCTAACCCTTCCTCACTCCAAAATGATAAAAAGGATTTGGGTGGACATGTACTTTAAGAGAAGGTTCACTTTTAAAGTTTGATTTTAAGGGGTTAGGTGTCTGGACATGGAAAGCATTAAAGGTTTAAGTTAACTTAAGGATTAAGTTAAAGTTAAGTATCAGAGAAATTGTTTACACTTGTTCAGGTGCCAAAATCTCCATGTTGAAAACAACTTTTCTTGGCTCACAACACCAAATTCCAGTAGACTCTAACAATGGACTCGTAATAATGGTGACTATGTGATACGGTCGCACATTAGGAATAGACGGTTTGAAGTGGGCACACAGGACATTGAACATGTGGACTACTCTTTATTTAGTTTGTAGTTGTTTTATAGGAAGAGAAGATGTGCCCACAATACTCCCACAAAAGAAAGAAAAAGAAAATTTGCTAAAATGTCCTGTTTTATTAAATTATATCTAAAACCAAAACATCTGTACAGTATTTGTATTGAATAAAATAGGGAATAAATAGATTTTTTTTTTTCTTATGCTGTCTGTGTTCAATTGGGGAGACTTTCTGTCACTAGCTATCTCTTAGACACAGGATGTGAGAAGAAAACTGCAAAGTGTGATTAAATTTTCAATTGTAAACATTTCCCCAACCTAACACCTATAAGTGATAGAATATAATTTTTTTTAAAATACAGACTTATGCAGACTGATGAGAACAGAAAATAAAATAATATTATAGTAAATCAAGTTTATGTAGTCCATAAATGGTTGAAACCACAGGATGACAAGGCCAATGGGAAAAATGGCAGGTGGTGACTGGACAGAAATCACACAAGATGGCAGCTCTTTGTTACAGCTTATAGTGATGCGTGAGAGCCTGTGACACCGCCATTCTCCTGCGCTCTTATGTGGCGGGTCTGGGCTTGTGTGAGCGGCTGTCTCTCCATCTCCTTCGGTCACTTGATGGGAGTCTTGGAGTTTGCTTATGCTGTTAGCCACAGTTATCCTCTTCTGTGTGTCCAGACAGTGCCAGCAGCCCTCCAGTCTACCCTGTCTACCGTTTTGGATTACCATGCATGATATCTCGGCACCTCTGCATGCAGTCTGTACGTTTTTTTAGATGTAAGTGGATATTGGAATAAAGTGTTGTTGTTTTTACTCACACTGACCTGGCGCCCTGTTTTCTCCTTTAATTAAATTTCATTGTCATCAGAACAGATGTCACCACTCGTTTTGATGTTAGTTTTTCAATCTTTTCAATGACTTTCTTTTTGTGGCAATGGGCATCTTTCCAGAGGGGGTGTAGAAAAAAACCTGACAGTGATTCTAATTGTTATTTAAACCTTGAAAAAAAAACAAAAAAACGTTGTTTTCCTTTTTCTTTTTTTTTTTTTTTTAAACTGACAATGTAAAGTATTTTTTAAATTACATTAAAGCCTAACTCCAGGTTCAATTTAACTTCAAATAGCTTGCTTAAACCAAGTTTCCATTACCAATACATGTGGCAGTTGTCAGCGCTGTGTAAACTGTAATTATCTCCATCAACATGGAGTTAGGCTTTAAACATAAGGTGTACCTACTGTATGGCACTGGTCTTTCAGGACATTTTGTGGTTTCTGAAGAAAGAATGTAGCACTAGCTTCTCTATTAGCTGTAGAAAGCAGGAAGGAAGGGAGAATGAAAACTCCTCTGGGTTCAATCAACAACAGTTTTTTTGTATTTATTTATTTATTTGTTTTTGATACTGAGCACAGAGTTGCATTTGCTGACTAAAAATAGAACTTATCTCCACAGCCGGTTTTTTATTTTTTGCATTTTGTGTGAGGGAACCAAGGTCTTTTTGTCTTCTAGGCATCCCTTTCTCAACACCAGTATCCAGGAAGACCCTCCTGGCACTCACTAATAATCCATGCAAAATCCATATACTACCTAATTTTCTTCCTACAAGATATTCTTGGGTTTTTATTTACTATTTTGCAATGAATGTAAAATAAAGATCAAAGACGTTCTTGAATATAAGGCCATTATAGCTGTAATCTTTTTAAGTGAAAGCCACTGTCAATGACATAGTGATGACAGCATACATATTCTATGTACCCATTTTGATTTTGAGAGCAAACACATAGCTGACCATAATCCTTTCTGCATTGTCTGTGTTAAATGCAATACATGATATAGGAGAAACATAGCCATTTTAACTGATGTGAAGCATTTATTGTACAAAATGGCAGAAAATATGTATTTAAACACTAGTGATTTCCTCATAATAAGCCAAACAGACAAAGAAACTAAAGACCATTACATGTCCTCTCCCCAGGGTGTGGTACTCTGAGAAGCTTTACACTAAAACTTTTATAAATGTTTTCAAATCCGGTGATCCAATATGTAATCCAACTAAAGGCTTTGTATTTCCTTAGCTTCAACTGAAGTCATTAACTCTTTCCCATCTATTAAGTTATAATACTGCTGATATTAGGCGTATAAAATAGGCAAACCAGGCTTACTGATATCCACTGATGGCAATATGGTACACACACATATTGACACAATGAACAGCTTGTTCCAACTACACAAGGTTACTTTGCAGATTAACTCTCAGCTCACCTGGAGGAAAACATTTGTCTATTTAGGCACAATAGATGCTAGTCTGTAATTACAAATAAGTGTTCAGACAGTTCCAGAGGCAAGTAACCTGAGAAGCCAAGGTTCGCTTCAAAACAATTAGTGTTTCTATAGACTGCGTAATGGGTCAAACAATTAGCAATTAAGCAAATAAGCAAAACACATGTACCGAGTGCTGTAACATTATCTTACACTAAACATTACCTAAAGCATAGGTCTGCATTTACAACTGCGTATCTCAGCAAATGTCCATATAAGATTCATAGATATGGCTTTGAATGGCCAACACTTACAGGAATGTGCGCTTCCTACATTGTAAGGCTGTGCTCTTTTGTTTTTACTAAGCCATGGAAATAAGAAAGTTGTGTTTGTATGCAAAAGAAAATGGAACACCATTTCTTAAAGTATATGGAAAATGAACATGAACCCAAAATATATTGCTGGCATAGACTCAACTGGCATAAACATGTAATCCACTTTTAAAAGTCCAGAAGTAAGCCACAGGGATGTATTTTGAGCTATCAAATACGTGAAGAGATCACCACTGTCACCCAAAACACTGCCTCTTATCCATTGGTTGATGTTAACAAGCATGGATATAAATCACTGACAGCTCCTCAGCAGCACAGGTGTGACTCGGTATCTTCTTCATAGTCTCCTCTGCTACCACTTTCAGTAATGTCTCCTCTCTTCCAGAAATGTCTCCTCTCTACTTCCTCTTGACTGACCCCTCACCTGGAACATCCTGCTTGTTAACATCTACCTATGGGAAAGAAGCAGTGTGTTTGGCTGACGGCGTTGGTCTCTTCACTTATTTGATACCTCAGAATACATCCCCGTGGCTTACTTTGGACATTACATTTATATGTTTTTGCCAGTTGAGTCTATGCCAGCAATATATTTTGGGCTCATGTTGGAATTTTTTCAAGCACTTCCCCATTTTCCATATATTTTGTTTGTGTTTTGTCCATGCATATTGTGATAGCTGCTGTTTAATACAAATTTTAATTCAAGAGATTATATGCTCCCAGCCCAACAAATGTGGGTTTTTCTACCATTTCTTAAAGGGCAATACCATTTTTTATTAATAACCCTGCAAATGTTGGATCAAGGAAAGGCAAATAGGGCATTCTTATTACACCCTCATCCATCTCACAGTTACTACTCCAAAATTTTGGTTTGACAGATTTGTGGGGCCAGCTCCTCATAAACTATGGGTGTTGGCAATTTCCATGCAGACTTAGATGCAAAATTTTCTATAGAATATATATCTACAAGGATGTATATGACTCATATACCATATTCCATTGAAAATGTTTTTCCATAATTTTAGGAAATATAAGTTCATTAAAATGAAGAGAGGGGTAATATTTTAAACAATCTGCTGCTGAGCTATCTTTAACAGTTTTCCTAAACTCAGTTACATTTATGTTTATTTTCTGGGACTTTACAATGCTCATTACCATGCTGCCTCCCATTACTCATATTAATTGTGGTTATTTTCTGAAAATCTTCCCCTTTGTGTGATGTAATTTCCTTCTTCTTCATTATGAGTTCCTGCTCTCCTTCCTGCAAGACACAAGTCAAGGTGAAAAGGGAAATATTCCTTTTGACTTTCTGACTACTATTATCTACTCACTACTCATATTGTATGTGATATGCGCCTCCTTATATTAAAGTGATTGCAAATTATCGTTTTTTTTTTCTTTAAAAATAACAAACATGTTATACATACCGTATTTATCGGCGTATAAAATGCACTTTTCCCCCCCTTAAATTCAGGGGGAAATCAGGGGTGCGTGTTATACGCCGACCCCCCCCCCACTGTTTCTAACCCTTTCTGCCATTCTCTGCGGCTTCCGGGTATTTTGGCCGCACTCGGCCGTTCCCGGCTATCTTCGGCCATTCTCGGCTATTTTCAGCCATTCTCGTCTATTTTCGGCCGCACTTGTTTTTTTTGTATTTATTTCCGAAAGCTGCCGAGAGCGGCCGAGTGCAGTCGAAAAAACCCGAAAGTCAACGAGGACTATCGAGCGCTGCCGAGATACACAGGACATCCACTCTGTATCTCGATGGCGCCATTTTAAATGACTAACACACTGACAAGACTGCAAATGACTGACATGGCTAAATAGAAGGCTGCAAATGACTGGCAAGGCTAAATGGAAGGCTGCAAATGACTGACAAGGCTGAAATGGAAGGCTGCAAATGGCACTGACAATTCTGCATTGAGGGGCATTTAAATGTAAGTTTTTTTCTTTAAACTTCCCTCCTAAACTTGGGGTGCGTGTTATACGCGGATAAATACGGTACCTGCTTTGTTGCAGTGCTTTTGCACAGAGCAGCTCAGATCCTCCTCTTCTCGGGTGCCTCTTCTGTGGTCTTCGCCCTTCTCTAATGTTCAGTGCCCCCACAGCAAGCAGCTTGCTATGGGGCACCTGAACCGAGTCACAGCTCCCCGTGTCCATTCAGACACAGAGCCTCAGTCTGGCCCTGCCCCTTCTCTCCCCTGATTGGCTAGCTGACTTTTATTGACAGCAGCATCAGCCAAATGACGCTACTGCTGACTCCCAGCCAATCAGGAGGGAAAATCTCGCATGGCTGAGACACTCGTGGACATTGCTGAACAGGGTGGGACCTCAGGTAAGTTTTAGGGGGGCTGATGGGGGGCTGCTACATACAGAAGGCTTTTTATCTTAATGCATAGAATTATGCATTTTTAGCCACTTATTTTGATGTAGATTTTTACATTTTATTCTATATTAGGTTTGGACTGAACTTTTGCCACTTTACCAGGAATTGCAGTCATTATTTTTTATGTGCATTTTATGTATTGTGCTAATTTTTTGTTGTATCTTGTGCTACCTTCAAGTCATGCCTGCTTTCACTTTATTTATGGCTATATACAGTATGAGTCACACATTGGGAGATTATATAGTTTAGAGTTCGGAAAATCACTTTGCAGAGGTGCCTTGATGTGGCAGTGTACCTTCATGTCTATTTGTTAATATATGCATTAAAACAGAGTTGAGTGCTGAATAATTTTTGTACAACAAGCAGACAAACAAACAATCCCTGAAATTCATTAAAACTGGAGAGACATATTATGCAAAAGTGTCTCTAATGAGTTCTAAAAGTGGTGCAGAATGCACCAAACTCATGCACCTGTCTAGAACTCAGGGGCACATCCAGGGGGGAGGCATCAGTGTAAATCCCCCCCCCCCCCCCGAAACTATCACACTGACATATCACTTGCAGCTCTGCCTAAGGGTCCTTTCACACGGGGTGGATCAGTGCTGATCCGCCCCGTGGATATCCGTTTGCTTAGCGGAGATCACTCCGTCGATCCCCGCTGAGCAGGGAGATGACAGGTCCGTCTCTGCACACTGCGCAGGGACAGACCTGTCACAGCGCTGCTCTCCCCTATGGGAGATCGGATGACGACGGACCGCAGTGTCCGTTGTCACCCGATCCGATCCGCAGACGGATGGAAAAATAGCTTTTTCCTCCGTCACACTTTTTCGGATCGGAGCGGCTCGGATGTCAGCGGACTTGTCACCGCTGACATCCGACGCTCCATAGAGCTCTATGGAGCATCCGTTCAGGTCCGCCTGAAAAACTGACAGGCGGGCCTGAATGGATCGTCAGTGTGAAAGGGGCCTAAGTCTGTCTCACATCAGCAGATCAGCGGAGAGAAACTCGTCTAGGGTGTAATTATGCTGGCTGGACCAGGAGGAGCCTGGAGGTGGGTGGAGCTGCACTGCTGGCTTGGCAACCCTGCACTTATTGCCAGCACATGGGCCGTCTGGCTTCTAGCAACGAGTGACGTCAGTGAGTCATGTAGGAATCAGAGTCTCAGAGCCGACGTGACAGGAGCTGGACTGCTGGAGCCTTGAAGATGATTTGTGTAGATGGGAATTATGACACCAGGCTGCTCTTATATAAGGTGAGAGATTCTGGGACCCATGCAGATGTCACTTCAGTTCTTGCACAGAAATTTAGATTTCCTTATGCATCTGATTAAAGCAAACAATGGTAAATCATAATCTTGGCTCTTTGCAAAGATTCAAATAAAACTGAAAGTTGTTCTGTACATACTTTTTTCTTCTGTGTTGGAGAAAGATGATTGAAGATAAAGCTTTGAGTTTCAGTGTTTATTTTTTACCTGCATGAAAGAGGGCCAAGGTTTTTCTTTACTCCTTGCTCTTCACTGTTTGCATAATCTGTGAGCTGTGAAAGGTTCTATCACTGTTGATCGACAATATAAAATTACGTATGAACTGTGCTTGGTACAAGGAAACATCTCTTTATACATCAATCTGGAAATAACACCAAGAAAATTGTCCGTTCAGGGCAGGGGCGGATCCGAGGGGGGGGCAACGGGGAAATTGCCCCCCGAGAAAATAGTGAGCGGGTGAACCGGAAGGTGACTGAGCAGGCCGGCAGATGAGTGAGTGGACGGGCAGGCTGGTGAGCAGGCCAGTGAGTGTGTGAGCATGGAAGCCGCTACCCATCTGAATATGCAACTGAAGTGACATTGTGTCATCGCCATCTTGGTACACCCACACTCATCCACAGTAAGCCTAGAGTTATAAGTGGGCCAGTGGACATCTTTATACACCCACCAAAATCTTGCTTTTCACAGCTATTTTTAACAGTAAACCCAACTTATATTTCACTATATAAGCTGAGTTTACTATTAAAAATAACTGTGAAAAGCAAGACTCCGGTGGGTATATAAAGATGTCCGCTATCTGACTTCTAACTCTAGGCTTACTGGGGACAAGTGCAGGTGTACCAAGATGGCCGCAATGCAACCTCACTTTGGTTGCATTTTTTGTTGGGTAGCGGCTTTCTGACATCATCTATCACCGCCCCTCTGCATCACTGCAGCTCAGCTTCTGACAGAACACTGCCATCACTGTGCAGGCGCGGGCAGCAGAGAGATTACATCATCTCTCACTGCCCTCCCTCACTCTGGAACTATCAGGGAAGTAATTTGGATCAAGCTCACCATCTCCCTGCGCAAAGATGCACACAAATTCACCATGGATCGGCACTCCGGTGCACGCACATTTGCGGCCCTACTGAGCGGCGCGCGCGAGTGAGCACAAGCACACGCATGATGTGAATTCCCTGACCAGTTGCTGGTTTGTCTCAGCTCACCTGTGTTCCTCTGCTTCCTGTTCCTGTTTACCACTTCCTGTTGTGACCCGGATTGCCAGAAGACTACACTGATTCTCTCCTGACCTGACCCCTGGCTTGTTTAATGGACTTCCTGCTCTTAGCTTTGCTGGCTCCCGGACTGATACCTGTGTTGGACCCTCGGTCTGCCTCTGGATTATCCTCCGTCTGCTGCACTTAGCCTTGCTGGCTCCCAGACTGATACCTGTGTTTGACCCTCAGCCGGCCTCTGGATTATCCTCTGCACTCAGCCTTGCTGGCTCCTGGACTGATTACTTGTGTTTGACCCTCGGCCTGTTTCTGCACTTTTCTTACCTGTTTTACAGACTTGTTTGCTACTTACCTTCTGGTCCGGTCCATCCTGTGCCTCTTGGTGCAACCCACTCCTTGTATCACCTCCAGGGGAGGTGTGCGCTGAGTCGCAACAGCCACCGCTCTCTGCATCTTGGCCTCGGTGAGTACCTCTTTGCTGATAGGGACACAGCTACTGGCAAGTGACAATCCGCATCTTGTGGCAGGCGATATTGGCAAGTAACAATCCACATCTGGTGGCAGGTGATGTGGCAAGTGACATGGCAAGTGACAATCTGCATCTGGTGGCAGGACAGTGACAATCCAAATCTGGTGGCAGGCAACGGTGGCAAGTGACATGCTGCATCTGGTGTCAGGCAACAGTGGCAAGTGACACACTTAGGGCTCCCACTGATTCTACATTATGGTTAGTTGAACTATTTAATTTTATATTACAATGTAATAATAGAAATAATGCACTTCAATCATCCTGGCACCATATCAACCATAGCACCATGATGATTGAAGTGCCAACACCAGCCATTGCCCCGACAAATTGCCCGCAAAATTTTCTGGCAGTGGCCCTCCCGAGACTACACTCTAGATCCACCCCTGCTAGAACTTGTACTTGACTATGGTGCATGCTGTGCCACTTTCTTTAGTATGAAACTCCATTGATCAGTGAAAAAAAGGCCACCTATTTTTCATTATTCAACATAGTAATGTGTTATCTTGAAAATAAAATTTATAAATCCACGGCAGAAATAATGTTATAAAAGTTGCTATGCTCTGTACCAAAGATACAATAACACACAGACAGTATTGGATATGATGTGCAGCGCTAAAAGTGAATAACTCAAATAATATCACTTAAATGGTCAAAAAATGTAAATATATATAAAATATACATAAATAATAAAATTATAAAAAGAAAGTCCCCAAAAAAACCCAAGGAAAATAGTTCAGATAGTGCAGTAATCCCACAGCCATGTTGATTAGTAGGAATCTCATAGGAACCCAGTAACACCACACACGCTCTGATCCTGCTTATTAGAAAGTCAGTGACCACCTATTAGAGCGGTCAATCTGCACTTGTGTGTATTCCAGCTCACTGGCATTGGTTCAAACGATCACTCCCCAGCATGTGATACCATCCAATATACAATACAACCATGAAATGGAAAAAGGGTACACTCTAAAGTACTCCAGAGATCCAGATAGATCCAATATAAAAAGGCAGAGATGGCCAGAAATAGTGTAACATTGTTTAAAACAACAATTTATTAAAAGACTAAGGTACACTCACATGTTTCCAGACATATATAGGCATATACAGCATTACAAATGCCAACAATCTATGACTCCACAAAGAAAGATGGCCGATCCTCGGCCGTGCATGCGTAGTGGTATATCCACCTGACCGGTTTTGTCACAACTTACATCATCAGGGGCACAGGTGCCCCTGATGATGTCATTTAAGTGATATTATTTGCGTTATTTACTTTTAGCGCTGCACATCATATCCCATAAAGTATTATCTTAAAGTGATTCTAAAAGCTGAAGGTTTTTACTTTCATGCTTCCTATTCATGAAGGTAAAAAAAAAACTTCAGTATGCAGCTACCCCCAGCCCTTACCTGAGCCTGATCTCAATCCAGCATGTGTCAATCACAGCCAGTGAGGAGAGAGTGGGGGGCTGGGCCAAGCCTCATTCCGCATGTCTTTTGGACACAGAGTGGGGCAAGCAGCTATAGGGCACTCGCCAGGAGGGAGTGTCACGTACCTGATGGTCGAGCCTGGAGTGCAGGGAGCGGCCCCTCGTATCCCCTGGCTATTGAACCCCTGAAGGTGGAGACAGGTATTCAACAGTCCAGAGGGCACAAGTGCCTGGTAGACGGTATTAGTCCGGGAGGTCAGCTGGGCACAGATAACAGGCTGGTATAGCGGATGGTGCTTGACTGTCGCTGGCAGGCACAAGTGCGGGAACTGGCTGTGAGCAGATGTTCCGTAAAGCAGGAACTCAGGTAGGTAGCAGGAACAGTGGAATCAGATACAGGCCGGGTCAGCAGGAGACGATCAGTAAGGTACAAAGGGATGAGGCAGAAGACGTGGTCAAACAGGCAGAGGTCGTAGGCAGGCAGCAATCAATCAGAGTCAAGGAACAAGCCGGATGTCAGGAATCAGATAACAGGTTTCGGATACAAGCAGCACGGATCACGGACACGCTGTAGACTGGACAGCACAGATGGAAGGGAGCCAATGACTAAAGAAGGCTTCAGGGCGCCAAGCGAACGTACGACGGGTCAGCGCGCCCTCGCACGTAGACGTGCACCCGTTCGTGACCTACGCGTGCGCGTGCGCGCGTTCGTGTCGACGCGAGTGCGTTCGTTAGCTTTGACGCGCGTTGACGGGGAACGACGGACTCTCCACGACAGGCTCCGGCGGGTAAGGTTTCTATGTCTAGTCGAGACGTTAGGGCGATCGTGACATTGCCCCCCCCCAAGGGGCAGCCCCCGGATGCCCAATCGAGCCCACTTGTTCGGGTGAGAGTTCTTGAAGGCGCGGATGAGTCTCTTGGCATGAATATTAGCCTCTGGCTCCCAGGAATTCTCCTCGGGTCCGTAGCCCTTCCATTTAACTAAGAATTGGACCTGGTTTCCTCTTTTCCTACAGTCCATGATGGCCTCAACTTCGAACTCGATCTCTCCATCGACCAACACCGGTTCCGGAGGGCAGGAAGTCCTGTCAGAGAAAGGATCCTCAACTGCAGGCTTGAGGAGCGATACGTGGAACACCGGGTGAATTCGGAAAGACTCAGGGAGTTCCAACTCAAATGCCACATCATTTAGCTTCCTTTTGATCGGGAAGGGACCCAGGAATTTTGGACCCAATTTCTTGGAGGGACAGGTTAACTTGAGATTTAAGGTGGACAGCCAGACCCTATCCCCGGTCTTGAGATCCAGCTCCCCTCTTCTTCTTCTGTCGAAGACTTTCTTATTATGTTCCTGCGACTTAATCAAGGTTTCCTGTAAGAGTTTATTATTCTCTTCAAAGAAAGCAAGTCTCTTCTGAAGCGCTGGCACCGGACATTCAGGAAGATCGCCAGACAAGAACAACGGATGGTACCCGAAATTTGCATAAAACGGGGACTGTTTGGTGGCTGAATGGACTGAATTATTGTAGGCGAACTCGGCCATAGGTAGCAGGGAGACCCAATCGTCTTGTGAGAAGGACGAGAAGCAACGCAGGTACTGCTCTAAGGTCTGATTCGTCCTCTCGGTCTGACCGTTGGTCTGCGGATGGTAGGCTGAGGACATGCAGAGGTCGATCTTCAGAGTTGCACAGAGTGCCTTCCAAAATCTAGATGTGAACTGCACCCCCCTGTCAGACGTGATATTGGTGGGGATGCCATGAAGTCTTATAACTTCCTTTATGAAGACGTTAGCTGTCTCTGCGGCAGAGGGAGTGCCCTTCATGGGCAAGAAATGAGCCATCTTCGTGAACCTGTCGACTACGACGAAGATCGCTGTATGGTTCTCCGAAGGGGGGAGTTCGATGATAAAATCCATGGAGATCATTCTCCATGGTCTATCAGGGACAGGTAGAGGTTTTAGTAAGCCCCAGGCTCTGGACTTGTTGCCCTTACTCCGAATGCAGGTCGTGCAGGTCTGTACGTAACTCTTGCAGTCGTTCTTCATCTTCGGCCACCAGAAGTTACGCCTGAGTAATTCTAATGTTTTGAACGTTCCAAAGTGGCCAGCCATGGGATGGTCATGACAGGAAGCCAGAACTAAGGTCCGAGCTGTCTGGGGGACGAAGATCCTGTTCCCATGCCACATAAGATCATCGCTGGAGGACAGCGGGATACCGGGTGGAGGTGAGGCGCCTCTGGAGGCCTGTTTAACTTGAGAGACCACATCTCCTTGGAGTAAGAGGAAGTTTCCAGCAGGAAGGATGGTGTCACTGAGAGGTGGATCTTCCGGCTGGCTAAACATGCGAGATAAAGCATCTGGCTTCGTGTTCTTGGATCCGGGGCGGAAGGTTATGTGGAATACGAACCGTGAGAAAAAGAGTGCCCACCTGGCTTGACGAGGCTTCAACCTTTTAGCTGTCTTCAGATATTCGAGGTTTTTGTGATCTGTATAAATCAGGATTGGGTGGATAGCCCCTTCTAACAGATAGCGCCACTCCTCCAGTGCCGACTTAATTGCCAGTAGCTCACGGTCGCCCACGTCGTAGTTTCTCTCGGCTTCGGATAGTTTGCGGGAGAAGAACGCAACTGGGTGGAGTACGGACTTAGGTCCCTGCCTCTGGGACAGCACAGCTCCGACTGCCACCTCCGAAGCGTCAACCTCAAGGGTGTATGGCAGGGTAGGATCAGGATGTTTCAGAATCGAAGCTGAAACGAATAGCTTTTTCAGGGCTTCGAAGGCCTCTTGTGCCTCAGGTGTCCAGCGGAACTTGGTGTCCAGCTTGGTTAGCCCGGTAATGGGGGCGATGATGGAGGAGAATCCCTTTATAAATTTGCGATAGAAATTCGCGAAGCCCACAAACCGCTGAACTCCTTTTCTATCGGATGGGGCAGGCCAGTCCTGGATTGCAGTTATCTTCTGGGGATCCATCTCGACCCCTCGAATCGAGATTATCAGACCAAGGAACTGGATACTTTCCTTCTCGAAAACGCATTTTTCTGGCTTGGCATACAGGCCGTGAGAGCGGAGGCGAGTCAGGACCTTCTTGACATGTTCTCTGTGGGTGACTAAAGTGGAGGAAAAGATTAGTATATCATCCAAATAAATGATAACAAACAAATCTAAATAGTCTCTGAAGATGTCGTTCACAAAATGCTGGAACGTAGCCGGGGCGTTACATAACCCGAAAGGCATCACTAAATATTCATAGTGTCCGAAGCGGGTACGAAAAGCTGTTTTCCACTCATCGCCTTTTCTGATACGGACGAGGTTGTAAGCCCCCCGAAGATCCAGCTTGGTAAAGAGTTTAGCGGAACCCAGTCTCTGGAAAAGCTCAGGTACTAATGGCAGAGGGTAGCGATTTTTAACTGTGATTTTATTTAGTGCCCGATAGTCCACACACGGACGTAAGGATTGGTCCTTCTTCTCGACAAAGAAGATCCCAGCGCCAGCTGGGGAGGTGGAAGGTCGGATGAACCCTTTTCTAAGATTATCGTCCAGGTAGGTCTTTAGAGTACTTAATTCGGATTCGGACAGTGGGAAGATCCTTCCGAACGGAATTTCTGCCCCCGGGAGCAGTTCAATAGGGCAATCATAAGGCCTATGAGGAGGGAGAGTCTCTGCGCCCTTCTTGCTGAAAACATCGAGAAACGCATGGTATTGCTCAGGTACAGCCTGTCGGGTTTCTTCATCCGCATCCAGACAGAGAAGGACTGACGAGTCCCCATTGGGAGTCGGACAACAATGCTGGTGGCAGTAGTCAGAGGGGAACTTGATTACTCCGGTGGCCCAGTTGATGTGTGGATTGTGTGCCCTCAGCCAAGGCATGCCTAGGATGATGGGGAACAGGGGAGACTGGATGACATCCAGGCAAAGGAGTTCTTGGTGAGACCCGGCGATGATGGCGGGTAGAGGACTGGTCTCCTGAATTACTGGTCCTGATTCCAAGGTAGACCCATCAGCCAAGTATACCGAGAGCCCCTTCTCTCGTGGTCTAAGAGGGATCCTGTTCATTCGGGCGAAAGACGAGTCAATAAAGCCACTGCATGCCCCGGAATCAATTACCGCGTGGGTTGAGATAGTCCTTCCTGGGAGCTGCAAGAGAACAGGAACAGCTAGATGGGAGATGTTATCTGGCAACATAGGAGACGAGACAGGTGGAACACGGAGGCACTTACGCATCTTCGCCGGGCAGGAACGAACAAAGTGCCCTGGTTCCCCGCAGTATAGGCATAGGTTATTGACCCGACGACGCTGGCGTTCTTCCAGGGTCAGGGACGGGCGTAGTAGCCCCAGCTGCATAGGCTCCGGAGCGTCCGATGTGGATGCAACTGGAACAGGCGGAGGTGGGTGACTAGGCACCCGTGGTAACATCCAAACCGGACGGGGAGTCGTGGTGGATCGTTCTTGGCGGCGCTCCCTCAAACGCCTGTCAATCTGGATAGCAATGTCAATCAGGGCCTCCAGGGTCTCAGGAACACCCACTCGTGCCAGCTCGTCTTTCAGGGCCTCGGAAAGCCCCATGCGGAACTGGTACCGCAGGGCCGCATTGTTCCAGTCCGTGTCTGCACTCCAACGTCGGAATTCAGAGACGTAGTCTTCTACGGGTCTGCGTCCTTGTTGTAGGGCATGTAGGGCTGCTTCGGCAGTGGCGGCTAGCTGGGGATCCTCATAAAGCCTGGACATTGCCCGGAAGAAGGTGTCCATGGAGTCTAGGGACGGATCCTTCTGTTCCAACAGTCGGTGAGCCCAGGCCTGGGGTTCATTGCTTAATAGGGAGATGACGAACCCCACCTTCGTTGCCTCAAGGGAGAAAGTTCTGGGCTGTAGGGCGAAGTAGAGTTCGCAGGAGTTGCGGAATGCCCTGAACTTGCTCCGGTCCCCTGTGAACCGTTCCGGGGTTGGGACCCTGGGTTCCGGTGGCAGCATTACGACTGACGGCGGGGCATGGGCCCCAGGAGCCGCTGGTGCAGAGGCGGATAGCGCCTGGATTTGTTCCTCCAGTCTGCCGTAGCCCTCTTGTAGATTCTTAACTGCCTGTGTAAGGCCGGCCAGATGGTGGCAGAGTTCATCCATGGGGGAGGCTCCCTGCGCAGGCTCGGACATGGCTGTCCAGTACTGTCACGTACCTGATGGTCGAGCCTGGAGTGCAGGGAGCGGCCCCTCGTATCCCCTGGCTATTGAACCCCTGAAGGTGGAGACAGGTATTCAACAGTCCAGAGGGCACAAGTGCCTGGTAGACGGTATTAGTCCGGGAGGTCAGCTGGGCACAGATAACAGGCTGGTATAGCGGATGGTGCTTGACTGTCGCTGGCAGGCACAAGTGCGGGAACTGGCTGTGAGCAGATGTTCCGTAAAGCAGGAACTCAGGTAGGTAGCAGGAACAGCGGAATCAGATACAGGCCGGGTCAGCAGGAGACGATCAGCAAGGTACAAAGGGATGAGGCAGAAGACGTGGTCAAACAGGCAGAGGTCGTAGGCAGGCAGCAATCAATCAGAGTCAAGGAACAAGCCGGATGTCAGGAATCAGATAACAGGTTTCGGATACAAGCAGCACGGATCACGGACACGCTGTAGACTGGACAGCACAGATGGAAGGGAGCCAATGACTAAAGAAGGCTTCAGGGCGCCAAGCGAACGTACGACGGGTCAGCGCGCCCTCGCACGTAGACGTGCACCCGTTCGTGACCTACGCGTGCACGTGTTCGTGTCGACGCGAGTGCGTTCGTTAGCTTTGACGCGCGTTGACGGGGAACGACGGACTCTCCACGACAGGCTCCGGCGGGTAAGGTTTCTATGTCTAGTCGAGACGTTAGGGCGATCGTGACAGGGAGGAGCCAGGATCATCTGTGGGGGGCCCAAGAAGAGGAGGACCAGGGCTGCTCTGTGCAAAACCATTACACAGGGCAGGTAAGTATGACAAGTTTGTTATTTAAAAAAAATACCTTTAGTGTCACTTTAACCGCTTGCCGACCGGCTCACACCGATATACGTCGGCAGAAGGGCACGTACAGGCAGATTTTGCCCTTTAAGAAGCGGTTTGCGGGCGCCCGCCGTGACCTCTGTGAGTATGATCACGGGTCGCGTGGACTCGATGTCCACGGGGATACCCGCGATCATCTCACAGAGAGGAAGAATAGGGAAGTGCTAATGTAAACAAGCATTTCCCCATTCTGCCTAGTGACACTGACACTGATCACAGCTCCTTGTAATCAGGAACGGTGATCAGTGTCATGTAACACATAGCCCCTCCCCCCACAGTTAGAATCACTCCCTAGGAAACACTTAACCCCTACATTGCCACCTAGTGGTTAACCCCTTCACTGCCAGTCCTATTTACACAGTAATCAATGCATTTTTAATTGTACTGATCGCTGTATAAATATGAATGATCCCAAAATCACGCCAAAGTGTCCAATCTGTCCGCCATAATGTCGCAGCCATGATAAAAATAGCTGATTGCCGCCATTACTAGTTAAAAAAAAGAAAAAAAAGATTAATAAAAATGCCATAAACTATCCCCTATTTTGTAGACACTATAACTTTTGCGCAAACCAATCAATAAACGCATATTGCTTATTTTTTACCAAAAATATGTAGAAGAATACGTATTGGCCTAAACTGAGGATAAAATATATTTTTAGATATTTTCTGGGCATGTTTATTATAGCAAAAAGTTAAAAATAATGTGTTTTTTTTCAAAATTGTTGCTATTTTTTTGTTTATAGCGCAAAAAAGAATAACCGTAGAGGTGATCAAATACCACCAAAAGAAAGCTCTAATTGTGGGGAAAAAAGGATGTCAATTTTGTTTGGGAGCCACATTGCACGACCGTGCAATTGTCAGTTAAAATGATGCAGTGTCAAATCGCAAAAAGTGCTCTGGTCTTTGGCCAGCCAAATGGTCCAGGGCTTAAGTGGTTAAACTAACCATGTGGACTCCAGGCAAACAGCTAAATATACAGTTAAAAAGCATGTGTAGTAGCTGGTACTTCTAAAGAATTTGTATTTCTGTACATACTAGGATCTAGGATTTATACCACTCAAACGCACAGTCACCCTGGTATCCTGTCTAAATGGCAGCTAAGCAACACAGCCAGGTCTCTTCCCTTCCTCTAACTTGGGATTAGATAGGGAAAAAGCAGAGGCAAACTGATTAGATAATTCCACTGCTCTTCTTCAGTCAGTAGGTTCCTTAACAGCATTTATTCTTGCAACACAACCATTTGGCCATTCTACTGTCCTTCCCTTTAAACAGAGAATAACAAGAGAGCTATACTGAGTCAAATTCAGGTACTTACATTAGTTATTAAAATAGATAACATTTTTATTTTTTGCTTAGAAACTTTTTTATTTAGAGATAACAATATGTAGTATAAAACAAATGCATCTTATATCACATATAGATATCACCTGAGTAAGGTACAGCTCGAAATAAAACATATTTATTACAATAGCTAGATGCACAGAGACTAGATGTACAGAGGCTAGATGTACAGAGGCAGGCCAATGAGAAGGGAGTTGCAATACTCAAGGCAAGAGATAACAAGGGAGTGAATGAGGAGCCAAGAAGAATGGCAAAAGCCATCTCTGGAGATAAAAAAATAATTTCCAAGCAAACCAAAAAGAAAGACATCATCAAGCAATTAACTGACAAATAGTCTGTGCTAAATTCCAGGGGCAATTCAATCAAAAATGTTACGGTTATTAAACCAAGGGTTACACTTTTTTGTAATAATAAGGCATAGTATTGTATAGAGTGTGAAATATTTTCTCTACTCTATTGATAGACTCCACTCTTGGGAGAGGGGAACTGAGGAAGTTTTCCAGTGTAAGGCAACTACCCAGTGGACAGAGACACAAATAGTGTGAATCAGTCCCATCAGTAAGGTGGGAACCTCTAAAATGGGGGCAAATAATAGGCAGTGCGTGGGGTGAGCGTTATCGGATTATCTGCTATTGAAGATGCAAAAGATTTTAGCTTACTCCAAACTGGAGTTACCCAAGGCACCTTTGATTTATAGATATTCCACTGAGCTAGTTGGGAGAGTCTGGATGCCAGGTAATAATGCCACAGATTCTGCACCCCCAGACCTCCTTTGTAAGTTAACGTATATAAAACTGTTTTAGAGACTCTCGGGGTGGGGAATCTGCCAAAATGTAGTTGTTTATATCCTGTTGAAATGAAGTGCCAAATGATTTAGTGATCTTAAGAGGGAAGGACCCTAAATAGGTACAACAAATTAAGAAGCATAGTCATTGTTACTGCTGTAACTCTGTCTAAGGAGATGTGATGGGATCACTAAAGTTTAAGTTTTTGTCTGTGTTTAGAAACCAAAGGTGGGTAATTTTTCAGGAATAAAGAATGCAAATCAGGGGCCCCAAGATATGAGAGTGATTATTTTGACCATTGAAAAGTAAAAGAGTGTCACAATTGAAATTGTGAGTCAGGTATATTGATAGGCATCCCTATAGATTTGGCAATATTTACTGTAAGCCCTTGTACACACGGCCGGAGATTTCGACGGAATGTGTCCTATCGGACCATTTTGTTCTATATTCCAACTGTGTGTGGTCTCCATCAGACTGTTTCCGTCTGAATATCCGATGTACCAACTTTTCCAACCTGCCGGTAATATTTTCCGACAAAATGCTCTGATCGGACATACTCCGATCATGTGTAGCCTACTCCGACGGACAAAGTGCCACGCATGCTCAGATCAAATTCCTAGACCAAAGCTATTGGCTACTAGCCTGAACGTAGTCCCGTCGTAACGAAATAATGTCATCACGTTATGTACAATCGGATTTTCCGACAACTTTGTCCGACCGTGTGTATGCAACAGTTTCGGACAAAATTCGTCGGACAAAATCTAACGGATTTGGTTGTCAGAATGTCCGACCGTGTGTACAAGGGCTGAGACCTAAAAGAGTAGAAAATTCCTGAAAAGTCTGTAGCAGATTTGTAAGAGGAATAGAGGGTTGAGTGATAAATAATAACATGTTGTCTGCATACATGCTGAGTTTATATTAGACATGGGCGCCGTCAATAAATTTGTTTCGTTCTGTTCCGTTTCGATTCGTAATAAAATTAATTCGTACTTCGTATTTCGTGTCCGAAATTCCGTTCTGTTTCGTACGAAATATGAATTGTCGTTAACGTGTACGAACGTTCGTTACGATGAATTTAAAGGCAAAAACATTGCTCATTATGCTTATTATGACTTGCAGAAGACTTCTGTAATAGAAGTCAATGTAAGTTGCCTGAAGACATCAGTGAAGGACTTTCCTCCTCTCTGGGCTGCCAAGAAAAGATCAAAGTGATACAATGTTTCTTCTTTAATGGGCTGAACTCCCTGTGTAGAAGTTCTCAGTTTAACCCTTTAAAGACTAAATCTTTTCTGACACTTGTTGCTTACAAGTAAAAATCCAGTATTTTCTGCTAGAAAATCACTCAGAAGCCCCAAAAATTATATATATATTTTTTAGCAGAGACCCTAGGGAATAAAATAGCGGTTGTTGCAATATTTTATGTGACGCGGTATTTGTGCAGAGGTCTTTCAAACGCAAGTTAGCCCTTTTGTTTTTCGGTCGACCTCTAGGGAGCAGTGACATTAGCAGCGTGACATACAGCAATGACACCTGCACCGTGATAGAGTGATCTGACACCAGCACCATGACAGAGAGCACTGACATCAGCAGCGTGACATACAGCAATGACACCTGCACCGTGATAAAGGGCTAACTTGCGTTTGAAAGACCTCTGCGCAAATACCGCGTCATATAAATATAAATAATTTTTGGGGCTTCTGAGTGATTTTCTAGCAGAAAATACTGGATTTTTACTTGTAAGCAACAAGTGTCAGAAAAGAGTTAGTCTTTAAATGGTTAAACTGAAAACTTCTACACAGGGAGTTCAGCCTATTGAAGAAGAAACATTGTATCATTTTGTTATTTTCTTGGCAGCCCAGAGAGGAGGAAAGTCCTTCACTGATGTATTCAGGCAATTTACATTGACTTCTACCACAGAAGTCTTCTGCAAGTCATAATAAGCATAATGACTGAGATCCGGAATTCGTAAATAAAAGTTCGTATTCCATACAGAATTCGGACGCACGGCAATTCGTATTTCGGATCCTCCGGAACGTACGAATTTTGAGAAATTCGTACGAATTTGAGATTCGTACGAAACGAATCGCACATGTCTAGTTTATATTGTGAGCTGGATTTAGAGTAACCTGATAAAATTTTTTAATAGATTCATACTGCATTAATTGTTTTTTTTATGTAACGCTACCCCCGTAGGAGCCGCTTAAGTATGTTTGGTTCCGTACTGTGCCTCTCAACCCTAGCCAGCACCTCTGGCACACCTGGCAATCCTATAAGTGTAAGGACCAATGAGAAACACACATTACGATAAAACACAGAAATTGTCTTTACTACAATATTTATGTGGAAGAGATAACAAACATTAACTATATATATTCAAGTAATGCAATTGGAGAGCATTAACTGAGATTAAAGTGTTACAAAACCCACAAAAGGAAAACCAGTTTGTATATGCAGCATAACATGCTTGTTATACTCACTGTGAAACTTAAGGGGTTAATCTTCTGTGTTATGTAAAAAAGGCTGTCTTATCCTGTATGCATAGATCCTCCCTCTCCTGCACTGTCTATCGGGGGAAGGCCAGCTAACACAGGCAGAGTAGCCGACCTGCACAAGCTCAGTTGTGTCTTTTATGCTGGAGAGAACAGTCACTTATTCTCAGAGCTAGCCAGGTCACGTGATATTAACATCACACGTGTGGGCGTGTATGCAGGCTGTAGTGAAAATCTCCTCCTTCCTGAACTCTCAGCATTGGAGAAACTGTACAGTTTATCATGCAACTGTGGTATACAGATCATCCAAAAGGTATATAGTGGCAGTATTTTAATGTAAAAAAAAGCTTTATAAGCTGTGGACACTGTGGGGGGAGCAAATGAACTATTTTCATGTTACTGGGTTTAGTAACAATTTAGGAGCAATATAGCTCAATACCATATTCAGGCTGGTTTCAGGGGATTCAAAACTTGAGAATAACCCCAAGAGCAGGGGCAAACACTTCAATAACAATAAATCACAATATGGCAATCTGTACCAGATTAGTTACCTTTACTCAGGTCAGTTCTATGAGTCCAGGCAGGAGAGCAGAAGAATGACCCTATTATGTCAGGTCTCTCTCTTCTGCCCCCTGACACCACAGGTCCAACTTTAAACACTTTATTCAAATCAACATGTAATGGTTTAACTTCCCAGATAAACTGTCCTACACACACTCACTGCATATACAGAGCCCTGAATATGTGTGTGCGTGTCCGTATGGCACTAGTACAGGGATATTCAATTAACGGACCTCCAGCTGTTGCAAAACTACAAGTCCCATCATGCCTCTGCCTCTGGATGCCATGCTTGTGGCTCTCAGAGTCTTGCTATGCCTCATGGGACTTGTAGTTTTGCAACAGCTGGAGGTCCGCTAATTGCATATCCCTGCACTAGTAGCATCAGTCTTTTTTCAAAGAAAAGATAAGACTTTGTGTCTTCAGCATGCCACTTTCATTGATGCACTTAAACTCCTGAATAGCACAGCCAAACAACACAACTGGCCCGGATTATCAAGTGAGAAAGGCAAGATTTTTCTCAATAAGGTGAAATGACAATGGTGTCTGTATACAGTGTCCCTAGGAATGGACGACTTTATCCTTTAGCCCCGTGGCACTACAAGTGTAAGCATGATGACTAACAGCATTGATGTCTGTATACAGTGTCCATTTAACATCTTCTGTGGTGCAGTGTGCCTGCTCCCTGCAAATGGGCAAAAGCCCCCTCACCCAATCCTGTGGTCAAGACCCAAAGGAACATCCTGGAACAAGCTGGCTCTCCTGGTGGCCCGACTGTTCACCTCACACTGGAATGACTGCTTCACCATCCGTGCAGGTGCGCCTGGATGTGCACCTGGGAACCCCCTCACTCAGGCTTGTAGTTCCGCCTGGTGGCAGAGGTCTAAATTGCATGGTCAAATCACCTAGGAGGCAGTACCTCTTGCTTAGGTCTGATCTCTTCCTCCACCTCGTGCTTTCTGAAAATCCCTCAGCAAAGCAGGATGGGGTCTTTAGTTCCTCTTCTCCAGAGCTTGCAGTTCCATACAGTTCAATCTGAATGTGAAACTTGAGTCCTGGAACTACAATTCCCTTTATGCTTTGCTCCCTGATGGTAATCACTCTGCTGACGAGATGTGATGACACAAAGTCTTAGCTGGCACTAGAGGGAAACAGTCTAACTGATACTGCAGGTAAGTTAGCCAGCTCCCTGCCACATCAATATCTGCCTGGAGTTAAAATTTAAGTAATGCAATCTTTTCAGGCACAAAATAAATGCATTTATATTTCCCCCCACCTCTGCAGCCCCTATTACTCCAACCTGATTGCTCTGCTGCCAGAGGGGGGTGTACATAGATCATCATTGCTGATGCTCTTTTTTTTCCTGCAGCTGGGATTCAGTAACACACTCACTTGTAGAACAAGCATCATTGGGTAATGGAAGAACATTTGAAGAAATTCATGAATGGTTTGGGAGGAAACCCATAAGCACTATCAGAGCATTAGGGCCCGACAATGGCTTTTTCAACCCCAGCAGATAATATCAAGAGCTCAGCAAAGTGTTCAGTATTTCACCATTCCATTTTCCATAGGAGGGGCTTTACTGTCTTGCTCAGTTTACGTGACAAATCCTTAAACCAAGTGCAGGAAAACAAGTTGCCAGTCATGCAGAAAATTACTCAAATATTCAAACAGTTCCAGTTTTTTGTAACCCTGGCTTTATATCAATATTTATCTACAGCAATCTTATTCTGTAACATTGGAGAGATATATTTCAGTATATTTAATTTTTAATTGTTTTAAAAGCTGGTAACAGATCCATTTGGTCTATTCTGAGTATGTTTAGAGTTAAAGTGACAAAAATGATCTATCATTCACTGGTTTTATACTTCAAAGTATTAAGCAACACATGCACTCTCTCTAATGGCTAAAAACTAAATCACCTGTCAGTCAATACACACTGTTCTTTCATTTTGTAAAAATCATTGTTTTAAAGCCTGTTTCCAATTACAAGAGAGCGTCCCGGTGGTACGGCAGTGCTGTGTGATGGATGATTCAGATATTCTATATTATTCCGAGGAATGCTTTATACCATAAGAGCTCTTAAGATTAAACATCTTGTTAAAATACACACAGACCTGTGGAAAAACAAATTAGGATCATATTCTTACAAATCATGAAATGCCATGAATTGTTCTTTATAATTGCTCTCATTGCTGCAAGATGGTTTGGAGATGCTTCTGTTCTCCAAATTAAATCATAGCTACTTTATTTTACTACATTGGTAAAGCACAGAACAAGTCCTTGCACACATTGCTTGCTAGGCAGTTTTCAAGCACTAGTTAAACAGGTTGCAGATGATGACTATGCTGTACTTAATGTACACTACTACTACTGATAATGTGTAAGGGCTGACGAGCAACACGTAGCCCTGAAGCATGGTCATATGGATTTTAGAGCATGCTTGAAATGTTCTTCCCAACGAAGATGAAAAAAAATATTTATTTATTGTATAAAAAAAAAAATCCACACATACAGTGCCTTGAAAAAGTATTCATACTCCTTGAAATTGTCCACATTTTGTGGTGTTACAACCAAAAACAAATGCATTTTATTGGGATTTTATATAATAGACCAACAAGTGGGACATAATTGTGAAGTGGAAGGAAAATGATAAATGGTTTTCCAATTTTTTTACAAATAAATAAGGTATCTGAAATATAGCGTGAATTTGTATTCACCGTGCATTTGTATTCAGATACCCCTAACTAAATTCTAGTGGAACCAATTGCCTTCAGAAGTCATCTAATTAGTAAATAGAGTCCACATGTGTCTAAGGCCGCGTACACACGCGGGGACTGTTCGCCCAACTTTGTCCGCTGAACAGTGTTTCGGCGGACAGTCCGCCCGTGTGTGGGCTTTCAGCGGACAGTTTCAGCGAACAGTTTGCTGAACAAGGTTTTTCGGAATTTCCGAAAAACTGTCCGCTGAAACTTGGTTTCAGCGAACAGTCCCCTCGTGTGTAGGCTTGTTCGTCAAACTAAGTTCCGCGCATGCTCAGAAAGGATTTACACGCCGAAAGTTGTAATGCAGTGTATAGGACGTTGTATTTTCCGTCCCGTCGTACGTGCCGTTCACGTCATCGCTCACGGTTTCAGCAAACTGTTCGTTCGTCGTGTGTGGGCAAGTCCGTCCATGCTAATTTTGAGCGGACTGTTTGCTGAAACTGTTTGACGGACAAAGTTGAGCGAACAGTCCCCGCGTGTGTACGCGGCCTAATTTAATATCAGTATAAATACAGCTGTTCTGTGAAGCTATTGTAGGTTTGTTAGAGAACCTTATAAATAAAAAATATCCCAAGCTTTGAACATATCACGGAGCGCTATTCAATCCATCGTCCAAAAATGGAAAGAGTATGGCACAACTGCAAACCTATCAAGACATGGATGTCCACCTAAACTGACAGGCGGTGGGAGAATCTGTCCACAGGACAACTATTAGTCGCGCACTCCACAAATCTGGCCTTTATGGAAGAGTGGCAAGAAGAAAGCCATTGTTGAAAGAAAGCCATAAGAAGTCCCATTTGCAGTTTTGAGAGAAGCGATGTGGAGGACACAGCAACATTTGGAAGAAGGTGATCTAGTCAGATGAGACCGAAATTTTACTTTTTGGCCTGAAAGCAAAACGTAAATGGCAGAAAATGAACCCTGTGCATCACCCTGAACACACCATCCCCACCGTTAAACATGGTGGTGGCAGCATCATGTTGTGAGGGATACTTTTCTTCAGTAGGGACAGAAAAGCTGGTCAAAGTTGATGGAAAGATGAATGGCACCAAATACAGGGCAATCTTAGAAGAAAACCTGTTAGAGTCTGCAAAAGGCTTGAGACTGGGGTGGAGGTTCTTCTTCCAGCTGGACAAAACCCTAAACATACAGCCAGAGCTACAATGGAATGTACATCATAGCATATTCATGTGTTAGAATGGCCCAGTCAAAGTCCAGACCTAAATCCAATTGAGAATCTGTGGCAAGACTTGAAAACTGCTGTTCACAGACACTTGTATAGCTTAAAGCTATTTTGCAAAGAAGAATGGGCAAAAAAGTCAATCTCTAGATGTGCAAAGCTGGTAGAGGCATCCCCAAAAAGACTTGCAGCTGTAATTGCAGTGAAAGGTGGGTCTACAAAGTATTTACTCAGGGTGACTGAACACAAATGCATGCCACATTTTTCACATATTTATTTGTAAAAAAAAAAAAAATATGAAAACCATGTTTAATTTTCCTTATACTTCACAATTATGTGGCACTTTGTGTTGGTCTATCACATAAAATCACAATAAAATACATTTATGTTTTTGGTTGTAACATGGCAAAATGTGGAAAATGTCAAGGTGTAGGACTACTTTTTCAAGGCACTGTATATATATATATATATATATATATATCATGACTAGATAATTGTTTTGAGAATTTATGATACTTGGAAACAAAAGGAATCATATGTGTCTTTGCTTTTTCTTAAAACTGTAAGACTTGTATCATGTCTCTATTAGCCAATCTTTTAATGTCTAATAGTATGGTTGGGTACCCATGTAATTCAAGCTTTGTTGGCATCTTCTGAAGCCTACTCTTTTTCCATGTGGGATCACTTACTATTCTACAGCATGCAAATGGATTGCGTGGAATAGCTTTAACCACTTCAATACAGGGCACTTTCGCCCCCTTCCTTCCCAGCCCAATTTTCAGCTTTCAGCGCTCTAGCGCTTTCAGTGACAATTGCGCGGTCATGCTACACTGTACCCAAATGAAATTTTTATCATTTTGTTCGCACAAATAGAGCTTTATTTTGGTGGTATTTATTCACGACTCCGTTTTTTATTTTTTGCGATATAAGCGCAAAAAAGTGGAAATTTGGAAAAAAAAAACTATTTTCTTTTTTCTACTTCAATAAAAATCCAATAAAATCAAATTTTGTCATAAATTTAAGCCAAAATGTATTCTGCTACATGTTTTTGGTAAAAAAAAATCCGTTAAGTGTATAATAATTGGTTTGTGTGATCACGGACATATGTACGCAAATGATCATGTACATATGTGTGCAGGTGATCACGTACATATGTGTGCAGATAATCATTGGGACATGTGATTTTAGTGGGACATATGTGGGGGACATGTTTTTATTATTAGGGACATGTGTTTTTATTATTTGGGGACATGTATGTTTTGGGGACATGTGTGGGGACATTGTGTTTATACTGTGTGATGTGTTTACTGTGTGGTGTGTTTACTGTGTACACTAGACTGGTGATCAGTGAGTAAAAAGCTGTAAAAAGCAGCCCATACTCACTGATCAGCAGCCGGCTGCAGCGATCTGCTCTCCTCTCCACAGCGATGACTTCTGTGTGAGGAGAGGAGGAGCCGATTGCCTAGCAACCGGCTGTTTGTTTACATCACATGACGGCCGTGATTGGACACGGCCGTCATGTGATCAGGAGGGCCAATCACAGAGCCCTCCTGCCGATCTGAGATGCGCCGTGTCCGGGTGACACGGGCGCATCGGGATCGCGCCGCTGCGCGGGCGCGCGCGCGCGCGATCCCGCTACTCCTGAATGACGTTCCTGAACGTCATATCAGGAGTAGGCGGCTCCCACCCGGCCGTATATGTGCATTGGCCGGGTGGGAAGTGGTTAAATACATGATGATATACATGATCAAGATGAAAATCGGCAAACTGAATACTTTTTCAAGGCACTGTATACTAAGTATATATGGATATGGATGAGGCCTCTCTCAATACTTGCTGCTTCCTCAGGAGTGGGGCGCTGCAGCGTTAACAACCACAACAATGCATGTGAATAATTCAGTAAACGAGATGCTATAATGCAGCCACAACAAAATACATGATGATATAAAATATAGTGATGTAAGGTGTCTTTTTTGGACATAAGAATTTGCTACTAATTATGGGATGTGTTGTCAGTCACTGATAGTCAGTGCTTATGCCTATAATTCTCTCATCTTATAAAGACTATATCTGAAATGTTTTTTTTGTTTTTTTTTAAAGCAGAAATACTGACAAAAAATACAAGATAAAAATGGGCACTCAAACATTAGATAGCAAAGCCAGCCCTGGCTGTAATTTCAGCATAATTTCAGAAATGTCCTACCACTTTCTGTCCTCAGTCTGATATCCAGCATTGTTTAACCCATTTCCTTTGAGCCCAGATCATCCTGGGCCCACCCCAGCCTGTGGCTGAACAGTGAAAGAAGAAGCACACTGATGAGCTCATCTCTCTGTCACTCTCTGTCACTCTGCTCTCATCTCTTATCTCCAATCAGTATGCTTCTTGTCAGCACACTCCCTGTACTGCTTATTCATTTCACACTCCAGCTCTGTTGTACAGGGTCCAGAAGAGTCTATTGCCAGGTCAAATTCAGGTACTTACATTTCATGCATTTAGAAATAGATTGAATGATGTATTATTGATTACAGAGCTACATTATACATTTAACATGTATTTGTCATCATGTGTGCACCGTGCATTTGTGTTGTCTTGTATGGAGCAGTAAACAAACGGATCTCAAACTAACCTTAATCCCCTCACGCCCCCCAGCAGTCAAATGATGGCCAGGCAGCACAGCTCTCATTCTGGGTGAGTGTCATATGATGTCCTTCCATAACGACCGCTCTTGCTGGCCCGTGGGGGCACGCATCATGGCGATCGGTGGTGCAGTTTGTCAGTCTGATACACCAATACACCGATCTCAGTAAAGAGCCGCTTACGGAGGCTCTTTACCACAATGTAAACAGGAAGAGCCATTGATCGGCTTTTCCTCACTCGCGCCTGACATCGGCTGCTCTCCTGAAAGGGGGAGTCTGTGCTGATTATGAGAGCAGCCCCCCCTCAGATGCCCACCCAGCACCACCTGCTGCCAGGACCACCAGGGATTGGCACTGCCCAGGAGCACCAGGTATGCCACCCTAGACCACCAGGGAAATGCCAATCAGTGCCCAGACAGCTGCCAATCAGTGCCCATCCCCAATGCCTGCCAGTGCCGGTGCCATCAGTGATGCCTATCAATGCCATCTATAAGTGCCACATATCAGTGTCCATTAGTGCTCAGCAGTGCCTCCTATCAGTGCCCAGTAGGGCCGCCTATCGGTGCCTATCAGTGCCCAGCAGTGCTGTCTATCAGTGCGACCCATAAGCACCCATCAGTGCAGCCTTTCAGTGCCCATCAGTGTCGCCTACCAGTGCCCATCAATGCCCACAAGTCCCACCCATGAGTGCCTATCAGTGCCGCCTATCAGTGTCCATCAGTGCTGCATATTAGTGCCACCCAAGTGCTGACTACCAGTGCCACCTATCAGTGTCCATCATCAGTGCCTGTCAGTGCCTATCATTGCCACCTCATTGGTGCCACCTCATCAGTTTTGCCTTATCAGTGCCGTCAGTGCCACCTTATCAGTGGCCATCAGTGAAGGAGAAAACGTACTTATTTACAAAATATTATAACAGAAACAAAAGACAAACTTTTATTTTTTTCAAAATGTTAGCTCAATTTTTATTTGTTTAGCAAAAAATTTAAAAATGCAGAGGTGATCAAATACCACCAAAAGAAAGCTCTATTTCTCTGAACAAAATTATAAAAATTCTGTTTGGGTACCGTGTAGCATTACCGCGCAATTGTCATTTAAACAGCGACAGCTCTGAAAGCTGAAAATTGGCTTGGGCAGGGAGGGGGTGTAAGTGCCCTTTATTGAGGTGGTTAAAGTAAGATTTGCTTTTCCAATGGAGAGCATAGCAATCAGTACATTTCACCATCCTCCTCCAACTACCACTGCTCTTGCAGCTGCAGATACTGACTTCCCTTTGCTATACCATTGCTCCATTTGTCTGTGGGAGTGAAAAGAGAAAGTCTTGTGTAAGCTTCAAGTCAAAGCTCAAACAGTGCTAGGGCTGATGTCACAGAGCCAGTTCATGCTCTGAAGAGATCCCGGCTTTAATGTTGGGATCCACTCAGATGCCTGTACTGACAGCTGGCTCAGCCTATCAACGAGCCAATGAGAGCCTGAACCAGCTGCGCCTGTCCAGCCCAGTGCTCCATCATAAACTGCCAAGAATGGAGTTTGTTGATGGAATGATGCGACTCAAGTACACAGGAATTACATATTCAGTGACTGCCTAATGACATAGCTGGAAGACACCAGACCCAAAAAGACTAGTATAAAATGTCAGTAGTTGAGAGGTGTATTGCTGCACACCAGGGCACACTAATGCTGCGTATACACGATAGGAATTTTGGTCAGAAAAAGCTCTGATGGTTTTCCCGACGGAATTCGAACGGGATTTCGCTCAAGCTGTCTTGCGTACACACGGTCACACCAAATTCCAACTGTCAAGAACACGGTGACATACAACACATACGATGGGACTAAAAAAAGGAATTTCAAAAGCCAGTAGCCAATAGCTTCCATCCCGTAGTTGAATCTGAGCATGCATGTGTTTTTGCCCTTTGGAATTGCATACACACAAAAGGAATTTCGGATAGGAACTTTTTACGACCGAAAAATTGAGAACATGCTCTCAATCTTTTGCTGCCCAGAAAAAGTCAGATGGAGCATGCACACGCTCACATTTTCTGACCAAAAGCTCTCATCGATCTTTTGCTGGCAGAATTTCCGATTGTGTGTACGTGGCATTAGAGGTAAGTGTGCCATAATTGTGCAAGTAATCTACACATATTAGCACATTAAGGCAAAAGCCTACTCATGCCAAACGTGGTAAAGATCTGCTTTAACATGAGAAAATATATCTGATGCTGTAGCCACTTTAAATGACAGGGTGCATAGACAATATTTTTGCTATAGTCCTTTCTAGACACTCCCTTATTATTTTACCTGCTCATCCTAAAAGAGGCAGATCATCTACCAAGAATGAAGAAGTGTGCCACCAGCATCATCTCTGCACATACATTTTCTTCAGTTTATTTAGTGTCATGTGATACTTGACCCCAGCATTAGTTTATCTCCACTGAATGAGGTAATTTACAATTTCCTTCCTAACCCTTGTTGAATGAGCAGGGGTGAGTAGCTATACTAAGGTGTCTCCTGCAGTTTTGGCCTGTCCATTAAGGGCACCCGAGCGCTGTCCCGTCTATCCATGGCCACCATCCCCATGCTCTATTAAGTCCACAGCCACTTTTGATTATTCGGTTAAACTGTGATAGGTAGCGAAGAGTGAAATCAAAAATGTACGCCCTTAGAAATCCTGAAGGAGGTGCTGGGTTTTCGGTGCCCCGTACGTAGCTAGGCTTCCAAAAAGTCCCACATATGTGGTATCCCCGTACTCAGGAGAAGCAGCAGAATGCATTAAGTGTGTAATTCCACATATGCCCATAGCATGTGTGAGCAATATATCATTTAGTGACAACCTTGTGCAAAAAAAAAAGGTTGTCATTTTCCCGCAACTTGTGGCAAAATATAAAATATTCCATGGACTCAACATGCCTCTCAGCAAATAGCTTGGAGTGTCTAATTTCCAAAATGCGCTAATTTGGGGGGGGGGGGGGTTGTGCCATCTTGGCATTTTATGGCCTCCAAAACTGTGATAGGTAGTGAGGAGTGAAATCAAAAATTTACTTTTTTTTATTTATTTTTTTATTCAGTCACTTGGGACAATTTTTTTTTTTAATATTCAATGGGCTAAACATGCCTCTTAGCAATTTCCTTAGGGTGTCTACTTTCCAAAATGGGGTCATTTGGGGGGGGGGGGGTTGTACTTTGAAATGAGATAGGCAGTCATAAACTAAAAGCTGCGTAAATTCCCGAAAATGTACCCTAGTTTGTAAACGCTATAACTTTTGCGCAAACCAATAAATATACGCTTATTGACATTTTTTTTTATCAAAGACATGTGGTTGAATACATTTTGGCTTAAATGTATGACTAAACTTGAGTTTATTGGATTTTTCTTATAACATAAATTAGAAAATATCATTTTTTTTTCCGTTTATATCACAAAAAATAAAAATTGCAGAGGCAATCAAATGCCATCAAAAGAAAGCTCTATTTGTGGGGAAAAAAAGGATGCAAATTTCATTTGGGTACAACACTGCATGACCACGCAATTATTAGTTAAAGCAGTGCAGTGCCAAATTGTAAAAAGTCCTCTGGTCTTTGACCAGCCAAAAGGTCTGGGGCTTAAAGGGGTTGTAAAGGTTCGTTTTTTATTTTCTAAATAGGTTAGTTTAAGCCAGTGCATTGTTGGTTCACTTACCTTTTCCTTCGATTTCGCTTCTAAATTTTATTTTTCTTTGTTTTCTTTGTCTGAATTTCTCACTTCCAGTTCCTCCTCAGTAAGTTGTTCAATAAGCTGTTCTGGCTGACTAATCACCACTCGGATGATGGTGTGAAGTTTACTGAGGAGAAACAGGAAGTAAGAAATTCAGACAAAGAAAAAAAAAACATTTAGAAGGGAAATCAAAGGAAAAGGTAAGTGAACCAACAATGCACTAGCTTAAAGGAACCTATTTAGAAAATAAAAAACGAACCTTTACAACCCCTTTAAGTGGTTAAAACTGAACTCCAGTCCAACCATTAGTCTTGCATAGTTGTATAGGCTCTGGAAATCTGGGAGCCAGCAGGTGTAGACATTTTGAAAGGCTAAACTTGCCTCCTCCTAATTGCTGTCCCCCACAGAGAGTCCTCCTCCGTGGTCTAACGCATCAAATCTTCTAGGCTGAGCGACACCCAAAGTTATCTAACCTACTTCCTGTGAGCCCAGGCCATCAAGAAAAAAAAAGTATTAGGCTTTAACCACTTCAGCCCAGGAAGATTTGGTTGCTCAATGACCAGGCCATTTTTTGCGATACGGTACTGCGTCAATTTAACTGACAAGCGCACAGTCATTTGACCCTGTACCAAAATAAAATCGACATCCTTTTTTTCCCACAAACAGAGCTTTTTTTTGGTGGTATTTGATCGCCTCTGCAGTTTTTATTTTTTGCGCCATAAACAAAAGAAAAT
Source organism: Lithobates pipiens (assembly GCF_037356315.1). Lineage (NCBI taxonomy): Eukaryota > Metazoa > Chordata > Amphibia > Anura > Ranidae > Lithobates > Lithobates pipiens. Next base: position 285,580,032 of record NW_027507718.1, on the reverse strand, counting down.
AGACAATTTTGAAAAAACGCAATACCTTTTACTTTTTGCTATAATAAATATCCCACATTTTTTATCAAAAAAACATTTGTTTTCCTCAGTTTAGGCCGATATGTATTCTTCTACATAGTTTTGTTAAAAAAATTGCAATGAGTGTATTTTGATTGGTTTGCACAAAAGTTATAGCTTCTACAAAATAGGGGATAGATTTATGGCATTTTTATTGTTATTTTTTTTTTTATATAGTAATGGCGGTGATCTGAGATTTTTATAAGGACTGTGATATTGCGGCAGACAGATCGGAAATATTTGACACATTTTTGGGTCCATTGACAATTATACAGCGATCAGTGCTATAAAAATGCACTGATTATTGTATAAATGTCACTGACAGGGAAGGGGTTAACACTAGGGGGCGATCAAGGGGTTAACTGAGTCCCCTCAGTGTGTTCTAGCTGTAGGGGGGATAGGGGACTGTCTAGGAGGAGAGAGAGATAGGTGTTCATACATATTATGAACACACAATCTGTCTCTACTCCCTGGAGAGAACTGGGATCTGTGTGTTTACACACACAGATCCCGATTCTCGCTCTGTCATAAGCGATTGTGGGAGCCCCGGCTGTCATCGCACCAGTCGGGCACTCGCATCAGCTCCTGGCACACACTGTGGGCACGCGTGCGTGCCTCAGGCGATGTGCATGAGCCCCTAATGGCCAAAAGGTGAAGCGAAGTAAGGTAACATTGTTTCGCCCAGCCGTACCATTCTACCGCAGTAAATCTGCGGCGGCTGGTCGGCAAGCGGTTAAAGGATATCTGTACTAAAACCACCCAAGATGTTTTGAAAAAAAAAATGCCTTGGCTTGTTATGGTGTTTGTTATTTTGTATACCTACTCTTTAGTTTTTTTACAGCCATTCAGTGCTGCTTTTAACCTTCAAATATCATTTCGATAGTTTCAATAGTTTCCATAGTTTTGTAGATCTGCCTGAAAACACATGGAGAGACTGGTTTCAATGAGATAAGGGACTGTTGCTGAGATTTTGGGGAGGACAAAAGCCAGAGAACTGTGACTGCAGGCTCTTAGTTTTGATTTGCATAGGTGACGGTAATTTGTAAGCTAAAGCTTATTTTGATTCTTCTAAAATTGATATTTATGCTGCAACTTTACTCAACTTTTCTATGAATACACTAATTACTAGAAAGTCATTGTGACATACTGTACCCATACCTGACGGAGGGAAGAGTCCTTAATTATTCTCTTTTACAAGAAATGTTTGGGAGAGAAAGGGTATATCGTTTTCTCACATCACTGGGTACCATTCAAGTTTAATCAGGATTTTTTCATCCTCTATTACACTCGTTACAGGCCTGGTTAGGAAAGTTCTTAGTGCTGATCTTTATCTTGGTCAAAACAACTGTTGCTTATTAAGTCTAATTACCTGTAATGAGGCCAGCATGCTTTCATTGAGCAAATACCATCAGCATGTTGAAGTGTCTGTACTGCAATGAGCACTCACAATCTGCTAGCCATTTACATCTTGTTGAAGCCAGCAAATTACTGCTTGTGTGGGCCAGATGGAATTAAAACAATTAACAGGGCTTTGTAAATTATACAAAAAGTAGCTCCAAAAAAAAAGAAAGAATAGTTTAAATACTTAAAGAGCACTTGGGCCCATGCAAGAAGGCTATGGAAAAAGCATTAAAGATGTGCATAGTGAAATAATCCAAAATAACCAATTAGATGTCAGTTTATGTATTCAGAGCGCCATGTTCTGACAGAGTAGCTGTGCTTTGGTCATAGTAGCTTTTGACAGTTAAAAATGATAATTTGGTTAAGAAATATACTCCATTCATTATCTCATTACCTTTCAAATCACAAACAAAATTGATGCTGATCGGTGAAAAGAGCAACAAACATACTCAAGCATTCTTGTTACAGTGAAGTGGTTAGACACCGGGCTTAGCTGACAGCTGATGTCACAGAGTCGGTCCAGGCTCAGGCAAGATTGCGACAATGAAGTTAGGATCCACCCACATGCTTGGACCAGAGCCTAGCTCAGCCTCTCAGTGAGCCGCTGAAAGCCTGAGGCAACCACTCCCATCCCCTCCACATTCCAGTGCTCCAGTGAACGAGGGGGGGAGAGCAGAGAGCGGTGACTGGCAGTCACCAGCTCTCTGCTCAGGGAGCCCTGAGAACCGAGCAATCAGCGGTGTTTGATTGCTCACTTCTCAGTGTTAGAATCGGTGGGGGAACAGATGCACAGATCATCCTAGGTACAGTATGTATGATTCTTAAAAAAAAAAAAAAACTCCATACTTCTCTTTTTATGTATGTTCTTGCACATCAAAAAAAAAATGTTGGCTCAGAAATTGCACTGAAGTTATATTATGCAGTTCAGATCCAACTGCAGTTCGGTAACTACTGTTTCAAAAGCATATCTATGATCAAAACATAAAATCATATATTCATTTCCACATTATATTTTATTATTTGTAGCCTACTCCCTATACTCTAAATGATCTTGAATTTGGAAAACGTACTTTCTGAAGATCCCCACACATTCACTTCTTTGAATTCTGTGGCATGTAGTCGCTATGTCCTATGAGTCGGCAATGCTGTGTCACACATTTCACAGAGCCTGCCTTCTGAACTACAGAGGAGCTGAGAGGAGGAGTTTCAGGAAACGGAGTCAGTACAGTGATCACTTCTCACAATTAGCAACAGACTACATATGTAGTACTTAGAAATTGAAATTAAACAACATATAAATAGGGGAGGTGATCAACTAGCAAGCTGTGCCAGTGGAGGGTATCATCCCTATGGTTACATAGTTACATAGTTACATAGTAGCTTAGGTTGAAAAAAGACAAGTCCAACCTATGTATCAGTATTACATTGTATATCCATTGTATATGTCCTATGTTGTGGTCTAGGAATGAGCTTCGAGTTTGAGTCGAACTCATGTTCAACTCAAACATTGCCTGTTCGCCTGTTCAGCGAACAGTGAACAATTTGGGCTGTTCGCGGCAAATTCGAAAAGCCGGAACACCCTGTACAAGTCTATGGGAGAAATCTAAAGTGCTAATTTTAAAGGCTAATATGCAAGTTACTGTCCTAAAAAGTGTTTGGGGGCCCGGGCCCTGCCCCAGGGGACATGGATCAATGCAAAAAAAGTTTTAAAAACTGACGTTTTTTCAGGAGCAGTGATTTTAATAATGATTAAAGTGAAACAATAAAAGTGTAATATTCCTTTAAATTTCGTACCTGGGGGGTGTCTATAGTATGCCTGTGAAGGGGCGCATATTTCTGTGCTTAGAACTGTCCCTGCACAAAGTGTAATTTCGCAAGGAAAAAAGTCTTTTGAAATGACTTTCAATTGTCGGCTCCGTAATACAGAGAACACTCAATGAGTGTTCTCTGTATTAACGGAGCACAATTCATTCATTGATAAAAAAAAAAAAAAGCGTGGGGGTTCCCCTAAATTCAATTACCAGGCCCTATAGGTCTGGTATGGATATTAAGGGGAACTCCGTGTCAAATAAAAAAAAATTTGACAAAGGGGTCCCCCTAAAAATCCATTCCAGACCCTTTATCCGAGCACGCAACCTGGCAGGCCGCAGGAAAAGAGGGGGGGACGAGAGAGCGCCCCCCCCTCCTGAACCGTACCAGGCCACATGCCCTCAACATTGGGAGGATGCTTTGGGGGTGACCCCTCAAAGCATCATGTCCCCATGTTGATGGGGACAAGGGCCTCATCCCTACAACCCTGGCCGTTGGTTGTGGGGGTCTGCGGGCGGGGGGCTTATCAGAATCTGATAAGATCCCGCCCCCCCTGTTTGAAATGGTAAGGGGGTAGATCCGGGTCTATGCTTGTCCCCCACATTTACGGTCCCTCTGCATATTGCCTCCAATACCCTCCCGTTTTTATGTGGAGGAGGTGGTGTGTGGGGGGTTGTTTGCCTTTTTTGCGCGACTCCCCGACAAGGGTAGGAGGGACCCCTGTCTGTGCACATGCAGGGCTCTCTCCATAGATGTCTCCCCATATGACTGGCGCGGGCTGGTCCCGCCCAGCCATTGGAGACACGTATTTCCTTGTCAGCGGCGTCCCTGAACACTTCCGGACGTGCCTCACGTTCGTCTGACCCTTCGTACGGACGGACGTGATGCAATCGCGTCGTGCAATTGCGTCGGAACTGACGTCGTTTCGGGGTCGCTTTACGACCTTCCGGGACGCCGGGGCGGTCACACGTGGTCGACCTGTTTAGGCGGCCAAGCAATAATAGGCAGTACCAGCCAATGGGTGGGCGGCCATTGCCTGTGATGCAATCCCGGGGCACTATATAACACAGTACACTTGGCAGTAAACGTCAGCTCCTACACACAAACAAGGACTCTCTTATCTCTGAATCCCTGGTTGGTAAGTTTGACTATTTGCTAGCTTGGCTGACATGCCCCCATTTTACTTAAATAATTTTCTCAAACTAGCTTTTTTAACAGCTAGCTCGCCTTACCACTCTATTCATTTTTAGATGGGGGTGCCCCTATGGATTAGGAGTCATTGACCGTGTCTGGCACTCTTCCCGGGATAGTTTCCCAGCTACTGTCTCTCCTTTTCCACCTTGGGAATCTTCTGTCCAGCCTAGCTATCCAGGTAACTGTTATTACCCTTAGTATAAACATGGTTTACTACATCTGAATAGTTATTATTATTTTATTATTATTATTATTATTTATTTTTTTTTGTCACTTTTCACTAGTCCCACATTAGTACTTTATGCAATCTTATTTTTACCCGTCACCAGCACCCCAATGCACTCTTTCCATTGTCACCCCGATTTCCTATATGTCATCTTTTAAATTCTTTTCACCACACCAACACCTACACCTTTCACCTCACAGTTCACCTTCCGTGTACACACATCCACTCACTCAGTCACTCTAGTTACCCAGTATTGGGATGTTATTACACACACTATCTCTATTACATGTCATTTCACGCTTGTCTTCTTTCGATTAGAGTTACGTTTGTTTTATTATTCTGTCCCTCCTTTTTAGTGTGTGTTTGGTTTTTGAGTTTTGTTTCCCCCCCCCCTTTTTTTTTTTTTTTCTCTCTGATGTAGATGTGGATGCAGATATCTGGGGATATTCCCCCTATATGCACACAAATCATGTACATGATATCTTCATACCACATATGTGGGCCTATATATATAAAATATAATAAATAAAAATATATATGTCTAATTCCGATTATGTTGGGATTTCCATCACAGGCGTGGCTTACCATACGGGCAGGCTGCCTACATTTGCACCTACTTCCTACAACCTTTGTGGGGCATAGGGTTTTGTCGTGTGACCGCTCGTGAGCCGCGCCTTTGGGCTTCCGACCCTCACCCCACTGCTGGACTCTGTGGCGAGATGTATGGACCATGTACCTTCTTTGATTTGTGAGGGACGTTTAAGCATGAACCTGGGTAAACTCCACCATTAAGCATTATAATTTACGTGAACCTCTCGGCAATACTATATTGGGTAACTACACTAACAAATTTAGAATATGTTTAATATTAATACTATTCGATAGACTTATTAAGTTTTATCTTGTCTCTCTACCAACAGACTATCTCTGAAGAAGACCCTAGTGGTTGAAACGCGTTAGAACTATAATTTTTTTGCTGTTACTAATTTTATACAGTATATTTATAGTTAGGTCTGCTTAGTGTATGCCCATTGATGTTATTGTATTTTTTGTATACAAAAGCTTGGTTCTATCTATTTTTTGTTTTAAATACCTGGGTGAAGCTCATGTTTTTACCATACAATAAAATAATCTTTTTTTATATTATGCTACGCTTATTGTTTATTGCTGCCTAAAAACCCCGTTGGTGGGGGAATTTGTTTTATTTTTTCGATTTATAGGGGTGAGCAGCACCCTTCTCGCTCTTGTCAGCAGTGTGTTCTTTCCAATATCATAAGGGGGTACAAAAGTACCCCTACCATTTCACAAAGAAAGTGTAAAAATGGTTAAATAAGACAAACACACTTTTGAAAAATTCCTTTATTAAAAATTAAAAAAATATTCCAGCGGTGGTAATCCACTCTTGCTATCCAGCGATGGATGATCATCTCTCCGGGGTCCAGCATTGGCTGATCTGATCCAGCGACGGGTGATTTTCAGTACAGCGCTGTCCATACATCCGTCTTCTGTCTCCACTGCGGAGACACTGCGGGGATCCCAGCGCTGATGTTTCTTATATTAGGAGGGAGGGGCCACCCGTCACCTGACCCCGCCCCTCTGACGCTGGTGAGAGAAGCCATGGGGTTCCCCAGTGACGTATGGGTGACCCCGCCCCCCTCTGATGTAACGCTGAAATAGAAATTAAGAAATACAAAAGTTAAATAAAGTGAAAAACAATTGATCAGCTTAAGGTGTATCCTCAGAAAAAATTATTTGCCAAACAAAAAATTAGAAATTAAACACCATAGTTCAGAAAGAGTCCATCAATAGCCAAAGGAAATCTTCAAATAATTAGCCGTTTGTGATCCACCACCAAGATGAGAAGAATTTACTTCTTACCAGAAGTCTATGACATCCCGTTACAGGATGTCACATAAAGCTTTAATGGATATATATCTCTCCTTAAGACTCAGACACTCGTGCAGATGTAAACCGGCTCCAATCACCCATACAGGGGTATCTTGCATGTAGGACAGCCTTAGTGCCCAGATAATGTACCCATCAAGTTCAGTGCTAGCAACCTTTCCTCATAACTAATATTCTCCAGACCCTTTATTAGCTTTGTTGCCCTTCTTTGTACTCGCTCCATTTCCAGTACAACCTTCCTGAGGACTGGTGCCCAGAACTGGACAGCATACTCTAGGTGCAGCCGGACCAGAGTCTTGTAGAGTGGGAGAATTATCATTTTATCTCCAGAGTCGATCCCCTTTTTGATGCATGCCAATATTCTGTTTGTTTTGTTAGTAGCAGCTTGGCATTCCATGCCATTGCTGAACCTATCATCTATTAGGACCCCCAAGTCCTTTTCCATCCTATATTTCCCCAGAGCCCCCCCCCCCCCCCCCAGTGTATAGATTGCATTTATATTTTTGCCACCCAAATGCAGTATTTTACATTTTTCTACATTAAACCTCATTTGCCATGTAGTTGCTCACCCCATTCATTTGTTCAAGTCTTTTTGCAAGGTTTCAACATCCTGCGGAGAAGTTATTGCCCTGCTTAGCTTAGTATTGCCTGCAAATACAGAGATTGAACTGTTTACCCCATCCTTCAGGTCCTTTATGAACAAATTATAGAGGATTGATCCCAGCACAGAACGCTGAGGGACCTCACTATCCACCCCTGACCATTCCGAGTACTCCCCATTTATCAAAACCCTCTGAACTTGCCCTTGTAGCCAGTTTTCAATTCTTGTACTCAACCTATGGTCCATGCCAATGGAGCTTATTTTGTACAATAAACGTTTATGCTGAACTGTCTCAAATGCTTTTGAAAAATCCAGATACACCACGTCTACGGACCTTCCTTTATCTAGATGGCCACTCACTTCTTCATAGAAGGTTACTAGTAGATATATTACAACAAAAGGTAGATAGTAAGGTTATAAATACACTTCCAGATCACACAAGTACACCTATGTAAGAAACATATGTATAAAATCTTTATTTTAACAATAAAATATTAAAAACATGTGTCAAATTGTGACACAAATTGTGACAATGGCTTGCATACTGATACCAGCAAAACATTATCCACTACAAACATGTATAGCTGTTTGTCAAGATGAGGAACTAGGGTCAATGCGTTTTGTGGAAATTACTGCTTCTTCAGGAACTCTTAAATGTACATGATCACACAAGTGGATTATTTTTTGGAGATTTCAATTTATATACTTTTCATGCATCTTGGAACTAGACCACACAGTATACAGAGATGCACTGGTGGAATATCCAGTGAGGTGCGGTCTCACAGGCCCATGGGAGAAAGATCATCCTCAGAGTAGAGATCTTTATACAGAAAGACTCCAGAGTTTTCACATGGTGTGGTGGTATAAGAAACAAGCCTGAGCAGATTTGTGCTACAGCGTGACATAGGTGAATAGACAGTGATCAATGCTCCAGAACAGAATGAGGGTCAGCTACGTTTGTGTAACACAGCTTATATTGTAATGATTATCATCAGATGGGACATGGGTACAAACACTGTTAAGTGGGACAGAAATGGTTTTAAAAAAAAAGGTCCATATGCATGCCTGCTAGGTCTGCTTTCCCAAATTAATCTCCAAAAAAACAAAAAAAAATTAACATTCTGAAGAATATATATACTGTATATTGTGTGTGTGTGTGTGTATATATATATATATATATATATATATATATATATATATATATATATACAGGGCTTTTTTTCTCAGAGAATAGGTGCAGGAACTCCCTCCTTCCGAGTCACCTCTTTTGTCTGCCTCCGAGCACCATTCTTTGGTTCCACCCCCTACCCACCTCCAAGCACCATTCCTTGGTTCCACTCCCTACCCACCTCCAAGCACCATTCCTTGGTTCCACCCCCTACCCACCTCCGACCACCATTCCTTGGTTCCACCCCCTACCCACCTGCGACCACCATTCCTTGGTTCCATCCACTACCCATCTCTGAACACTGTTCCTTGGTTCCACCCCCTACCCACCTCTGAGCACCGTTCCTTGGTGTGTATATATATATATATATATATATATACATACACATGCATACACATACACAGTGTATTTCTTCACCATTCTACATTATGATTGGTACTTTATATCCAGCAAAAAAGAAAAAGTCCCTTTGGGGTAAGGGTACCAAGAATAGCTGCTTGTACTGATCCTAAAGGTAACTCCCTCCCAAAAAGGAATTTTGTTTGAAAATTGGACTATACTTTTCCTTTGCAGGGGTTAACGCTGGGACCTACGGGTCCGTCAACGTCTCCCTGCGCACTTCCGCATTTGCGTTAATGGTACCGCACATGCGCAGTGTGGAGGAACTGACCACATGACGTCGGACGCCGCCGAACGTTCTGCGACGTCACGACGCGTGTGTGTTGGGGAGCCTATTTTAGCGATCGTATTGACCGCTGAGTGGGCAGACCGTGCGGTTGTGTTGGAGGCTCCAGACGGATCAACAGACTTTCTTACTAACTTTCGTGTTGGCAGTCCTTACTACCAGGTATACTATTTTCTATACGATTAACATTAGATGCTCTTGTTTTCACCTGGCTCATTATGGCATGTGCCTTATTTTATCTGCAGACTTACACAGGTGGTAATCCATTCATACTACCTGACTGCACATGATACCCTTATGGAACCGCAATACAGAGCCAGTTACTAAACACAATTTAGTGATCTTTAACTGATAGACCAACACAATTGATACATCAAGAAATTGAATCTTCTCCTTTCCTGGTGAGTTAATTCAATTTATAATCTCACACCAAAAGGTGTTGTGTTTTTTTTTTTTTTTTTTTAAGAAGTCTGTTCTCCTCTCCTCCACTAGGGCCGTTGGGCCAATCCCCCATGTCCGCCGTGGGGGAGATATATATGGGAATCCCGCTGTGTGTAATCCATTCTCCTGAAGTCAGGTGTGAGCTGATTCTTTTGTTCCCTTTCTATCGAATGATTACTATTGACTACTATGTTTATTTACATTTTGCTGTTGTTGTTTTATACTAATTCATTATATTCTGTATAGATATCCTCCTGAGGAAGCGGCTTTTATACCACGAAACTAGTAGAGGAGACCCCCCATGTGCTTTTGAATTTCACACTTTTCGGAGAAGTTATTAAAGACGCTATTACTGTGATATGTATAATCTGTATTTTTTTTTTACTTTCAAATATTTTTATTGATAACAAGCATAGAGAATAAACAGTCACTGTTACAAGCATATGTCCAAAAAATACATTTTACAACAAAGTTTCGGACATAGAGATAGAGTCAGGCTACATTCAGATTTGCGAGATGAACTACACGCTAGAGCGCGGATTAGAACTTGGGCCTACAACTCACATCATTAGTAGTATCACGAGGGCAGAGCCTAGTAAACACTGCAAAGAAAGTAAGTGGACGGGGCCCTGTCCAGATTACTGTGGCAACAGTGTTCGTACACGCATTATGTAGATTGAGCTTCATTATCAAAAGAGCATATCGGGAAAAAGAGAAAGGTAAGACAGAAAAAGAGAGAAGAGGGAAGAAAAAAAGAAGAACCAGAACTAAAGATATACCACAGAGGAAAGAAAGGAACAAAGGAAAGAGGGGGGTTGGGAAGGAGGGTAGCACTGACCAGGTGGCTCAAGGATGTCACAAATGAGTATGAGCCTCTCCGGCCCTTTATGGGCAGAGCTTAGGGCTTCAAAAGCTGCCTATCGAATCCAGGGGGAAGAAAATGGTCCAACCAAGGGCGCCAGACTTTAAGATGGTGTGGGATCCTATCCACTATTGTGGCCTCTATTTTGCTGTGTATCATAGCCTGGGTGACCCTATTCCTAACTTCCGCAATATGCAGAAGTGGGGACTTCCATGCTTTCGCTATTGTCTGCTTGCCAGCTGTAGTGAGTTGCAAAAAGAGACGCAGTTGCGATTTAGTAAAGTCTTGCGGTGGGAGATTAAGTAGGGACAGAGATGGGTATAATCTGTATTTTAATATAGGTGTTGTTTGTCTTTTGTACTCTTTATATGTTTATTAAACAGGATGATATTTTAAATGTTATTTGTTCTTTTTCTGATAGTACCGGTATAGTCCAATTTTCAAAAAAAAATCCTTTTTGGGAGGGAGTTGCCTTTAGGATCAGTACAAGCAGCTAGTCTTGGTACCCTTACCCCAATGGGACTTTTTCTTTTTTGCTGGATATAATGTCTTGTGGATGATGGTACTGATTATAAGCAATACTTATCAGAGGTGATACTCTCAATTTGTGAATGGTTGGTACTTTAATATTTGCTGAGCTTTGGTTCTAAGAATTTTTTTATGTTGAATATTTTTACCTTCACCAGTTACAGCATTTTTTCCTCTTTTTTAAATTTTTTTTTTTTAGAGAATTTTTTCACTTAAAGAGGAACTTTACTCTCTCAATCAACATAGACTACTTTTGATCCTAATGCTGGTAGTATTGGTAAATAGGTAGAGAAGTATATCAAAATTTACTTGTTTTAAACTTTTTTTAAAAAAAATTTTCAGTTGCTTTCTGATTTCCAGGCCTAGGCAAATAGTGTCATAAATCCCCGGAGTCTACAGGAGGGGAGGAGGTATTTTCTCAGCTAAATACACCATCCAACCTGCATACCTGAGCTAAGGGCAGATGGATTCCAGAAAGTAAATACTACATGAATCATCAGTCCTTACTCAAGATGGTCACAGCCAGAAATGCTGTTTTCTTAAGCGATTTCTCAGCAAAATAAAGCATTGGGACATGGAAGAGTTCTTTGAATCTTAAAAATCAATGAAATAGTGTTTTTGGTTTATGGTGCTCAGATGCAGTGTAGTTCCACTTTAACAGATTATTGTTTATTGATCTCTGTGCACATTTCACCTTTGGAACATTATGACGTTTTCTATTTTTAAGCATTAAAGTGGTTGTATGCTCAATTTTTTAACTTTTACCTACAGGAAAGCCTATAATAAGGCTTACCTGTAGGTAAAAGAAATATCTCCTAAACCGGTACGGTTTAGGAGATATTCCCCTCGGTATGCGCCGCTGACTGCAGCGGCGCATGCGCACAAGGGGGTTCTCGCCGTGAAAATCCGGCAGCGGCCGACCGGCCGGACTGAAATCTCCCGCGCGCATGCGCGGGAGTGACGATATCGCGGCTCCGGCCACTCACAGCGCCAGAGCCGCGATATCCGGAAGAAACGCTGAGGGAGCACGTCAGCTCCCTCGGCGTGGATCGGGCCAGATGTCGGGGCCTCGTTCTAAGGTAAGTATTTCATAATGAGCTAGTATGCGGTGCATACTAGCTCATTATGCCTTTTGCTTTGCAGGTTTAAAAAAAAAAAAAAAAATTGCGGGTTTACTACCGCTTTAATGACACATTAATCAAATCCTCAAAGTTATAAAATGTAAAGACCAAGTCATTTCTTTGTGAAAAAAATATTAGTCCTAGACCCAGGTTTGATTCAAATAGTATTTTATAATTGGTTTATCCTATAAGCAGGAACCATACAGTACATGAATACAAGTAATTAAGAGCAACATTCACAAATTTAAAGCCAGGCCCTCTAAGAAATGTATTAAGGCAGTTAGGCAGTGCATTGCCAGAATAATGAAGATGAAGAGGAAAACCATAAGGAGAAGAAAAACTAAGGAAACACACAAGTAAAATAATAACAATAACAGAAATCGAATTCCATGTGCCAGAGGCCAGATATAATAATCAATTGGATTACATGCTATACAATCAGAAGATCAACAGTCATATTAATAAACCATCACAAGAATTAGGCTAGGAGTATGCATGTTTCAGATATACCATTATGTATCCTCTACCTCAAAGAAATAATACAATAATTTTTCTTTGGTAGCGTTTGCTACCCCAACACTTCATATTCCTGATATGTGCTTTATGTATCATGTACTTGTATGAGACTGTTCTCTTTATATGCTTCCTTCATGTAAAATCCCTGGTGTTCCTGCCAGTCCCTCTACTTTCCTATAAAAAAAACTGACCACACTAAGCAGGAGAACACAGTGTGGTCAGTTCTCTAGCTATAATACTTTTTTATATCTATACAAACATGTTTTGCCTTTCATTTTTATTTTAAACTGAATGGGTTGTTTTAAAAGACGATCATTTACGATCACTTTAACATCATAGATCCAGCGTTCAGCCTCCATAATGTTATTCATGTTCCATTAAATTCCAAGACTGTGGGGCAAGTACCTTGTTTCCAATATCTAGGGATCAAGTTCTTCACAATGTTTAACGGCTTCCCAACCAGCTGCCAGAATTATACTGCGGCAGGTTGGCTCCCCTGCACAAGCCGTCGTAGCTTTAAGTCAGCTCGTGGGGTCGGGATAGCAGGCGTGCGCCCACTGCACAGTAGGGGTGCTGATGCTTGTGGCCGATGGTCATGATGACCGACAGCCACGAGCGATCATGAGCAGGAGACACAGAACAGGGACGAGTGTATGTAAACACACACTTCCCTGTTCTGTTCTTAGAGGAGTAATAGATCGTGTGTTCCTATTAGCTAGGAATCACAATCTGCCACTTCCTCTAATCAGTCCCCTCCTCCTTCAGTTACAATCACCTCCCAGGGAACACAGTTAACCCCTTGATCGCCCCTTGATCACAGTTTTATAGCATTGATTGCTGTATTAATGCCAATGGTCCCAAAAATGTGTACAAATTGCCCAATGTGTCTGCCATAATGTCGCAGTCATGATAAAAATCGCAGATCGTCACCATTACTAGTAAAAAAAAAACAAAATAATAAAAATGGTATAAATCTATCCCTTATTTTGTAGATGCTATAACTTTTGTGCAAACCAATCAATATACGCGTATTGTTTTTTTGTTTTTGTTTTTTACAAAAAATATGTGGAAGAATACATAATGGCCTAAACTGAGAAAAAAATTGCTTTTTATAAAAAAAATGGGCATATTTATTATAGCAAAAATTACAAAATATTTTTTTTTTTCAAAATTTACGCTCTTTTTTTGTTTATAGCGCAAAAAATAAAAATGCAAAGGCGATCAAATACCACCAAAAGAAAGCTCTATTTGTGGGGAAAAAAAGTCCGTCAATTTTGTTTGGGTGCAACGGCGAACAACCACACAATTGTCAGTTAAAGTGACGCAGTGCCAAATCGCAAAAAAGTGCTCTGGTCAGGAAGGGAGTAAAATCTGAAGTGGTTAAAGTGGAGTTCCACCCAGAATTTTTATTTTTTTAATGTAATCCATTCTTTTACACTATATTACAACATTAAATCCATGTCATTTAACATATCACCGCTTAAACCTCGTTTTTTTTAAATGACTTACTGTTTATTTTTGCTCTGCAGTGCTCTTCCATCTGTACTGTGGGCACATGTGATATCCACTAGCAGTCTCTTCTGGGATATGGTGATGCTGTATGCCCAGTATGTACCTCTTGATCTCTCGAAGCTTCGACCCGGTGTCCTGTCATAAAGCTACTACCCATCAGACTATGCAACCAAACTGATGTTGTATTGCTGCAATCTTGGTACACCCACACTCGTCCGCAGTAAGGCTAGTGTTAGAAGTTGGCAAGCAGACATCTTTATACACCCACCGGAGTCGTGCTTTTCACAGTTATTTTTTACAGTAAACTCATCTTATATAGTGAAATACAGTATATATAAGCTGAGTTTACTGTTAAAAATATCTGTGAAAAGCAAGACTTAGGTGGGTGTATAAAGATGTCCGCTTGGTGACTTCTAACTCTAGGCTTACTGTGGACGAGTACTGGTATACCAAGATGACCTAGATACAATGTCATGATGACTGTTGTCTCCTGGGATGTGTTTTATAGCAGAAAGTAAAATTTTTTTTTTTTTCAAAGTAGTTTTGGTCTTTTTTGTTTATAGCACCAAAAATCTAAAAATAAAATTGCAGAGGTGATCAAATACCACCAATAGAAAGCTCTATTTTTGGGGAATAAAATACATACATTTTATTTGGGTACAGCATCGTATGACTGCGCAATTTTAATTTCAATCCCTTACTGGATGTGTTTTATAGCAGAAAGTAAAATTTTTTTTTTTTTCAAAGTAGTTTTGGTCTTTTTTGTTTATAGCACCAAAAATCTAAAAATAAAATTGCAGAGGTGATCAAATACCACCAATAGAAAGCTCTATTTTTGGGGAATAAAATACATACATTTTATTTGGGTACAGCATCGTATGACTGCGCAATTTTCATTTCATTTAAAGTAACAGAGTGCAGTATCGCAAAAAATGGCCTGGCCGTGGTTAACCACTTCAGTCCCAGAATGTTTTACCAGCTTAATACTCAGTACCTTAGTACCCAAATAAAATTGATGTATTTTTTTCCCACAAATAGAGCTTTCTTTTGGTGGTATTTGATCACCTCTGCAGTTTTAGTTTTTTGCGCTATAAACAAAAAAAGAGCCACAATTTTGAAAAAAAAAAAAAAACAATATTTTTTACTTTCTGCTATAAAACATAACCAATAAAGAAATGTAAAACATCTAATTTCTTCATGAATTTAAACCAATATGTATTCTACTACACATCTTTAGTAAAACAAAATGCCAATAAATGTATATTGATGGTTGGTTTGCGCAAAAGCTATCACGTCTACAAACTATGGGAATTTTTTATGTCATTTTTTTTTATTTACTAGTAATGCCTGCAATCAGCGATTTTTAGCGTGACTGCGACATTGTAAGGGACAAACCGGACACCATGACATTATTACAGTGATTAGTGCTAAAAATATGTACTGTTATTGTACTAATGACACTGACAAGGAAGGGGTTAACATCAGGGGCAATCAAAGGGTTAAGCGTGTGACAGGGAAGGAACATTTTTAAGAATTGTTATAGATAGTCTTATCTTACACTTTAAATATAAATAATTAGATAAAGAAAAAGTACATAATAGTAGACACCTTTAGGAGTGTGCGTGACTTCTTTGTGTTCCATTTAATTTGTACTGTACATATTTTTTTTTAAATAATTTTGGATAGAGAAAGGGGCTAGAATCCACTGCTGTGTGTATATTTGTGTGTAAGACCTCTTCTCAACCTTCTGTTGACCTTTGAGTTTAGCTTTAAAAATTACATATTTGTGGCTCTTTGGTGTTAGAGTAGCACTAAGTATAGAGATGGGCCAATTTGGACCTGTGTAACGAACCCTGTTGAAGTCTATGGGACCTGAACTGGAAGAATCATAAGTGCCCATTTTGAGGGCTTAGATGCAAGTTATTGGACATACAAAGGGTATGGGGCTCTGGGTACAGCCCTGGGGAATATGTATCAATGAAAAAAAAGTTTGTAAAAAACATTTTTTCAAATGAGCAGTGATTTTCTGATGCTTAAAGTGAAAATATTAACAATGAAAAATTCCTTTAAAAATAGTGCCTTAGTCAGCCTGTAAAGTGGCGCACCTATACCATGTAGAGAAACTGCTGCAGGAAAAATTACATTTATAAAGACAATAAAATTACATTTTCCCTGCAAGTTTTCTTTATTTTATAAACAACGGTTTGTGGAGCCAGTCTGTGTAATGAGGCCATAATTTAGTGCACTCAGAAAGAGATTAGAGATTTTTTAGATGAATTCTGGTGTCTTGTTTTTCAGACCTTGGATAGAAGTGACAGGTAAATAGGGATGAGCCGAACACCCCCCCCTCCCCCCCCCCCGGGGTCAGTTCGCACCAGAACCTGCCAACGGACCGAAAATTTCTGCGACCTTTAGAACCCCATTAAAGTCTATGGGACTCGAACGTTCAAAATCAAAAGTGCTAATTTTAAAGGCTAATATGCAAGTTAGTGTCCTAAAAAGGGTTTGGGGACCCGGATCCTGCCCCAGGAGACATGTATCAATGCAAAAAAAAGTTTCAAAAACTGCAGTTTTTTCAGGAGCACTGATTTTAATGATACTTAAAGTGAAAAAAAGTGAATTATTCCTTTAAATATCGTGCCTGGGGGGTGTCTATTGTATGCCTGTGAAGTGGCACGTGTTTCCCGTGTTTAGAACAGTCCCTGCACAAAATTACATTTCTAACGGAAAAAAAGTCATTTAAAACTGCTTGCGGTTTTAATGTAATGTCAGGTTACGGCAATATGGATGAAAATTATTATGAAAAATGGCATGGATAGCACCCCCTGCCCATTACCAGTGCCTTTGGGTCTTGTACGGATATTAAGGGGAACCCCATACCCAAATTAAAAAAAGGAAAGGCGTGGGGGCCCCAGGCCCTATATACTCAGAACAGCAGTATACAGGCGGTGCAAACAAGACAGGGACTGTGTAGGTTTGTTGTGTTAAGTAGAATCTATTTGCAATTTTGAAATGGTACATTTTTCAAGTGTAGCTCCAGTCAAAAAATCAATTTTTAAGCTTTATGGAAAGCATAGGGAAGGGTTATCACCCCTGTATAATTTTTGTTTGCTGTCCGTCTTTTTTCATCTCACTTCCTGTTGTCTCCTTCCGTTTGCAAGTAGGAAATATTTATAAGTTGGATGTTTGAAAGTAGGGGCCTGCCCTATATGCTCTTCAGAAATTTGGGCCTAAGGTGTTAGTGTTGCGACAACACTGTAAGCCCTCAAAGTGACTCTTGGTGGGCGCTGGAACGCCTTGCTGTGAACTATTATATCAAGAATTGTAATTACATGCCATTGTTGAACAGTGGTACAAAAATTGGGCCTTTGGTGGTTGTGGTGGTGGTGGTGCTGGTGCCACAACACTGTAAGTCCTCACCGTTACTCTCGGTGGGCGCTGGAACGGGCCCTGCTGTGAAATATTATATCAAGAATTGTAATTACATGCACCTGTTAAACAGGGGCTGAAAAATTGGGCCTTAGGCACTGGTGCCACAACACTGCAACACCTCACAGAAACTCTAGTTGGAGAGCAGGAATGAGCCCTGCTGCAAAGTATTGATTTAAAAATTGTAATTACACTCCTCTGTTAAACAGGGGCTGAAAAATCAGGCCTTAGCCACTGGTGCTGGTGCCAGAACACAGCAACCCTCACAGATACTCTAGTTGGAGCGCAGGAATGAGCCCTGCTGCAAAGTATTGCATGCAACATTGTAATTACATGCCCCTGTTAAACAGGGGCTTAAAAATTGGGCCTTAGGCACTGGTGCTGGTGCCAAGACACTGCAACCCCTCACAGATACTCTAGTTGGAGCACAGGAATGAGCCCTGCTGCAAAGTATTGCATCAAAAATTGTAATTACACGCCCCTATTAAACAGGGGCTGAAAAATTGGGCCTTAGGCACTGGTGCTGGTGCCACAATACTGCAATCACTCACAAATATTGTAGTTGAGCGCAACAATGAACCCTCCTGCAAAATATTGCATCAAATATTGTAATTACACTCCCCTGTTAAACAGGGGCTGAAAAATTGGGCCTTAGGCGCTGGTGCTGGTGTCACAACACTGCAACCCCTCACAGATACTCTTATTGGAGTGCAGAAATGAGCTCTGCTGCAAAGTATTGCATCAAAAATTGTAATTACATGCCCCTGTTAAACAGGGGCTGAAAAATTGGGCTTTAGCTACTGGTGGCGGCATCCAGAACCAAAAATGTTCTTCCAAGATATCAGCAGGATCATTGAGGAGGAAGAGGATAGTCACTCAGCATAACAAGATAGTCACTCAGCATCAGAATAGGCAGTCTTGAAGGGATGTGACATTTCAAAAAAAAATTTCGGTTACATCAGCTTCCCGTGCTTGGTAGCTGGAGGTGATCCAAGACTGATTCATCTTTATGAAGGTCAGTCGATCAACCGAGTCGGTGGACAGGCACACCCTGTGATCGGTTACAAAGCCTCCAGCAGCACTGAAAGAACGCTGGATGCAGGACAGACCAGTAGCTCAATTGCATACTGTGCAAGCTCTGGCCAGTGATCCATCCTCAAGACCTAGTAACTCAGAGGAGTTTCAGTGGGAAAAGTGTCCAAGTCTGACCTTGCCCCTAGGTATTCCTGCACCGTGTAAATCAGACGCTGGCGATGGTTGCTGGTACCTTGGGGCTGCAGACTAAACAATTGTCTGAACGCATCGGTCAGATGGCCACCTTCTCCACCGCTCCTTCTGTGACTGACCGAAGCCTCAGCAACACATTATCTAGGACCAGAAATTTGTAACCTCCCAGTCTCTGGGAACACATTGCACAGACCTTTCTGCAAGGCCTCCCAGAGATGTCTCATGCTCTGCGCCCTCTGCGATGGCAAGATAATGTCCACAACCTTACCCTTGTACCATGGATCAAGGAGAGTTGCCAGCCAGTAATAATCCCTCTCCTTGATCTGCTGAATACGAGGATCCTTCCGCAGGCTTTGCAGGATCAGGGACGCCATGCAGTGTAGGTTAGCTGAGGCATTCGGTCCGGAGTCCTCTGGGTCACTAAGGACAACATGATCCACAGCCACCTCCTCCCAGCCACGTACAAGTCCACGGGTTTCTTGGGAATGTAAATCTTCCCTAAAAGACTGCTGCTGATGCTGATGCTGAGTGCCAGGCTCCACCTCCATGCTGACACAATCCTCCTCCTCCTCTTCCTGTGTGATCTGTGGGACAGCAGGAATATTGTCTGGATAAAGGGGGCCTTGAGAGGCAAGGAAGTCCTCCTCTTCCTGCCTCTGGTCTGCCTCAAGTGCCCTGTCCACTATTCCATGCAGCATGTGCTCCAACAGGTGGACAAGAGGTACAGTGTCACTGATGTATGCACTGTCACTGCTCACCATCCTCGTGGCCTCCTCAAATGGTGACAGGACAGTGCATGCATCCCTGATCATGGCCCACTGGCGTGGGGAAAAAAAACTGAGCTCCCCTGACCCTGTCCTGGTGCCGTAGTCACACAGGTACTCATTGATGGCCCTCTGCTGCATGTGCAGCCACTGTAGCATGGCCAACGTTGAGTTCCACCTGGTGAACATGTCACAGATAATGTGGATCTTGGGCAGGTTCAATTCCTTTTGGAGCTCAGCAAGCCGAGCACTGGCATTATATGACCGGCGGAAATGAACACAGGCTTTCCTGGCCTGCCTCAAGACATCCTGTAAGCCCGTGTATCTGCCCAAGAACTGCTGCACCATCAAGTTAAGCACATGAGCCAGACAGGGCACATGGGTCAGTTGTCCCTGTCGGAGGATGCTGCCATTGTCGCAAACCACCATTCCTGGCTTAAGCTAGCATGGCGTCAACCACCTCTCAGCCTGCCCCTGCAGAGCTGACAGAATATCTGCCCCAGTGTGGCTCCTGTCCCCCAAGTACACCAGCGCAAGCACGGCATGGCATCTTTTTGCCTGCGTACTTGTGTAGCCCCTTGGATGCCTACGGAGCACGGCTGGTTCCAAGGACAAAGCACAGGAAGGGGCCATGGAGGAAGAAGAAGTGGGGGGGTGGAGGAGAGAGGTGTGTCACAACCAGTAGTAGCATTTTGGAGGCGTGGTGGTGGAACAACCTCCAACACTACTGCACTTTGTCCTGCATTCTTCCCAGCTGCCAGAAGAGTCTCCCAATGTGCCGGGAAGGATAGGTAACGTCCCTGTCCATACCTGCTGGACCATGAGTCAGTGGTAATATGCACCTTACCGCTGACCGCCCTGTCCAGCGAGGCCAAGACATTGCCTTCCACATGCCAGTAGAGAGCTGGAATTGCCTTCCGTGAGAAAAAGTGGCATTTGGGAACCTGCCACTGAGGAACCGCACATTGCAGAAACTCACGGAAGGGGGGCGAGTCTACCAACTGAAAAGGCAGCAGTTGAAGTGCTAGCAATTGAGCCAAGCTAGCATTCAACCACTGGGCATGTGGATTGCTGGGAGTGAACTTCTTTCGACGGTCCAGCAGCTGGGGCAGGGAAATTTGTCTGGTACAATCGGACGTCGGTGTACTGCTAGCAGAGTGCCCGCAAGTACTTGGCTGTGACACACCTAATTATACACCTTCATTCCTCTCAGTGCAGGTTTCAGAGAGGACTGAAGGTATAGTGGGGTTGGAGACCCCCAGCTGATGAGGAGCAAAGAGCTTTGTTCTTTGGTGTGGGTCTTTAAGGTACGCTTGCCAATGAACTGCATGGCAGGTCAACATATGTCTGGTCAAGCATGTGGTGCCCAAGCGGCTGATGTTTTGGCCACGCGAGATACGCTTGAGACATATGTTGCAAATAGCAGCGGTGCGATCTGATGCAGTCGTCTCAAAAAAGGCCCACACCAAGAACTTTTGGAATAACGCGCAGAGGCAGCGCCCTGCACAGGCGGTGCTCTGCGGTGTGATTCAGTTGGTGTGCTGCCCTTAATCTGGCCCCTGGAGGGCATCCTGCCTCGTTGAAGATGTGCCTCCTCCTCCTCTCTCCTATCAGGCACCCACATGGAGTCAGTGACCTCATCATCCCCTCCCTCCTCATCACTGGAGCAAACCTTGCAGTATGCTGCAGCTGGTGGAACATGACTGCCAGATTGCCATCCTTCTTGAGCATCCCCTCTATCTGGGCTCATGCTACTGCCTTCCTCTAGCTGGGTATTATCATCAGAGCCTTCAAAACTCTGGGCATCCTCCTGGAGCATGTACCCACCACTGTACTCAAACAGTTTTGGGGGACTCCTCAGGAGGATATGGTGGGTCTAGGGAAGGAGTGACTGATGCCATTGAGACGGGGGAAGAGCCTGTGTTGGCAGCTGCTTTGCCAGTACCCTGAGCCTGGGTGAGAGAGGATGAGGAGGATGAGGAGGGCTTGGTCATCCACTCTACCAAGTCTTCGGCATGTTGCGGCTCAACGCGTCCAGCTGCCAAAAATAAGGACAAGCGTGTCCCATGGCCACATGCTGATGATGATGCACTGCGTCCATGACCAGCACTGCGCCTGCTTGCCCTCTTTTATTGGCTCGTGACTGTCTGCCTCTCCTTGTTGGCCTTCCAGACATACTAATGGCCTGCAGGGAGATGAAAACACCAGCAATTGGGGTAGCATTAGGTGCACACTGAGCAGATGACACAGTACATCGATTGTAATTACTGCAGCTGCCTGCCTGTGGTATAGGATCTGAAGAACACCAGCAATTGGGGTAGCTTTAGGTGCACACTGTGCAGATAACACAATACACCAACTGTAATTACTGGAGCACCAGCAATTGGGGTAGCTTTAGGTACACACTGTGCAGATGACACAGTACACCAACTCTAATTACCGCAGCTGCCTGCCTGTGGTATAGGATCTGAAGACCCAGTGACCTAACTCAGCTGACTCCTCCATGCATGATCCTGGGGCTATGGCAGGAGTAGCTGTGGACAAGGAGGCAGAATAAGCCACTCTGTCAGCTGCGGTCTAATCTCTGCTTGGGTGACAGAGGGTGAGGAGGATGAGGATGCTTTAGTAAGCTTTATGCTTTAGTAAACCAGTCCACCGCCTCCTCTGCATGCTGTGGCTGGATAGCACAGGCAACATCACTAAACAGAGAAAATGGTGTCCTGCCTGAAGACGGACCATGACCACCTTTGCCTGTGGACACAGATGCTGCTGGCCTCCTCACAATGCCATGGGAAAGTCTGCCTCTTCTTATTGGCCTCCCAGACATGATGGGGGAGGGTTAATACCAAACTGTAATAGAAAAGGGGAAATGTGCACTTGGATGCACTTCAATCAATGGAAAGTGTTGTTTGGTGCACTTTAACTTGAGTACTCACTACACAGACACACTCCACTGACACACTACAATATACTGCAGTAAAACTGCACTGATGCACTTCACATACTGCAGTAAAACTGCACTGACACACTTCACTATACTACAGTAAAAGTGCACAAGCACAATTCAATATACTGCAGTAAAACGTACTTCAATATACTGCCATAAAATTGGACTAAGGCACGTTCTGGAGTATATGCAAACTGCATAAAATCATTAAACCTGATGCAGCAGATTTTGTGAAAATTAATATCTGTGTCATTCTCAAAACTTTTGGCTACGGCTGTACTGAAGTAAACATACAGTTCAGTATACTGCCATAAACATGCACTAACGAACCTCAATATACTGCAGTAAACATGCACTAATGAACTTTAATATACTGCTGTAAACCTGCTCTAATGCATTTCAATATACTGCAGTAAATGTACACTAATGCCGTGTACACACGATCAGACTATCCGGCGGACTTAGTCTGGCGGACAAACCGCCGGAAAGTCTGCCATATTTCCAAACGAGCGGACCTGCCCACACACCGGTCTTTTCTGGTGGACTAGGTCTGGCGGACATAGTCCGCCGGAATATCCGCCATACTTTTGAAATGAACGGACTTGCCCACGCGCGGAGGAAGGTCCGTTTATTTTGAACACGGCTCCAGGTAGCCGGGACTAGCGAAGGAAGTCAATGTCGCCGCCTCCGGCGGCGAGATTGACACGTCGCTGGCCCCATCACCTGGTATGGACTTAAAAAGGGGAAGCCCTACTCCGAAAAAATGGCATGCGGGTCCCCCCCAAGGTCCATATCAGACCCTTATCTGAGCACGCTACCCGGCCGGTCAGGAAAGGGGGTGGGGACGAGCGAGCGCACCCCCCCGTACTGAGCTATACCAGGCCGCATGCCCTCAACATGGGGGGTGCTTTGGGGAAGGGGGGCCGCGCGGCCCCCCACCCCAAAGCACTTTGTCCCCATGTTGATGAGGACAAGGACCTCTCCCGACAACCCTGGCCTCAAAATAATGCAGTAAACGTGCACTAACTCACTTCAATATGCTGTAGTAAACATGCACTAACACACCTCAATGTGCTGCATGAAACGTACACTAAAGCACGTCAATATAATGTAGTAAACATGCACTAACGCACATCAATATACTGCAATAGACGTGGACTAACACACCTCAATATACTGCATTGAACGTGCGCTAACACACCTCAATATACTGCAGTAACTGTGCACTAAAGCACCTCAATATACTGCAGTAACTGTGCACTAAAGCAGTTTAATATACTGAAGTAAATGTGTACTGATGCAGTTTAACCACTTCAATACGGGGCACTTTCCCTCCTTCCTGGCCAAGCCAATTTTCAGCTTTCAGCGCTGTCATTTTTTAAATGACAATTGCGCGGTCATGCTACACCCCCCTGTCAGGAGAGCGGCTGATCAGCTCTCCTCCACTCACGTCTGTCAGACGTGAATGAGGAAAAGCAGATAAATGGCTCTTCCTGTTTACACTGTGATCAGCTGTGATTGGACATGACTGATCACGTGGTAAAGAGCCTCCATCAAACGTGCACTAACACACCTCAATATACTGCAGTAAACGTGCATTAACACATGTCAATATACTGCAGTAAACGCACGGTGGTCCGAACAAGCGATTCGGGTGTTCGCAAATTCATGCTCAGGCCAAACCGTTCACGCAACGCTAACTAAGTATAGTGGTGAATTTGTTTATACTATAAGCAAAATATAGACCAAAAAATAAATGGACACACTGGGGTTGATTTAATGAAGCAATAACAGAGGCTGTCCACTTGCTCACTAAACTTAGTAAGACCAAATTGTGTTTAAGGGAAATGAGAAAAAAACGGATGCTAATAATTGGATGCTTAAATTGTACAGTTTCACCTTAATCGCTAGACTAAGTAAACACTAATGCCGTGTACACACAATCGGATTTTCCGACAACAAAACCATGGATTCTTGTTTGAAGGTTGTTGGCTCAAACTTGTCTTGCATACACACGGTCACACAAGTGACGTACAACACGTATGATGAGCATACAAAAATGAAGTTCTATAGCCATGCACAACCGTTTGGGCTCCTTCTGCTAATCTCGTGTTTATCTCGTGTTAGTAAAAGTTTGGTGAGAGACGATTTGCGCTTTTCAGCCTTGTGCTTTTCAGTTAATTTCTGCTTTTCAGTTAGTGCTTGTGGGTTTGTATCTGTTCTTCAGTGCGTGTTGTCAGTTCGTTCCTGTCTTTCAGTGCATTCTATTTATAGTTCGCTTCCGTTTTTCTGTGCATTATTGTCCGCTCGTTTCTGATTTTCAGCTCATTCTTCTCAGGTCCTTTCTGATTTTCAGTGTGTTCTGTCAGTTCGTTCTGAGCAGCCGATCATTTGTGGTTACGTTCTCATCGGAGAGCTTGTACCAATGTTGGGCTTGGTGTTGAAGTTCTTGCTTTGACCCAAGTCCAGTCCATGAACAGGGTGAGGAGGAGTTAATGGGCCAAGAATTGATTACTTAATCGTGACCGATTCTCTCACATGCCTTTGCTGCGGGAGCTCCAGGAGAATAATCCTGATGATTTCAGAAATTATCTCTGGATAACGGACCCCGTTTTTCACCGTCTGTTGGCTTTGCTTACCCCCTATATTACCAAGCAGGACACCTGCATGCGGCAAGCCATCACTCCTGAGTAAAGGCTTGTTGCCACCTTGCAGTACTTGACGGCGGGGAGAAGTCTCCAGGATATTACGTTTACAACTGGGATCTCTCCCCAGGCTCTGGGAATCATTATTTCAGAGACCTGTTCTGCCATTACTCAGGTCCTGCAGAAGGACTATATTAAGGTAAGTTAGTAAATAACCCCTAGTGTGTCAACATGTGCTATCTGCCATCATGGGATATCAATGTACGCATTTTGTGGGTGCAACCCTTTCCTCCCAACTAAAGCAGGTGAGAGGAAGGGGTTGCACCCCCAAAATATGTCCATTGATCCCCCATGATGGGAGCTAGCACATGTTGACACACTGGGCCTTATTTCAGAAAGGACAATCCACTTTGCCCTACAAGTGCACTTGCATTGCACTTGAAGGGCAAAGTGGTTTGGCTTTTTTGAAATAAGCCCCATTGTGTCAACATGTGCTAGCTCCCATCATGGGGGATCAATGGACGTGTTCAGGGTCCAACCCCTTCCTCTCATCTACTTTATAGTTGCAAAGAAGGGGTTGCACCCACAAAACTCATACATTGATATCCCATGATGGCAGATAGCACATGTTGACACACTGTGTGCATCTTCAAAAGTTGGCTTTGCAATTACTTTAAAGATAAACAATAAAGACATTTACATTTGTTGTTGTTTTTATATTTTGGCTAAAATATCAATGATGTTGGTCAGTCTTTTTTCAACATCATTTATGTTTTGCTTGACCTTCTGTAAATCCTGATTGCACACCATTATTTCGCTGATGAGGACATGTGCACTTGCACTGTTGAAGTTAGTTTCTTCTTCCACAACATCCACATCACCTAAAAATAAAAAAACACACCATGTATTACCGATAGGTGGCAGTGATGGGCACTGATGGGTGGCAGTGATGGGCACTGATCGGTCACACTGATAGGCAGCACTTCTAGGTGGCACTGATTGGCACCACTGGTGGGCATTGATAGGTGGCACTGGTGGGCATTGATAGGTGGCACTTGTGGGCATTGATAGGTGGCACTTGTGGGCACTGTTAGACTCTATAAATGAGGCATAATTGCCTCTTCCTTTTTGGGACTGATGTCCCTTTAAGATAAGTGTTACGGATGCCACCAAATGCGAAGTTTATGTGTGTTTTGAGGGTCCTTTGGGTGCTCATTTGAATCCGAAAATGAGGGAGCGTATCAGGAAGGGTGAGTATATTGAGGTTTTTTTGTTGCCCTTAGAGAAGTTTAACTTGGACAAAGTTAAACCAGATGAAAGTAAAAAGGAGGAGGAGGAGAAACGGCGGTATCGGCTTATTCCCCGCACGTTTGCAAACTGGTTGCAGGGATTTTGGCAAGCTTAATCGGTGAAAAGGCCCCTGAAAATTGCTCCCCCCTCTTTTGTTATCTAGACTTCATTGGCGACATGGGATGCATGGGACCATAAGGACATTAGTCTTTGAATGAAGCTGATGTTGTCTCCGGAGTTTGGTTGCTCCCTTTAAGGGTGAGGCCGGAGGTGCAGCCTCAGCTGCATAACTGGTCGGCACTCGCATGGGTTTCTTCTGGCAATACAATGCCGGTACTTGCAAGTTCGGAGCTAAGTGCCATTTCTGTCATGAATGTTCAGGTTGCAGGGGGTCTCATCTGCAGTCTTAGTGCTTCAAGCAAGGAAGGGGTACAGGGGGCGATGCTGGAAAAAAGGAGGACGCCAATGAGGGTAGGAAGGATGGCACCTTTCCTAAAGCGTTACCTTAATCGGGAGGTGGCTTTGTTGTTAGGTTGTTGTTTTTTTGGAGGGCTTTAAGTTACGGGTATTGTACAGCAGTGGAAGTAGGCGTGAAATAATTATAACTCCACAGAGGCACCATCCCTGGAAAATGCAAAATTCAAACTAAAACTAGGGTAGAATGGGACTTTAAATGTTCCTCGGGGGGTTTAAATAACAATCTGTACCAGAATTTTAAAACAATGTAGAAAAACTTGATTTGCCATCCATGGATGAGAAATTCAAAATATGTTACAGCCTGAAAAAAGTCCAGCTTACTGTTTCTTTGGTCCAGGGTGTGCACGTCTGGGTATGAAGTGTCAGAGGTGTGGCCTACATGTTTTCACGGGAAACCCTGCTTTGTTAGGGCCTTTAAAGTAGCACAAAAAACATTTAAGTACCGCAAATAACCAAAAAATACAGTCTTGACAACATTATGGAATAATAATTTCTGAATATTGACATTTCATATGCAACATGTAAAAAATCGTTTTCTCAATAAAAACATAATGTCATTGTGGGGCATTTGTGATTGCCCACTAATGAAACTCAAACACATCAGCCTAAAGCTTTAACAAAAATGCAGTTGCATACCATTCTATTTGGTGATCAGTGGTGTCTCACAAATGCAAGGTTGGTCAAAAGAATGAAATGAACTGATTATATTGCATAAGTACATTCATTTATAGTTTACCTCCAGACTGTGCAGCTAGTGTGTCGGTCCAGAAGGAACAGTAAGCCCGGGGAGCCCGTGGGGATAACCTCCATCGCCAAAGAGACCAGGGCGGACCCCTATATATAAAGGGTCATACTGTGAGTGTTTATGTCATTTGTGGGTAGTTCCTCCTATGGCTGACAACTTGCAGCTTTCTCGATCACATCTGGAGGTCATTACGGAAAAATTATTTGCGGAAGTTTCGTTGGGTCGCATGGCTAGCCCCTTTGAGTCACCGCCAGTGCCCAATCTGGTTGTTTCTCCATTGAGTGCTATTCCCATAAAGGAGCCAAACAAGTTTGGGCTCATTCACCATTTGTCTCACCCAAGAGGGGGTTGCGTCAAATCCTTTGACCCGGACCTTTGTACGGTGTCATATACTTCTTTGATACAACGATATCATGGGTGTGCTGGTATGATCAGGGATCGTGGCTGGCTAAGATGAATATTGAGGCAGCCTTTCGTCTGTTACTGGTGCATCCTAGTTGCTGCCATCTGTTAGGCTGTCAATGGCAGGGCCAGATTTTTGTTGACAGGTGTTTACCCAGGGTTGAGCCATTTCGTGTTTGCTGTTTGAACAGTTTAGTTCTTTTTTGGAATCGGTGGTGCGGGATGTTTCGGCCTAGCTTTAGTCATCCACTATTTGAACGACTTCTTGTGTATAGGGCTAGCTGGTAGTACTATCTGTGCTTCCCTTTTGGCTACTGTCCAACATGTTTTTGAGTTTTTTGGTGTCCCCATATGGGCTGCGGACAAGACCGAGGGCCCGGACACAGAGACTTGTTTTTTGGCTATTGTCATTGATACCGTGGCTATGGAGTGCCATTTGCCTTTGGACAAGCTTGTGGATCTGAAGGGGGTGGTCTCCGTGGCTTTGCAGAGCAAGGAAATTCAGTTTAGGGATCTGCAATCTCTTTAGGGCAAGTTGACTTTTGCTTGCCGCATTATGCCCATGGGCCGTGTTTTCTGTAGACGACTGGCAGCATCGGGGGTCCACATCGGGAATTGATAATTCAGTGGCAGATGTGTTGTCTCATTTCCAGTGGGACAGATTCCGCTTTCTGGCAGCATGAGATTCCCTGCCCTGAATGACTGTGGAGCATTGCATTGCCACTTCCCAGCTCTTGACATGTAAGTTGGTCTCTGCGGCTACTTAGACTTCGAACAACAGGGTGTGGCAGGAATGGAGGAATGGAGGGACCTGGTAAGTGAAGTTGGGGGGTGCTCTCGGGAGAAGGATGGGGTGCATTTGTTACTTTATTTTATCGGTAGGAATTTTCAGGAGGAGGTTTCTGTCTCTTCTATGTCTCGGAAGTTGGCTGGGCTGGCATTCAAGTTTAAGTTGGCCGGTCAGCGTAGTGCCACTAAAGTTTTTTATGGTCCAGCAAGCTATGCAGGGCTACCTAAAAGGTTAGTCCTGCATATGTTAGACACCCTGTTTCCTTTTCAGTCTTTGGTGCTGTCGTGGACCATTTGGGGAAGGTTTGTTTGTCCAAATATGAAGTTGCTTTATTCCAGGCTGTCTTTGCATTGGCCTTTTTTGGGGCTTTTTGAGTGGGAGAACTTGTCATTCGTGGGGCAAGGGTGGTTTGGGGGTCCATGATGTGTGAGTGCAGAATGATACCATGGGGTTTTTTCTTCTTAAATCCAAGATGGATCAAGTTGGGTGCAGTCCCCTCTTCTCTGGTCTGCCCAGAAATGGCTGTTGGGGTTTTTTCCAGAATTCGGCCCGATATTCCCGGGGGTCTTTTCTATAAACATGCTCTGTCCCGATTCCAGTTTCAGGCTGTGTTCCAAAAATGTCTTTTGGCAGCTGGGTTGAGTGCGGACAATTATTCTTCCCATTCATTCCGGATTGGAGCGGCGAATGAAGCGGCCAGATGGGGTGGTACAGCCTTTTGGTTGATGGGAAACTGTTCACTTTCGGTCTTATATGCGCCCTCAATTATTGTGAGTTCGGGGGTTTGTGGGTTTAGGTGTTTTTTTCGCTGGTGGTTGCCCGGGTTACAAGCTGTTCTCCTCTCTTACCAGGGTTTATTATCATGTCCGTGTTGTGTTTTGTGGGGGGATTTCTTTGGGTTTATTGGGGGTGTTATATTTCCCCCCTTTTTTCTTTTTCTTTCAGATTCAAAGGAATGCCTGGTGTGGGTCCTGGGTCACTCATACGTTACGTCGCTCTGTTGACAGTATCAACAGAGCCAGGGCCAATGTCAACAAGGCAGTAGCCAAGTTTTTTTGTACATAATGGGGGCTTGGCAATATGTCATCTAGAGTTGGAGGAGGAGAAAAGGCATTTTTTATGATGGGATGGTGTTTACCTGAATGCCATTGACACTGATCTACGGCAGTTGGATTTGCAGGATGGTATACAGTGGGCCTTCCGAGTTGGGAGGGTGACACAAGTGTAAAGTCTCACGCTTGTGTGCTGTGGCAGGAGGTCTATGGGGTCTTTGGAGGCGGTGCTGGATAAAATAATGGAGAATTAGGGGGGTTGAGCCCATTTGGAGGTATGGGTATCCCTTCCCTTCCTAATAATACAATGCTAAACTGGTAATGCTCCCTGAGCTGGTGTAAGTTGCAGCTGGGGGACTTTCATGGGGTGACAGAAACAACCGGTTGGTCGAGAGAAAATTAGCACTTCAAAGACCTTAGACCAGATAGGAGTAAGCTGAGTTTTTTTGGTTTCTGGTTACGTATAAAATGTATTATATGCATTACAATTGTTTATGTTGTTATTTGTATTTCAGTTTGCTGTATTAAAAAAGGCTGCTATGGCCATTCGACTCCAAAATAATATTTGTTGTCTGATCAATCTTGGGGGTGAAGGAATGGGGTTTAGTTGTTTATTTTACAGGAAACCGGAGCCTCGATAATCTGCACATCCCTCAGCCATGTGATATGGACACAAATGTGGCGTTTTCTCTTCAATATTTCTTAAAACAGATGTGGGTTTGATTTATTGATTCTTTGCCGTACCCTTTCATTCATAACCATTGATTCTTTGCTGCACCATAATTCAAAACTTAATTTTCTTTTTAGAGACATTGGGGTCCATTGACTAATGGCAAATAGACTGAAAACTTTGCAAGGGAATTTGCACAAGCAAATGTGTCCTAGAACTTGATAAATGAAGAGAAACTCTGCTGGCTTCATACAAACGTGCAAGTAAAAAATTCAATGTTTTTATTTTTCCAGCACATGATTGGTTATTCTTTTGCAAAGTGAAACCTCACCACATTCATTATGCTCTATTTATTAATCCATATTCCAAGGTATTGGAAGTTGGTTACTTGAGTTATTCCTTTATTTTCAAGGAATGGTTTTAAATGTTATATTCTTTATTGGTTACAACCATGTTTTTTTTAACTTCTGAGTGTTCATTTGGATTGCAGTTTCTTTATCTTTGTCTCCAATTTAAGTGGATGACAGAGGTCTTCCTCAGATTTTGCAAGCAAAACTGCTCTATTACCCTAACACCTTCAATACAGGACACTTTTACCCCGTTCCTGCTTAGGCCAAATTTTCAGCGCTCTCACACTTTGAATGACAATTGCGCAGTCATGCAAAACCGTACCCATATGACATTTTTATTTTTTCACACAAATAGAACTTTCATTTGGTGGTATTTAATCACCCTTTTGTTTTTCTTTTTTGCTAGATAAACAAAAAAGGGCAAAAATAAATTGTGAAAAAAAAATATTTTCTATTGCAAATAAGTAACCTTTCTTCATAAATTTAGGCCAAACTGTATTCTGCTGCATTTTTTGGCAAAATAACCCAAATAGGTGTTTTTTATTTAGTCTATAGGAAAGTAATAGAGTTTACAAACTATTGGGTATATATATTTGAAAATCGATCAGTCCTGATATACTGAGAGCCTATATCATTTCTTGAGACCCGAAAATGCCAGGACAGTACAAATACCCCCCCAAATTGACTTTTTGGAAAGTAGACAGTCTGAAGTATTTAGTGAGAGGCATGGCAAGTGTTTTTAAGTTATAATTTTTTGTCACAATTTTTAGTGTAATGAAGGGAAAAAAAGTTTTTGTTTATTATTTTTTACATACTGTCACCAGTGCAGTACAGCATCATGATATAACTGGTGTGGCGGTGCCCAGTGGCACTAATTGGTGACAGTACGTAAAAAAAATATATAACAATACATTATTTTTTAATTATTTTTTTTACTTTTTTTTTTTTTTTTTACATACTGTGGCCAGAGCAATACAGTGTAATTTATCAAATAAGTGCAGCGCTAAGTGAACCTCATAAACATTCAAATATGCATAGATACATCATGTGAAATGAAATTGAAATATAAATATAAATAAATAACCTATCAATTACTGTGCAGTAACCAAAATTCATATGTGAAAAATTTCCATAAATGCCAGAATCAACAAAAAAAGTGCAATGTGCTCTGTACGCCACACAGTGTCCTTATAAGATCCAATCAATTGTCAAAACAGCAAAAACAGACCATTATATGGTTTCTGAAGTCAATGAAACTAAACACAATATCTTCACACTGACCTAGCTCTGTGCTCCGGCAATCTTCATGTAATCACCACCACCAGTTGTGCCCTCACCTTATAGGCTTAATATATACACCTTGAATAGTAATCAATTCTCTGATTAGCTCCTTTCAAATATTCCTCCTTGGCTTATCCGTTTGCTCAAGCACTTTTCACCATGGGATATACTTCTTTCTTATTATTACCCTTGGTCTCCATTTACATTGCCCACATGCAAAAGCAAAACTTGCAATAGTTCTTTACTGTTTAAAATAATTTATTCGTAAAAAGCATGTAACAAATATGCACTCACATTTAGTAGATAAAAACAAGCCTTTGTGTACATGGCCATACGTGCTAAGATGATGATGTCACCATAAACCAGCTCTGCGACCCCAGTTAGCAGTAAGCCTCCGTCCGTCCATTACATTGTATCTTTTTTTTATTTAATTATTACATTTTTTTTTTACTTTTATTTTTTTTTACATACTGTGGCCAGGTCAATATAGTGTTACAATAAGATTTTTTTACATAAAATGTTTGCTTATTTCACTGCTATAAGCAAATAATTTTACTCAATCACAGTGTGTAGACACTGTCTATGTTGTAATTTGCTGTAAATGGCCACTTCTAGCAACACAATTGCATACAATGGATGGCATAAAAGAAAGCCATTCATTGTTTACAACTATCATGTGATCTGATGTGATTGGTCACAGCAATCACAAGGTGTCAGCAGCGGGCCGGTACACTGATCAGTCATCTACTGTGTCCAGTGGACACAGCGGATATCAGATCGCGCCGGAGTGGTGGTGCGAATCGCGTACTTAGGAGGATGTCATATGACATCCTCCCACAACAATAGGTTTCCCGCCTGCCTGCCATTTTACAATGATGCGGGCGGGAAGCAGTTAAAAATAAACCCTACTGAATTTTTAAATGCGTAGTAGATCCCATAATAGAAATTGCCTTTACTGATTGCATATGTACATGCAGTTTGTGGTAAGATTTATATTGGGCAGTTTAATCATTTTTACAACTATTTGTGACATTTTCTCAGTGGGTTATATACAACTGTGGTGACATGTTTTTCTTGTCATGTCAAGGTTCATGGGGTTAAGATTTCAGTGGATTTGGTGTGTTTATAACTTTATAACTTTATAATTAAAGATTATAACTAATCTTTAATTTTATAGCCCTGCAGTTTCACATGACCAACATCAGACAGAAAAATGCAGAACCACTTAACAACAACTGCTTGTCAGTACAACAATATTATACAGATGAATGATTCAACATAGTACATGCAACTGAAAATACCAGTTCCACGTTAATCCTTTTCACAACAAATAAGTTAACACATCATTTTTTCTCTCCCTCGGTTCTTGAAATGAAGCCATTTCTGGCTCAAAAACAGTGCCTTCAATGGACATTAGTGCCCCATTCTGTATCCTGCTCAGCCTTCAGCAAGTATTTTTTAATGAATGCCATGCTTACATTAAAACAAAAGCATACAGTCTCTGACAAGTGTTAGCATGTGTGCTCACCCATCAAGATATAAATAAATATATGTCAAAATCAGTTTGATAGCAGACTTTGCAGAACATGTACAAGCACACCACCGTTTGCATTTGTATATTTCCTAGTGTAAATTTTATTTTTACATTTTTATTTTTTATTTTATTTTTTATGGTAATAACATCAACAGTCACCAAGTTGAGATAATGTGGTGGCTACATTGGCTTTATTTTTTTATTTTTTGTGTTGGTAAACTGTATTTATATTATGCTTTTGGTTCAGATACACTTTAACACATTGGTAAATCAAATTGTAATTGAAGGTAAAAACCTCAGACTAACAGGTTCACTACAACATAAATATTATATTCTGATAGCTGTCTGTAGTTAATTACATTTAATAATGATAATATTTCTATTCTTCCATTCAGACCAAGTTGTCCAGCAGAATGGATAGGAATTAGGAGAAAGTTAACACTTTCAGGGGTGCTTAACCACTTGGAAGATTTGCCTCTCTTCATGACCAGGCTATTTTTCGGGATACAGAACTGCGTTACTTTAACTGACAATTGTGTGGTCATGCAATGTTGTACCCCCCAAAAAAATGATGTAATTTTTCTCCCCACAAATAGTGATTTATTTTTGTGGTATTTAATCACCTCTGTGGTTTTTATTTTTTGTGCTATAACAAAAAAATAGCCCCAATTTTGAAAAAAAAAAAAATAGATATTTTTTACATTCTTCTATAAAACAAAATAATAAATAAATGTAAAAAATCTTATTTCTTCCTAAATTTAGGCCAATATGTATTTTGCTATATATTTTTGGTATAAAAAAAAATTCCCAATAAGCATATATTGATTGGTTTAGCTGAATGTTATAGAGTCTGCAAACTATGGGATATATTAATAGAATTTTTTATTTTATTTGTATTTTTATACTAGAAATGGCAGCGATCAGTGATTTATAGCTGGACTGTGATATTGCAGCAGACATTCTGACACTAAGAGTTTTATTTACTAAAGCTAGAAAGGGAAAAATGTGTTTCAATTCTCCATAGAAACCAATCAACTTCCAGGTTTTATTGCCAAAGCTTAATTGAACAAACTGAGGTTAGAAGCTGATTGTGTTCTCTGCAGACTAATTTTGCCCTGTCTAGCTTTAGTAAATAAACCCCTAATAAAACTTTTCACACTTTGTGCGAACCAGTAACACTAAAAAAGTAATCACTGACTGTACTAATGGCACTGGCTGGGAAAGAGGTTGAACATCTAGGGCGATCAAAGTGTTAACTATGTAGAAAAAAGTGCAGCGCTAAAATATATGAAGAAAGTTGTTGGGCACAACTTACAAAAAAAGTGCAAATTAGTGATCATATAACGTGAACAGTGTTACCATAAATCACATACAAAACAAAAAATGCTAAATACTGAAAAAAACTTGCATAAATCGCATATAAAATTGCATATAAACCAAGAAATTGCTGAATACTGCAAATAAATAAAACTTGCATAGATCAAGTAAAACTAAGAAATATACAAGACCAAAAGCTATATGGAGAATGCTACAATAAAAGTAATATTATGATGAGAAAAAATAAATATATAGTTAATATCTAAAGGAAGTCCATAAAAGTGACTAAAAAAATCTTCATATGAATATGTGACTTGGTGTGATTGCTTGACCTCGTGATACCCATCACCTCTAGTAAAAGGAAGGCTTACCGGACCGCTAGCGACCCCCCTTAATCAGGGAGGTCAAAGAGCGCGAATTGGATCACAGATCCCCAGAAATGAACTCCAGATCTCCTGGGCCTCCTTGATCTCCTGGGCGTCTCTTGTCAATGACCTCTGTGTCCTGGACGGTCTCTCAATCACAGTAAGTTTCCCATATGTTCAAAACGTTGTGAACATCTTACAAAAAAGCGATGATACTCCAAATAGTGTGATATTGTCTCATCAAAAAGATTTATTGGAGTAAATGATACAAATGCTGTTTGGAAGCTTCCACAAGTCTCGAATTAGCATATAAACAGGTTCACAGCAAGAGTTGCTAGCAAGTAAAAAGGCCTGTATACAGACGTTTAAAAAGAGATCGCTCATACGCAGAGCATGTGGGCGAAAAGTGTTAACTATGTGCATAGTGAGTGTGTTTGTGTACACAATGTGCTGTCCCGCTAGGGGAAGAGACCAATTCTTGCCTGTGCTCTGCAGAGAGACAGGATCATCCCTTCCCACCCTGTCCGGACTGAGATATGCCTTGTTTACACAGGCATATCTCAGTTCTCCGGACTTTACTACAATCGGGTGGGTTCTGGAGGACACTGAGTCCCTGGGACTCGCAGATCAGCTTCAGTTGTGAATTAACACAGCAGAAGCAGCCCGCCGGTGGCCCCTGCAGACAGATATGCGAAATCATGTATATATACATGATTCTGCCGACAGCTGCCACCCTGTAGCAGTAAAAGTACTATAGGGTGATCAGCAAGTGGTTAAACATTGTAGCAACCTTTCTTGTTTTTTTGGAGTTTTTTTGGAAGCACCCATAGCAGTGTCATAGTTTGTCCCCCAACTACTTTCGCTGGTAAGTTGGGTTTGTGTGTAAACCCAGTAAAAAATGAAAACGAATGCAATTAAAATACTATATACAATTAACTTCTCTTTTTAGGAACACCCTTGGTATATGTTTCTTTCCTTGTGTTACCTAGCAGTGTTCTCATGGCCCTGTTGCTCTGGGAAATTTTCTATTATTTTTAATGCTGTAAGGACTGTACACATTTTATGCCTGTCATATTGAACCCATAGAGGAGCTAAGCTACCCAGGAAATCTCTCCATTTAGTGGAGTAAATGTGGCTATTTGTGTTTAACCAATGCTTAACCAATAGATGTGATTTTGATACTTTAAATGTTCTTATATGTCTCATTAGGCAACATGTAATTATCACATGGCAGAAAAGGGTTGAGGTTTTTTTGGAGTTGATCCAATCATCTTTGAATTTTCTATTATTTCAAAGGGTAGTCACATTGCTTGTGGCACTTATTATGTACATTCTTTGGTTGCTTTGAATTTTCCTTAAGAGACCTGCTATGTGGTTAAGTAGTTGTGTTTCAGAGCTTGAGTGGTATCATTTTCTACTCAAAATAGCCTGACTGAGGAATAAAATCTCCATGACCTGACCACATTTCTTGACACTGTTCAGTATGTATATGTTATCAGTGAGCCAGCAGACCAATCATTGCTTAATGCTAATAGAAAGTCATGAATTCTACACTAACACTTTCTTGGTTTTTTCGGTTGGCAGGTTTGAGTAAATTTCTCAGGGAGATTATTTTTTTTGTTGCTTTAGAAAATTAATCATTTCAGGGTCATCCTGGAATACTGTCAAAATCTTTATATAGATCATTACTTGAGCTACAAAAAGAAGAACTTGATTGTATAAAGCAACTTCAAAGTCGGGTGTTATGTGCTAACAATTTTACTCCTGCATGCACACTGCTAAACTACTTTCTTAATTCATCTATATTGACTGTTGGATAATACACTAGTATATTGTGTAAAGTCTTTGCACTGACAAAGTGTTTTAATTGTTTTTGACTTATGTGAAATCTGTACTACCCGGGTGCATGGACAGTGCTAAAGCTACATAGGTTGCAGTGGTTAAAATCGTTAGTGTTTCAGGGAGGAGGACTTCACTCTGACTGGCAAAATAAGTGGCCTCTGCCAAAGATGACTCAAGTATACAGGCATACCTCCCTTTTAAGTACACAATAGGGTTTATTTACTAGAGCTGGAAAGTGCAAAATCAGGCTCACTTCTGCATAGAAACCTATAAGCTTCTAACCCCAGCTTGTTTAATTTAAGCTTTGGCAATAAAACCTGGAAGCTCATTGGTTTATATGCAGAAGTGAGTCTGATTTTGCACTTTCCAGCTTTAGTAAATAAATCCCATTGTGTACTTAAAAGTGGGGTATGCCTGTACAAAAGACCAGGGGAGAAACACAGAGGTTGCTACTGCTGAATTCTTTGTTTGCCTGGTTATTGTGTTCATCTTCATGCTTTAAAATAGTAACACACTGACCTGGAATGCAGAAAAGGACTTTGACTTAAAGTGATTGTAAATCCTTACATATACCCAGTGAAGTAACTAGCATCTGGTGATACACAGAGATTTAACAAATCCGCCTACATAAGTTGTACTTGTTTATCTGTAGCCCTCTCTTCATAAAGCCTTCTGAAACACACATTTTACATGTGTCTTTGAGCTCTAAAAAGCAGAAGGTGGGGATTTGACGTTTCACACTGTAGAGCTCAGTGAGGAGAGCTATGAGAGTTCATTGGAGGGAAGGGACACAATACCCTTGCAGTACATGGAAGAATGCACATTGGTGGTTGTCAATCACAGGCTATGTGCTGGAGCTCTTTTTCCCCTATCTTGTGCTGCTCCCCCTTTTAACTCAGCACAGTCATAGCATAAAAAACAAAACCATTTTAGCCAAGTGGCATCCAGGGAAGTTCCTGGTTACTGAGTTGGGAAGGACATTGACGAACTCATTCTTTTCCAGTACCATTGAGGAGACGGGAAACGTTCCAGGTACTGAGGAAAAGGTTCCTGTTCACCGTTAGTTACAAGTTGTACACGTTCATAGGATTTCCTCAAGTTCTGAGTCAACGTGCTGACTGCCATGATCTCTGGCTAGAGATCTGTTCAGCCTTGAAGTACCCAGCTGCGAGTGGCTACTCTCTGGGTGGAATTCGAGACTTTGCTAGACCTGCAGTTCAAGGTGCCTGAGTTCTTCACCCGTGCCCTCTGTTCTGATGAGAGACTGCGTTATTGGATGTTTCTACTGCAAAATAAGAACTTTGTTAAAGGACTTCATCTATGTCAGTGTTCAAGTCATTGGGTATCAACCCTAAGAACCCCTAGACGTGGAAGAGCAGGCCAAGAGAAGGTAACTGGTAAGCCCAACAAGTCAAGGCCATCCAGCAAGGGATGTGGCCACTACAGTCATTTAAAACTACTCGCGGCTATAAAGAATTGTCGGGTCTCGGCAATACAGATAAAATTCATTGAAAAAAACGGCATGGGGGTCCCCCTAAAAATCCATGCCAGGCCCTTTGGGTCTGGTATGAATATTAAGGGGAACCCCAAACCAAAATGTAGAAAAAAAATTGCGTGTAGGTCCCCCCAAATTTCATACCAGGCTCTTCAGGTCTCGTATGGATATTAAGGGGAACCATGTGCCAACATAGAGTTGCTCTTTGTAGTGGAGATGTCCAGCATGCAATTGTTTCTTACCCTCTAAGGATTTTTGGGATCAGTGCTGTTCGAATAGAGACCGGGTTGTTTAGAAACCTAATATAGTCAGTATAAACAACCTTTCTCCAATACATGGTAATAGCCTGGAAAAGTGGCCTGCAATAATAATACTGTTCTACCGAATGCACCCCCATTTATGCAATCTGCAGTTTGATGTCCTTTTCAATTCTTGGGGGGACCCCACGGATCCTTGAGGTCACCCCCTTTGGTCCATCAGGAGGTTTTGTGGTGTGTTAGCGATAGTATTTTGTCAGCAAGGCAAGGTTGAGCCTTTTTAAATACTAAGTGTGAAGCTCCTGAGGAAGCGATAATATGCAAATCATGAAACATGTCGAGCATCCAGTTGTCTTTTAACCATTAGAACCTATGAACATCCCATCAACCTATGTCATACCCTAGTGGAGGTTTTCTTGATTCAGATATTAATACCCCACAGGAAGTATAATTAAGTGGTTTTACCCTTCTTAGGTTGATCAATGGGTCCCCCTGTATTTTTCAATTTTTCTTTTTGTTATTTTTGTATTGTCTATTTAATCTGTATTTTGATGTGTATTTGTATATTTTATATTGTGAACTATTAAAGATTTTTTGATATATTTTTTATATGTGCCTGCAAAGTCCATTTTTCTCTTCGCATTTCAAATCTATTAATAGGATGTGGCACATTTATTAATTAGGGTGTCCTGATTGCCACCCTAGGGCCCAGCAATCCATTTTTCTTGTCTTGTCCACATTTTAGGCTCAATTCACAAAACTTTAACAAAAAAGGTGGGATCTTTATTTTAGCCAGTGATTGTGAATAGAGTATTTTGTATCCATTTTTGTACACAAGCCCATTATACAATACATGGTCATTGAAACCAACATTTTGTCTTAGTGAAGATGTCCACATCCCACTGATTGCTTTACTGTACAAACAGTATCTGTCATTCAATATCTGTCTGATACTAACTTAAAAAATCTGTTTATGTCACTAATGCATTCCTCAACTTGCTGATGACATTCCCATCTGGCTCACAAAAGTATATCTTCTGCCAAAAAACTATAGCCGTCTTTAATAGTGACTCACTTTGCTTCCCTCTGACACTGCCCTCTATAGTTATTGCTTTTGACCAACATTCTTTAGTCATTCAGTCCATAAAAAAATCTCAGAATACTGATCGTTTGTTTTTTTGTCACTATATATATTTACCAAGTGATGTAACTAAAATGAATTTTAAGTTTCAGTCTTGTTGTTGCCAGGCAGTCCCTAAGGGTACATTTTGCAAGCATAACCTATCCTAAAAATCCTATATACACTTTCTAGTCAAGTACATGCCGTAGTAAAGAGTAATTGTTACCAATTACAAGCAATCTGTGAGCCACTAATGCTTTCCAGCACTGCAACTGTACTAAAGTCATACATTGTGGCAGTTGGTGGGTTCTTATTTTGGGGGGCAGCAAACAAACAACACCGCCCCAGCGCGGTCAGGTACTTACCCGCTTGTGTGGCAGGGCTGTGGTGTCCCCTCCTGGTGTGCGGGCAGGGGCGGCTTTGGTGTCCGCTCCTAAAGCTTCCTCCACTGTGTGTCTCCTCTTTTGCCAAGCGCTAGGCATCCAATAGGATCGCCAGACACTTTGGCTAATCAGGAAACAGGACAATCGAGATTGGCGGGGAGGAACTTTAGTGTGAAAATAGCGAAAATTAATTCGCTATCGTCACACAACTGGGTGGGCGTGGAGCGCAATGCTCTACGCTCCGAGCTCACCCTTTTTTGAAGCCTATTAGAGCATCTGGCTCTTATCAGGTGCTTCAAAAAAACACCCACCCTGCATTGGAATCCATAGTCCAGCGCCCTGATATGTAGATCCGGTGGCTGGACTCATGGATATGGAAGGCGGCGCCCATGCGCCCTCTATGGACGGGTTGACACTTTTTCTCCCAGTTTATCATTATGCAAATTTTGTGCAATTTCCTGCAAGAGGATCCCAGATTACCCCTATTCAGATGAACTGTCTCTGCAGACTTAGGCCTTTGATGTCTTATATTTTTCAGTGACCCTGCGTAGTGACATTTTAGATTATCAACATAGTAACAAATTCTACTTTAGAAATGTTATTGGTCATGGCACTTCCTCAAACACCTTGAACTCCAGGAATTCAACCACTTGTTCTGAATTACTAGGGGTTAAGATCACAAAGGTGCATGTCTCTTGGACTTATCTCTATAATTTACAGTTTTTATTCTTGCTGAGTGCCGGAATCATAGCTGTCGCTATACATCTAGCACTCCAGCGTTGGACCTTCTGGTAGTGGTAGTGCATCTGCACTGACTCCTGCAACTGCACATCCAGTGCAGATACACTACTCACCCCTCCTCTTGCCCAGTCACAGTGCACTTTGTATTATGTGAACCCATTTCACAAAATACAAGGACTTCTGTAAATGAACAGCAGAGGGGAGGGGCAGGCAAAGCTGCTGCTGTAAGAGAAGGCAGTGTCTTTCCTGTGAGAGCTCTGGGAATATGACAGCTGCACTCCCAGCACATACTAAAACTGTCAGAGTTAAGTCCACGGGGTGGCATGCACCTTGCTGGAGGTATAAAATAATGGGGGGAATTTGGGACTTTAAATGAAGCACCCGGGATGTGCCACCATCCCTGGTTCAAGTATAAGAGAAAGGAAAAATGGGACTTTAAATTAGGTTATTGATTCGTAGGGGTGACGTAATTTGAAAGTATATTTAATTGCCATATTGGGTGTAACAATACATAACAATACATAACAATGGTGCACATAGTAAAATACATAACAATGATGCAATAGTAAAAATGATTTCATATATATATACACACACACACACACACACACGCACACACATACGGTGTGGACCTCATGAATACATATACATATCAATTTGACGGCATATAGAATTGACAAAAACTAGTATGGATAAAAAATAAATGCAAATTCATATATATAATGTTTTGTCTAACCAGCACTATGCAGTGCGGTAAATGGTAAGGAAGACAGTATGATTGTTTTTGGTTGTAGATGATGAGTTCCTATTAACAGGCATGAGAATGCATCCTAAGAGCCCGACATGTTTTGTGTATGTAAACACTTCCTCAGGGGCAAATGCTCAAATTGAATCTACAATAAACAAAATAGGATTAATCTAGTGGGGCACTAAGCATAGCAGGAAAAAGCAGTTGCCAATCCTGATTACTTACATAGAGTAATGCAATGGTACGTAGTAGACATGGGGCCAGGACCAGAGAATTGTCTCTCCCGGGAGCTGAGGTGTACTAAAGCAGCGTACAAGCAAGGCACACACAGAGCATCCCCAGAACACAGATTGCCGATCTTCATGGTAAAACGGAAATGGTGGATACAAGTGATAACTGCCAATGAGTCTGTCTGGATAAAAAGTAATATCCATAAAATGAATAGTCTCAGTGAGAAATTGAATAAGAGTAGCCAAGTGAGAATTATAAAAGGCTGAAATCCCTATGATAAATGCAGAACCATCCAAGGTAGTGCAGGATCACGTATATTTACATGATCCTGCACTTCCAGGAAGCGGATGTGAATGTTCGCCGCTGGAAGCTTGCCCCTGCTGTGATAATTCACAGCGTGAGCCGATGGACGGGTACTGTGGACTCGATCACTCGGTACACAGGCAGATGGTTGTTCTTTTAGGAGGCAAAGCAGGGACATGGATTCATGTCTCCCCCTAGTACAAGCTCCTCACGCACAGTAAGAAAGCACCAGCTAGGCATTTAACCCCTTTACTGCCCCTGAAGTTTACCCCTTACCAACCGGTGTCATTAGTACAGTGACAGTGCATATTTTTAGCACTGATCACTGTTTTAGTGTCACTGGTCACCAAAAAAGAATCAAATTGTCAGTCAGTGTCAGATTATCCCCTGGAATATAGCAGTCCTTCTATAAGTTGCTCATTGCCACCATTATTAGTAAAAAAGAACAAAAAAAGGAAAAAAAAGAAATAAAAATATCCTATAGTTTGTAGACGGTATAACTTTTGTACAAACCAATGAATAATACATTTATTGTTTTTTTTTTTTTTTACCAAAATATGTAGCAGAATACATATTGACTTACATTTATGAATAAATGTGTTTTTTTTTTTATTTATTTAATTTTTTGGATATGTTCAATAGCAGAA
Organism: Lithobates pipiens; assembly: GCF_037356315.1. Taxonomy (NCBI): domain Eukaryota; kingdom Metazoa; phylum Chordata; class Amphibia; order Anura; family Ranidae; genus Lithobates; species Lithobates pipiens. Next base: position 285,536,954 of record NW_027507718.1, on the reverse strand, counting down.
AGTAAAACATATTGTTTTGGATTTTTCTTTAATTGTTGATCATTTTTATGTTTATAGTGCAAAAAATAAATAACACAGAGGTTATCAAATACTACCAAAAGAAAGCTCTATTTGTGGTCATAAATGTTGTTTGGGTACAGTGTCGGACAACCATGCAATTGTCAGTTAAAGTAATGCAGTGCCCTATCGCAAAAAAGGGCCTCGTCAGGAAGGGGAGTACATCTTCCGTAGGACAAGTGGTTAAAGAACACAGAACAGAAATGTGAATGAATGCTTCAAATCAACTGTATACAAGCACTCTGCAAAATACTGTATATTCCCATGGACAATAAGTTTAAAAGGCTAATAATAAAACCAATGTGTCTCACGTTAAGGTTAAAATATCTTTAAATAATAAGAAAAAAACATTTTTCAAAATATAAAAATGAAGGAACACTATAGTCATGTAAAAATTACAAAGAATATAACAGAATATGTAAAAGGGTAATTAAGACTTTGAAAACAAATGTTTTGCAAGGTTGCAAATGAGAGTAGGACAAATCCCCAAAAAATCTTCAGATGTATTAACAGTAAAAAGGGAAAGTCTGAGTATGTATACCCTTTACTAGATAATTTTTAGTTAGTTACTGAGGTCATAGAAAAGGCAAAATGATTGACTAGATTCTGCAGAGTTGTGTTTACCCACTTTAAGACCATAGCATTTTTTGTGATTCAGCACTGCATCGCTTTGACTGATAATTGTCGTGCAACTTTGACGTCCTTTTTTTTCCCACAAATGGAGCTTTGTTTTGGTGGTATTCGATTGTCTCTGTGGTTTTTATTATTTGCACTATAAACATAAAAAGCAACAATTTTGAAAAAAACACATAATTTTTTACTTTTTAGCTATAAAAAATATCCCCCAAAAATCTATAAATGATTTTTTTTCCTCAGTTTAGGCTGATATGTATTCTTCTACATATTTTTGGTAAAAAAAAAAAAAAAATCACAATAAGCGTGTATTGATTGGTTTGAGCCAAAGTTATAGCGTCTACAAAATAAGGGATAGATTTATAGCATTTTTATTATTTTTTTTTTTACTAGTAATGGCGGCAATCTGCGATTTTTATTTATTTATTTTTTCCAAAAATTTTTTATTATGTTTCAATAAAACAGTATACAGGAAATAGATACCTTATAGCAGGTACTCATTACTGAGAGAAAATAAACGGTATAAGTGAACAAACAGTTTAAACAGTATCAAATAATATAGAATACAACTTCTCAGTGGAAACATAGATATAGAATATATGGGTTCATCCGTTCAATATGAAAAGAGGTGCTGGAGAAGTTGCTAAGTGCAATCAAAATATAGCGTTCTTGTTTGCGTGTGTGTAGTGTATTGAGAGAGTCTGCAATGTGCACCTTGTTAGAATACCATGTCGAGCTAATTGAGGGAAGACAGGAAAAAAATTAGGGAGAGGGAGGAAGGGATAGGGGGGAGGTTTTCGTCCATCATGCTGAGTGTGTGCAAGGTTATGGAGGGTGGGGGGGGGAGGGGAGAGAATAAAGGGGAATGGGGGGGAAAGAATAGGAGGGAAGACCTACGGTGAGGATGGACTTCTTGGGTAGACAATTGGGTGAGGTAGGACTATAAGAAGGACTATGGGCGTTCCGCCACTCGCCGTTCGCAGGTCCTGGGTGAAGAAAGTGTTCTTCTGTAAGGTTAAATTGTAGCGGATATGCTATAATGGAAGTAAGTAGGCAGTAACCGATGGGAAGGTTCCAGGGAGTACAGAGCCATATGAGTATGTAGCAGTAGGCAGTCAATTAGGTGGGATGTTGGGTTAGGTTGCGAAAGGTTTCAGTGGTTCTGAAGTGTTGCCAAGGAGCCCACTTCGAACCATATTTGGTCGGGGTGTCATTGTTAATGTGAATGAGTTCTTCCAGTTGTGCTATTTTATCCACTCTCCAAAGCCATGCATTAGCGGAGGGGGTAGTAGAAGACTTCCAATGGAGTGGAATGCATTGTTTGGCCGCACTGATTAGATGGAGTGTAAGGGATTTACGATAAGATGTTTTAAAGGGAACTTTGTGGTGCAGAAGAAATAAGGCTGGATTGAAGGGTAAGTCCGTGCCTGTAATTTCGCTAATCAGCAGATGTATTTTCTGCCAGAAAGGTTGGATGGCCGAGCAGAGCCACCATAAGTGTAAAAGAGTGCCGCGGTGGTTTTGGCATCTCCAGCAGGTATCAGATACCTGAGTATCCCAGGTATGGATCTGAGCAGGGGTCCTGTACCATCGGCATTGAAGCTTGAAGCCGTTTTCTTGAGTGGATACATTGAGGGTGCCTTTGTGAATATTAAGAAAAATATTTTCCCAGTCCTCACTGGAAAGGGATAAATCGAGGTCTTTCTCCCAAGCCTTGCAAGCCAAAGAATCTCCAGGAGTATATCTTTGATATAATAGGGAGTGTGTTAAGGAGATGAGATGAGTCAGAGGCGTTTTAGAAGAGCAAAATTTCTCAAAGGGGGTCAGAGGTCTAGTACAATCTGTTTTTTTGTTAGTGTAATGTAGGTAGTGTCGGATCTGTTGATAGGTCCACATGGGAATAGGAGGTGTCTTCAGGTCAGTGGCTAATTGCTGAGCTGTAAGTAGCCGCCCGTTTTTGTAAAAAGATGTGATCAGTAAAAGGTACTTGTGTCCAATGCTTGATAAGAAAGGATTCGTGCATACCCGGGGGGAAGTCTGGGTTCATTTTAAGTGGGGTCAGTGGCCCAGGTGTGGATGAGATACCGTCTTGTATGCAGGCAGTGTGGAAGCAAACTAGTGTCGGGGCAATAAGTGGATGGGATTTGACCTTGGGGAAGACGTGAGCACGCTGTACCCAAGGTAGAGAGTGGAGTGGAGAGTCTACAAATGACGCTTCCAGGTTGACCCAGTCTTTATACGGTGAATGAATGTTCCAGTCAATTATTCGTGTCAAATGGGCAGCTTTATAATAATTGGTAATATCTGGAAGGCCTATACCACCTTTACTTTTAGGTAGAGAGAGCTGAGAGTAGCTAATTCTGGGTCTATGCGAACCCCACAGAAAATTGGAGCAAGTTTGTCTGTACGATTTGAAAAAAGCAGGAGGGAGTTTGATTGGCACTGCTTGAAGGAGGTACAAGATGCGAGGAAGGATGTTCATTTTTAAAATGGAGGCCCTGCCAAACCAGGAGAAAATTGGTTTATTCCACTGTTTTAGGTCCATTATAATCTTGTGTAAAATAGGTACATAGTTTTTATTATAGAGATCACTCATGTTTTTTGTAATTTGTATGCCCAAGTACGTGATGGCATCATCAGTCCATTGGAATGGAAAGTTAAGTTTACACTGTTGAGTCATGGCGTGGTCTAAGGATATGTTGAGAGCGTAGGACTTATTAAAGTTTATTTTTAGATTGGACAACATGTTGAATAGTTTAAATGCTTTTAGAAGGGATGGGATCGTGATCAGGGGGTTGGTCAGGAACAGTAAGATGTCGTCCGCGTAGGCGGCAATTTTATAGTCTTTGGATTTGGAACGAATCCCTGAGATATCTTGATCTCGTCTCAAACTGTTTAAGAAAGGTTCCAGTGTGAGGATATATAGGATAGGGGATAAGGGGCATCCTTGTCTGGTCCCGTTTCGTATGGAGAAGGCATTCGATAGGGTGTTAACTCTTATTTTAGCTCTCGGTGTGATATATAAAGCGTTAATGAAGCATAGCAGTTGGGGTCCCAAACCAATGGCTTGTAAGACACAGTGCATGTAGTCCCATGCAACCCTATCGCATGCCTTCTCCGCGTCGAGTGAAAGAAAAAAACCTTTTTGTCCGGTACTATTAATTAAGTGGTGCAAGTTGATAGCTTTTATCGTGTTGTCCCGCGCCTCCCGGCCCGGGACAAAGCCGACTTGGTCAGGGGAAATCAGTGTGGGGATGAGCGGGAGGAGTCTGTTGGCAATAATTTTGGAAAACTGTTTCAGGTCAACGTTGAGTAGCGATATTGGTCGATAATTTCCAGTCTTGGTCGGGTCTTTGTCTCCTTTCGGAATGACTACAATATGGGCCTCCAGCATGTCTTGGTGAAGGGGTGTGGTGTCAGAAATGGAATTAAAGGCTCTCCTAAAGGGGTCTTGGAGAACTTCTGAAAAGGTCTTGTAATAAACCGCGGGGAGCCCATCTGGGCCTGGGCTTTTGCCGTTTTTCGTCTGCTTAAGGGCTTTTGTCCATTCCAATGGAGTGATAGGGCCATCTAAGTCAGATATTATGTTAGGATTTTGGATGGTTGGGCAAAATTTATTTAGGAATTGTTCCATCGTCTGTTGTCTGGTAAAAGCGGTAGAGGGGGATGAGTCAGGTTGTTTGATGTTATATAGATCAGAGTAAAATTTTTCGAACTCACTAGCTATGTCCGAATTGGATGTAAGTTTTGTACCAGAAGATGTATGCAAAGAGTGTACTGTGTTCTTAGATTGTTTGGCTTTCAAGGCTCGGGCCAAAAAGTGACCGCTTTTGTTGCCGAACTCATAGAAAAGCTTCTGGGAAAGCATGTATTTTTTCTTAACGGATTTTCCCAGCTCCTCTTGAATGGAGGAACGAACCTGCTGTAATTCTTGGAGGGTCTGCTCGGCCAACGTACGTTTGTGTGCAGTTTCAAGTGTCCTAAGTGATGAGTAAAGATCGGATAAGCGGCGTTTTCGTTCTCTATTAAGTTGGGCTGAGATAGATATCAGTTTCCCACGTATCACACTTTTGTGGGCGGCCCATTGGGTAATAAAGGATGTGTCCTGCGTGTTATTTTCTGTGAAATACTCAGTGAGACATTGTTGGATCTGTAACGCTCGAGTAGTGTCAGTCAGGATATTTGGGTCTAGTTTCCAGACACGCGATCGTTCTTGAATTACCGGAAAGAGCAAAGTAATCGAAGTGGGGTGATGGTCTGAGAGAACCATAGGTTCTATTGTCGCTTGTGTGAGATATGGAAGATCAGTCTGTGTCAGGAATATATAATCAATTCTTGAGTACCTGTCATGTGGGCTAGAATAAAATGTGAAATCCTTCTCCGTCGGGTGGAGAGTCCTCCAGGTATCGTGTAGAAGAAGAGTTTGGAGAGTCAACTTGATTTGTCTAAGGGCCCTATAGGGGAGGTGGGAGGATCCTGCGGAAGTATCCATTTGAGGATCCAAGGAGACATTAAAATTGCCCCCTAGTATCAATAGGCCAGTTTGAAACGTCGCCAGATGGTTTGAGATCGTCCTGAAGAACGGAACTTGAGCCGTGTTGGGGCTATATATGTTAGCTAGGGTAATAGGTTTGTTGTGTAGGGATCCTTTAATGAAGACGTATCTACCTTGGTCATCAATCATTGTGTCTGTGATTTGAAGAGGGGTACTTTTAGACACTAAAATGGAGACACCTTTGGTTTTAGAATTGGGGGTGGTTGAATGGTATCCGGTCGGATAGTGATAATTGGCAAATTTAGGGACAGATTGAGAGCTAAAGTGTGTCTCTTGGATAAAGATAACATCGGCTTTCATAGATTTCATATGAATTAGAAGCTGAGAGCGTTTCTCTGGGGTGTTCAAACCTTTTGCGTTTAAGGATACTACCTTAAGGGAGGTAGAGCCTGGTGATCGTAGAGGTTTAGGCGGGCACATGATGATTGAGAGGGGATTACGTTAGTGGAAGAGAGAACGGCGAGTGGCGGAGCTACAGAAATAGTAGTGAAAGAAAGGGTAAGGGAAGGGGGTTAAATACAACAAAAAAAAGAAAAAAGGAGGGGGGGGTGAGGGATCGAGGTCACGTAGAGAGTATAAGTGTATACAGGTAGGCGGGGGGGGAGTGAGGTAAAACAATTACTGGGGTCAGGGGGTCTAATTAGAACCTTCCTGACTAGAAACAACACCAGTATAGGTCAGGGAAGTCTCACGGAGATCCCTGTGGTGGAGGGTGGAAGGTGGTCGAGCAAGGATGAGTGTGGACTCTATATCCCTTGAGGTCAAAAGGGAGTAAAGAGGATACCTATAGTGAACGAGTCTGATGGCTTTAGAATGGGGAGTGAGAGGGTAGAAAGCATAACGAGACTGTGGGGGCAGACGTGTACGTATGTGTGTGTCTGGGGAATGATCATCTTAATCGTCAGCAGCCTAGAGGAGCTGGGCTGGCAAAATGAGCTTGGATGGGAGCATGATGACGTAATCACGGAGACCCGGGGTTTCAGGTGTAATAGAAATGTAATGTGCTATCATCTTCCGTAATGTATTAGGAATGTTATACAGTCAGGGTGAGGAAGAAAGATAATGCTTATAAAGAAAAACATGTACCCTAGAATAAGAGTAACAAAATGGCTTACATATACTTCAGTAACAAGGAGATCCGAGACCATAAACATAGCAGTGATTAATTTCGCAGTAAAGACACTAGGCTATAGAAGTCCATCTACCCCTCTAATAAAGCAGGCGAGGGGATCTTACTGACAGTACTAACTTGGTAACGGTAGATATAGTACATTATTCAACTGATATGGAGCCCGGCTGCAGGGCTAAGCAAGGCTAAAGTAGAGAAGAGAAAGGCAATCTGGAGTAGTGAAACAATACCTTTACCCGTGGTGTATGTCCAGCTGATCCGTCGGGCACTAAATAAAAGAAAAAAGAAAGAAAAAGAAGAAAGAAAAAAAACAAAAGCAGACAAAGGAGATCAAAAAAGAAGGTACATTACTTAAAAAAAGGATGATAATGAGGGGGATCATGCTATTCCATTCCTCGGAGGTTAGCCGAAGGGTAGGGGAAGTTCCAAAGATAGAGGGCTAGGATGTGAACCAATGTTTGAGTTAATGGAGAAGTTTGTCACATAGCCCAGCAACGGTCATACGACAAGCGCAATGTCTTTGAAGAATTGTGGCGGAGAAGAAGTGGGGAGGGTGGGCAGCAGCCGTGGGGAGAAAGTTATAAGCAAAATGGCTGACAAGTTATCTGCAAGACATGAACATCTGTGAGATCCTCCTCTTACCAATAAAGCCTGGAGAGGTAGCGATGGACGGAGAGTCTTGTAGCAACAGCAAAACAAAATGAGAAAAAAGCCGAACAAGCCTCAGGTGACGAAGATAACAAGGTACGAAGTGTAACAAACTGTGATCCAACATGTCGTGATGATATAGGAGGGATCCTTATGATCTTCTTGGTTTCCTATGGTCAGGAGAAGCAGTGGGGCTGAGGTTACGTAAGTTGCCGTGGGCCCTTGGAGAAGAGGCAGGCGGGTGAGCTCTTCTGCGCCTACCGATGTTAAAATTGCCTGCCTCAGCTATGCCATCCATGGAGTCCACTCTGCGAAGCAGAGGAAGACGGAAGTCACTGTACCAATCAGGAACTTCCATAGGTGGCAAATTAAGGGTGCTGCAGAAGTGTTCCAAATCTTCAGGGACCCTAAGATTAACAGTGTGGCCATTATAGGTGACAGAAAGACAGAGAGGGAATTTCCATCTGTAAGGGATTGCACGCGCCCTTAGCAGGTCTAGGATGGGTTTTAGCTCCCTTCTTCTCTGTAGGGTGATCGCTGACAGGTCCTGAAATAGTTTAATTTCAGCTCCTTGGTGATGTAATCGTCCCCCATTTCTGGCTTTTCTCATTATTTCCTCTTTTAGAATGTAGTCAGCTACACAGCAAATAACATCCCTAGGGGGGTCAGTCTCTCTTCCTCTGGGTCTCAAGGCCCTGTGTATGCGCTCCAAGATAATAGGAGTGTCAGGGGGCCTTTCTAAGAGGCCATTAAAGATGGTTGTGACTGCGTGTGTGAGCTGTGTGGGTTCTATAGATTCTGGAAGACCTCTTACCCGCACGTTGTGTCTCCTTCCACGATTGTCGAGGTCTTCCAGATGGCGGTTGATGTCTCTGAGGTGGATTGCGTGGGATTCGGAGACTTGTTGGACATGGCAAAGAGTGGTGTCATGGCGGGCCTGTGTCTCTTCAATGTCCTCAACCCTCAGGACCATCGACTGGAAGTCGACGCGCAGTTCCGAGACTGCAGCTGCTAGAGCCCCTTTGATGTCCGCAGTCATGGCTCGTAAATCCGCTAGGCTGAGAGCCTGCGGAGGTGGCGGGTCTGGAGAGTGTACTTGCGGGCTTCGGCTTCTGGATCTGGGAACTCCCCTGCCATGCGGAGATATCTCGCGTTGTGCTGCGTGCGGATCAGGCGCCGGGCCTCTAGGCCGCGCCCGGAAGATCTCCGGTATTTGTTGGCTGGCATGGACGTTTTGGCCCCTGGAAGAACGGGTGGGTAGTCCCGAGGAGTTTTGTGGTGTGCTCCCCATGTTTTCTGTGGAGTAGGTAGCCGAGGGAATGATCGCTGGACCTCTGGGAGAGAGAGCTTCAGCAGCGTGCGTCCATCTTCCTCAGACACCAAGCCACGCCCCCCTGCGATTTTTATCTTGACTGCGACATTATGGCAGACACATCGGACAATTTTGACACATTTTAGGAACCATTGGCGTTAATACAGCGATCAGTCGGTTAAAAATGCATTGATTACTGTAAAAATTTAACTGGCAGTGAAGGGGTTAACACTAGGGGCAGTGAAGAGGTTAACTGTGTTCCCTGGGAGGTGATTGTAACTGAAAAGGGGAGGGACTAACTACAGGAAGTGATAGATCATGGTTCCTAGCTAATAAGAACACACGAACTGTCACTCCTGTCAGAACAGAACAGTGAAGTGTGTGCTTACACACACTCGTCCCTGTTCTGTGTCTCCTGGTCATGATTGCTTGTTGCTGGCGGTCATCGCGACCCTCGGCCAAGAGCATCGGCAACCCTGCTGTGCAGCCGACAAGCACACGTACAGTAATGTGGTTTAGTGCAGGGGAGCCAACCTGCCGCAGTGAAACTGCAGCAGATGGTCCAGAAGCGGTTAATGGGGATAGCATTGACATCTCCCCAAATTATACAATGGTTCAAAATTGACATGGTGCAAAAATATTTAGACAAAATAAATGTGAATAAAGCACCCAGCTTATACCCAAAGGTCCTTACAACGCTGAGCTTTGTCATATCTAAGCCCTTGTTTCTAATTTTTTGAGACTCTTCAATGACTGGCAAAGTACCACTAGACTGGTGTAAGGCCATATGGTGCCTATGTTTAAAAATGGATACCAGTCTTTATCAAGTAACTACAGACCAGTTAGTTTACCTAGTAGATACTGGAGTTTAATTAAAGAACGCATAGAAAGAAATATTTTAAGCAATAGCCAGCATAGATTCACTAAAGACCGAAGTTGTCAAACAAATATAATTTATTTTTATGAGGAAGTAAGCAAAAACAGAATTTTGCCAAATTGTTTGACACAGTTCGCCCACATGAGGCTAATGTGTAAATTAAAGTCTACAGGCTTAAAAAATTCAGATTACAAATGGATAGATAGCTGGCTAAAATAACGTATTCAGAGAGTAGTGGTTAGTGATTTATACTCGGAATGGTCTAAGGTTATTAATGGTGTACCCCAAGGTTCAGTGTTGGGAACCTTACTTTTTGACATATTTATAAATGATATAGGGTTTGGGATTAAAAGTACCATTTCAGTGTTTGCAGATGACACCAAGCTGTGCAGTGGAATTATGTCCTTACAAGATGTCTCCAACTTACAAGCTGACCTCAATGCACTATTAAATTAGGCAATTATGTGACAAATGAGGTTTAATGTTGATAAATGTAAAGTTATCCGCTTGGGGGCCAAAAACATGCATGCATCATACATTCTAAAAGGAGAACGTTTGTGGGAGTCAATGATGGAGAAGGATCTGGGTGTTCTGGTAAATTATAGCCTTAATATTAGCATGCAATGCCAAGCTGCAGTTTCTAAAGCTAGCAAAATACTTTCTTGTATTAAAAGAGGCATAGACTCCCGAGAGAGAGATATAATTTTGCCCCTGTACAAATCATTAGTAAGACCTCATCTGGAATATGCAGTTCAGTTTTGGGCACCAGTTCACAAAAACAATACCCTCATCCTACACAGGATTGATATTCCTCTACCAGCAAAAGTTGTTCCTCCTGTACCCCGTCTTCCGCTGCCATAAATCCTTGTTTATCCTCCATAAATGTCTCAGGCTCCATGCAGGGGGCAGATGTTCTTTTTTCCAGGCTCCTCCTCATGTGGTCTGTCATCAGAGCCGAGGAGGAGCCTAGGAAAAGCATCCTCGACTCTGTTAGGTTGGTGGGCAAAAACTTGTGTAGGAGATGCTGCTGGCTCAAACAAGTGCAGCGTCTGGATGGATGCCTGGAACTTGCAATGTCAGACCCCTCCCCACCTCCCGTACATTACACAAGCTGCACCCGGGCGGGGAAGGGTCAGTGCGGCCTCCCAGAGTTGTGCTGTCACTTCTGCAGAAGCCAGGCTTTTGTATTTAGAAGTGAACGCCACCCTGGTGATTAATCACAGGCAAATTAGGTGGCCACGAGGTTCCTGTGCGTGCGAGCACACATTAAAGAACCGCCTCTGATGCTTTATTGGAGAGGGGGCGTTTGCCTTCATCTAGATCATTTATCAAAACTGGAGCAGATAGAATCTGGGGCAGTATGACAAAAAATTCAGCTTTGGTCTTCATCTTGTTCAATTAAGCTTTGAAAATGAAAACTACCGTATTTTCCGGCGTATAAGATGACCTTTTACACTTAAAAAAACTGGGCAAAAAGGAGGGGTCGTCTTATACGCCGGGTCAGATGCCTTCTGGAGGTCCAGTAATACTGTATGTAGCTTCGGCTACATACAGTTTATACCACTGAGCCAATCCCAGTGAGCGATGTATTCAAATGAATACAGAGCCTGCTCGGATTGGAGTAACAATCTCTGCCAATCCGAGCAGGCTACACACAGTAGCCTGCTCCGATTGGCTTTGAGAGTTGAGAGTGAGAGAGGCGCGGGCTGATGATGTTACAGCCTCCGCCAATCCCAGCAGGCTTTGTATTCATTAATAGAATACCTTGCTCGCCGTGATTGGCTCCAGCACCAGCAAGAAGGAAGAAGGAAATGGCTCCAGCAAGAACGAAGAAGAGGGATATGAAGCGTCGGAAGCCTCGGAATGGGGGGTCGTCTTAAACGGTGAGTACGGGCAAAACATTTTACAGTACAGTTAGGGGGTCGTCTTATATGCCGGGCCGTCTTATACACTGGCAAATACGGTATGAATTGATTGGTTACTATGCTCACCTTATGTCTTCTTCAATTTGATAAACTCTTTTATGTCAAACGTGTCTATAGTGCAGGATTCAGGAGTGTGTAATACACAGGTGACTTTACAGAGTATGGCCAAAATTACTGCAAGGTAAACCAGATTTCCAGCACCTGAAAACCACTGAGGATTGATGCTCATGTGAATTGCACGCATGCTTGTATTTCCATGCGAAGAAGCAATGTTAGATGGGCTGTTCCACTTTACCAATTAGCGTGCGTACTTGGCCCCAGTGGATTATTTAAACTGGTCTGTTACTATGAGAAGTTGCTGAATGGTCTTCAGCTTTGTTCCTGTGTTCCTGAGACCTGATTCTCTCTACTTACTTATCTGTGTATGACCCAGCTTGCCTTTGGAGTTCGCTTCCGCTCCTGCCCCATCCCTGTTCACCTGATTATTCTGACCTTGGTCTGTTTACTGGACTTATCTTTGCCTGCTGATTCTGTACTGCTTTGCCCGGCTGTTACTGAACTTGGCCTGCCTCCTGGAATTGCTCTGCCTGCTGATCTGGTTCTTCGCTCTTTGGTTGTTGCTGACCACTGCCTGCCTCTTGATCCTGCTGCTCTGGTGCCAAGTTGCATTCTGTTCTGATGACTGCATGTCAGGTCACCTAGAGCCCAGGTGACAGATGCACACCGTAGGATTTAGGGGTGCACCGCAAGGTTGTGGACCCTACGGCTGACTGCTGTAGACAGGGGACAGATCCCACTGGGGTTAGAGCGTAAGATTCCCTGGGGCGCAGAGTCTAAGAGCCAGCAGGTGTTCACAAGAGCCTCGAGTGGTGAGGATGGACTTGGCTGCAACTGGCTCCAGGTCGCGACCCCTAGGGTCCCCCAGCTCACACCCACAGTAGGCAACAGGAGGATAGGGATGGTGAGGGACAAAGCCAAGGTCGGGGCCACAAGCAGACAAGAATAGTCGGGTACACGCCAAAAGGTCAGGATCACAGGCAAACAGGGATAGACAAGACACGCCAAAGTCGGTAACGGAAAACAGTAGCACACAAAGGTTGATCAGCAGGATAGGCTAGCAGTGCACAGGTTAATATAGAGTTGTCTGATAGGAGCTAGGGTGGAGCCATGCCAGAGGATGGATTATAAAAGCAGTCAGGTGAGGCTCGGCTGGTCTCTAGAAATGAACACATGCAGACAGGTAAGCAGACGAACTCTATTGCATAACCATGACACTGCAACTACCAGCTCTACCTACAGCACTCATGCCACTCCTTGCCTTACACTTTCTGTTTTCATCTTTCATCTTTTGCACTTTGGGAAGTGCAAGGGAGTCCTACTCAACATTCCAGTCTTCACCAGGTATGTAATAATTAGCTCCTCTTCCCGCTTCCCAGCCTACCCCCTCAGTGCAGACTCACACATTATTATTATATTATTATTATTATACACTATTTATATAGTGCCAATAGTTTACGCAGCCCTTTACAATGTATAAGGGGGGACAACACAATTACAGTACAATACAAAAGGTACAGGAGGGCCCTGCTCGTAGAGCTTACATTCTAAAGGGAGGGGGTGGTGGTACAAAAGGTAATAGCTTATTATATAATATATATATAATTATTATATACTCACTGATCTGTACAGTCGGAGCTCAGAGAGGAATTCTGGAGAGGGGAAGAAAAAGCAATGGATGGAGCAGGGGGAAGACATGCTCACACTCTAAGCTACTGCTATAACTGAAGCTGCAGATGTGGAGGAGCAGTTGCCGTCTAGCGCTTTTCTTTTGTATTGCACAGCACTGCAATGTAGCATGGTGCAACACAAAAAGATTAGTGTCAGGCAGCCGCAGCCCCCCCCCCCCCCCAGTAAGTCCACACCTTGTGCAGACTGCACCACCCACACCCGTTTAGTACTCCAGCAACAAAGGCAGACATATTTGAAATCCAGTATGTATGACTACAATGGCTCTTTCCATAGATATGGTGGATGGTGGAGAAGTGAGCATATTCACAAATGAACAGGAAGCGTGTTATTCGCATGATGACAGCGCGGAAATGAAGTGCAAAGACTTGGAAACTGAAAACAAATGCAGTCAACACATTTAAGGACACATGGGCATTCCAGCATTGAAAACAAGGCAGTTACAGAGTGAACAGTGCACAAATCCTGTATATGTTGTATAAGTACTAGCCAAGCTAATTTTATAAAAATACACTTAAATATTCCCCTACATACTAGATACTGTGTAGGCATAAAAAAAGACATTCATACTAATTAAAGGATAAGTTTGCTTTTTAAAAAAAAAAAATAAATGCACATTTTTTTGACAGGTAAAAATTTTTGAATTTTTTTTGTAGGAACCTAGAAAGCAATTCACTCGGGATCAGCAGATCACGGGGGCCATGCAGGACTCCAGCAGACTGTCAGTGTGTGGCAGCCCATCCATAAGGTATCCTATTTTACATGCAGGGTGCCAGACACATGGATTTCAATGTTTTTTTTGTTTTTTTTTTTAAGCACATGATTAGAGCCTGAGGACCTAATTGGCGTCAACAAATGGTGAGCTTGGGGTACAGGGCACTGCTCCCTGAGCCCACCCAGTTGTGTGACAGTAGTGAATTAATATTCGCTAATGTCTTCCTGTTTCCCCTCCTGGTCAATCAGGAAGTGGGTCCTGAGACCTGATTGGCCAGGAGTCCTAAGACCTCATTGGTCAAAAGTCTGAAGACCCTATTGGCTGGGAGGAAAAGCAGTGACCGTCAGGACACAGAGGAGACGGAGGGGGGAAGCCGCAGCTGTGACCTGGATGGGGTGAGTACCAATCAATCAGTATAAATACAGCTATTCTGTGAAGCCCTCAGAGGTTTATTAAAGAACCTGAGTGAACAAACAGCATCATGAAGGCCAAATAACACACCAGACAGGTCAGGGATAAAGTTGTGGAGCAGTTTAAAGCAGGGTTATGTTATAAAAAAAAATCCCAAGCTTTGAACATCTCACAGAGCACTGTTCAATAGACATGTGCATAGTGAAATATTTCGTTTCGGAATTTAGTTTTCGTCCGAAAAATAAATTAATTTAGTTACTCCCGAAATTCGTTTTTATTTACAGTATTTAGTTTTTTGTTCAAAAATTGCATTCGTCCGAAAATCCACATGAATTACGGTCGACTCTGTCTTTGAAGGCTTATGGTGTCTGTCGAATGTATAAAGAAGATTCGACAGAGCTGCTAAACTCTATATAGCCTGTAGGCGGAGCATTTGACTCCAGAAATGTACGATTGCAGCGTCGTACAGTTTCGATGCTCCGTCGAATATTATTATAAACGTGTGTGTTTTCGTTGTTTTGTCGAATCTCCGTCATTCATGTCGAATGAATGGTCTAAGTCTCACAGTGTCAGGTGTCAGATAGTGAGTGACTGATAATAACGAATATGGCGGCAACCCATTCTGAGAGCGACATGGAGGCATTGGAGGACGTTCCTGGGCCATCTACAAGTGTTTCTGTATATATATTATATATTCGTTCAAACAGAAACTGGTGGACTGGTGATAGCGATCACTGATAGGACAGGTAACAAGATTCTGTAATAATAAATCCCCCCCCACAAAACAGGCAGCCTCTGAGGCTATCACAACAACACTAGCAGCAACACTAGTATCACTATAAGGTTCTCACACTAACACAATAGCAGCAAATTATTAGGAAAAAGCTAAGTTGAACTGTAGCTTGCTTCACTATTGTTCTGCTGCTGTGCTTATGCTTAATAATAATTCAGGTTCTCTGACAAGTGACAATTCAAACGGACCAGCTAAGATTGACTGTCTTTGAAATGATTCAGTGTGTGTGTCTCTCTCTGCTAGCAATCGTAAGTGAAAGTAAGTTGGCTGTACGTGTGTACTTAGTTCTAGCTATTTTACTGCTCCTCCTCTTTGGTTACAATCAGCCAATAACATTCATCTCATCATTATTTTTATTTTACATCCCCCACCAAATTCCAGAATCTTTTCTCTCTGTAGAATCTTTTCTCTATATAATCTTGGACTAATAGAGGTAAGGTTAGGCACATTCGACCACAGGTTCAAAATAAAGCATTTATTTATGTCGGATCTTTCTTTTTTTCGGATTCTGCACTTTTGTTATTGTTTGTCAAAACGAAAACGAAAATACCTGAAATTCAGACGAAAATGCATTTGGATGAAAACTAATGCACATGTCTATTGTTTAATCCAGCATCTGAAAATGGAAACAGTGTGGCACAACTGCAAACCTAACAAGACATGGCCGTCCACCTAAACTGACAGGCTAGGCAAGGAGAGCATTAATCAGAGAAGCAGCCAAGAGGCCTATGGTAACTCTGGAGGAGCTGCAAAGATCCACAGCTCAAGTGGGAGATTCTGTCCACAGGACAACTATTAGTTGTGCATTCCACAAATCTGGTGTTTATGGAAGAGTGGCAAGAAGAAAGCTATTGTTGAAGCAAAGCCACAACAACTCCGTTTGCAGTTTGCGAGAAGCCATGTGGGGGACACAGCAAACATGTGGAGGAACTTGCTCTGGTCAGTTGAGACCAAAATTGAACTTTTTGGCCTAAAAGCAAAACACACTGAGGTTGATTTACTAAAGGCAAATCCACTTTGCAATACAAGTGCACTATGATATACTTGGAAGTGCAGTCACTGCAAATATGAGGGAAAGATCTGAAATGAGGGGAAGCTCTGCTGATTTTATCATCCAATCGTGTACAAACAAAAATGCTGTTTTATATTTTCCTTGCATGTCCCCCTCAGGGCTACAGCGACTGCACTTCCAAGTGCACTTGCAGTACAAAGTGGATTTGCCTTTAGTAAATAAACCCTTATGTGTGGTGGAAAACTAACAATGCACATCACCCTGAAAACAGCATCCCCACCCTTAAACATGGTGGTGGTGGCAGCATCATGTTGTGGGGATGGTTTTCTTCAGCAGCGGCAGGGAAGCTGGTCAGAGTTGATGGGAAGATGGATGGAGCCAAATACAAGGCAATCTTAGAAGAAAACCTGTTAGAGTCTGCAAAAGACTTGGACGGAGTTCCCCTTCCAGCAGGAAAATGACTCTAAACATACAGCCAGAGCTACAATGGAATGGTTTAGATCAAAGCATATTCATGTGTTAGAATGGCCCAGTCAAAGTCAAAATTGTGACAAGACTTGAAAATTGCTGTTCACAGACGTTCCCCATCCAATCTGACAGAGCGTGCGCTATTTTGCAAAGAAGAATGGGCAGGAATATCCCTCTCTAGATGTGCAAAACTGGTAGAGTCATACCTAAAAAGACTTGCAGCTGTAATTGCAGTGAAAGGTGGTTCTACAAAGTATTGACTCAGGGGGGCTGAATACAAATGCATGCCACATTTTTCATATATTTATTTGTAAAAAGAAATTGAAAACCGTTTATCATTTTCCACTTCACAATTATGTTCCGCTTTGTGTTGGTCTATCACATAACATCCCAATAAAATACATTTAGGTTTTTGGTTGTAACATGACAAAATGTGGAAAATTTCAAGGGGTATCAATACTTTTTCAAGGCACTGTATAGTTCTTACATTTCCAGTATTTATCTATCCAGAAAGGATATTATCACCTTCGAATGTTTTTAAGAAGTCCAGTATCGCATGTCAGAAATCTGCATCAGCATGGAAACATCTACTGCACTTAGAGTTTGACCATTTGCCCAACATAAAACAATCTCAGAAAATTAAGATATGTCTAGTGCATAACATGGCAGCTTTATGGTTTAATATTTATCACAGTGGGTATGGTTTAAGATTTCTGATATGTTTCAAGATTTTTCCAATGGCTGACCTTCCAGATAATAAATCTGCATTTCTAGAAGGGCCATACCAGCCTGTTCTTTAGGTCTTTTTAGCATGGATAAAGGTAGTTTTTGCCTGAAGACAACCCATAAATAAAATCTCCATTGCCGCCTGGGCTAAGACATATAGACATGGGACAGTACAGAGTAGCTAATAATAAATAAATGAAACTGACACACAGTATATTTGGTCATAAATGGCCACGGTGTTTATTCAAGGGGTAACCCAAATTAGCTACATTCACATTAACTAAAAAATCAGCTTTCAGCATAGAATTAAATTTCAAAATTAACAAAATGATCCAATACCAGATCTCAATCACCATGTCCTTCCAGACTTATACTGGAAGACGAACCCCACCGGCCGAAGCCAATTGTGAAACAAAACGCTGAGGCCCCCCAGCACCGTGGCTTTCTCTATCATATTCTGCAAACCTACATTGAAAATGTCCAGACCTATGTCCGACAAATGTACCAAGTCTGATCTATACAGACCTGAGATAAAACCTTCCAACTCAACGTGGCGATAGGATAAGTCATTGGAAGAAACCAAAAAATTATGAATGGTCCTATTTAAGCGTCTACGAATCTTGTCTAGATAAAACAAATTGCTAGAGGGGGACCAAAGTAACCTAGGAATCATCTCAGAAAAAGCGATAATTGCGGATGGAAAAAGGACCTTAAACGAAAAGAGATCCTGTTTCATCTCACATAAAAGATTCCAAGTTTTAACTTTACCAATATCATTTGCCCCAGCGTGGATTATTAATAGATCCGGGCTGGGCCAAACATTATTTAAATAAATTAATTCATTTCTTACATCTTTCCAACGTAACCCCCTAACACCATGCCAAAAGATTTGCAAAGCATGAACCTTAAAACCCAAAGTCTTTTCGAAATTCCGTGCTTCGGCTCTTTTGTAGGCCCAATGAATAAATGAATGGCCTATAATCCAGACTTTGAACCTAGGAAAATCTGAAGAGAAACTTAATTAGTAACTAACTCAGGTCGAATGTAAGACTTATATCTAACACTGTCCCAAGGACCCAACCTCTGAACCTCCTCAGAAGAAAAACCCATAGAGTTAGCAGCAGTGGCAGCCCCTATTCTGAAGGAGTGAGATGAAAAATAAAAGCCTGACAAACCAAGGGTTTTTAGACAAGAAGAAAGGACAGAAGAAAATTGATAACGAGTAAGAGGAGACAGGTCATTGTGAATAAAGAATGACCCGTGAAAGAAAGGTCTAAAGGCGATAAAATTTAAATAATTTTGGACCGGGCAGATAGGAATATACCCTGCCCGACCCAACTTAATCATGCGTCCCTTCCCAACCTGATCGGTTTTTGATCTTCTGATGCATATAGTGATAGAATCTGAAGAAACAAACACATCACTATCTAACAGGATAGCGCATGAAGACTTATTTGAGGCGGAAAACTCACCCAGCCGTAAAGCGCCAAAAAATGCCAAAGAAAAAGCTGCGTTAAATAATAAAATTTCATAAGGGGAATAGCATACTGAAGGCAAAGTCTGAATTAATTTAACCAAAAGATCAATAGAAATGGGTCTCCTACCATCTCTAACCAAATGGGAACGCCTAAAACCTTTCAATACCTGACGTACTGTATAGAAAGAAGACAAAGCCGGAAGGTCAAAAAATTTTAGAAAGAAGGAAACACCGGCCAAAATTTTATGTATAGAAGCTGCACTAAGGTTAGAATGGATTAAAAAAGTAACAAAAGACAGAGCTGTGTAAGCATTACAACTGGCAATACTTAAATTGTATGTAGAGCAGAAACTATCCCATCTCGACCATGCTCGCAGATAGTCCTCCCATGTTCTTAGTGAAACAGAGTTCTTTAAATTGGCGGAGATTAATCCCAAATCAAGCCCCAGAGGAATTCCGGGCATTGGGAGCCAATTGGGTCTGCCTCCGGAGCCAATTCGCGGAACCTGGAAAACTGAAGACGAGATAACGAGTCTGCAATGCTATTGCTTACACCTGGTAAATGTTTAGCCTTAAGCCAAATATTATATTTCATACAATGGAGAACTAAGAAACGAAGCAATTTGATTACAAAATCAGACTTAGAAGATAAACAATTAATCGCGAATAGGACACCTTTATTATCCGTGTGAATTAAAACTCTCCGATTTTTAAACAAATCACACCAAATAACTACCGCCACCACTACTGGGAATAATTCTAACAAGACTAGGTTACGCGCAATGTCAGGAATCCTCCAAGATGTGTGCCACTTTGAAGCACACCAATGACCTGCCAGGAAGGCACCAAAGCCTATAGAACCTGAAGCGTCGGTAAAAAGGCCTAGTTCAAAATCGTCTATAAATTCTTTCTGCCATACCGTTGATCCATTAAAACCTAACAAGAACTCATCCCATACCTTTAAATCATCTTTAATGGCTTTTGACATGGTAACATGAGAAAAAGGATTTTTTAAATCCTTTGTAGCCCTAGCAAAACGGCGAGAAAAAATCCTAGCTACCGGAATTACTCTTGCAGCGAAAGCAAACAAGCCTAATAGAGATTGGACATCTTTAAGCAGAACTCTCCGTCTAGATAGAAAAGAGGATATTAGCGACCTAATCTTGAAAAGCTTTGATGGAGGCAATCTGAATTCCATGGCATTTGAATCTATGACAATGCCCAAAAATTCCAGACTAGTAGATGGAAACACTGTCTTCTCCTGGGCAAGGGGAATGCCAAAATTTTCACAAATATCAAAGAAGGCTGACAAAGAATCAGAGCAAACAGAACATTCAGGTGGACCTATGAAAAGAAAATCATCTAGATAATGAATATAACCAGCACCGGGATGCACCACAGACACTACCCATTGAAGAAAAGAAGAAAAAGCCTCAAAATAAAAACAAGATAAGGAGAAGCCCATTGGCATACATTTATCAAAATAAAAATATCCGTTAAAATGAAAACCTAGAGAACTAAAGCCTTGCGGGTGTACTGGGAGTAAACGAAATGCAGACTTAATATCCGCCTTGGCCATTAATGAATTCCTTCCAAAATGCTCAAGGAGAACCAAGGCCTCATCGAAAGAAGCATACGTAACTGAAGCATCGAAATCAGCAACCTCATCATTAAGAGACTCGCCAGCAGGGTATGACAAATGATGTATTAGGCGAAAAGAGCCTGGCTCTTTTTTGGGAACTACGCCCAATGGAGAAATTCTGAAGTTGGAGAAAGGGGGTGAGAAGAACGGACCCGCAATCCTGCCCTCTGTTAGTTCTTTCTCAATTTTAACCCTAACAACCTCTGGGTGTGAAAAGACCGAACGCAAATTGTCCACTAACTTACAACCAGACCCAGAAAAACCAGGGACTAAAAAACCATGCTTGAAGCCGCTATAAAGCAGCTCCGCCATCCTGGTGTTTGGATACATTTCTAGCCAAGGAAGCATGTTTGACAATGTCACCGTTGTCTGTGCCTTTTGAAAACCCATCCCTGGATTGAGGCTGACCTGACATGGCAGAGGCCTTTCGATAACATCTACAAGCCGGGTGTGACCCTGTACAATATGAGCACTCGTGTTTGTATCTACATTTGGCCAGAAATCTGCATTGTCCTTCATTGAATGCAAAGCAGAAACCTTTGCGAAATGAATTATTAGTAGAGTTGGGTGCTTTGAATTGCACCTGCGGTTTTGGAGGCAACATCAGATTTAACCAAAGGCCAACGTCTTTCACACCCCAACGCAGAGAAGGGTGTACCGCCAGCTTCTGCCTGAAATTCTCATCATAATGAAACCATAAAATACCCCCGAAATGCCTAAAGGCCTCAGCAACAATGTCTAGATGTTGAAATAGCCCAGAACATTTTTCTGAAAATTTTTCACCCATAACTGAAGCGAAAATACAGAATGCTTGAAGCCAATTCTGGAATGTTCTAGGTACTGCTCTCCTTCTATCTTCTTCTGAACGCTCCTCTGATTTCTTATCTAATTTAGAAAGTAATTCTTTAGAAGAAGGCAGGAGGGATAATAAATCAACAAATTCTCCTCTCCAAATTCTCTCCTTAACTGAGGAAGACAAGTGGAAACCTAACGGGGAGATTTCGCACGGAAGCGCCTCTTTCATACAAGCTTCTGCTACTTGACAAGGTGTATTATTACAAGAACTAGGCTGTAAAAGACCACCAGTATTCACTAAAATGCTCTGAGTTCTTAAAGGGTTAAACTGTTTCTCCATAGGAATAGTAACATTACCCTGCGAACGCATAGCGTTCCAGACAGGGCCAACCTTTAAAGCATCCGCAGTGACTGACTGCTGCAACCCAGTACCATCTTGATAAGCACCAATATTTTGTGCACCTGAAGCAAGCAAAGGCTGCACATCTTCCCTTACACCAATAGGGGGAGCAGTACTAATATTCAAATGATTAACAGGATTTTGTAATATCGCTCCAGAATACTGAGCACCTGACACTGCACCAGAATACTGTGCACCTGGCTGCAAATTATAGGAAAAAGTACCAGAAGACTGTACACCTGACATAGTATTAATAGGAGCACCAGCAGGCTGTGTCTCCTGAGCTGCACCAAATAAATGTGCCCCTTGTAAGGTACCAGAAGGCAGTGCCTCCTGTACAGGGATAGTTGTTTGAACTGAAACATTGTTTAATTGCTGTCTATTCTGAAAAGAACTGCCAGCGCTTGCAAACAGAGCCCTGGCAATGAGAGAGGGAGAGGGAGATCCTTGTTCCCCTTCTGACAGGCTAGTAAAAGCATTTGCTAATGAATTAAGGATAACAATTAAGTCAGGTAAAGAAGAAACAGGATTCTCACCAGGCGGAATATCTGATACAGCATTCTGTCCCAAAGGAGCTGCAGCGCTGGTTTCTGGAATGGAGGATGAGGAGGATAAAGTTGCAGCATCTTTAAGATACCTGGAACGAGAAGTAGAAGTGAAAGAATCTTCCTTAGAATAAGGAACAGCAGGGGCTGCCGACTTTTTCTGCTTCTTTCCTTTTCCTACAGGTGTGCGGGAGTTGCCAGCTGAAGGAGAATTCCTGTGTTCCTCCATAATGTTCGGCATGGGCGTCAGACAGGCAGGGAGAGAAGAAAAAGCAGGAGGGTCTTCAGCTAAGCAGTGCCTCAGCCACTCCTCACCGCCGGAGATTTCTGCTTTTTCCAAAAGCTGACGAAGGAGAGACTCCATTCTAAATGTACACCTGAGCGCACACTGGTCCTCTTCAGGTGGCTGTGAAGCTGAGGTAGCGTCCGGCTTATATAAGCAGTCATAGGCGCGAAGAAACAGCCCGCCAAATTCCTCCAATGACGGCTTGTTGCTAAGGGATATTGCACCAATAGCCCTGCTGAGAGAAAGGAGAGAAAATGCACAGGCAAAGAGCCCTCTGCCCTGTCCCATGCGGGCCCCCGGTTAATGCCGGGGACCGAACATTCTGATTCAATCACTGGTTTAAAAAGTTTGATTGAACCACGAACCAAGATTGGATGTCTGGACCAACCATCAGTTTTGTTTTTATAGATGTTATTAGTAACCAAACATTTTTATGCAGTGTTTGATCTATTTGGTGTGGTAGGATCAGTACCAGATACAGTATTTACAATGCCCATCCACAGAGCCCAAGAGCATTTGCAACTTTAGGGGAAAGTTGTCCACATTTTTTATTAAGTGATACATCTGTACAATAGAAATTATTCTGTGTATGCATGTATGTGCTATTACATTTACATTGATGGTGACTTTGCAAATTTACAAAAGAATTTACCAATGTTTTGCTCCTTTTTTTATAAATTTGGAAAAGTTTACATGGTTCTAATAATCTCCCGATATTTTTAAACACTTTTGCACACTACTAGGTCGCGATTATCAAATGATGTTATGAAAAAAGCATATACAGTACACCTGTAATATCTTTTCTTGGCCTATATTAGTACAATTCTGAACACTCAATTGAGCCTCTACTCAATCTACTCACATCTCTGTTTGTCATAACCCTTGGCTACAAAATTGTCCATGAAAATATTGACCTGGTTATGACATATGTTGTCACTTGAAGTAATCCTTTTTGCTCACGTGATTGAATTGGTTTTCCATTCATCACAGTTCCATCCAGACAATCTATTAATATCAGATTTCAACTTATGGGCAATAAAAAAAAAAAGAAGTGTTACAATCTGTATCTTTCCTAAATAGAGCAGTGATAAAGGGCTGTCAAAGCCTCCTACAAACTGGACATATATGGGTTGGTTAAACCAGGAGCATAAGCTGATCGTAAAGAAAATGTATTTGACCTGGAGGAAGATTGAATTGCCTAACTGGAAATCACGTTTTGGATAAATTTCTCATAATTGCATGGAAAACTATACACTAGAGTTGATTTACTAAAACTGGAGAGTGATAAATCTGGTGCAGCTGTGCATGGTAGCCTCAGCTTCTAACTTCAGCTTGTTCAATTAAGCTTTGACAAAAAAGGATGCTGGTTTGTATGCAGAGCTGCACCAGATTTTGCACTATCCAGTTTTAGTCAATCAACCCCAATGTATTTTTACTAATTGGTCTGACAACGCAGCAGTACAAAATATAGACGTTTTCCCATAGACATTTTCTATTGGATTATACAAGACACTTGAGTTTATTTAACTAAAATAGTAGAGTCTGTTCTCTTAGCAAAGTAAATGCTAACTTTGCATTCACTCTGAATGCTCAATCATGTGCTAGAAAAATAAATCTTTTTTTTTTTATTCCCTTGCACATGATTAGGTATGCTGGGTGAACACAGCCTTGCCCTATTTACTAGCATTAAAGTGGAAGTAAACCCTCCTATCGTTTTCAGTCAAGGAAGCTGCCATCTTGGCCTCTAATAATTCTTCAACTGCCATAATGCTGCACATGTGATCAGTTATGACACCAGCCATTGGATGGTTTGAAAGTTTGGTTGAGAGCACAACCAATGTGAAAGTTAGCATTTCCGGCATGCTGGGAATGTAAGTGTTTTTTGAAACTGGGTTTACTACCGCTTTAACTTTGCAAGTGAATATTAAAGGACACGTTCACCTTTTGGAGCATGTTACACGTTACCAGCATAGGCTCCACTGACCCCCTTATGCCACCTTGATTACCCACACAGCCGAATAATTTATTCACAGTAATCTGTGAATGAATGAGCTATAAGTCCCATCTGCCACTATGGCAGACTGCTTGTAGTACTCAATGAACTGTGAGGAGCGCTGGTGAGTGTTCTTGAAGTTCATTGACACTTCCTCCAACCTTATAACTGTCTGCCAGTATGAAGGTAGACAAGCTGGAGTCAGTGTTTGCATGAACCTTACACTGCACCCACGATTTCTTGATCACGGGTGCAATGCTCTGCAGGGTAATCAGAAAGAAAATAATAAATGCAGTTTTTTTTTCCTGCAAAAATATTAGAATTTATTATTTTTCTTCTTGAAGTTGAACTTAGCCTTTATGTTTTCTGAGTGAACAGCCTCCTTTAAGTCAAACTCATATCGTAAACTCTAAAGGAGCAAATTGCCCATAAGGAACACAGACATAAGGAACACAGACAGTCATTAAAACCTGACATGGGTTCTAACTCTTCCCCACTCTATCTAAAACAAAAAAAAGTTTTGGCTTTAGCAACACTTAATGAATAACTCTTTTGTTGAGAAAAACAATTCCCTTCTGGGTAATCTATGTACATTACAAGAATTTTAACAAACTTTGTTACAGATTCCTACCTTTTGTTATTCTGAACAAATCCATGTGTGTTTGTCTGTGTCCCTGTGAATCTGTGTGGGAGTGGTTTTATAATTATCAACCAGCTGCTTCACCTGCAGGGCTCTAATGAGGAAAATTGCAGGGTCTGTATCTCTTTAGACGTGATTTCCTATAGGGAGTATTTCACCATGTTTTTGTTGCAGGAGATGCCTGAAATCTGATTTGTATCTTAGTCAGAAGAAAATCTGGGAAAATCAGTGTGCCAATCACGCAAGCAGGAAATTATGTTTCTGGGGGGGCATTCTGTACACATTCTGTTCAACCATTTTGCGTTGCATTTTACAGAAAATTACAGAGCTGCAGATTGAAAAGAAAAGGTCATTTTTAATAACATTCAATTGCAATATGACTTGAGTCGCAATTGTATATGCTATATTATTATTATTTTTTATTTGCTATTTTTTCCCCCATGAAAGTGGAGTTACCCTAATTTTAGACACTAAATATCCCTGTGTTACTGAATGTAAAAATCTCTGTAAATAAGATTTTTATACCCGAAGGAAATATACATGGTGTTAATCTGGCCTAAAACTTTTAACTCTTCTATAAATTAGGCAAGCTTTTATTTTTTATAATATAAAGCAATGCTTTAACATAGTGGGGCTGATTTACGAAAAGAGATAAAAATCACCGCTTCAAATTGTAAGAATATTTACTTCAATTATCCAATCAAGTGACAAGCACCTGCACATAACTGGGTATTCAAAGTAAACAGAAATTTGCATTTGGCAAGATTGGATAATTGATGTGAATATTCACAATGGAAATCAGTCCATGCACTTGGAATGAGGTCCAGTGTTTCCTGGAAACCTATGAAGTGGCCTGGCTTACTAGTTTCTCGGAGCTGCTCTGTAAACCTCTAACATTTCTGGCACTGTGGTATACTATTATTGTTAACTGCACCATACTATTAAACATTGACCATAGTGGGGCTAATGATGACTTTTGAAGGGATTACTTAACCAATTTAATTCCCGGCTTGTTGTAATTCTTTAATTGTCCCCAACTGTCAGTTAGCAGGGGTACAAATGAGCATTTGAAAAATTTGAAAGCCAGAGAGCGCATATTTAATCACGACACATAATGATACACCAACAATGCTCATTGCAAATAGTAGCCTGGATTAAATGTGAAGTTTTCTAAATCAACAAACTTGGATTAGGTATTTCCTTAAGAACTTCAGGGATATACTTGTCAACCTTTGATTTAATCTAATATTGTCTGTATCCTTAGACTGGCATCAAGCAGAGTCATGGAAAGGAGGGATCGTTTCATTTACCAGTCAAGTGTCGACATCTAGTGGTGTGTTATGAGCAGTGCAGGAAACACTAGGCTTTCGTTTCTAAGACTCCTATAGATAGATAATTGATAACAACAAAATCATTATTTCTATGAAATTCTTATTTATTAGTGGCGGTAACATTTCTTATGAATTCCACTGCACATTATAAGTCGCAGCACCTCCCCATATTTTGTAAACATCTGCATCTCTCTAGACAATAAAGCCACATCTGTCGTCTTTGTTCTTACAAGCGCCGTGTCTTCTGTTTATGTATCTTTGAAGCGGTTTACTAAAACTACATTGGCAAATGTCTACATCCTCGGGTGAAACAATTTAAGTTGTTTTTTTTTTTTTTTCAGATGTCTGCATTCTGGAAAGTTTCCCATTCTCCGGATTACAGCAAGCAGATTTAATTTGCACTACAAAACATTTGCCTATTGTAACAATTAGTAGAAATGTCCTACTCTGTAATTCATAAATTGAGCTCAGTTGGAAAGTATACTTTTGTGGTAGGTGTCAAGTTCAGTATTGAAACCCAATGTACACCATCATTAGGTCATTGCTATATATTACCATGAATTACACCGCTAGCTCTAAGCCCAAAGTGCTATTTATACCCTTTAATATTTATTGCACTAATACATAAATACTTTCATTACAAAAAAAGGGCTAAATACAAAATGTACTACTTTGTGGGACACTCACCTGGGATAAGCATGTAGCCACTGAAAGCTGAAACTTACATCTTGAATACTTGCTGCAGGTTAATGACTCATTAGCCATTAGCTCATTATAGAACCCAGGATTGGGTACTCTGGAACCTACAGCTTAAACGAGTCAACAACAGCAGACCCTTTATTTTTGTTTTCACAGGTCAGGTTCAGCAAAATATTCACAGCACTACAACTTCTTGTTACATTGTTCACTGGTGTGCAACCTACTACTCATGCTTAGGTGTGCAACAGTAAAGCTGCAGTGGACTCAGGGAGGATTAATCCAAGAGGAAAAGAGCACATCCCCTTTTCCCTGGCTCAAATTCTGATGACAAGAAAACTGGCAATTATTAGGATCTAGATAGCAGGGAAGACAGCTGAACTAATAAACGCTTGGATGGAAATAAGAGCCATTCATTTGGAAGTCTGTATTTTTTTAATCAGTTTTAAGGAAAACATGTTTGACTGGAATGTGCCTTTATAACAATTTTAGATTTTTTAATAAATAAATACATTTATTTAAGTAACTCATATTAATTTCACATTTTATTTGTTAAGCACTAGACACTGTCTAAACACTTAGAAAAATCCTAATAAAACATTTGTATATCTTCCTATGACTTCCTAGTGTGATGTTGAAATAATCATTGCAATATCCTAAATGTGCAAACATATATATTAGCCATTTTAAGAAATGTCTGTAAAATCAGTTTTAAAGTGTTCTAATTGGTTACACAATATAATACCTTTATGTAGAGGATAAGGGGATTTGATCTACTAAAACTGGAGCACCCAGAATCTGGTGCAGCTGTGCATGGTAGTCAATCAGCTTCTAACTTCAGATTGTTCAATTAAGCTTTCGCAAAAAAACACCTGGATGCTGATTGGTTTCTATGCAGAGCTGCACCACATTTTGCTTTCTCCAGTTTAAGAAAATTAACCCCAATGTATATAGCTTTGTTATACTGTAGGAACAGGTTGATAAATTTGGTAAAATAGCACAAAGCCTGTGGGAAAAAGATGTATTTCTCTGATATTTATGTCTATTTTGATAGAGAATTTTAAACAGCAAAGAGCAAATTCAATATGATACCTCTGGGGGATTCAGTAACTCATACAGTCAATACAGTATCCTAATATCCACAAATCCAAGGCTTTAATATTTACTAAGGGATTATTTACACATTTTTCTGTTGCCTTTTATTGCATTTACATGCATTTCAAGTAAAACGCAAGTTAATTTTTATGTGGTTAGCTCATATCTATGCACTGCAGCTTGGCGACTTTTTAAACAATAAGACACGTAGCATCTTTGGTTAATAATGTGCAATAGGAAATCCCATTGAATGAATGAGTAACTCACAAAAATACATGTATTAAATGTTTTTGTGCAATTATAGCAACACAGACAATTAATACGTTTAAACGTTCCTCTTCCACTGAAAAACATGAACAAAAAAAACAAAACATGAACAAAAACAAAAGCAAATACATGCATTACTATGCATTTAAAATACCAAATAATAATAAAAGCTCCATACACCAAAGACGCAATTTACAGACCAAAAAGAGCAAAAATGTCTGTGCTTTATAGACCCAAATAACAGAAATAGAAAATAATTTCTAATCTCTAATTGATTGCTTGCATTATACAGCAATATAACCACATCATTATAATAAAAAATACAATCTGAATGCTGCAATGAGGCTTAGCCTTAATTACTTTACTATTTAGAAATTGTATTCAAGAATCATATCATGGAGTTCCAACAATATATCTATATATATATATATATATATATATATATATAGAGAGAGAGAGAGAGAGAGAGAGAGAGAGAGAGAGAGAGAGAGATTTATCTACATATATATATATATATATATATATATATATATATATATATATATATTTTTTTTTTTTTTTTTTTTTTTTTTTTAATATATATATAATATATATAAATGCCATGTGGACTCAATGATTATAGCTAAAGAAATATATATATATATATATATTTTTTTTTTTTTTAAAGTGAAATAATAGGCACCCAGTTTGTGTTTCCAGCAGTTCGCTTTGTTTCATCCTTCTTGCTTGCACAGTAGAGTAGTGATGACATCTAGTGGTAAATAGGCATATGTATGAAGGAACCTGACTAACATTCAGAGTTTTTAGCAATGAGGATGTTCTATTGTGAAGCCCTGGAAGGCACTTCTTCACAGCATGAGCCTAATAAAGAGCAAAATCCAGACCAAGTCTGTCTGTCTATAAATCTCTTATTACTAGTTAGGCACTGCTGGCTCTCATCCACCTGATTTGCTTGTGATTTATTAAGTGTTATGCCATGTATATGAGAATCAGCTTTACTGTGGAGTTACATTTACAGTAAGGTCTGCCTACAGAGAGCTACTGCTAAGATGGTACATTGTATCCTTTCAGCCTTTCATCTTGACAGGGCTCTTGCACTGGAGTGTCGTAAGATCTTTAAAGACTGGGATGATTTAGTTAGCCCTATTTCTGGCTGGTAAAGCCACTATGCATTCCTCGGCCAACGAGCTGAATAAAGCTTTTTTGCTACATTACGTACCAAACATGACACAGGCCCATCACTAACACGTTAGACGCAATGCTACGTGCAAATAGCGAAAACATGTCGATTTAAAAGGGACACATGACGTAGTTTTGTGTGTCACAAAGGCCCACATTCATGTAATTGGGCACGTAATCTGTAAAATCAAGGACTACAGAAATTGTATCTTTATCATTTTTATTTAACTGAAAATGACCATTGAGTATACAGTAATATTTTTTTTTTTAAAGTATAAAAATGCTACATATCAGTTGCCATTATAGACTAAACAAAGCTTACAAGTTACTACTGGCAGTATTTGAGATCACCTACCAATACACAAATGTATATAGCAAATGTATATAGCACGATAACATATTATAATTTAATATGATTGCATAAGAATATTATGCGTATTATTATATAACCATGCACTGCCAAGAATTATCAGTTCAAGTTTTGCTGTGCAAAAATATAAAGTATGTACGTGTTTATGGCATATTTTATTTCTAAGTCACTGATAGTAATATGTTACATATCCTATATTCATTTTTTATCTATAACAATGTATGTGTCTTTTGTATATATTCTGCATACTACTAAATATATTACGAGCATTTCTGGATTCTCTCATACAATGGAAAAATGTAATGTAGCTGACTGATATGATGGCTAAAATATATGATGCTTTTTCCCAAGCACTTGAACTGTCTCAACAAACCTGTTTAATAGTGCTAAAATGCTAAGACATTACAGTTACTGTAAAATGAAATATGATAACAAGCAGAATACCATAGGCCTCTGTGCAGGTCCAATCCCTGCTTATTTCGTTCTATACCACCTATATATGCAAAGGAGAATAAAACAGGGTCAGGCCATGTTCAACATAACTTGAAGAACTAAATCTATCTATCTATCTATCTATCTATCTATCTATCTATCTATCTATCTATCTATCTATCTATCTATCTATCTATCTATCTGTCAGAATTTTCAGGATGCTGCAAGAGGTTTTTGGACAACACACTACATGTATTGGAAAATAATAAACATGGTATACTTATCTGAGCAGCCCAGCACCTCTGTTCCTGGGGTCCCCCGCTGGCACTTTTGGCTCCTCCTCTGCTCAGTGTGCCACTTCCTCTGGTGGCACATCTGCAGGCTCACTCCAGAGCTGAGCTGTGCGTAGCCATTGAAACAAACAACACAGCTTAACCCCGCCCCTGCTCTCTGCTCACAGGATTTGATTGACAGCAACAGGAACTAATGGCTCTTGCTGCTGTCTCTGAGCTTGTGAGGAAAGAGAGAGAGACCGGTGCCACTGCAGATGGGCACAGTACTGGATCAAGATAGAACCCATTAGGTATATAGGGAAATGGGGGGGCAATACAACTAGTGGGACATTTGTTACCATAATGGATTAAATTCATTAAGGTAAAAAAAAAATTCTGCCTATAGAACCACTTTAAAGACTACTTCACATATTAAATAAAACCACCTACACAGACAAGAGCCCCCTGGTATGTTAAAATGCACTGTGTTTTTTTGTACAATATAGTTTAATATTTTTGGCATACCAGTAGGCCTATGCTGTCACCCCCTACTATACTCCTTTATTTTTTACATTATCTTGCCCTATAACTTTTGGGGACACCGAGGACCTTAGGTGTTTGTTCCAAGGGTCACAGCAGCAATTTTTTTCAAAGAAAATTTAAACAATATGGAAGTATTTCAGGTACACGTCAGAGGTGACAGCACATGCCTACAGGTGTGCCAAGTACATTTTGCAAAATGGCACAGTGTATGTTAACATACTGGGGCCCCTTGATCCCATGGGCCATTTTAATCAACAGGTAAACGTAGCCTTTAATTTATACAGGCACATGTATTTTTATAAATGTCATAGGTAAGATGACATTGTCTCTCCGAGTTTCAAACTTTTTCATTGAAATTACAAATTTTAGTTAAGCATTTAATTACCATAGATGAAAGGTAGAGTACACTTGAGTTGTTTTTTAATAATATAATAATAGAGCTTGCATACAACTCCAAGCAGAACAAATACTATAACGGGGATCATAGGTGGCAGTGACAATCCTTGCGGCTAAATCTTTTTTCTTGGGACCTGTAAAGGTTAGTAAATGGCCATAGGTATGCATAAACTACCCCTCATTGCTTGAAGTTATGCTTGGTATTTACTTAAAGTGGTTTTAAACCCAAAACCAAAAACATAATATATATCAGCTTACCAATCATTAGATGTGGTGGCTGCATTAGTTTTATTTTCCAAGGCTTTTTTCCCTCTGTTTTCACCTGCTGATCTGACCAACAACACACCTCCTATTTTAGAGTGCCTAAACTTTGGATGAGGGAGTACAGGGGCATCTTACCTTTGGACAGCAGCATTGTCAGTCTGGACAAGGGTAGTGTTAGATGCACTAGCACATTTGGATACACTAAAGAAACCGAAGGCAAACAACAGCTAACATTTTTTTAAGCAGTTACAGTTCTTTTTAGAAAAAATGCTTTTGTTTGTGTGTGGGATGGAAAATATCATTCAGTGACAATACTATAATATTAAAAATAATAGTATAATAATAACAATAAGTATTATTATTATTATTATTATTATTAATACTAATAATAATAATAATAATAATAAAAAATACTATTGAATAGGATTAATTTAGTGACTACAATTTGTGCAGTGCTTTACAATGTAAAGGGAGACAGTATAGTTGCAATACAATATCAGACAAGAGGGCCAGGGGGGCCTTGCTCGTGAAAGCTTACAATCTAAACCAATCAGCCATTATTAAAAACAAAAATTTGTTTTCTCAACTATTTAAGGCGTACATCAGACTACCCAACAGAAACTATTAGCCTGCAAATAAAATCTGCTAACAGCAAATGGAGATCCAATTCACTCATCTATCCATTCAATTACCCCCAGATGTTCCTAAACTCAAATAAAATAAATGTATAGCTGCATGATCCATGACACTTATGGGTAATGTGATTCATTTGATATTTGCAGGAAAGTTCTCATTTTCATGTTCAAAGCTAAGGCCTTATGTGGATACTCAAATCACTGGGTGCAAATGTTTTACGAAGGACAGCTAGGTGGCAGCACAAGTTTGGCTATGGGCTGACTGTTCCATATAGTCAAAGTAAACATTTTAAGTGCCAGAAGCCTTCCATTAAAGGTCAGGATATATATATATATATATATATATATATATATATATATATATATATATATATGTATATGTGTGTGTGTATTTTATATATTTTTTTATATTCATAAGATTAGTAGAAATGAAGATGGTCTATTTTCTTCTTTTTTTTACATTTTATAGAGTTTGTGCTCACAGGGCTCTTGCATGCCCTGCATGTTCTTATCTGAATAAGCAGATCAGATTGCAGTGGCATGGATAAAGTAGAACGTTTTATATGTTAAAGCGAACCTCCAGCCATGTTTTAATCTTTCCATCTTTTAAATCTTCTGCCCTTGTTGTTTTAACTTTGGATAGTAAAACATTTTTTTTCAGCCAGTAAATACCTTATACAGCCCACTTCCTGCTTCTTGTCTGGTAAAAAGCCTACGCTTATGACATCATGCACAGCTCTCTCTCTCTCGTGAGAGTTTGCCAGGATGGGAGGGGGGATGAGTCATACGAGGGCCAATGAAAGCTATAGAGTTGGAGGTGTGTGTCTGTGTAAATCCAGGGAATGAACAGGCAGCAGCTTCAGCTGCCCACGGGTAAAATGGATGCAGCCAGACTTAGTGGAGGAAGATTTCTGCAGCATACTTGGCAAGTACAGAATCACAGTATATATATAAAATAATATGCAAAGTGGTTGGAGGAAAGCCTCAGAACGACAAAGATGTTTTTATTACACATTATGTGAGCAGACTGGAGTTCCTCTTTAAGCACACTTTCTATACACATGAGATTAATCTGACAGTCACAGAAGAAAGCATAACTTTTGCAACTTTTGCTCTTATTTGCTCTCCACATTTTTTTTTATATTTATGTACATGCGAGTTAACATGTAAAAAAGCAGCAGTGAAACACTTTATTATTGGGGTTGTTTTAGACAATACATTTTCACAGCGTGGAAATGGGATATAAAAATATTACTTTCACTTTAATTATGCTGCTGCATAACTTAATGTTTATCAAGATATTTACAAAGACAATATACAATCAATCCAACCATTTACAATTATATTTGGGAATGTTTGTGAGTCTGCAGAAGTCCCCTGATGCCACAAAAAAGACCAGCATTCTTTAATCACACATGGTCACTTTATCAGGATCTTTCAGTAGGGTCATAGTTGTATGAAGCATGGTCTCTGGACCAGGAACTTACCATAGTAGGGTTTGGTAGGATATTGCAGGATCACTGGATCAGAAGCTGGCCATAGTAGAGGCTTGGTTGGATCATGCAGGATTGCTGGATCAGAAGCTGGCCATAGTAGAGGCTTGGTTGGATCATGCAGGATCACTGGATCAGAAGCTGACCATAGTAGATGCTTGGTTGGATCATGCAGGATCACTGGACCGGAAGCTGACCAAAGTAGAGGCTTGGTTAGATCATTCAGGGTCACTGGACCAGAAGCTGACCATATTAGGGTCTTGGTTGAATCATGTAGGATCACTGGACTAACAGTTGACCATAGCAGGGCCATGGTTTAAAGACGCAGGATCACTGGACAGGAAGCTGACCATAGAAGAGTTTTTGATGGATTATGAAGGGTCACTAGATTAGAAACTGACCATAGCAGGCCTTGGCTGATCATACAGGGTCACTGGACCAGAAGCTTATCATAGAGGGAGCTTGGTAGGATCATGCAAGATCACTGAACCAGAAGTCATGATAAGAATACTTCTGGTTGGCTGATACAATTCACTCATGCAAGTTACAGCATCTTGCAAATCATTGCTCCTTTCTCTGTCAAACAGAATACATTTAAGTAAGCTTTGTTAATGCATTGAAATGTTAAAATATTGCTATAAAGTATGCATTCAGTGTGCCTAATAATTACATGTACAGCTTCAGTACAAGACTAATTATGACATGCACTTTAGAAAGGATACAAGAACATTTTTGTTTAGATCTTGAACAAAATACTATGTAAAGTTAAAAGCATTCTATATATTCAACATTTCAACATGCCTTCATAAGGAAGGCACCTAATTGTGTATATTGT
Organism: Lithobates pipiens; assembly: GCF_037356315.1. NCBI lineage: Eukaryota > Metazoa > Chordata > Amphibia > Anura > Ranidae > Lithobates > Lithobates pipiens. The sequence continues at coordinate 285,502,361 of NW_027507718.1, read as the reverse complement.
AGAAAATATGTCATAGATGAATCTTATGAAAATATTTGCCTCATGCAAATAGAAAATATGTTAACTTTGACATCAAGATTGCAAAATCCCTGTACTTTAGCGTACACAGCATGCCATAATTTATGCTATATAATGGCAGAACACAAGGTGTTTTAATAAAAGCACCAAAAGAGCTGTAGTCAGGCTATATGGCAACAATTGGTCGGTATTGACACAAGCTAGTATGCTGCTGTGTAACAGTTCAATATCATCCTTTGGACTTCAGCGATAGCCCACTTAACTATCTCAGCTTTTCTAGTGATCATCTCATTTATCTAGGATTATTGCACTAAATTTACTGTTTGGTTTTCTTCCAGCACTAAAATGTCAAGTCCACTGTCATGTGTGCAATAGATTTGTGCTGTTAGAGCTGAACAGATCCTCTGAAAGCTGCTCTCAGTTGATCTTTGGATAGCGCTAGAAATAAATAAATCCTCTTTAGAAGATCAATATTCATCCCATTTAATGCCTGATGTGAAACGCGAGGCTTTAGCCCGGTAATGCTGATGTACAGTCAATCGTTGCAAATGGGTATGGCGGCTTTTTTCAGCCTGGTAACCTATTGTCATGCTGGAGAGGAAAGCAATTGAGTACATGCTTGAAAAAAAAAAGGAAAAAAAAATATGAGTGAGTGTGATTTACATGTTTAATCCATAGCCTGTGTTTTACATTACACTGCATCTGCAGCTTGCAAATCAATGAACACATAAGGAAGCCAGGTGGCTTCATTTCCAGAGGAAAGATGTATTTGTTAAAGGTCTTTAAAAGCAATCAAAATCAAATTGAATTCTTTCATGTTATCTATCAGATTTGAAATGTCATTTAACTCTGTCTAAACAAGAGGCTTTTTGGCCTCCTGCAGTTACTGCAAGTGGGAAAGGGTTAATGAGCGTTATCCCTTTTTAGTATATCTCCAGCACAGGTTCAAGCATTAAATCATATGTAAGCCCAATCAATAAAATCTCATATAAGCTTTTACATATTAATGTCATTTTTAAAAGTCATTTTCTATCTTTTTAAATGTCAGCTTTTATTAAAATAATATATTTCAGTTCTACTATGATGGTCCTGGTTCAGAAACATCCTAATATAGCAGTGATATGCAATTAGCGGACCTCCAGCTGTTGCAGAACTACATGTCCCATGAGGCATAGCAAGACTGACAGCCACAAGCATGACACCCAGAGGCAGAGGCATGATGGGACTTGTAGTTTTGCAACAGTTGGAGGTCCGCTAATTGCATATCCCTGTAATATAGAATGACAGTGTTCTGTCCCTGTCTACCAATTCTGCTCACCCTATCACAAAGGCTTCTGACAGAGCATGGTCAACGATTGTCAACATCAGGAAACAAGCTCTGAAAAATGGCATGTAGCCTTCTCTGCAGTGCATGCATATAACCATGAAGTAGCTGCAAATTGGCTGTATGAGATCAGAAGCTCTGAGCTGAAATAAAAGTGAAACATTTTGAAAAGAGTGTTTAGATTAAAGAAATGGCAACAGTTTTTACTAAAAACTACATTTTATTTAGTTAGAGTAATTTAGACCGGAGGTCATATGTTTGCTCACTAAGCATGCTTTGCTCAGATTTGATCAAAACAAACACAATTATAAAAGATATACAGTTTGCAGGAAATGCACATACTTGCCTGCACTGTGACAATGCACATACTGAGTCAAGCATACATCCTTCGGGTGGCAGCCTAATTCCAAACATGCATATCCTTGCTGCACATGTGACCAAGAATTGTAAAATTGCTCCAAATTAGATTTATATTATATGCAGGATTTGTGTACAGAAACATACAGTAATTTGAAGCAAGTTTCAATTTATTGTAATTGTACTGTCTGCCCTCATGTTGTAAAGCGCTGTGCTAACTGTTGGTGCTATATAAATCCTGTATAATAATAATAATAATAATGTCCCAAAAATTAAAGGGAAATTTCACTTCTGGCAGTCTTCTGCAGAACAAATGTTTGCATTAGAAGATTTTCATCTATGTGACAACTACAACATTTTGGAACACTCTCACTTTCTCTTTCCAGGTTATTTCTTCTGGGTCTCAGGACACAAGCTCTGATTCATTAAAATTCAAGCTCAAGTCAAACAGGGAAAAGTTGCTATGATGTTTCTCTTTCAGTCTTGCTGCCACAATCCTTCTTTTCCTTCCTTACAAACGGAGGGGAAGACTTCTCTGAGTTCTCACCCAACTGTGGTCAGCTATGGCAGGGATCCCTTCATTGTCTCTTTTTTGCGCACCTGCTTGCTTCAAGCCCATCCTCTCCTCTTTCCTTGGCAGCCTACTGACATACTTACCCTTGCATCAGCCAATCACTATCCTCCAGTTAATCCAGACACAAGAAGGCTGCTCTCTGCACTTCATAGATGATTATTGAAAAATGGTCTCCTAAAATATGGCTGCTGTACTTCTGCATTAATGAATATTCAGTTTAACCCTGTCCATACTGCAGAGTACAGCAGTGCATAATACAGCAGCAATAAAAAGTTCCACAGCAGTTATCAGCTACAGTCCATATCACATATATACCTGAAACAATTACAAAACCTTTTGCTGCAATAGAATTTAGGTGAGAGTGTCACATGTCTTGCTTATGTACAAGCCTCAACATATGTTGTACATCCAGAGTAACTTGCATCCAGCCAATCTAGAACTTTTGTAAGCCTCACAATTGCTACTGCTCTCTCCCTAACAAGCTAGGTTATATCCCTAACTTATGATGATGATGCATAAATGTCTATTAAAACCCTTCAAGATTTCTCATGGGATTTCGGCATCCAATAAGACATGTCAGCCACCCTAGATGGGCGTCTGGAGCACATAAAATGTGAAAAATTAGAAGTAGTACAGTGCCACCTTTAGGTCAGCAGACAAACTGCACTCCAACACCTATCTACACTTGTAAGTTTGTTCCAGAGACTTTCCTATTGACTAAAGTGAGGAGAATTTCAAAATTAAATCTGAGGCAATCCTACTGACCACGCCCACTTATAACCACACACAAAATCAAGTAACCACACTCATATTTTTAACACTCAAATAATTGATCACAAACTTTTTGGGCAAGTAGCAGATTCAAGATACAAAGACCAAATACACAGTTGAGATAAGAGGCACAAAAACATGCAGGTGGGATGCCCTAAAGGTATCAAGAAGAAAAATGTAATTGCAGGGTCACTTATAAAAGAATATCATATATATTTATTACTTTCCCAGCAGCCTCTTAAAAACTGCCTGGCTTCTCTGCAACCACTACAGGTATTTTCAAGTGTGTTGAATACCTGCTCTGCATGCCACATGCTGTTCCTATGTCTTGTAAAGCTGTATAAGCTGGAAGGAAAACCACAGCATACATCTGGTGGAGCAGGTATTCACCAAACCTGAAAGTATGGAAATACCTGCAGTGGTTGCAGTGCAGCACAGCAGTAACTTTCAAAGTGACCACTGGAAAGTTATTAAAGTAGTTGTAAAGACTCAAGGTTTTTTTACCTTCATGCAGCGATGTGCACTAGAGTCTTGGCTCTCTGGGGACTCTTCCTCTTTATTGGCTGAGACAGCAGCAGGAGCCATTGGCTTCCACTGTTCTCAATCACAGCCAGTGAGCCAACAAGGAGAGAGAGGGGGTGGGGCCGAGCCACCACTCTTTGTGTGAATGGGCACGCAGGGTGCCCCCATAGCAAGCTGCTTACTCTGGGGGTATGCAGCAGGATAGAGGGGCCAGGAGCATTGGCACTTTAAATATAGATGATATTCTTTTACAGCCCAGGCTTTTCCTACAATTGTCCCTATAAAACCTTCAGGTGTTTTGTATTCTATACATGACAAGTGTTTCAGTACAAAACCAATGGCATAGATGATGCAGATATGTTTATTGGTGTGTCCGTACAGTACTGATTGTTTTTGATTGTGTCAATATGGTACTGATTATGTTTCTGTGGTTATATTTGTGGTTAAGGCAGTATGTTATTTTTGTTGTTTCTGCAGACATGTTTTTGTGTATTCATTTGACTATAATAATGCAAGTGCTGGTCAATTAGCATTTGTTGTATGATGGGGGACAATTTTCCTGGCCTAGGGGAGAAAAAATATTATTCTGCCCTAATAGCCAGTAGCACACATGCAGAGCCCCAGCTTTAGCCATGACACACAAAAACTCTCTTACGTGTTGTAGTGTGGATTAGGCTCAGAATATATTAAGCCCTGCCCCGAGCATAGAGAAAATTAATAGTTTGTATCGAAATTAATTAACACAAATTATTATATAGTGCATATCACCAGATGAATAGTGATAACAAATATATACGATCTGTTGAAGAAAATATCCTGTGACTAAATATTATTCAACACTAAAAAGTAAATAAACAAATAACAAGAATCAAATGAATTGTTTCAAGTTCTATCAAACAATGTCCACTTCCTAAAAACATTGTTACCAACACCACTGTGAAAAGCTCCTGAGAATATAATGTATCCCAGTAACATCATAGTCCATACGTTGAATCTTCAGATCATAATCCAAATAGTGAAAAAAACGTTTAACCAGTGTCTCTTGAATAAACAGCAGATTACATCTACACTCCTCCACCACACCGCTCTAGATGTGACTCCTCTCCCCTTATGTGATTACACTCACCCGCTGTATATGCCTCACACTTTCGTGTTTGGCTGGATGTGCTTTTTCCCTTTACAGGGTTTAAATGGGGTATCCAGGTTTCCACTCCAGAATGCAGGGCTAGTACCATGGCTGTTCTCATAGACGCCACGGATGTTTCCATAGGTGTCACGGCTGTTCCCATAGATAATCTCATGCAACAAAGAAAAGATTTGCTTCCATAGCGTGATACAGTATAAAACTTTTTAATCACACATAAAAATCTCTCACATTGCACTCACATCAAAGGATGAATAAACACGCCAAGTATAAAAATTCACAGCACTCTTGAGTAACCCATACTGAAGCATAGGTGGTCACGGCGGACCCAGGATATGCGGGAATAATGGATAGTCTCTCACCGCTCCTTAACTGTACCGCCGCTTTACAGGGATCAATGTAAGATGTTCAGCATCCTATATGTATCTCTCTCATTCGCCTAGTAGCCAGGCGAATGAGAGAGATACATATAGGATGCTGAACATCTTACATTGATCCCTGTAAAGCGGCGGTACAGTTAAGGAGCGGTGAGAGACTATCCATTATTCCCGCATATCCTGGGTCCGCCGTGACCACCTATGCTTCAGTATGGGTTACTCAAGAGTGCTGTGAATTTTTATACTTGGCGTGTTTATTCATCCTTTGATGTGAGTGCAATGTGAGAGATTTTTATGTGTGATTAAAAAGTTTTATACTGTATCACGCTATGGAAGCAAATCTTTTCTTTGTTGCATGAGATTATCTATGGGAACAGCCATGACACCTATGGAAACATCCGTGGCGTCTATGAGAACAGCCATGGTACTAGCCCTGCATTCTGGAGTGGAAACCTGGATACCCCATTTAAACCCTGTAAAGGGAAAAAGCACATCCAGCCAAACACGAAAGTGTGAGGCATATACAGCGGGTGAGTGTAATCACATAAGGGGAGAGGAGTCACATCTAGAGCGGTGTGGTGGAGGAGTGTAGATGTAATCTGCTGTTTATTCAAGAGACACTGGTTAAACGTTTTTTTCACTATTTGGATTATGATCTGAAGATTCAACGTATGGACTATGATGTTACTGGGATACATTATATTCTCAGGAGCTTTTCACAGTGGTGTTGGTAACAATGTTTTTAGGAAGTGGACATTGTTTGATAGAACTTGAAACAATTCATTTGATTCTTGTTATTTGTTTATTTACTTTTTAGTGTTGAATAATATTTAGTCACAGGATATTTTCTTCAACAGATCGTATATATTTGTTATCACTATTCATCTGGTGATATGCACTATATAATAATTTGTGTTAATTAATTTCGATACAAACTATTAATTTTCTCTATGCTCGGGGCAGGGCTTGCACAGTGTAGTAACATTTAGTAATTCATGTTCACTGGACTGGGTCTATCATCTTTAATATTTTTGAATTCACTGGTGTGGATTTATATTCAGCGCTGCTTTTTCTATTGTTTAGATAAGGAATATTGTACACATTTTTGTTTTTTTAAAGTGGCGGCTTAGTTTAGAGTGTTTTGTTTAGCGCAGTGGTGATACACAATAGATGGAGGGAAAGATTAAGTGTGTCCTTGTTTTTCAGAATATATTAAACCATGGCACCTGAAAGGGCACCCAATATGTAATTCCTTGTTGCTATTCACAATTCTTTTCACAGTATGTGAAACACACCACCAAGTGGGCCTCCTTTGCCCTTTCTCCACTGGGCCCAAGTATCAGTCTGCCCTGCTTAAGGCCGTTCGCTGGAAACAGCCTGGTCTGCACACAGAATATTGCATGTAAGCTGTAACAAGCAGGGCCCTCTGATTCCTCCTGTATCGAATTGTATTGTAATTGTACTGTCTACACTACTGTTATAAAGCGCTGTGCAAACTGTTGGCGCTATATAAATCCTGTATAATAATAATACACAAGAAGAGAGATACATGAGCAAGTAAACCTCATTATACCAATAACAAAGAGTGAACTATAAAATATACACTCCTCCAGATGGGACTATCATTCTGCGCATGCACATTGGGCTGACGACACGTGCAGGCAACTCAGGGGGCCATAGGATGCCAATCCAAGCTGATCCCACCTTTTGACCAGCTGTTTGCAATTTGGGTGGGGGCTCAATAACACATATAAGGAGATACCCCTTTGGCATTCAGAGCTTCCTGTCCTCCACCATGGACACATGCAACTGCATTTTTCACCTCTCCCACTGCGTGGTAAGACCCATCAATAGAGCTACAATATTTGATATTATTTGTGGACCTCTCTGACTCTTCTGGGTGCAATTTCTTTTTAATATGGCTTGATATTGACCGTAGCAGAGAAGTGCCCTTTTCTATATTCTATATTTCTTGATATTTTAAATCCCCTGTGGGATTCTTTTAGTCTATAGCCTGACACATGACCCTCGTATGATGCTAGTAATAATAACCCTTTTTATGTCATAACCTATTAGATTGTAAGCTCTTCTGAGTAGAGCCCTCTTAATCCTCTTGTATTTTATTGTATTGTAACTGTATTGTCTCCTTTTTATATTGTAAAGCGCTGCGTAAATTGCTGGCGCTATATAATTCCTGAATAATAATAATAATAATAATAAATAACCTGCATCTAATTTATGGCCCCAGAGAGATCCCTATATACTTCACATAGTGTATACTTGTGTATACTTCAGTATACTATGTACACTTTTGATTTCTATACTTGCTCTATAGATGCCAGCATACTTCTAGAAATCCCAGAATTTTTTTTTCTTTTTTTAAGGTCTGTTGAATTTTTTATTTCAATAGTTTTTTATTGAATTTTTATAGAAATAACACAAACAGCAATGGAACAAAGTCATATAACTAGTATCTGCAATACATTTAACAGCTAACATGAAATAGTTGCGTACTATGGCAAATCTTAACAATAAGAAAATTAATGTTGGGTAGGAGTAACTTGCTGAAGTACCAGGTAATAGGCGTCCCCCACTCCCTCCCTGGCACCCCAATGGGATCAAACTATGCCAGAGAGGGAAGGGAACCCCCCACCTGTCAAAATAAACATTTATTAGATAACAAGGAAAGGGACGTAGACATACACAGAAGGAAAGGGTACAGTAGGAGGAAAAGCATGAGAGGCGATATATAGATACGATAAGTGCAAACAACAAGAAGCACTGGTTGGTGAAGGTGCCAGTAAATCCAATATAACTGTTCACAGTGTCACCATAGATAGCCTCCCAATTCCATTCTGGGGATTATATTGAAGAGAAGGTGCCCTTGTAATTGATTAAGAAGGAGAGGAAGAGAAGAAAGGAAGGGGGGGGGGGGAGAGGGAGAGTCACCGTGTGTAAGTATTAAGGACAAAGATGAAAGATATATATAAGTGCATGGAGTAGCTTGTGTAAGGAAAATAAGTTATCATTCTTTAACCGTACACCTTGGGTTCGATAACCAGCCCTTCCATTTGATCCGAAATGGCGTGATCCTGAGATCTGTAATAGCTAATAGTTTCTCCATTTCGCACTGGTGGTTGAGAGTGAGTGATAGTTAGTTTAGCTGCTAGCAATAGTTGTGTAAGCACTACTCTGGTCTTGGATGGGAATTCATGTATCGTTAGGTGAACGCGAGTTCAGGGGTGGGATCCACACGTTGATCACATATGTCAGATATCAGCGTGAAAATCTTGTTCCAGAAGGAATGCACGGATTTACATGACCACAAGATGTGGTACAATGTACCTACATCTCCACATCCCCTCCAGCAAAGGGCCGTGCGGTCAGGGCAAAATTTACTAAGTTTGTAAGGGGTGAAATACCAGGAGTGAACTACTTTTTGAAAGTTTTCCCAGTGATTGGCACATCTGGAGGATGTGTACGTAGTAGAAAATGCTTACTTCCAGTAGTTGTCAGGGAAGGACTTACCTAGGATTTTTTCCCATTTAGTGATAGTAGTTGTTTTAGAAAAGGAGTCTTGGGCGTTATAAATACCATAAAGCAGAGGTATTCCTTTAATGGGGCTACTAGGGTCCTGAAGGAACTTATAGAGAGATGAAGGTAATTTCAAGTAGAAAGGTAAAGGGTGCTTCAGTAGAAAGGAGTAAATTTGTAAATAGGTGAAATATGCTGATGAAGGAAGGTGGAATCGAGAGGCCAAATAATCAAATTTGCAAAGGGCTGTGTCATGATATAAATCTTTGAGTAGGGTAATGCCTTTGGAGATCCAAAGTTTCAAATCAAGGTAGGGTATGAAATGGTGGAGGACCGAAATCGGGGTAGAAATTTTACAGAACGGCTGGTTAGGTATGGAGGAGATGGGGAGCTCGGACCATAGTTTGGTGGAAATCTGGATTGTGGGTATAGAGGAAGAAGGGACAGGGGCTCCTAATTGAATAGCAATAAGGGTTGATTTAAGGTCCCTATTTATAGTTTTATAGTACTACCGACTTCCATGGATATCCATGTTTTGTGTTTGGAGGGGGTCCACCAATATTTAAGTTGATCCAGGACACATGCTTTGTAATACGCTGTTACATTAGGGGCACCCATACCGCCATGTTTCTTATATTTCAACATAATAGTGATAGAACACCTAGGTGGTTTACGGTTCCACATGTACTGGTTAAATGTTGTTTGTACCGAGGAAAGGAAGGTGCGCAGTACAGGGATTATTAGTGTACGGAATAAATAGAGGAGTTTAGGGAGGATAATCATTTTAAGTGCCGCTATTTTACCCATTGTAGACAGGTCTTGGGTATGTAGATGCAACAATTGTTGGGGTAAAGATTACAAAAGGGTTTAAAATTATAAGTATACACTTGTGAGGTATGGCGGGTCAATTGGGTACCCAAAAAGGGTATAGAGTGAGGAGACCAAGTAAAAGGGAATTCCCTGGCTAAAGCGGATTGCATGGAAGCAGGCACATTGATACCTAGTATTTGGGATTTTGTGGCATTCAATTTGTAATAAGATAGGGCACTAAATTCCTACAACAATTTCTGTGTCTCAGTCTATGATGTTGGGGGGTTAGAGAGCATAAGCATAACATCGTCAGCGAATAAGCTGATTTTATGCTCTTTACCAGCTATAGATAGTCCTGTGATGTGGTGATGGGATCTGATATGTTCTGCCAGTGGTTCCATGAGGAGTGTAAAAATTATCGGTTAAATGGGGCAACCTTAGCCTTGTCCCATTGGTTATGTGTATCAGCTTGGAGGCAATCCCTGATGTAAGTACAGTGACTGAAGGAGTGGAGTAAAGGGCTAAGATGACTGTCTGTATCCATCCCGCAATTCCAAAGGTGTTGAGTACAGCCTTAAGGTAACCCCAGTGGACCCTGTAGAATGCCTTCTCCGCATCCAAGGAGAGAAGCAGAGAAGGCACTCGAGAGGATCCAGCCTGTGATATTAGGTTGATAAGTAGTACCGTCCGGGACCTGCTGTCCGGGTACAAAGCCCACTTGGTCTGAGTGGACAAAGCAGGGAAGAACTGTTTGCATTCTAGTAGCTAGGAGTTTGGCATACAGTTTCACATCTGTATTGAGGAGGGATATGGGCCTGTAGTTTGTAGGACTAGTACGATCCTTATCGGATTTTGGCAACATCACTATCACCGCTCTAAGCATTTCAGGTGGAAAAGTTCCTGAGGATGAAGCAAAATTGAAGACTGATTGTAGATGTGGGGCAATTTCTTTGGCGAGGTGTTTGTAGTACTCATTTATGAAGCCGTCATCACCTGAAGACTTACGGTTGGGAAGTTTGTTGATGGCCAAACAGATCTCTTGGATTGTAAATGGTTGAGATATGGAATCAAGTTGATCCCTAGAAAGGGTGGGGAGTTTTATTTTTTGTAAAAACTCATTCATAAGTTCTGGAGATGGTTGAGGGCACATCATTACGAAGGTCATATAAGGACTGATAATAATCCGCAAACACATTGGCTATGTCTTTAGGGTTGGTAACAGAATTTTTAGTAAGTGGATGGGTAAAGACGGCTATTCTTTGTTTGATCTGTTTTGCCTCCACTATTCTAGCCAACCAAGCTCCTGCTTTGTTATGCAACCCGTAATAGGAGGCTTTAAGGAATTTAAGGGGGTTGGCCTGCTTGTAAAGAAGTAGAGATCTCAACTGCTGTCTATCCCGAAGGATATCCTGCGTTAGTTGGGGGTCTGGTGTAAGTTTGTTATCTCGTTCTTTGGAGGTTATGGAATGTAACAAGTTGTCAATCTGCTTCGTCCTCTTTTTTTTAACAATTGAAGCCATTTTAAGCAATACCCCTCTCATATACACTTTATAAGCATTCCATAGTGTGAATCTATTAACATCAGGGGTGTCATTAAAGTGAAAGAAATTCTGGTGTTCTTGTAAGATCGCTTGGCACAATAGCTTGTCTCCCAAAAGGGAGGCGTTCAGCCTCCAGAGTGGAGGGGTTGTATTACGTAGTTTATCATCAAAGTTCAGCACAATTGGTGCGTGGTCTGACCAAGATATTGTGCCAATATTTGATCCCAAGACATTCTGGAGAGATTTTTTCCCAGTCAAAAATAAGTCTATGCGGGAATAAGAAGAATGTGCCGCTGATAAAAACGTGTAGTCCTTTTCGGAGCCATGGAAACATCTCCATATGTTATATAATTCATACTTCACAAGCAGAGGGACAATAGAATGTAAAGGTCTCCTGGACTGGGCTGAGGAGTCCATAGTGGGGTCTAGGACTGTGTTGAAATCCCCACCCATAAGGAGAGTACCTTGAACAACTTCTGAGATCGTGGCAAGCAGAGGGGCAAGGAATTTTTTTTGCTGAGTATTAGGAGCATACAGGTTGACTAACGTAAACATGGTTTTGTTGAGTTCGCAGATAAGGATTAGGTACCTGACAAGGGGTCTTGGATGGTGCAGATGTGGCAAAACAAGGCAGAATCCCTAATAGCAATTAGAACTCCACATGTCTTTTTGGGACTATTAGATGTGAATACTTGGGAGTAGTTTCTGAAGTCTAGTTTAGGACACTTGTGGGCAGCAAAATTAGTTTCCTGGGCGAAGATGACATCCGCTTTAAGTGAGCAGGCTTCCTTCAGTAGTGCAGATCGCTTAAAGGGGCTATTGAGGCCTTTCGCATTTATGGACATAAACTTCAAGGGCATGACAATGATCGGTTGTGTGCTGAGAGGTTGCGGTACAGAAAATTCCTGTCATATTGAAGAGGATGCTCAGGAGACCACAGTGGCGGCACAGTGGTGTAGTGGTTAGCACTCTCACCTAGCAGTAAGAAGGGTCGCTGGTTCAAATCCCCACCACGACACTACCTGCCTGGAGTTTGCATGTTCTCCCTGTGCCTGCGTGGGTTTCCTCCGGGTACTCCGGTTTCCTCCCACAATCAAAAGACATGCAGGTAGGTTAATTGGCTTCTGTCCAAAATTGGCCCTAGTATATGAATGGGGACCTTGGATTGTGGGCACCTTGAGGGTAGGGACCAATGTGAGTGTGCAATGTACAGGGATAGGGTCTATTGTAGACACCTCACTCAGGTTGAACTGGATGGACTGGTGTCTTTATTCAACCTTACTAACTATGAAACTATGAAACTATGAGACCTGTGCGGCCAAAGCATAGGGATCCGGATAAATTTATTGCATGCGGTCATGTGGATAAAGCAACTTACCAGTAGTTTAAAAAGCAATATTTTATTTTCGTCAGCAATCCATGTAGGCGTTGGGTTCCATAATCCATGCTCAATCGTAGTGAAATATATACCATAGGTAGTGACCCAACAGAAAGGGGGAATGAGAAACCACATGAGAAAGGGGGAGAGGAGGATGAAGAACAACATGAATAAAAAGGACCTGTAAATATAGGACAATGGGCAGCCAAAGCTGCTACAGCAACAGTATGGGGTAAATAGGCCAATGGTGCGGTGCACTAGACACAAAAAGAAAGGGACAAACTGAACGTTTGACCTCAGTGCCACACGCTACAAATAAGTAGCAATGGTAGGGAGAGGCGTTGACCGGCTCAACAGGGCGGATTAAGTCCATTCCGTATCCAGGCGTTCCGGAGCGGGTTGAATGGGGGGGTTGTGCATCAGGAGGGAGCAGGTTCCATTGTTTAAACAATTGTATACCTTTTTCCACACTATGTATGGGGAATAATTTGCCATTCCACGAGACGAGGAGCTTTGTGGGAAATCCCCAACGGTACATTATGCTGTTGTTGTGCAGAATTTTTGTGAGTGGATTAAGCTTCTTCCTGTTCAATGCGGTCTGTTGTGAAATGTCGGTATATAGAGAGATACTAGTAAAGTCATCTGGGACTACCGGATTTTGTTTAGCTGCCACCATGATCCATTCTTTCACGTGGTAGTACTGAATGCGCACCAGTGTATCTCTGGGTGCTGTGTCAGGAAGAAATTTTGGTTTAGGAATGTGGTGAGCTCTGTCCACACACAATTCAATATCCGGCAGGGACAGAATAAGGGATTTCATAAGGCGTTGAATAAAATTAGTGAGTTCACTCGGAGGGATAGTTTCAGGAATACCTCTGAACTTGATATTATTCCACATTGAGCAGTCTTCCAAATCTGATAATTTATTTTGGAGGCGCTGTAATTCAGATTCCTGATCAGCATATGCATTGACGAGATCATTATGGGCAATATAAAGATCCACCATTTTAGATTCCAAGTGTTGGATTTGGGTAGAGTGAATATGAACAGTATTGTTTATAGAAGCAAACATATCAGAAAAATCATTGAATAAGGTTCTCCTGAGGGATAAGAGCATATTTTTCATGGTGCTCTCTGAAATAGCTTGATCTGAGGCTGGGAACACTTCTATTATGGGCTCAGCGTGTGTGCTCTGTGAGGAGAGCTGTGAGGTGACATGCTGCAGCCCAGCGGAGAACTCATCTCCCTCTCTGCGCTGTCTTGACTTAGCTGGGCTGCGCATAGTGGAGGTAGAAGGGGGTGAAATCTCCGCTGTGTCCGCCAGAACGGCAGGAGCCTGACTCACCCAATTCTGAAGGCTGACATGCGAGCGGTTCCCTCCGCTGGAGCAGGCGCCGGCACCATCTTGGATGTTCTGCTGTGGCACCGCCGGATAAAAGTCTGTGAGGTGCTGGGGCGGCTTATTGTTTTTCCACCATTTGTTCATCGCTGCCAGTGATGTCCGCCAAGGCAGGGACAGCTTCAAAGCAGTGGGGACCCCTCCGGTAAGTTGCAGTGAGTTGCTTTGTAGCGCAAGGCAGCAGGAGCTCTCAGCTATGCGGCCATCTTCTCCACCGGCCCCAAATGCCTCCTTAGTAGAAATCCCAGAATTTCTTGATCTCTGGGATCTGGAACAGCCATACTGAGGATTCTAGTCCCAACACTCATTCCAACATAACAGATAGGGATGATTATCTATATGATCTCTATATCACTATCTTTCCCCTCATTTTACATGCACAGACTAATCAGCTACATGTCTACACTCTTTACTATATACTCTTACAGGTATAGTATGGTTTCTCCTGTAATTTCTCTATACCTCTCTAGGATTGGCAATCCTGACCCCAGTGGTCGTTTGTTGACTCCACTCTTTCCCCATGTGGAGCTAATGCCTTGCATACCTCTGGGTGGACTCTGGGTGTACACTGGGCAGGTTAAAGGATACTTGACCAATCTTTTTAACCCTGTAAGGCATTGTGATGTACATTACTGTTCAAGCGATTGTAAGTTATCTTTCTGTACTAATATATATATATTAAAGTGGAAGTAAACTCCCCTATCGTTTTCAGCCAAGGAAGCTGCCATCTTTGCCTCTGTTTAATCTTCAACTGCTATGGTGCTGCACATGTGATTCGTTATGACACCAGCCATTGGATGGTTTGATAGTTTGGCTGAGAGCACAGCCAATGTGCAGTTAGCATTCCCGGCATGCCTTTTTTTTTTTACTGTTTAAATCGATGGGTTTACTTCCACTTTAAGAATGACTGTGTAATGTATACTATATCCTAGTATTATACATATCTTAATTATGTTATAGAGATGTGACATTCCATATACCTCTGATGATGGAGACATGGCTTCTCTGAAACACGTCAGGTAAAGGAAGACACACTGTACCACGTATTATGTCCAGGACAGTCTCTGTATCAGCAGTATTGTATGCCATACCCATGCTTTTAGCTTTTGGATTATGTATGAATAAAATTGCTCTTTTATATTTCAACTTATACTTTGTGCCAAAATTAGCCCCATATAGGAGAGTGGAGAGTGTATATTCTGTAGTTTATCTAACAAGGATGAGGCACTACCCCTGAAGACAGGAACCTACCCACCATTACCAATTATATTAGCAATAACAAAAAGTAAAGACTATTATTCACTCTGATGCGTAGTTTTAGCATTGTCTTAGTATATCACTTTCTTTTACTTAAGATGCCCCAAGACTTAAAGCATAACTCCACTTTTGTTGAGAAAAAAACATTTCCCTCTGGGTGATTTATGTTTATGTACATTGCAAGGATTGTAACAAACTTTGATGCAGATTCCTGCCTTTTGTTATTCTGAAGTTATCCATGTGTGTTTCTCTTTGTCTCTGTTATGAGTGAGTCTAATGGGAGTGTTTTTTTTAATTAACTGCTTGTGTGGAGCTACAGGGCACTAATGAAGAAATCTGTTGGGCCTGCATCTCTTTAGACGTGTTTCTATTGAAAGTATCTCTAAAAAAATGCCATTTTTGTTGCAGGGGATGAGTGAAATCTTGCTTGTATCTTAGGCAGACTTCTGGGAAAATTGGTAAGCCAATCACACATGCAGGAAATTATGCTTCTGAGGAACGTTCAGTACACATTCTGTGTACAGAAAACTCCAGGTAGCCACATTGCAATGTATTACATTGGCTGCAGATTGGAAAGGAAAGATTTGAAGATTGAATTCAACAATACATCCATGAAGTATTGGTTCTATTTACAGCTACACAACTTTATCCAGAATGATATACAAAAAGAATTGATGTTGAGACCAATTACCACTTTTGAACATCTATGCTATAATAAAAACCCTTTATGAAAGTCACCTCTTTGGCCCACAGTTGGATGTTGCATCCTAACTCTGATTCCCCAGATGAATACAAAAAAATTTGGGAGGAGGTACTAAAAATGCAAATCTGAGAAAAACAATGGGAAAAGGCATACATCTTCACCCATAAATGCTCACCGAACACTCAGATTCAGGAGATTTCATTTAAAATATGCACCCAATGGTATAATACACCTAATAAAATGAAGAGTTGGTTCCCTCAAGAGTCAGACATCTGTTGAAGATGCAATATAGGGACTTTTCTACATATTTGGTGGTCTTGCCCATTGATTCAAAAATACTACCAACAAATCAAAGAATGAACACTCCATATCACCTACACACAGCTTAAACTCGACCCAGCGTGTTGTCTCCTACACATCAACTCCTTTTAATATAGAAGATACAAAAATTAACTGACAAGACACCTTTTGAATGTAGCCAAAGCCCTGATACCGATACACTGGAGAACCAGACATACACCATCTATTGAAGACTGGTTACTAAAAATAAAACCAATATATGATATGGAAGAAACTATTGCAATAAAAAAAGAATCTACCTAAAAAAAGAATCTACCTCACGATTACACAAAATGTGGGAACATTGGTATCATTTTACTCTATCGGAGGACAAAATTAGTACATTTATGCCTTTAGTCTAAAAATTAGGAAGAACACAAAAGACTATGTAATATATTTTGCCCTTGGTGTGTGTAATATTTAAACCTTTCCTAAAGACTTGTACCCCTTTCAGACAAAGAATGATATACATCTTATTTAGACAAGAGAATTTAAAATGCATATATGCTTATATGTTATGTATAATGTACTTTAATATGCAAATGTTCACCTTTCATATTCAGATATATTTGTTACAGGTGACATTCTAAAACCTGTTCAATAATTTCAATACAATACATTTTATTGTGAAAAAAAAACAGTATTGTCACAGTAAAAATAGTTACATTAAGCAATTAAATTATTGCAATTCTCTGCAATATTTAATTTTCATTTTTTTATGGGATATGTAACAAAGATAAAGCAGTTGTTATCCTAATTTAGCTGTAAAATTGGAAATACACTTTAATCATCTCCCTGTACTGCTTCTCCCATCCACCACGGTCATCTCCCTGTGCCCATCCTCTCATCACCTCTGTCATCTCACAGCATTGCTCCTCTCAGTTACCTCAGTTATCTCCGTGTTCTGCTTCTCAGTCATCTTGCTGTACTGATCCTCTCATCTCCCTTGATCATCTCACTGTATTGCTTCGTCTTCCACTTCAATCATCTCTCTGTACTGATGCTCGCATCCATCTCAATCATCTAACCATATTGCTCCTCTTATCCACCTCTAACATTTTCCGCTACTGATCCTCTCACCCACCTTAGTCATCATCCTGTATTGCTACTCTCTTCCACTCCAGTCATCTCTCTGTACTGCTCCTCTCAACCACCTCAATCATCACGTTGAACTTCTCTTCTCATATACCTCAATCATTCGTTTGTACTGCTGCTCTGCTCTGCTTCAGTCATCTCCTTGTACTGCTCCTCTGCCCTGCCTCAGTTATCTCCTTTTAGTACTTATCTGCTCTTCTTAATTATCTCCCTGTACAGATCCTTTGCTTTGTCTTAAATATCTACCTGTACTGATACTCTCCAGCACCTCAGTGAAGCTCCAGCTCCTCTACTCTTCCTCAAACATCTCCCTGTGCTGCTTTTTTGCTTTGACTCAATCATCTCCCTTTACTGCTTCTCTACTCTGCTTATATCTTTTCCCTCTACTGCTTTTATGCTCTGTCTCAATCTACCTTTACTGCTCCTCGGCTCCACCTGTCATTTCCCTGTACTATTTCTCTGATCTGCTGCAGTTATCCTTGTACTGCTTATCTACTCAGCCTTAAAGTGATATTAAAGGTTACTTAAAAAAAAAAAAAAAAAAACGAAAAAACAAACATATTATACTTACCTGTTCTGTGGTTTTGCACAAAGCAGTCGGATCATCCTCTTCTTGGGTTCCCCGCCAGTGCTCCTGGCTCCTCCTCTTCTCTGAGCAGCTCCTTAAGGCACTTAATGGGGCTCAGCCCTGCCCCCCACTCCCTCTTCATTGGCTGTTAATTACAGCAGTGGGAGGCAATGGCTCCCGCTCTTGCCTCCCAGCCAACGAGGGGGCATAAAGCTGGGAGAGCTCTCATGCACATTGCTGGATCGTGATTGGGCTTAGGTAAGTATTAGGGGGGCTGCAGGGGATGCTGCATACTGAAGGTTTTTTTACCTTCATGCATAGAATGCGTGAATATAAAAAAAACTTCAACCTTTAGAACCACTTTCATTTTCTCTCTGTACTGATCCTATCCTCCATCTCCCTGTTTTGTTCCTCTGTTCTGCCTCATTGATCTCTCTGTACTTTTTTCTGCTGTGTCTCCATCATCTTCTTGTACTGCTCCCCTGCTCCACTTCACTAATCCTCACATACTTCTCTGCTCTCTGCCTTCTTGCTCTTCTTATCCTCCTCAGTCCTCTCCCTGAAGGGATCCTCTAATCCATCTCAATCATCCTGTATTGTTCCTCTCATCTACCTCTCTCATTCCCCTGTACTGGTCCTCTCATCCATCAGAGTCATCCCCCTGTACTACTTCTCTGCTCCGCCTCAACCATCTCCCTGTACTGATATTCTCCACCTCAGTCATCTCCATGTTCTACTCTTTTGCTTTGCCTCATTCATCTCCCTGTACTTCCCTTCTGCTCTGTCTCATATATCCTTCTGTATGGCTCCTCTGCTACACCTCAGTCATCCCCATATATGTCACCTCTGCCCTGCACTAAACATCTACCTGTGCTGCTCTTTTTATCCAGCTCAATTATCTCCCTGTACTGATCCTGTCATCCACTTCAACCATTTTTCTGTAATGTTCATGTTGCCCACCTGAATCATTTCCCTTTACTGATCCTCTCCTCTACCTTAGCCATTCACTTGTCCTATTCTTTTCATCCATCTCAGTCAACTACCTGTACTGCTCCTCTCATCCACCTCAGCCATCTTCCTGTACTTCCTATCTGCCCTATCCCCCTGTCCTGCTCCTCTACCCTATCTCAAGCATCTCCCTGTACTGGTCCTCTCATCACCTCTGCCATCTTTCTGTGTACTTATATGCCCTTGCCCTGTCCTGCTATATGCCCTTTCATCCTCCGGTCCTGCTCCTATACTCTATCTCAATCATCTCCTTTTACTGCTCCCCCCATCCACTTCAGCCAGCTTCCTGTACTTCTTATCTGCCCTGCTGTAGTCACCCCCCTGTCCTGCTCTTCTACTCTATTTTAATCATCTCCCTGTACAAGTCCTCTTGTCACCTCAGACATCTACCTTTACTGCTTCCCTGCTGCTCCCCTGCTCTATCACCTCCCTGTACTGTTCCTGACATAATAGACAGACAGCAGGAGGAGAGAGCAAAGGGAAAATAGCGTAATTGTAATAACTTAAATCTCAATACAGAGGTTAAGGGAGGCAAAGGTAAAATTCCTTTTGTGTAGAAAAGTGGTCTACTGTAGTCAACATGAGAGTCACTGTTCAAAAAAAATAGAGGATATAAGCTATAGAGTTATTAGAAATATAGTAGGTGGAGGAAAGTACCCCGGTCTTTAATTAGGAACACTATATTAACCTGGGCATTGCAAGCCAACCTTGCTGAACAACCATTGTGTGTTAGCTTCCGTGTGTACTTGCTGTGTTTCCTATGTCTGATTCCAGTTACTGACCTTGGCCTGTTCTCGACTATCCCTGTCTGCCTGTGATCCCGACCTTTGGCGAGTTATGTTTATCCTTATCTGCTGGCAGGGCTGGATTAACGTAGGGGCTATTGGAGCTGCAGCTCCAGGCCCCTAACTTAATATAGGCCCAGCCATCCAAAAAGGACATTGAAAGCAATGGGCCAACGGGAAGAGATCCCCCCTGACGGGCCCTGCATTCCACGTGCACCGCCTGGGCAGGGTGGTGGAATTGATAATAGCCACTGCATCAGCAGTTCTAACAGAAGCCTGGGGCACCCCAATGCAGGGCTCTTACAGAAGTCTGGGGCTTCCATAGTGTTATACCTGCGCAGCTGCACTCTTTCAGCTCAGAGCGCACGCCAATGCACGGCCCTTACAGAACCTTGGCAAATCAAATGACAGGCTTCCCTAGTGTAATGCCTGTTCGGCTGCGCATTTTTGAGTTTGGGCGCATGCCAGCACAGGCTCCTGGAAAGCAGAAGGGTGCCCAGTAAAAGGTCCACCAAAATCCTCAGCACCAAGCACATGATGCTCTTAATCCGGCCCTGTCTGCTGGTCACTCCAACATTTAGCTTATCCCTTACTTTCCTTGTTCCAGCCTGCTGCCTCCTTCCTCTTCTCCTGTAGTCTACCGTGAGCATGAGCTTTGAGACCCTGGAGGCCATGACCTTGAGTCAGACTGCAGCGCAGTCCATCCTCACCACTAGAGGCTCTGGTGAACACCTGCTGGCTCTTAGACTCTGCTCCCTGGGCAATCTATGCTATAGCTCCCAGTGGGATCTGTGTTAGTGATCCAGTAGACCTGCTTCCTGAACCTCCCAGGGTTCAATCCGCAGCAGTCAGTTCTAGAGTCCACTACTTTAGCGGTACACTCCTGACTTCCACGGAGTGCATGTGTCACCTGGTCTCAGGTGACCTGACAATCTCAATCTTATGTAACTTATCTAATATGATGGCTCTGCTCCTCCTCAATCATCTCCCTGTAGTGAAACTCTCCTCCACCTCAAAAATTCCCTAGCACTGCTCCCTCCTGTACAAAGAATTAAATGGAGAAAAGGACACAAAGAGGTGGGCAATCATTGGGCCTTCTTCAATGTACTGCAATGTTGGAGTTGAGGAAGAGAGCACAGTGCCTGTGGTTGAGCACACTGAACTATAAGGGTCCATTCTTTGCAATATGCTGTGGTAATGCACCTGTTACTCTGTGTTGGTGCCATTAATTTTAAATGACACGCCAACCATTTCAGCACATTGGAACACTTGGCAACACACTTCTTTGTGCTTTGGTGTGATTCTATATAAAAAAATACAGCAAGTAGGAATTTACATTTGTTGTGATGTGTTAGGCAGCTGCCTTAATGCATTGCATGTTAATTTGCGACATAAAGTGCTTTATCCTGCTTACATTAAACGCAATGCAATGCGCCTGATTAGTGTGAATGAGCTTTGTGGGGGAGCTGGCATTGAGGTCTGTGGTTTAAATATAACTGTACTAAAATAAGGTGAAGCAGAACATTGGCCTTAATAATACATCTACCTGACATGGACAATGTAAACAGTAAAGACAGAAACACATTTTTCACCATCTTTCAATACTGGAATTTGTGGTGTAAAGGTGTTCTCCATGTAGCACCTCCCCGAACCTCGGAGACATATAGTCAGGGTGTTGGGGGAGGGTGTAACAACTGGGCACCAGTCACTTTAAAGACCTTATAAAGCTGTTATTCCTCACAGCAAAACATGGGAGAGAGGAATAGGGAATTCAGAACATCCTTACTGACTAACAGACTCCAACCATAGACTTCAGTACAGGCAGAAAGGGCCTTAAGATGAATCCTGCAACCTGTACTTTTTCCTGAAGAAATAGTATTTCCCCTAGATACAGCAACCTTGGTGATCCTCTTAATGCTTTCCCAGGTTTTCCACTAATTTCACAGCCTCAGAATCCCCAGAGCCACCTCTGGTACTCCATTCAAGGAATCACTTCTCCTTCCAGACTACTGTCCTCTTTGAAGCTTCCTGAGCTTAGGACCTCCAACAGCATGGTCCCACTAGACAGGTAGTCTTCTGCTCTTAGACATTAACACCTAGCACATACAAAGGCCTCCTAGGCCTCAAACCTAGTCACACAACTGTACATCACACACTCTCCTCAGCCCAGAGCCCAGGGGGAAGAGAGAGTTTACAATTTCCATCTCAAATATCTATGCACTTCCCATAGCATGCACCAGTGGCAATAAACCTGCCACTGGTTGGCCAGAAGAAACATAAATATTCATAACTGTTTATTACTTTGGTATCTCATTCTATTATAGAGGTACTAGTGACACACACTGGAAGCAGAGAAAAACAACAGCAACACTCCGTTTATGGGAAAAACAAATGAGCAAACAGACTGTAAATCAGCTTGTGCCGATTACCACCCAGCATGGCATGGTGGATCCACCTGCAGTTTTATTGTTGCTCAGGTTTCTTCTTCCCTCGTCTAACCTGGAGCCTACCCTATCCCCTTCTTAATATGGCACTGTTGCTTACAGCTATGGGCAGCACACAAGTATGACATCATTCATTAATATGAAAGGGGGCATGACATCATTCATTCATTATGAGAGAGATGAAGTTCACTCCATGAACTTGCAATTCAGCAGCAGGACTTTTGATTTGCTTAAGTGGGGCACATCAAGATCATCCTGGAGTACATAGGACCCTAGGGTTTTCTTCAAAATATGAGACAGTCCTGCAAAATCCCAGACTGTTGTAAAGCATGGCTCGGTGTTTACAAGTAAATGCAGTAAACCTAGGTGAGCCTAATGCTGGAAAAACAGCTGTCATGGGACAATTTACTAAAAAGCGGGACTGTCCCAGGAAATACAGGACAGTCGTCAAGCATGACTGAGCTAAATTAGCATGTATAAATTGGATTGAATAATTATCGAAGTGCCATTGAAAACTATTTTAGAGTCAAAAAATAATTACCAGAGAGTATTGGGAATGTATAGGGGCTAGCCATCAATAATAGCATTACATTACACAATTTAAAATTAAGCTTTAACTTTTTTTATACAAAACACAAAGATATTAAATAACCAACATAAAAGTAAAATGCCAGCAAGTTACAATGTAATGTGTACACATATACATTGTAGCGTATACATAACTATATTTGTCTTTCCCTCTGTACAGTATACTAACTTCAACATATAACTAGAGATTTATTATTATGATATGGTGTAACCATCCTGTATTGGTATAGAAATGTTTTGCCTCTAAGCTTCTTCAGGAACTTGTGGTATTCTGAAAATTGGGCATAAATATATATATTAGCATCCTACATTCATCATAGCTTTACACATAAATGTTCAACATATAAGAAGAGTATATACAAGTCTTATGGTTCAAATAAATGTCTGCTATTCAAAACAAATTGCTTCCATATAAACATATCATGCTCGTAGCAGGTGCTGCAAACCGCAGGGAAGGAGGTGAGTTTTTTAACCTGTGGATTGCAGCACAATGTTCAATGCCGTCATGGGACTGGATGGTCCAATAGTGCGCTTACAAGCCAACCAGCTGTTTATGGATGTTTTTATGCTTTTATAAATCTCAGTCACCTGAACATAATTGAATTTATTTTAATAAAAGCCATTTTACAGTATTTCATTATCGTGAGTCTATTTTTCTTTATTAATATACTGATGTGAATTCATGTCCTCCAGGATTCATTATTCAATGGAGAAGTGGTTGTCAAAGGTGGATTTCTTAGTTTTGTTTGACCTTCCATTTTGGGGGTCAAAAAGGAGGGTGAGCTGCTTTTTTGGGGGGGTTAACACCAGACAGCCTTATTTCTGATATTTGCATGGTGTGGGAAAAAGACAGGCAGTCTTTTGGGCATTTCACTTATATAAGCATTTGTTTTTTATTTTTATTTATGGATGCTGTATGGTATATTTTTGTCACAGGCATTTCTATACACATGTAGCATTACCCCAGAGGAGGTGCTTGTTAAGAAATATCGTCTGTTTTGCCATGACTATTTAAGCTGCTCAGACCCCACTGACACACATGGGTAACTTAAAAGTTAGGCCACAAGCAACTGGATGGTAGGTTAAATGGATGAATTATGGCAATGCATTTAAACAATGCATAAATTAATAAACAGACAATTGATTAGATTTAAGATGCTGAACAGATAATGTGGACAGTGAACCATAAGATGCCAATCAACTGAATGGTAGTAATGCTAAACAAATGTATAACTGGTGTAAACAGTGTTAAGATCATCAGCATTAACTATCCCAAGAATAAAGGTCTTTGTGTGCATACTATGCATAAAGTCCCAAAAATATGTGGGTGTATGTGCTCCTGACAAAGGGGGTACCCCTATAGATGGCTGTAAAGTACTTGGCACCTAATTGTCAGTATTAGCCGGCTTTCATTGTGGCCCTTCTGTAGGGTGGTGCATGTGAAGCTGTCCCTTTAAGAATGTGTCATAGATGGCTGATTGGCTACAAAGAAAGGAGCAGTCTCTTGTGTTAGCTGTGTGCAGCAAGGGATTAAGATTGGTAGTTCTGCTTACCACTCCGGGTATGCAACAGATCCGGTCCTAATATGCTTGGTAGCATGGTGTCCTGGAAGGCTCAGTCCTCATGATCAAGTCCTCACAAGTCTCAATAAATTTGTGCACCAGCCCTCTGTGGCTGTCTCCCTGGTGCAGACACCCCCAACAACAGGTCCACACTCTCTGGCTCCTGACGCTGTTCTGCCCAGATCTCAACAGAATTGTCTGGGGAAAGTTCTGTCCTCCCCTCCACTGTATGCAGGGAATCATGGGTATTAAAGCCCATCAGCCTCAATTGCACAGCACTACTTGTGGGCTTCAACATATCCCATGAAACCCAGGCTCAGTAACATCACCCAAAAGGGAGGGAGTGAGGGGCTCTATAGCAAGTTCTCTTACCCTGATCAGCTGTGAGCCACTGCTTTAGAGAACCTCCAGCGGGGTAACATGGGGCAGTAAGGAGTAGGAGCACACACAACTTCTGTCACAGTGCAGTGGCTGCGGTAAGAGCAAAACACAGCCCGCTCTCTGGTGTTGCCAAAAGGAAGGGCGGCAAGTGGGGAGAATTCATGCAGAGCTCGTTCCTCAGACATGCAGCTGGAAGCACACCCAGCTACACGCTGTTGGTGGGGCAAAAATGAGAAGAGCAGGCGCACACACACACATACACACAGCTCTCTTCTCCAGCAGCTGGCAAAGCCCCCAGCTGCACACATGGATTTGCCACAGTTATGTATATAAGTTCATTATTTATTTATGTGGTTCGTAATGTTTATGTATATATATATGAAGTATTACTAATTTGGTATAGGAAGAATTCACATGGAGCCACTGGTATTGGATATTGTTTAGAGAATCAAAAGTGTTTAATTGTTTTGAATACACATGACAGTGTAAATTATTTATCCAGCTAGATACAGGTGGTGTAAAAAAGGCTTCATAAAAATGTTGCAAGGACACTGTAAACGTTTCTTCTCATGTGCTGAACTGTGCTAGTCTGAGTCCGCAGTGGATAGAATTCCATAATAATTAAAGATCCACTCTATTAAATGGTTCTCACTCCCCAAAACTCAGATAGTCTATGTAGGTGTTTTAAAAATTAAGCTCTTAAGAAAATAAAATGTGTTACTTCGGCCTGGCTTCAAACAGTTCTAGGAGCATCATGTGTCCAGTCGCTGCCTCCTGAGAAAGCTGGGTGCTTAAAATTTCATGAGAATGAGCCCCTGAAACAGACTAGAGTGCATTCTTGTGGCTGACTACATATTAGTATCTTGATATGTTCTCAAAACAATGGTAACCACTATTTGTGTTGTCAGTTGTAACCATGTCATAAGTGATGTATATGTGTTAAAGTAAAATTTTAGATTTGATAGAAAATTGACCAATCAGATTTAATATACATATGTTTGATTTAGCTTAATTTCCAAAACATATCTGTGTCTTTTCTGGAATGAGGGAGGTCAGTACAAAACTTGTCATTCAGTTTATGAAACCAGTCTTTTCCCTCAATCATGACTCACCTGCCTAGGAAAGTCTGGGGAACGTGGGTGTCTTTAATGAGACTCCAAGAGGTTTTCGTTAGAAGATTCCAATGTAGTAATAAGCCCTTTCATACAGCTGCAATTTATCGGACAGGAAATTTGATCTAGAGCTCAAAACTCTATGTAAATAAATATATTTGATAACTTGTTCAAGTTGTTCAAGTTGCAGTTTCCAAGTATGTTTTTCAAACTCTTTGAATTTCTTATGGCTGTCTGTGCCCCGTTAGAACAATTTAGCTTTACTTAGTTTTCTGCAGTTAATGACTGCCAGGACATTAGGGAAAACACAGAAATACAAAAAAATACATTGGGGAGGGTCAGAACATCATCCTCATTTTTTTGCTGGCTGTTTCTTGCTTGGGTGATTTCCCTTCAGTTTATATATTGGAAACAATACAGGAAGTGAAAGAAAATCTATTCAATGAGGAAAAAGACAACATGCATGTGTACTGAATTTTAGTTAAAAGATAGTGTGAGCTCTGCCTAATTGAACCAAAATACTATTATTTGTTTTAATACTGAGGAATTTTTAGCACTGATTTTTTCACATTGTCCAAGTTATGAGCACTCACTTCAGTAATCCTAGGCATCATTTTTTTTTTCATATTGTTTTCTTAATTCTAAATAACTACAAAAACATTTTTCTCTAGGAACTATTAGCTTATGAGCTTAGCTGGTATGAGTCTCTAGCATAATATGTATGCCGAAGGTTAAGCGGTTTCCTCATCCTCTGTATAAACATTAAGCACTGCTTTAGATTTTGCCTTGGAATGTCATTTTCTATGTCAGTTCTTTTCTTTCTCTCCATATTCAGTATGGATGGTGTAAATGTTCGTGTCTGTCCAGGACTCTGCATTGTGTAACAATAGCAAGAAGAGGTGACTGCGAGGATGGCTTGGAAGCACTTGTGTCTTCTGGAAAGAATAAATGTTAAAAATTAGTCTGGCATTTTTGAATGATAGAGTGAAACACTGGAAGACGTTAGGTAATATTTGAGTTCTGCGAAAAGCGTTTTGAAAGTCCCAAGTCTCCCCATGCACGTTTTTTATGCTTTACATAGCGTTTGATCATGTTTAGTAACTTTTTCTTATAATACAAAAATAATGTTTCAAACAGTAATTTCACAGTTGAGACCTGGCTGTATTGGTTCCTCACCATCTACAATTTCAGTAAATGTTTAACGACCTCAGATAATAAATATGGATACTGGCATTACTGTCAAACTTTCAGTTCATTCCTGTAGGCAGGGCAATTTTACAGCAGAAAAATTGTAAGGTGTTAATGTGTCTGGGTAGAAGTGTTCCTCTCCTTGGAGAGACTGATGTCAACTACTCTTTTTCGAATTGGGGGTCTGTTAAGACAATGCAATAACTCTTGGAACCACTACCTTTATTCCAAGATCTTCATAAAAAGAACCTCTCTAAGATCCCTGAAGATAAATGAAGTTTTCATTAAATTTCACAGAAAATAGAAGCAGGCCATATTCAAGCATTGCAACCAGATGTGTTTATTGCAACAGCACTTCATCAGAGTTTGAAGTGCGAGCAGCTTTGCTACAACATAAATCTGGGATCATGCGTCAATTCAATCAAATGGTTTAAATAAAACAACCCATTTATGCTTTGTTTTTACGTGCAGCAGCACTTGCTGCCCTTTTCATGGGGTGTTTCCGGTAAGGGGATGATATGTCACCATCTCACTACCTCTTTTAACCCTAGAAAATATGAACCATTGCACAATAACCACATGCATTTCATATAGTTGTAGCATGGTTGAGTCATGCTCAGTGGCAATACTGTTCGCCAAATGCGATATGCAGTTTGCCACTAACTGTATACAGCCCTGAGTAGCTGCATGCCTTTGCTTAGGTGGGCAATGAAGGGAATAAAACCACAGCTCAAGTGTGTGCTTTTACCACCCCATAGATGTACATGTGAATGAACACATATTACAATTTCCAATTGTGAGTACAAGGAATAATGTCACTTGGGACACAGCCAATTACATGTTAGTACACAACTGTAAAGGATAGATAATCAGAGGATTAAAATCTCCTGTGTGTAAGCCCAAAGATTTCTGGACATTAGCAAAATAAATCAACCCAGACTTTAGTTATATTTGTTTAGCTTGCTTGACACCTAAAGTTGGCCACACATGGCTTGTTTGTTTTTTGTTCAACCAGGTAGCTGAACGAAAAAAAAACTGCACCTAATTCCCAATCCACACATTTGAGGTGGACTGGGAGATCTTACCCTCTTGCCATTGTATTCTAATGGTGGGACTCCTCAAAATACACTGATCAGAGCTGCAGCCAATCGGCTGCATACACTGATTGAGTGAAAATATACCAACAAGCCAGTTAATGAAAAGTCATTCAATGAATTGACTACTCATGAATGAGAATGGCCATACAGGGATCTAAATTTGGCTGATACTTGCTGAACTGGTTGCATTTCGATCCATGTTTGGCCAGCTTGAGAAACACAGTTGAAAGTTTCTGTCCATTTTTTTAAAGTAGATCTAAGCCCAATCACTTAAAATTCCTATAAACCATAATCCCATGTTAACCCTTACATGCAAAGAGTTTTCAGTTCACTTGACAAAGACTATATTACTCATTTTAAAGATTGAAAGCAGGTCTCAAAGCTAGGTACACATACAGTGACCTATTCCTAGTTCTCTGCTGGAAGATGAATTTATTTTCTTGCGGCAAGCATTTTACATTTGGGCTTATAGAGGCCTATTTCAGTCACAAATAGGTTAATGTAATTTCCAGAGTTGTTTCAATCTTTAAAATCTGTAGCTTTCTTGAATATAATAACTGATGATCCTGCCATGAAGGTTCAAGTCCAGCCAAATCTTATTATAGAATGACAATGCTCAGCTCTTGTCTCCCAACTGTGTTCCCTTTCTGTCACATACCTTTTTGGTGAAGACTACAAGTACACAGTCCACATAACTGTCACTATCAGGGAGCCCAAACCCGAGCAAGGAAAGGGAATTCTAAAACAGCTTTGTAGCAACTTAATTCAGCAGAAGAGGTCAAAAGCATTTTTAAAGATTCTTAGCATTTAAAGCTTAATTTAAATGCAACCTGGAAGCATTCTGAATTTACCCATCTTTACAAGCCCTTAGACACTTTCTTGGCAATTCACTGAAAGAGAGACAACAGGAAATAGACCAAGGGGGTGTTTGACTGAGGGTAAGAATAGTCCCCAAGAAAGAGTTAAAGGTTCGAGGAAAATAATAGTCCTTACCTGATCAGAGGTCATGGGTCATGGGTCAGGGAGGAACCACAGGGATAGGACTTGCAGAGGCTGCTGGGAGGAAAGATCAGCAACACTTGTTTAATGTTAGTAATCAAAGACCCCCTTTTTAAACAGTCGTTATGTTATTTTTTTTTGGTATGTTTTATTATTAATAATTTATTTAATAAATAAATAATTCATTTTATTATTAATCATTTATTTTAAAAATAAATAGAATACAATTCTTTATTAATTTGTGTTATTGTATTGGAACTTTTAATTGTTTTGTGA
Organism: Lithobates pipiens; assembly: GCF_037356315.1. Classification (NCBI taxonomy): domain Eukaryota; kingdom Metazoa; phylum Chordata; class Amphibia; order Anura; family Ranidae; genus Lithobates; species Lithobates pipiens. The sequence continues at coordinate 285,473,210 of NW_027507718.1, read as the reverse complement.
TCAAATAAAGACAACAGAATTATTGAAGCCTGTCAGTCATATGGTTTGCAACATGGTTTACTTTTTGGTAATGCTAAATATCTATCCTATATGGAAAGGTGTTTTTCTGCTAAGCATCCACTACCCAGGATAAAAATATATGGTCACTAGTTCTGTTCAGTGTTGATTACAGGCCAAATCGAGTATTACAACATTTGTATGCAGTTTACATTAATATCCCTGTCACCCTGCAGTCTTCTACGAAACTATTTCAAAGTTAAACCACAGAATATTTTAGTGTCGGAATGTAAGAGAAATGTGTCTGTTCCAGTGACATAATTAAGTATCACATGGAACTTGTTTTTTTATCATTCCGTTTAGTTTGCTGGTCTATGACAAGGAAACACATTGTTCAAGTTATATATAACTGAAAGTTATATAATCTAGTGTGCTCATACTTTCATCCACAATTCTACTTTTTTCATGAGAAAAAGACCTATAGAGGAGTGATATAACTATTTATATGAAGCAATATTTCTGTTTACTCTGGGGAGCAATAGCACAGGGATTACCTTAGTTAATATTGTTGCAGTATCAGGCATTCTGTGCCTTAAAGTGGTATTAAACTTAAAACCAAAAATTTTGCATATTGCAGCTTACTGGTCCTTAGAAGTGGTGGCAGCATTTGATTTTTTTAACCTTTTTTCCCTTTATTATCACCTGGTGGGGATGTCAAGAAAACACTTCCTGTCTTAGGGTGTCCCCACTCTGAATGGAGGAGCAGCAGAGACACCTTTGGGCAGCAGCATTGTCAATCAGGAGAGGGGGTGGTGTTAGATGAGCTAGCAGATTTAGATGGACTTAAATAATTAATTAAAGCAGAACTCCACTTAATGCTTTTTACCTACTTCCCGCTTGTCCACTGTAGTTGTACTGCAAGTGGAAAGCAGCTCCAGGCAGTGCGACCAGGGCCAAATCTAGGTGGGGACACACACCAATAAAAACCTAACAGGGATTCTAAACCTTAAACACCTCATCTATCCAATTTTTTTTTTCAAAGTAAAGGATAGGCAGCACCCCCCCCCAGATTTAAGTGGCGCCCCCCCCCCCCAGGCTACTTCAGATGTTGTATGGTTCTAAGTGCTCCTACTCCTCTCTATTCTGCTAGTTACCACACTGTAGAGCTCCCTTAAAAAAAACTGGGACAGGGCATTTGCAAGCACCAGCACCTGGCATATGTGCCCCAGATCTCTATAATGGTGCCCCAGGAGCCAATACTGCCCAGTAGCCATGCTGTTGTGTGAGAGGCAGAGTAGCGAGTGTGATATGTGCTGTGTCCCCCGCTGGCCACTGCCTAATAGAGTGATGTCAGGAAATGGAAAGTGAGTCTAAGAAGGGAGTATGCAGAGCTGAAAGTGAGAGCTAAGGATAGGTGGTGCGTGGCACAGAAGAAAAAAATGTGGATAGGAGAGAAGGGGGTCTACTGAGTTCAGAGGTGAGAACTTTAGATAGTGGGGTGGTGGGTGCAAAGGCGACAGCTGTGTATTGGGGATGGTTCTAGGTGCAGGGTTGCAGAAGTGAGATGTGGACGGGGGGCAGAGAAGAGGTGTGCAGGGGGGTGTAGAAGTGTTGTTGTGAACAGGGGACGCAGAAGTGAGTTGTGGAAAGGGGGTGCAGAAGTAAGATTTGGAAGGGGGCAGACATGAGATGTGAAATAGGTGCAGAGGTGAGCAGTGGACAGGGATGCAGAGGTGAGTGGTGGACAGAAGGTGCATAGGTAAGCTGCGGATAGGGACGCAGAGGTAAGCTGTGGACAGGAACCCAGAAGTGAACTGTGGACAGGGAGTGCAAAGATGAGTTGTGCATGGGGACGCATATTTTAGCTGTGGACAGGGACACAGAGGTGAACTGTGGATGGGGATGCAGAGGTGAGCTGTAGATGGGGACACAGAGGTAAGCTGTGAACGGGGACACAGAGGTGAGTTGTGGATGGGAACAGAGAGGTAAGCTGTGAACGCAGACACAGAAGTGAGCTGTGGATGGGAACGCAGAGCTGAGCTGTATATGGAGACGTAGAGGTGAACTGTAGACGCAGAGGGGAGCTGTAGACGGAGGCGCAGAGGTGAGCTGTAGACAGAGACACAAAGGTGGGCTGTAGACGGAGATGCAGAGGTGAGCTGTGGACAGAGACATAAAGTTGAGCTGTGGACAGGGACGTAGAGCTGAGCTGTGGACAGGGACGTAGAGGTGAGCTGTGGACAGGGATGTAGAGGTGAGCTATAGACAGGGACACAGAAGTGAGCTGTGGATAGGGATGCAGAGGTGAGCTGTGGACAGGGAATGCAGAGATGAGCTGTTTATGGGGACACAGATGTAAGCAGGGATATAGAGGTGAGCTGTGGACAGGGATGTAGAGGTGACCTGTGAACAGAGACATAGAGGTGAGCTGTAGATGGGTACTGTCAGGGCTGGCTTAGCCCTTCCTCCTCTGGGCTGGCCGCTCAGCTGTCGGCTAATTGCCAGCTCTCTTCTCTTTCCACAGTTACCAGCTGTTCCCGATGATGCTTGTCTGACCTGCCCATTTAAAGCCTTCCAGCTCACTTCTCCTTTGCCTTCACGTTGGTCACATCACAAGGAACCATCTCCTGCTGTTTGTTTCAAGACTGGCTTGCTGACATCCCTCCTGGCTTCTTATCCTGCTTGCAGTTGCTCTCCTTGTATCCCTGACTTCAGGCCTGGCTGATTACCTGATCTGGTTAATGAACTTTGGACTGGCTGACTACCCGATCTGGCTAATGGACACTTTACTAATAAACAAGTGTGATTTGATTGTACTTCTGTCTCAATCTGATTCATGGTTTCTGACAGGTACACAGAGTGAACTCAGAGGTAATCTGAGGACAGGGACACAGAAATGAGCTGTGGATAGGGATTCAGAGGTGAGCTGTAGACAGGGAATGCAGAGATGAGCTGTGGATGGGGACACAGCTGTAAGCAGCAGACAGGGGATGCAAAGGTGAGCTGTGAACTGGGGAATCACAGAAGATCTGTAGATGGAAGCATTGAGCTGTAGACAGAGACGCAAAGGTGGGCTGTAGACGGAGATGCAGAGGTGAGCTGTGGACAGGGACGTAAAGTTGAGCTGTGGACAGGGACATAGAGGTGAGCTGTGGACAGGGACGTAGTGGTGAGCTGTGAACAGGGACGTAGAGGTGAGCTGTAGACAGGGATGTAGAGGTGAGCTGTGGACAGGAATGTAGAGGTGAGCTGTGGACAGGGGCACAGAAGTGAGCTGTGGATAGTGATGCAGAGGTGAGCTGTGGACAGGGACTGCAGAGATGAGCTGTGGATGGGGACACAGATGTAAGCAGGGACATAGAGGTGAGCTGTGGACAGGGATGTAGAGGTGAGCTGTGGACAGAGATGTAGAGGTGAGCTGTAGACATGGATACAGGGCTGAGCTGTGGACTGAGGAGAAGTGAGCTATAGATTGGTACACAGAGTGAGCTGTGGCCAGGAACTCAGAGGTAATCTGAGGACAGAGACACAGAAGTGAGATGTGGATAGGGATGCAGAGGTGGGCTGTGGACACGGAATGCAGAGATGAGCTGTGGATGGGGACACAGATGTAAGCAGTAGACAGGGGATGCAAAGGGGAGCTGTGAACTGGGGAAGCATGGAAGATCTGTAGACGGAAGCATAGAGGAGAGATATGGATGGTTGATGCACAGTTAAGCTGTAGTGGGGGGATGAGGTGTGACCAGGAGTTGTAGAGGTGAGCTGTTGAAGAAGGATGTAGAAGTGAGTAGTGGATGCTTAATGTGAGACTATACATTATGTAATCCTCACCACTCTGTATACTCGAAGTGCAGCAAACCATTAGACAATGGTATGCATGGTCCGAATTCCACCGTCAGAAGTATGTCATGTACGGCACAGCTTACAGAGTGCAATGCTCATGTGTATGTAACACATAGCCTGGCGTAAAAACAGCAGAGGTAAGAATTGCATAATGTACAATTCGGAATACAGTGTAGTGGTTGGGAGAATGCAATGTACGATACAGGATACAGATTGCAGTGGGATTATGTAATGTAGAGCACACATTACATGATCCTGCCCATACTCTGTATGCTGTGCTGTGTGGTACATAACTTTTATTGTTGTATCTTGTATAATCATGACTGCTGCACTCTATACTGTGTACTGTACAAGCAGGGCCGAATTAAGAGCATCATGTGCTTGGTGCTGAGGATTTTGGTGGATCTTTTACTGGGCACCCTTCTGCTTTTCAAGAGCCTGTGCTGTCATGTGTCCAAACTCACAAGGGCTCAGCCACACAGGCATAACACTAGGGAAGCCTGGCATTTGATTTGCCAAGTTTTTGTAAGGGCCGTGCATTGGTGTGCACTCTGAGCTGAAAGAGTGCAGCTGCGCCGGCCTAACACTATGGAAGCCCCAGACTTCTGTAAGAGCCCTGCATTGGCATGCCCCAGGCTTCTGTTAGGACTGCTCATGCAGTGCCCATTATCAATCCCACCACCCTGCCCAGGCGATGCATGTGGAATGCAGAGCCCGTCAGGGGAGATCTCTTCCTGTTGGCCCATTGCTTTCCATGGGCAGGCTGTCCTTTTTGGGTGGCTGGGTCTATATTAAAGTATGGGCCTGGAGCTGCAGCTCCAATAGCCCCTACGTTAATCCAGCCCTGTATACAAGACATAATTCTGATCAGTACACTCTGTGCATTATAAATCCCTGACCCCTATACTCATATGCTATATTGTAGTTACAAACTGCTGACTAAAGTGTATATTGTCTCAACAGTTGCTGGTTTAAAGTAGTCCTTGACTATATTAATGAACTCCTTCTTTATGGTAGGCTCAAAGTGTTATCTCTCATTTTATATTACGTGTGCAGAAAAAAATATGTAATGGAAGGGTTTCAGTTTTTAAAAATTATTGTTTTGAGGTTTATCTATGATGTGGTGTGTAGTGCAGAAAAATATGTGCAGTGCAGTGTGCATGCATGTACTGTACATGTACTTCATTTGGCTAGTGTTACCTAAGTTCATTGTCTTTGTTATATTATCTTAATAGTTTGTTATATATCTTTTTTTTTTTTTTCTTTTTAGTTTGGAGAGTAGTCCCCTTTACTTTTTTTACTGCACCCACCAGATCAGACAGGCTAGATCTGGCCATGTGTACTTGTACGTCACAGCCTTTCTTCTGGGTTCGGGGAGTGCATGCACATGCCCCCTGTTGACCCATACTGTGATTGGATGCAGCACGAGTTTGGCAGCTGATTTCAGCCAATCACACATTGAGTTCTGTGTTTAAAAAAACACCGAACTGTGTAATATCAACAGCGATCTGGCTGCTTCTTCTCCCTGCAAAGCAGAATAAAAACATAGTAGCATAAAAAAACAGACAGGTAGTAAAAGCAACACACATTACACATGATGTCATGTCAGTTGATATCAGTATCAGTTAGTTAGTGTACCTCCCAGCCAGCATCAGCTATCGCCGGATTGCCTGCCACACTATCACAGTCACACTATAAGTTACTGATCGCTGCCATACTAGTATAGTGTCATAGCTGCGTACATTCCAGTATGTATGCCATAGTTTGTAGACGCTATAACTTTCGCACAAACCAATTAATATACTTATTGGGATTTTTTTTTACCAAAGACATGTAGCAGAATACATTATGGCCTACATTTATGAAAAAATTTGATTTTTTTTTTTATTATTATTGCATATGTTTTTTTAACATAAAGTAGAAAATATTTGTTTTGTTTTCTTTAATTTTTTTTTAATTTATATCACAAAAAATAAAACCAATTCAGTGGTATTCCAATACCACCAAAATAAATCTTTATTTATGGGAAGAAAAGTATAAAAATTTCATTTGCGTAGTGTTGCATCGCACAGTCTCCAGTTAAATGATCTCAGTGCTGAATAGCAAAACATGCTCTGGTCATGAAGGAGGTAAAACCTTTCTATTGGTTAAGCAGTTGCAGCAACAGTTTACTTTCTTTTTGTAAGCACACCTGTCAGTGTTAAATGGTTTGTCTCAATCTTCTAATTTGAGCTTTTGTTGGACAGCTTGGTCTGTTACAGGAAGTTGCAAAATAACAGACTTAGACCCTTTTCACACTGGGGCGCTTTGCAGCTGCTACAGTGCAAAAATAGTGCCTGCAAAGCGTCCTGAAAGAGCCGCTCCTCACACGCCAATGTGGAAGCCCGATAGGAAAAGTCCTCCTAGCAGCATATTTGGAGCAGTGAAGGAGCGTTGTGTATACTGCTCCTTCACCGCTCCTGCCCATTGAAATGAATGGGGCAGCGCGGCTATACCGCCGCTGCAGCAGCGCTTTGCGGTGGTTTTAACCCTTTTTCGGCCACTAGCAGGGGGGTATAACCGCCCGCTAGAGGCCAAATACCGCTGCTAAGACAACGGTAAAAAATAGCGCCGTTTTACTGCTGGCGCCCGCACCACCCCAGTGTGAAAGGGGCCTTACAGGTAAAAAAAAAAAAAAAAAAGAATAAAAGATTAAAAAAGAAAACAGTGCAGCCAAAATATCGAAGAAATGGTAAGCTGCAATATATATATTTTTGTTTTTTGGGTTTAATACTGCTTTAAGTTCTAGAAATATCACTGAATTCTTCCAGATAGATGGACTAACTTTTAGCTTAATCCACATAAGATTATATCCACTAGAAATTAGTGGGATTAAGACTTAATTACATTAAAGAGGTGTTCCGCCCCACCCACAAAAAAATTAAGTTGGCAGCTACAAATACTGTAGCTGCTGACTTTTAAAATTAGGACACTTACCTGTCCAGAGATCCTGCAATGTCAGCACCCCAGCCGATTTTCCAATTGGCTCTCGGGGTGCTGCTGCCACCATTCGTTGTAAGGGACACCGGCAGTGAAGCCTTGCAGCTTCACATCCGGTTCCCTACTGCGCATGCGCGAAGGGTGCTGCGGTTTGTGAATGGCCCAGCGGTGGGGGAAGGAGGAGGAGGGTCATACTTCCGAGGGACCTCGCCGTGGCAAGGTCTCCCGGAAGTGGGTTCAAGTACCTGTCAAAAACAGGTACCCACTCCCCTCTCCCATCCGAAAGGTGCCAAAGGTGGCAGCAGAGGGGGGAGGAAGCAAATGAAGCAGAGCTTCCCCTTTTTGGGTGGAGCTCCGCTTTAGCTAGCTGGACCTGATTTCCAGTTTTGCCTCTCCAAATGTTTCTAATTTTCTGCATTGATCAACTTTGTTTGTTAATGGGCTTTTTTCATTAATATTTAGTGATATGCAGCATTTCATACGTTTTCCATTTGAAATATATGATACATTGTTATGGTTCAATTCATAAATGTGCTACACTAGGAATTATGTACACTGTGGTCCTCTGAGATGACCCCTTTGACTTATCTGCAGGACCGACCGTGTCCTGAAAGAGAATTCGAATTTGTTGGAAACCCCAGATATTACCAAATCCAGCAAAAAAAAAAAAAAGAAATATTTTCCCCATGGGGATATAATACATTTAAGTATATGTATATAATGCAAAAGTAACAAAGAGAAATCTTAGGTATTATTTAAAAGCTGGAATTTCCATGTAATTATAAGCTCAAGATTGATCCTTTATAAATATTATGTTGGAGAGTCCAAAAAAATAAAAAAGTAACCAAACTCTGTAGCAATCATAAAAAAAAAAAAAGAATCTTTTGAAGTGTACCTGCCTCTAAAAAATGTTTTGGCATTCTCAGAAACAAAAAGAGCATTTTGTCACTTTTGTTTTGCTTTGTGAAGTTTTCAGAGCACAGAGGCGGGTACAGGCAAGAAATGCAGGCAGGAACAGTGGGGCCAAATGCAGGGAGGATTAGTGACTGTCTAAATGGCTGCTATGTGAAGCTGCTGACTCACTGGCTTTGCTGGGCTGTGAATGTTTCTGAAAAGTGTGTATCTTTAGGAAACTAAACCTAGGAAACAAAAAGACAAAAGATGTTCCTTCTGAAGCTGACATTTATAGCCCGCAGTCAAGAAGTTGCTCAACACCTCCTTGCCTTGTGCTGAAAATGGTTCAGATTCTTGCACAGGTACAATACAAATGTAGATTTATTTTTACAACTTGGTTTGAAGAACCAGTAAATGGATTTCAGTAATCTTTTGAGTGCTGGAGTGTCTACTGTTTGTGTCGGGACGGATGGTTGAGTGTTTTTGACGAATGCATTGTTTTTATTCTGCCAGTAATTGGCCGCAGGAAGCAAACAGTGGTTTACTTCCTTTATCACAATGCTAGGATTATTTCACATGAATTGTGAGCACGTTTTATGTTATCCTAAATATTACACATTAGGGTCCTGTTTCCTAAATGTTTTCTCAAGTAATGGTGTAGCTAAGTGGTTTGCCCTCCTGCTTTGCAGTACTTAGTCCCTGGCGCGGTTCCAATAAGGGACTCTGCAGAGGTGGATTTCGTCCCTGGTTCATACCTCCCAACATTTTGAGATGGGAATGAGGGACACCTACTAGCAAACGCATGTAGGCATAGGACACGCCCCCGGCCACACCCCCTTAAAGGAGAATTAAGAAAAAAAAGGTTCATTAAAGTGGTGTTGCCACCAAAAAAAAAAAAAGTGACTAAAAATCTTAAAAAAAAAATAATAATAATAATTTGAAAAAAAACTTTTTTACTCACCTCTAAATACCTGTTGCTAGGGGTCCCTCGTAGTTTGCCTTCTTCCTTGCCCGGGCTGGTGACATCGCTTCCCCTCGCGCCGCACAGTCATCTGGGACCTGTCACGTGTCCCAGGTGACTGTGCGGTGTATCACGGCGCCCTGCACCGCTCGCGCATGCGCAGTGGGTGCCCGGGTGTGAAGCCACAGCCGGGTGCCCACAGTACGAATGACGGCATCAGGGAACGAGGGGATCGGGGAACGAGGGGGGCTTTGTTCCACCTGCATCGCTGGACCCTGGGACAGGTAAGTGTCCAATTATTAAAAGTCAGCAGCTGCAGTATTTGTAGCTGCTGACTTAAATTTTTTTTTTTCTAGGGGCACCTCACTTTAAATCCACAAGGGCTTTTTTTTAACTGCTACTTTTCCTTAATTTTGGCTTTTAAAATTTACAAATGCAGCAATTTAGAATTTGGATGAAAGGTTTAGCACTGAGAAACACTTTTTTTGAAAGATAAAAAGTGCATTTTATATACAACTTTAACCACTTTCAAACCGGACCATTTTGCTGGCTTAAGACCAGACCACTTTTTGCGATTCAGCACTGCGTCGATTTAACTGACAATTTCGCTGTCACGCGACATGGCTTCCAAACAAAATTGGTGTCCTTTTTTTCCCCACCAATAGAGCTTTCTTTTGGTGGTATTTGATCACCCCTGAGTGTTTAATTTTTTGCGCAATAAACAAAAATAGAGTGACAATTTTGAAAAAAACGCATTATTTTTTACTTTTTGTTATAATAAACATCCCCCCAAAATATATAAAAAACCTGTTTTTTCCCTCAGTTTAGACCGATACGTATTCTTCTATATATTTTTGGTAAAAAAAATCGCAATAATCGATTATTGATTGGTTTGCGCAAAAGTTATAGCGTTTACAAAATAGGGGATGGCAGGGCGGCATATAGAAATGGACGTACCTGTACGCCAATATGCCTGCCCGTGCCATTCTTCCGACTTACATTGGCGTGCGCCGGTTGGGAAGTGGATATAGATCATTGAATAGGAAATGGTTCTGGACAGCTGCACTCCGAAAAAATGCATTTTGCTAAAAAAAAAAAAAAAAAAATCCAAAAACAGTGCTTAAAGCGGTGTTTCAGCTGAAAACTTTTTTTTTTTAAGTCAGGAGCTAAAAAAAAAAAGTAGCTGCTGACTTTTAATAAGGAGACTTACCTTTCCAGGGCGCCCGCGATGTTGGCTGCCGAGGCCGACGTGTCCCTCGGCTCTCGGGCCCCAGCGCTGCCATCCTCACTAAGGGAAACCGGCAGTGGAGCCTTGCAGCTTCACTGCCCGTTTCCTAACTCGCGCAGTGCTTTGTGAATGGGATACGCTGTGTTAGGGAACACACAGTTCCCAGAACATAGCGTGCCCCATTACCCAGAAGACAATGCGATGAGGAGAGAAGACGAAGATCACCGAGGAGCAGGAAGAAGGCAGATTAGGAAGACTGCCTAGCAACAGGGATTTCTGACAAGGTAAAAAAGGATGCCAAAGCAGGATGCTGGTATGGCAGTGATCAGGATGCTGGTATGAGTAATGGCGGTGGTCAGGATGCTGGCATGGGTCATGTTGGTGATCAGGACACTAGTATGGCCTATGGGGTGATTGGGACACTGGTTTGGGGTATGGCGATGATCAGGACGCAGGTATGGGGTATTGCAATGATCAGGATGCTGGTATGGCATAGGGGATGATCAAAATGCTAGTATAGGTGGTGACGATGATCAGGATGCTAGTATGGCATATGGGGTGATCAGAACGCTGATAAAGGGTATGGTGGTAAACAGGATGCTGGTATGGTATATGGCCGTGACCAATTGTCAGAAACCATGAAATCAGACCGAGACAGAAGTACAGTTAAATCACACTTGTTTAGTAATAAAAGTAAAAAGAAAAAACATAGTCAAAACATAGCCAAAGTTCAGTAACCGGAAAGGATAGTCATCCAAGCAGAAGTCGGGGATCAAAGTTGTGGAACAGCAAGCAGGATCTGGAGCCAGAAGGGATGTCAGCAAAGCCAGTCTTTAAACAGGAACACAAGGCAAAGGCAGAGCTCCTCTGGACTGGACGGCTTAAGTAGGCAGGACTGACGAGCAGGATCATCCCTTTATAAGGAATTGGCGGATGGCAAGTAGTTAAAGCAGTTCTTCACCCTAGAAATAAAACATTTAAAATTCAGCAGCTACAAATACAGTACAGTTACCTGTCCATGGATCCGCTTCTGTCTTCACCCAAGCCAGCTCTTCAGCCATATTTACTTTCGGATGCTATCTGTGACTGCTTGCTGCTTCACAGCCGACTTCCTACTATGCATGCGTGAGTCATGCTGTGCTTTGTGAATAGTTCTGCCGCTTTCTGTGACCTATGATGTGTCCCAGACAGTTGCAGGGGAAGGAGGGGGGCCAAACTTCCACTTGAATCGGTGCCGCCTGTCACATGTGCCACTGGAAAAGACCAGTAGCACATCTGCACACATTAGGCATGTGATCAAATGCCACAACTTCTGGTGGATGAGCAATATAGTAGTCAATGGCATTTATGTGCCTACACAGAAAATAAACACACATGGGAGAGAGACGAAAAAACTAATTGTTTTTTAAGTGAATAAAGTGTATGTATATATATATATATATATATATATATATATATATATATATATATATATATAAATATATATACACACAGGGGTGGGTGGCGTTGCCTATAACCTGGAGAGTGACAAGTGTGATGTGCACGTAATTAATTAATACCCTGTTAAACTATATCATACCACATGTGTGATACAGTAACTGACTATGTATAAGAGTGCTGGTAAATCCCTATGTGTGGATCCAAAAGGGTGATGATATAGTCCAAAATACAACCCTTAATGATATCTTCTATGGCCAAATAAAAATGAAAAGGAGTGTATCATACCAAAAAAGTGAGTAGGTGTACGCTTTGTACAGGATGTACTAATCCCTACATGTACATCCAGAGGTATGTAATTGGATAGCTTAAGTGAATATAATATACAGAATCCAAAAAAATATCATGAAAACAGCAAAAAATTCTTTTTGTGCAAAATAATGATATATAAGTCCAGTCTAAAGTGCTATTTAAAGTGCAAAAATATCCAAAGTGACTATTGCAAAGATCTTTCCTAAATTAAATCTTGTACAAACAACATGGAGTGACGTTCGTGCTCCCCTTCGGTTCCCCACTCACCAGATCCTCAAACCCCTGCAGGGGTAACTCTCATAAAGTGGGGATATGTCTGGAACAGTCCTCCTCCTTGATGTATGCAATCCTGAGGCATCCAGAGCGTGTGTCCTTACTGGGATGAATATCGGTGGACGTGGTTGCTAAATCCTGGATGATCACCTCCTCCATGGCACTTTAAAGCTGTGGATTATCCTCATATGTATAGAAGAGACAGGCACTCAGCATAATTCCATACGATTCCTATCTTATTAAAATAAAAGTTTAAAATGGCACAGCGTAACAAAGCCAGTTACCGTATTGATAATAAGAAAACAGAATGCAGAGTCCCATTTAGCGTGTGTTCCACCCGTTGGAACACCACTAACCGGAAGCGATGTTGGTGCGTACTAGGCTCCACCTTACACATTTCGTCATAGGATGTTGCCTTAAGTGAGTTCAGCTCATACAAGCCCTACATTATTGTGCACCTATGCAATTTTTCGGCAATAAAAACGTATACTTTCCCTATCCCAGGTAAAAACATTTTTAGATATGGCTAATGGTTAGAGTTGGTTTAACAGTTTGACCCGAGCATGAGTTTGGGCTGAACATTGGCTGTTCGTCCGTTCACCTGAATTATCGGCCTTTGATTGGCTGAAGCAATAAAAGCTTTGCCCATTCAGGGCACAGAGCACTGTCAGAGCCATGATTGGAGAAAGTAATGATCACTCTATCCAATCATGGCTCATTGCTCTTAGTTCCGCCCCACACTATAAAAAAAATTCTCCCCATAGTGGCCATATGCAGTGTGATATTGGCGTGGAGAGAGATAGGGCTCTGTTCAGTGTAACTAGCGAGTTAGTGTGCTATAGTGTGCTATTTTGATTATTTTAGTCAATGTAGAATATCAGTTTAGTGTGAATCTAGTGAAAGTTCGGTGTGTGTGTAGTGTGACATAAGTTTTTACTTTGGTGTCAGTTTATTATGTCAGGGCAGGTTTCCTGAAGTATATATCAGTGCATTGCTGTACGTTTAATGCATTATATATCAGTGCGTTACTGTACGTTTAACACAGTATATAGCAGTGTGTTACTGCACGTTTAACATAGTATATAGCAGTGCTTTACTGTACGTTTAATATAGTATATATCAGTGCATTACTGTACGTTTAACACAGTATATAGCAGTGTGTTACTATATGTTTAACGCAGTATATATCAATGCGTTACTGCATGTTTAATGCAGCATATATCAGTAAAAGCCCATATGCAGTGCTATTTAAATTATTCAGTCTTTTTCAAGAAGGGAAAGAAGAAATGGAACCCTTCACCAACTTCAGTGTGTGTAGGAAAGCACACTACACCCAGTGAGTATCAAGTTTGCTTACCAAAAGGAAGAGATAGATAAGCATGTAGAAATCAATCACAGGGAATCACAACTGACAATGATGGAAAATATAAAGATGATCCAATCATGGAATACACTTGTAACAGACACTACTCACAATAGGTCACCAGATACAGGAATTACAGTTGTAGAGTGAGTATGGTCATCCAATCAAAAGGTAAATGGCTCACAAATGAAAGAATAACGCAACAATAGTGAAGCCTGTCAAGTAAAAGAAACAGATTTATTGTAGTGAACTTACAGTTAAAACAGCAAAACAATCATCATGATGTGTAACGTCCACGGCTCTCAGCGTGCTTGCATCTGCCCGCCTGACATGTTTCATCCAACAGGATATCGTCAGAGGCGATGCAAGAAGGACCAATTTGGACCAAGAAGAGTATTTCATTAGGTGTAAGGTTTGAAGGCACCATCGACACCCAAAGACTCATTTTTCCACACCTGTTCGACAGGTGCAAATTATTGCAGTTTTTGACAGCAAGGCCAATTCTTGCTTTCATCAAGAGTACCTCTATAGGGTTATGTGTGAAGGCACTACCGACACCCAGAGACTATTTTTTCCACATCTGTTCAAAAGGTGCATATCATTGCAATTTTTGACAGCAAGGCCAATTCTTCCTCAACTGTTTGAACGGGGCATCAAATAAAAAATCTTGCCAGCAAGGCCAATTCTTGCTTTCATCAAGAGTACCTCTATAGGGTTACGGGCATGAAGGCACCACCTACACCCAAAGACCAATTTTTCCGCAATTGCTTGAGCGGGGCATCAAATTAAAATTTTTGACAGCAAAGCCAATTCTTGCTTTCATCTAGAGTACCTCTATAGAGTTGCAGTTGCAGTGTGAAGGCACCACCAACACCCAAAGCCCATTTTTTCTGCATGTGTTACTTCTATCCAAAGTCTGTGAAAGAGACACCAGAATTTATCCAAAAAATCTCTAATCTTTTTCCGAGTGTACTAAATTGTGGCCACATCATACAGTCTGGCTCCCCATGCCATTGTTTATGAAATAAAGAAAGCTTGAAGGAAATTAATTTTTATTTTTGGCTATATAAAAGTCATTATTGCTGAAGCATGTTCTATACACAGTACAAGTGTGCTACTTTACAGGCAGACTAAGGGGACCCCCCAGGCACTATATTTAAAGATATTTTTAATTTTTTTATGGTTATTTCTCATTTTGATGGTTTCACTTTAAGCATCAGTAAATAACTGCACATTTAAAAAGTATGTTTTTTACAAACTTTTTTTGATTGATAAATGTCCCCCATGGCAGTACCCGGACCCCCAAAACCATTGTATGCTCAGTTACTTGCATATAAGTCTTTAAAATGGACACTTTTAATTTTCCCACATCGGGTCCCATAGACTTCAATGGGGTTCATTATTCAATTCCAAACTTTCATGTTCAAAAGCTGTGCAGCAAACCAAACAGGGGGTTGTTCGGCCCATCTCTTCCGGATAGTATCCCTGTCTTTTTATAGTGAGGGGCTGACACATCATAATTCTCCCATTACCATTCATTCTAATCGACCTGACCCACGTTGACAGGCTGGAAAGTCCATTATTTTTAGTTAGTTGCTATGGTGATGAGTAGCCACATTAGATTGCCAAATCCATAAACTGCAAATTAGTTGGGTTTGCTACGAAACAATGTTTAACCCAAATCTGAAGCTCATCCCTAGCCTTTAAATTCTCTATGTTGCACTACTAGATAAAATTTGCTAAAATAAATTGTTAGATATTTTACATAGCTTTGTTTATAAACATAGCCATGTCATGCTCAGATGCATTGTTATGTAGCTTTGTTTATAAGGAAATAAATACTTTATTTAACACAGTAAAACTGTAAAAGGGGTCCAATTGGAGAAGCCATGTGTTCATTAACATCAAAATGCTTTCAGATACTGCAATATATGTTAAAGATGTTTTTTACTTTTCAACAAAAATAGCAACTGATGTACATCTCATAAGCTTCTGACCACTGTTAGTCCTCCCCTTTCTATTCCTACTAACCAGCTATTTGAAATGTGCTGCTTTAAAGCTACAATGTTACCATTGTGCTTGGAACTGTTTGCTGCATTACAGTCATGCCATCAAGAGCCCACTGAAAACTGTGTGGGTATTCCCCTTTTATAGCTTAATGTAGGAAACCTATTTAATGTCACCACTAATTCATAATACACCACAAATAGCTTGTGATCGAACAATATGCACTGCCACCTGCAAATGTATGGCTTAAAAACAGTTGAGTTAGGTGTGGTTCATAATGCAGTGGTGCACCTTAAAGCGGTTATAAAGGCTGAAGTTTTTTACTTCAGTGAATCCTGCATTACGGTTAAAAACCTTCTAATGTAAGCCCCCAGCCCCCCAAATACTTGCCAGAGACTGATCTTGATGCAGCGTTGTGCCTAAGAGCAGTGGTGCTGCTCCCTCTCTCTCCCTCCTCACTGGATTCAGTGAGAGCAGCGTGAGTCATTGGCCCCTCCTGCTTTCAATCAAATCCAGTGACAAGGGAGCAGGGGGTGGGGCCAGTCTGAATTGTGTGTGTCAATGGGCACACATAGCCTGGCTTAGAATCAAGTGGCTTCCAGTGGTGGCGCATGGGGAAGAGGAGGCACCCAGAACTCTGGCGGGGGACCAGAAAAATTAAAGATCGGGGCTGCTCTGTGCAAAACCATTGAACAGAGTAGGTAAGTATGGCATGTTTGTTATTTTTAAAAAAATAATTTACAATCACTTTAAGCATTAATGCCAACTTTCTATGACAGATTTTGTAATTACTTTTACAAAAAATAATGTATCTAAGCCCTGACCTTTGTTTGATAATGTACATTGCAAAGTGAGTGCATTACGCTTTGTGTGTTATTCCTTTCTGTATTACCTAAAATTCGATATCATTTACAGATTAATTTTAAGTATATTACAAAAAATTAAAATACAGATCCTCTATAGTGTTTGCTGCACTAGCTTTCTATCTGATCTGTTTTATTAGTAATATTAACATTTATAAACAGAAGAGGGAGCCCCTGCATACCATTAGAACTAAGCTTTAGCAAAAATTAAAGATTTGGAAAAGAAAAGGCAGTGCTGCCCCCATTTGGAAACATATGGTGCAGCTATAAAGCCCATTCAATGTGTTACATTACCTAGGAATTCAAACATCTACTCTGCATCTTCCTGCTGACTCGTAAAGCCATATTTACTGTAAATATATGAACTGGTCTTGGTTGTGCAAGAGATGCTGTTTTTTTTACATTCAAATATTGGAATGCAGTATATAAAGATTGTTCAGAAATATGTAATATTTTTGCATATACAAATTAGTTTTAGCTATGTAATATTTCAATAAAAGCATCCAGTAAGTAACAACCTAGCTTTAAACTAGCCATTATTGTATCTACCCTTTTTTAATTAATTTTTTATTTTATTTTTTGTTCTTCAAAATAAAAGAGTTTTTTCTTTATATACTATATTTGATATCTTTCTCAATTGATTTGCACCTATAAAGTCCCAATTTTTCCTGTTTCTTCATTAGCTATAAACAGGCTGTTGGTACATGTCCCTTCCTCTGTATCATGCTTACCAGTGTATTAAAACAGACCTAAAAGAAGATATGCTTGGTAGTTGGGAGCCAATCCCTCCAAATTGTTATAGGTCAAACTTTCCACTAGCTGCATTTCTTTTTTTCTCTTCCAGGTTATCCTATCAAATAAGGTATTAAAGTCAATGCCTCTTCACATTTAGCAAAGAAACTCAGAGACCGCTTCCATTCATTTAAGATTTCAATGGATAAACTCCAGCATCCACATTAATATAAAAGAAAGGAACGCTCATTGCACAAGCATCCAAGCAATCAATTTATTAAATAAGAAAAAAGACTGATACACTCACATGTTTAAAATGATTAGCAGGCATATGGAAACCAGTGTTTCCAACCAACAAGATGGCCACTGTGTCCTGGTCCACGTCTTACGTCACACGTCATACATCCTTAGCCCCACCCAACGTTTCGTCATGAAAATGCGTCATCAGGAGCGTGGCTGGGGCGTGTGATACTTCTATTTAAAGGGGATGGGCCGACTTACTCAACGGAAGTTTAGTGCACTCCACAGGCCGGAAATTACTTGCATTCCAGAAACCGGAAATCACAACCAAACCCTGGGCACGATTAAAAATAGTTAATACTTGTATAAATACGCTAAAAAGCATAATAAGATCACTCAAAGGTGAATAATGAGCAAAGGGGATGACATGAATTTTAAACTGAAAAATTTTTATGTGGACAAACGGACTTAGGAAACGGCGACATCTTGTGGTGAAAAAACAATATTACATCACCAAAGGATATGGAGGAATTTAGTACAGAAAATGTAAAGGAATTCTAATACATATCTATCTAAAGGGTAAACACATATATCTCCACAACAAAACAAATGCAATTACAAGTCTCTTCCAGACACTTATAATACTAAATAGCAACAGGATAGATTGTAATACATTAGTACAATTCAACCATTATGAATAAAATAATTAATATCCCTTTCAACATTCATTCCAAAGGATGAATGTTTGTGCTTGATAGATCCACCTAGTTTCTAAACTGGTGACCTCCCTGACCATATTGCTAGCTCTCCAATAGCCAGAAAACTTGTTGATTCCCTGGAAGGTGGTACCTTCAGGATTACAATCGTACTTCAGGGCATAGGGTTTAGAAAGACTATGTTTAGGAAAACCCCTCTTTATATTGGCCATATGCTCACCCAGTCTGCAACATACTTTTTTATTATTATTATTATTCAAGATTTATATAGCGTCAGCAATTTACGCAGCGCTTTACAATATAAAAGGGAGACAATACAGTTACAATACAATTAAATACAAGAGGATTAAGAGGGCCCTACTCAGAAGAGCTTACAATCTAAAAGGGTGGGGCAGGTGGTACAGAAGGTTATAACTGTCGGGAATGAGTTGATGGAAGTGGTAGGAGATTAGTTTGAGATGTGATAGGCTTCCCTGAATAGATGAGTTTTCAGGGATCGCCTGAAGGTAGCAAGAGTAGGGGATAGCCGGACCGGTGGAGGTAGCCAGTTCCAGAGGATTGGAGAGGCTCTGGAGAAATCCTGGAGATGAGTGTGGGAGGAGGAGACGAGAGAGCTTGAGAGTAGGAGGTCTTGAGAAGAACAGAGGGGGCGGTTTGGGTGATATTTGGAGACAAGATTGGTGATGTAGCTCGGGGCAGAGTTGTGAATGGCTTTGTATGTGGGGGTTAGTATTTTGAATTTAATTCGCTGGGTGATTGGGAGCCAGTGTAGGGATTGGAGGAGAGGGTTGGCAGACACTGAGCGGTTGGTAAGGTGGATAAGTCTGGCAGCAGCATTCATGATAGACTGAAGAGGAGATAGCCTATGGAGAGGCAGGCCAATGAGAAGGGAGTTGCAATAGTCAAGGCGAGATATAACAAGGGAGTGAATGAGGATCTTGGTAGTTTCATTTGTTAAAAAGGGGCGAATTTTAGAGATGTTACGGAGGTGAAATCTACAAACTTTTGACAACGATTGGACTTGGGGCTGAAATGACAAGTCAGAGTCTAGGATTACACCTAGTACCCTGGTGTGAGGGGAGGGCCTGATGGTTGCATTGTTGATTTTGATGGAAAAATCATGGAGGGGGGCATGTGCAGGGGGGATTATTAATAGCTCAGTTTTAGAGAGGTTTAGTTTAAGGAAATGGTGTGACATCCATGCTGATATGTCAGTTAGCAGGTTAGTAATGCGAGAGGACACTGAAGGAGTGAGGTGAGGAGTAGACAGATAGATTTGGGTGTCATCGGCGTATAAGTGGTATTGGAAGCCATGGGCTGTTATCAAGTGACCAAGGGAGGAGGTATAAATAGAGAAGAGAAGGGGTCCAAGAACAGAGCCTTGGGGGACCCCCACAGAAAGGGGCAATGGAGAGGAGGATACAGAGTTGTAGGTGACACTGAAGGAGCGCTGTGATAGAGAACCAGGAAAGCGCAGAATCTCGGAGGCCAAGGGAATGTAGTTTATTGAGGAGGAGTGGGTGGTCAACAGTATCAAAGGCAGCAGAGAGGTCAAGTAGTAGGAGTATGGAGTACTGGCTGTTGGTTTTAGCAGTTAGTAGATCGTTAGTGAGTTTTAGTAAGGCAGTTTCCGTGGAGTTCTGAGAGCAAAAGCCAGACTGTAATGGGTCAAGAAGGTTATTTTCACTGAGGTAGGAGCTAAGGCGGTTGTAGACTAAGCGTTCTAGAAGTTTAGAGGTGAATGGGAGCAACGAGATAGGTCTTAAGTTGTTCAGGTTGGTGGGGTCCAGAGAGGGGAAGGTGCCACTTGAGAGTGAGAGATTGTAGATGTGAGTGAGGGAGCATAGGATAGAATTAGAGGGTGACCTTAATAGTTGTGAGGGAGCAGGGTGCAGGGGACAATTAGTTAGGCGAGCATCTGAGAAAAGTTTTGCAACCTCTTCAGTAGTAGCCAATTCAAAAGAGGAGAGTGTTGAATGTGCTATTGGGCCAGGTATGTTGGGTGGGGAAGATGTACGCACAGCGGAGGTGTCCTCACGAATTGCATCAATCTTGTCTTTGAAGTGGTTGGCAATTATATACTTATAATGCGCCCTATGTACTGAAGCCCACAGGGGCACCAAACGATGTATACAACATACTTGGTAGAGCATGTAATCAAAGGTTTAATAGGAAATGTTTCCTGAGTCGAGGTGGACTGGAAGGACTGGGTTCTCCTACTCCTTTTAGCATTTATTTAGCAATTTGGACATTTCCTACAGGGAAAGAAACCCCCCGTGTTCTGAAAAAAATAAGGTAAGAGGGACTCCTCTATAAACCACTCGAGGCATGTCAGGTAGGTTTGATCCCAAAACCCTATCCCCATTTAGAACCTTCCAATGCCTTTGCATAATTTTCTAAATTTCATAGTGCTGGTTTAAATAGGTAGTAAAAAGGAACTCCAGACTCCTAGATTTAGGAATCAGTAGGCCATCGATCTAAAGGCTCCTTCAAGCTCATTACCATCACAACATTTTTCTAAAAATCTTTCTTTGAGTATTGAGGCCTCTTCCACAAAATCATCCTGATTTGTGCAATTTCTCCTCAACCTCAGAAACTGGCTCTTAGGGATCGATTTCAGCCAGGATTTATAGTGCCAACTCCTGGAATCAATGTAGCCATTATGATCAGTTTCCTTGAAGTAGGTTGATGTGATCACTGCACTGTCTACAACTCTAATCCGAAGATCAAGGAAATGTATATCAGACTTACTGGCTTCATGTGTAAGGGAAATGCCCCTGTCATTGATATTCAGCCCTGCTATAAAATTATTAAGGGATTCAAAATATCCATCCCACAGGAGGAGGATGTCGTCTATATATCTTTTCCAGAATACCAGTTCTGATCTGGATTCCTTATAGATGACACTCTCTTCCCATTTGGCCATTAAGAGATTGGCCATACTGGGGGCAAATTTAGCCCCCATGGCCACACCCTTTATTCTGCACATAATTAGAACCATCGTACCAAAAATAATTTTGCTCCATGACATAATCTAAGAGGCTAAATATAAAAGACCTCTGCTTATCATGAAGGGTATCAGCTTTCAGGAAAAACTCCAATGCTTCTCTGCCATGTTAGTGTGAAATTACTGTATATAATGAAGAGACATCTGCAGTGGCAAAAATATAGTTCTCCTTCCATTCCACAAGCTTGAGTGCATTGATAACCTTTGTGGAATCCCTCAAATAAGATGGAGTATTGACCATGAAAGGTTGTAGGAAATGATCTATGTATTTGCCCACCGTGGAAGTAACCAAATACCAACCAACGATCGGCCTCCCAGGGGGGGCAAATCGGATCTTTATGTACTTTGGGCAGGTAATAAATTACTCGAACCCTGTGAGCCACTGGGATTAAAAATGCTTTCTCCTTTTCAGAGATAACCCTCTTCTGGTATCCCTCCTCCACGAATACAGCTAATTCTTTTTTGTATTTGGAGGTAGGATTCCCCTTCAGAAGAATATAGTATGTCTGGTCAGAGAGTAACGTTAGCATTTCCATATTGTAAGCTTCCTTATCTAATATGACAATCCCACCCCCCTTATCGGCGGGACGTACGATAATGTCATTTCGTTCTTTAAGAAGCTCCAGTCCCTTTTTAAAAGTGAACTCTCTCCTATTCTTCTTAATCTGTAACGATTGCAAGTCATTGTTAACCAAACCTCTAAAAATGGAGATTAAAGGGGGCAAATGACGCGGAAGGTTGAACAATGAACTTAGAATTCCTCATATCAACTCAGACTGCCGTGTTAGAATGATAAGGGTATGAAATCATGTAACGTTGAATACTGACCTTGCGTATGAACTTTTGAACGTCAATAAACGTTTCAAACTTATTTAAAGCTATCAAAGGGGCAAACTTCAGGCCATGATTCTCTTCAGTTGACAAATTGGCTTTAATCAAATTAAAAAGGCCGGAGTCCTTTAGATCTGCCTTTTTAGAGTGGATCCTCCTCCCCCCTCTGCAACCCATTTTGGTTCTATGCCTCCTTTTGAGCTCCGTGAAAAAAATTACTGTTATAACTATCACTGACTGGATGACCTCTTCCCGCATAATTAAATACAGAGGGACGATTCTGTTGTTGCCACCAATTACATCCTAAGGGGGTCCTCAGAGAGTAACCATTCTGCGATTGTTAATGGGGGAATCCAGTTATTGGGGCGCTGAGTGATATATCTGTCATCCCTATGGGGACTATCCCTGCTCCCCAAGAGTCCAAAGTGATTGTGGACAGCAGTGGGCAAAGGAGTATGGCATGTCTGTTATCCTCCCCTCTTCCTTCCCCCCTCTGCCTCAATAAACCGCCTCTAAAGGTAGACCACAAAGGTTGATTAAGAGCAGAGTGTGCAGGGGAAGACTGGGGGACATTTAGAACCTGACCCTGAGTGGTCGACACCCCATTCACTCTTCCTTCTACTGGTAAAATGCTACCACCCATACTGTCTTTCATTTGCCATTTAAAGACTCCCTTATTCTTGTAGTCAGAGACATCCCTAAGATATTGTTTCTTCTTTTTATTTCTCTGTTCTATCTCCCCCTTTTCCGAATGTTTCCTTAAAAATTCGTATTTTTTATATAGTCCTCATTTCCCTTATAGGGGTTCCGTTTTTCCCTAAGAGCACACAACTTGAGGAGTTGTGGTTGCTTCCTAGCAAGTAGAAACTGAACGAGATTCAAACCAGCTTGATTAAAATACTGGAACCATTCTTTGGTATCCGGGATAACACTTAAAGGGGTGACATGCCACCGTAAGCTTTTCGGGACCATTTTATCGGCAAGATATTTCTCAAAAAAGGCTATGTCCCAATTTGTATGAAGCTCAGTGGTAACCAGGTTTTTAAGTCGCATAAAAAGGCCACTGATACCATCAGTATGGCCACTGATTTCACAAAAAATACCCTCTGTATTGATAGCATATGAAGCTCTGGAAATAAAAAATAATTTTTTTTTTAAAAATGGCTAATAAGCTGCAACACAATATAACCAAGAACAACAATAAAATATACAAATCTGTTGCGCTTAAAACGCAATGCACAATAAAATAGCAGCTGACACAATTTCTGGGCACAATGACAAAAAAATTGAATAAAAAGAAGTAGTGCTAAAACATATATAAGAATAAACAATAACGTTCATCAATGATGAGCTGTTGAAAGCCATTGAGGCAAAGTTCACAACTCGATGAGTCCGGATAAGAATTAATAGAATAACCACCACCAGCACCCAATACTACTGACTCTTACCATCAGTGTGTAGGGAACACACAATAAATTTATAAGGTAATGACACCAGCGATCCTCCTGCACAGATCGATCCACTCCACAAAGATTTATAATGATCCTCTTCACATTAAGCCAAGGAACACAGAGATCGCTTCCATTCATTTAAGATTTCAACAGATAAACTTCAGCATCCCCGTTAAAATAAAGGAAAGGAACGCTCATTGCACAGGCATCCAAGCAATCAATTTATTAAATAAGAAAAAAGGCTGATAAACTCACATGTTTAAAATTACTAGCAGACATATGGAAACGACCAGCGTTTTAAACCAACAAGATGGTTGACGTGTCCTGGTCCATGTCCTATGTCACACGTACTTAGCTCCACCCAACGTTTTGTCATGAAAATGCATCATCAGTGGCGTGGTTAGGGCGTGTGATACTTTTATTTATAGGGGACGGGCTGACTTAAACAACAGAAGTTTAGTGCTTTCCACAGGCCGGAAATGACTTGCATTCCGGAAATCACTACTAAACCCACAATTAAAAATAGCTAATACTTGTATAGATATGCTAAAAAGCGCAATAAGAACATCACTCAAAGGTGAATAATGAGTAAAAAGGACGGTGTTCATTTTAAACTGAAAAAATGAAAGCAATAAAAAGCTGACAAGGAGTTTAGCCTTCTACTCTGCCTAAAAAGCTTTTTTTCTGTTTGCATTGGCATTGAAGATTTACTCTCACTTCCTGTCTAGTGGAACTGTTGTCAAAATAATACAAAATAAGGGGAAATATCTCTAATGGTCTTATTATAAATAAAAAATGTTTTCTTTTTTTTCTAAGTGATCACATGGCCTCTGTTCTCAACTTCATAAGGGGTTTAGAGAGCTGGAGGTGGAGACTGCAGGGGGAGTGTTTTAGCAGGAGACAGAGGAACAGCAGTACACTGATTTTCCCTGTGAAGAAGTGTGCAAGGGGATGTGTCAATACAAGCCTGATCATTGGAGTACAGGCAGGCTGTGCTCCAAAGTACAATCACATGCTCTGGTAAAAAAACTTTTTGTGCTTGTCACACTGGATAATTTTGCATGACCTATCCTGATTGGCTTTAAAAAGCTGTGTACTAATGATCAGATTATCGTAGGACCGCTTCAAAATTGGTATTTTTTGTACAATTGTATGATCATGTTTAGGGGGCTTAAGGTTCAACCACAATGTTAACAATGTGATAATCATATTCATAATTATAAAAAGACAGACATAATCTTTTTTTACAATAATAGTAAGAAGGGGATTAAAAACAACTACAAACTCCCCTAAAAGAGTGGGAGTAACTACCCTCAATGTGTATGCATATAACTCAATAGCTCTGGAAGTCAAATCAACCATGTTTGCATGTTGTAAATGCACCTGAAGTGGAGCTCCACCCTAAAGGGGAAGCACTGCTTACTTGTCTCCACCATCCCCCCCGTGGCACATTTGGCATCTTTTGGGGAAGGAGGAGCAAGTACCTGGTTTTGCTAGGTACCCCCTCCCACTTTCGGGTGACTTCAGCAGGGCGAAGTCATCTGGAAATTTGTCCCCCCTACTCCTTCCCCCGCCACCAGACCATTCACAAGCACAGCGTACTTCGTGCCTGCGCAGTAGGTTACTGGCTGTGAAGCCGCAAAGCTCCACTGCCAATTTCCCTTTCCCAAAATGGCATTTCCCCTATCCAATTGAAAAATTGGCTCAGGTGAAGACACTGCTGGATTCCTGGACAGGTAAGTGTTCTAATATTAAAAGTATTTGTAGCTGCTGGCTTTTATTTTTTTTATGACGGAGCATGGAGCTCCTCTTTAAAGTGGCTGTAAAGGTTTGTTTTATTTTTTTTTAAATGACAAAGATGTCATGTTTACCTGCTCTGTGCAAAGGTTTCGAACAGAGCAGTCCCGATCCTCCTTTTCTGGGGTTCCCCCCGGCAGCATTAAGGTGAAAAACCTTGAGACTTTACAACCCCTTTAAGCTAAGGTGGATTAAGAAGATACATGGCCACTCAATGGAACTGGTGGAGTTGTATAACCTTAAACTGCGTAGGAGGTAATTTATTGTCAGAGCAGTAAGGATGTGGAACGCCGTTCCACAATCAGTGGTGTCAGCGGGACGTGTCAATAGTTTCATAAAACTCTTAGATGGACATCTTAGCAAATGGAATATACAGGGATATGGGAATTGGTATTGACATAAAAACACAGACCCATAGCTACACAGGTTGAACTGGATGGACCGGTGTCTTTATTCAACCTTACCAACTACGTACTATGTAACTATGTTAGGCATGTGTTATTATGGTTGCAATAGTTCCAAACACATTTTCTACACCTGATACTATTTATTCTTCTTTAAACTATTATTTTCTTTTGCATAATGTATTCATTTTACTTCTTTATATGGCAAAAATATATTATGGAGCACCTAACATAAATCCATTTATAGCAGTCCCTGTTCACACTCTATCTTCCCTTTCACACTCGTGCACATCGTGGCCAATTGTCCCAGCAGTATGAAGAATACACAAAGAACAAGAGGATAATGGTACCAGTCAGCAATGCTAACCACTTAGCCATCATACCGAGGCTTCCTTCTTATTGCCATTTTCAGCCATGCGATAGAAGCAGCAACCTCCTAGTGCTTTAGTCAATTTTGCAACAATGACGACTGGTACTGAAATAAACATTTATAGCAGTTATAGCATTTTGGAAGTACATACAAATTAAGGCTCTAGATATAAGGCACACAGAAAAATAGTACTGCATGCTTTTGTGCCAAGGCTCTAGGATGTCCTTGTTCTAGTTCAATTCTACAACCACTAAGGATGCATGTGACTCCCGAGCTACATTTCACTGTACAAATCTGATAAATCCATGCACACCTTGAGCAGGTTAAATAATGAGTTCTGCTGTAGTTAAAGACTGGAATACTGACAATGAAAAAGTTTAACTGAACATAGTAAATCCTCTGAGAGTATTTGGTTACCATAGAGATGTCACAAATGCTATAAACATTGTGAGTTAATATAGTACCAAAATGTAATCCAAGACCCATAGCACTCCCCTTGTTCCATCTTGGCCCTTGGGAGAGTGCTCCTTGTCACTTGACTTTAAGTGCATGACCTTGCATGGTTACATTCCAGACCATTTCATTCCATGAAAGGTATATAAATCTCTATATGTAAACTCCACATTTTGGATTATATTATCTATCCTCTTCGGTATTCACAACTCTAAATTTTCTAGATGGTGTTATCTAAAATTACTGCACCTTTTCCAGTGTCACTGGAAAGGTCACATCCCACTTGTAATGCAACCTATATTTTATTTTTATTATTCAGTTCAGGAAAAAAATGTGTGTGGCCTAAGTAAGCAAATGCTCATGAACTGATTTTTTTAGCTTCACTGTGTGATCAACTATATTACTGCAATAGCTGGGTCTCTGGCGAGGATGTTGTTAAAGCGAACGTGTTTGACAGCAGTTTAGGAAAACTGTATGTAAATTATATTATCAGTAACTATTGTTGGAGAGCTATTATTTATGTAAAAATAGAGAGGCAGATTTCATAAGTATTTGCAATGACCATGCAGTCAGCTGGCCTAATTGGTCATAGGGATGATGACAGGCCAGTTAGCCAGAATTCTCAATTAGTTCTGTTGTAAACTGGTCGTAAAAAAAATCAATTTAAAAGTTTGAAAATGTGCACATTTTGAGTCAGTTTTTTTTTAACTACCAGCCGAAATTCATTCATATTCCATTTGTTTCTGTGATAAAATTACATTCATAAACAGTGTTTATACATGTATAAGAAAATAACAACCAGTCATATACACCTACAGTATATTGCAAGGTGCAGAAGTAGATTGGAAAACATTACATCTCCTATGGAGAATATGTATAGGAACTATAGTAGTGTATATGCAATTTTAATTTCATTCTGTTCAATAATCTGTTGGTTGTCAGACTATAAACCTTGTCATCTGGAAAAAATCTTTATAGTCAGAACAAGTGGAATTAAGGGAGCTTCCACTAATGTATATTTAAACATTTTAGCCCATAAACATTAAACCCTCTGCTCTTTTGATTGAGCGGGATTTGGGTCACCCTCCAGAGTGTTAACAAAATGTGGCTGCTATTGGCATCAGCAGCTCTTGTCTCTATGGAAGCTATTGATGAAATGCTAAGAATCATTAAATTGCTGTGCCAATTTATAATTATCTATCAGGTACAGGTTTATCTATTACAGGTACTTATATAGTGCTATAGTATATATATATATATATATATATATATATATATATATATATATATATATATATATATACAGTATCTTAAACCTCACAAAAGTCAGTACACCCCTCACATTTTTGTAAATATTTTTATTATATTTTTTTATGTGACAACACTGAAGAAATGACACTTTGCTACAATGAAATGTAGTGAGTGTACAGCTTGTATAACATTGTAAATTTGCTGTCCCCTCAAAATAACTCAACACACAGCCATTTATATCTAAACCTCTGGAAACAAAAATGAGTACACCCCTAAGTGAAAATGTCCAAATTGGGACCAAAGTGTCAATATTTGATGTGGCCACCATTATTTTCCAGCACTGCCTTAACCCTCTTGGGTATGGAGTTCACCAGAGCTTCACAGGTTGCCACTGGAGTCCTCTTCCACTCCTCCATGACGACATCACGGAGCTGGTGGATGTTAGAGACCTTTCGCTCCTCCACCTTCCGTTTGAGGATTCCCCACAGATGCTCAATAGGGTTTAGGTCTGGAGACATGCTTGGCCAGTCCATCACCTTTATCGTCAGCTTCATTATCAAGGCAGTGGTTGTCTTGGAGGTGTGTTTGGGGTTGTTATCATGTTGGAATACTGCCCTGTGGCCCAGTCTCCGAAGAGAGGGGATCATGCTCTGCTTCAGTATGTCACAGTACATGTTGGCATTCATGGTTCCCTCTCTGAACTGTAGCTCCCCAGTGCCAGCAGCACTCAAGGAGTCCCAGACCATTACACTCCCACCACCATGCTTGACTGTAGGCAAGACACACTTGTCTTTGTACTCCTTACCTGGTTGCTGCCACACACGCTTGACACCATCTGAAGCAAATAAGTTTATCTTGGTCTCATCAGACCAAAGGACATGACTCCAATAATCCCTGTCCTTAGTCTGCTTGTCTTCAGAAAACTGTTTTCAGGCTTTTTGTGCATCATCTTTAGAAGAGGCTACCTTCTGGGACAACAGCCATGCAGACCAATTTGATGCAGTGTGCAGTGTATGGTCTGAGCACTGACAGTCTGACCCCCCATGCCTTCAACCTCTGCAGCAATGCTGTCAGCACTTATACGTCTATTTCCCAAAGACAACCTCTAAATATGACTGTGAGCATGTGAGCTCAACTTCTTTGGTCGACCATGGTGAAGCCTGTTCTGAGTGGAACCTGTCCTGTCAAACTGCTGTATGGTCTTGATCACTGTGCTGCAGCTCAGTTTCAGGGCCTTGGAAATCTTATTATAGCCTAGGCCATCTTTATGTAAAGCAACACTTCTTTTTTTTCAGATCCCCAGAGGGTTCTTTGCCATGAGATGCCATGGTGAACTACCAGTGACCAGTATGAGAGTGTGAGAGCGATAACACCAAATTCAACACACCAGATCCCCATTCACACCTGAAACATTGTAACACTAACAAGTCACATGACACCAGGGAGGAAAATGGCTATTTGGGCTCAATTTGGACATTTTCACTTAGGGGTGTACTTACTTTTGTTGCCAGCAGTTTAGACATTAATGGCTTCACATCAGTCCCTCTTATTAACTCACCAGCATCTCTTTGGAGTTTGGGAGGAAACCTTGAAACACAGGGAGAACATGCAAATCCCAGGCAGGTTGTGCCGTAGTTGGGAACTTCTTACAAAGTGCTATATAACCTTGATTGCATTAAATAAAATGTTTTCCCCAACACTTGCTGCTTTGTTGGAAAAAGGATACTCTCTTACATATTTTTGGGACTGTCCTCTCCTCACTTTGTTTTGGTCAGAGATGTAGGCTTATTTGCTTTAAATTACCAGGTGTCTCTATCGACAATGCTACGTTGACTTTTGTTTTTCACCTCATGCCATTATTAATTAAAAGGCATAAATATTACTTGCTTATCCACTTAATGCAGCAAGCATGTGTATACCTATTTCTCTTTGCCCACTGTGTCGCAATAACGAGACCATGCAGATGGAAAATCTACTTGCTTGTCTCTATCAACGAGAGGGGAAATTTTGCAGAATATGGTATCACACATATGATTTCTGTTCCTCTGAGGAATATAGTGCCCATCTTCTTCATGATACACAAGAAGCAATTACGTGAAACTTCAATGCTAGCTATTTGCACTTATCTTCAGTCTTCTATTCCTCTTCCTCTAAGCTGCTGTCAGTGATAGCTTATTTCAGTTTTTTTGCCCTTTTTCTTTTTCCCCTTTCCCCCATTTTTCTTTTTTTCCCTTCTATTACAAGGAATATCCTTGATATGTATATTCTTTCCCTATAGAAATTAAAATGTCTCTTGGTAGAGTGCTAGGGGGTGATCTAGTTAGGGAGGGCCTTAAAGTTAGGTTTGAGAGGCCATGATACCCTTTGCTAATTTCACATCTACTATTGGACTTCCTTGCATGTGAATAACTGATGGATTTCAGGTCTTTCTCAATCTGTACGGTGATTATCAATGTGTTTATTTTTCTGTGGATGTGATTTATAATGAAATGTATATGTGGATTTATATTTATATTCTCTGGGACTTCATACAGTGCTCATAATAAAAATTAAATGATAAGTTCACTTTTTGGAAAAAAGTAAATCAATGCACATTTTTTTGCAGGTAAAAAAATGTACATTTATTTATTTACTATATTTATTTTGGAGCCTGTAAAGCATTGCACAAGTGATCAGCAGATCGCTGGTGCCATACAGGTCTCCAGCAGTTCTGCCAGTGTATCTGCTTGCTCATACACCCCATATGAGTAAGCAGATACAATCTGACCGGAAGCATGAATGAACCACCACAGCGCTCCACAGTGCCGTTGTAGTTCATTGAAAACTACAAGGTAACAGCCACAAAGGCTTCCAGAACTTGTCGTTTTCCTTGCACAGAGCCCTGTCAACCAGTAATGCGGCTGGGCAGACGGAGCCTCACTTGGCAACATTTTTTTTTAAATTGTGACAGCTAGTGGGGAGGGAGAAGAACCCTGATAGATGTCACAGCGGGGATTGGGGAGGGGCAAGAGCGGGTCCATTCGTAACATGTTACACGTTACGAAAGGTAAACTTATCCTTTAAATTTAAAAACAAAAAAATCTGCTGTGGCCATTTCTAATCTAGACTGGGAGTGGGCGCTTTTAGTTCTGGAATGGTTTTTAAGGGATGTGCCCTAAGGGGTCAACCAAGCTAACACCGCCACAAAGGCAATAGAAGGGGTATGACCTTATACATGGGACTAGTATGGCTTCCTGAGTCTGGCTTCCTGAGATTTTTATTTTCTTAGTGGTCGCTGGCTTAGTATCCACTTGAAGACCAGGCCTTTTCTTTAACGTTTTGTTTAAAAGTTTAAATCATCACAGGAGTGCGAATGCGCGGGACTTCCGGGAAGACGTTCTGAACGGGAGCTCCGCACCGTGGCACTTTCCCAGCGCTTTCTTCAGCGGACACCTTCGGGGAGACCATCCCCATGCTCCGGAACACTAGGGGCAACTTTCTGAATGCCGGGGAAGACGGCCAAGAAAGACGTAAGCCGCAAACTACACTTCGGCCTGACGGGCCCCCAGCCTCCCAAGATGGCGGCAGCTAAAACAACATGCGGCGAGGCCGCAATCCTCACACACATGACAACTACTGGGACAACTCCTTCTGTACCTGTGAGTAACCCACAGCATCTCTCCCCTTCTCCTGCATCCACAGAATCTCTCCTGGGCAGGCTGCAGACCGAGAATCCTTTCTCCCTGCTGTCTAACCCACCCAGCTGCATGGCTGATTCTCCACAAGCTTCTCCCATTCAGCCCATCTACCCCCCTGATGTGTCAGAGCTCTTGAACAGTTTCTCTGACATGCTGGCAGTGGGTCTGGCCCAGAATGCTGCTCAGATTACAGCAGCTATTAAGGCTGACATCCAGAGCTTGGGAAGCAGAATTGATGTCATTGAGCAGACAATGGATGACAACGCAGCCCGCACAAATCAGAATACTGCTTGTATCCAGACTCTCCAAGATCAATTAGACACTGCCCTATCGAAAATCGACGATTTGGAGAACAGGAGCAGGCGTTACAACTTCCGCATCAGAGGGATCCTGGAATCGCAAGAGGATATACATGACTCTGTTAAAGCCCTGATTAAAAACCTTATCCCTGACATCCCGGACCAGAGGCTGGAATTGGACAGAGCACACAGAGTCCTGCAACCCCCCCGTAAAGACGGCCTCCCTCGGGACATTGTGGTCAAGCCACACTACTATGGGGTTAAGGAGGAAATAATGAAAATGTCACGCAACAAGGAAGATATCTTTCTCAATGGCGTCAAAATCCAAATCTTTGCAGACATTTCCCCCAATACAATCCAAAAAAGGAGGGCTCTAAAACCTTTACTTGATGTTCTCTCCCAGAAGATGATTAAATACAGATGGGCCTTCCCCTTCCGCCTACAATTTCATTACAAGGAAAAGTCGCACAGCTTCACGGATTTCCAGAGTGGCGAACGCTTGCTCCTCCACTTGGGGCTCATCTCCCAGGACTCGTCACCCGAACAAATGGAGACACGCCCGACCTCATCCAAAAGACCTCCACCGTCGAGCCCTCTGACCCCCCTCTGGGTCAAGCAACAACCTAAGAGACAGCGGGACACGATTCCCCCAAGATGATCATCTTCCACTTCTGACCCTTAAGGGTCTGTCTGATTCTTTACATCCTAACCGGATCTTTTGGAATTGATGTCCTCACATCCATGACTTTAGAGTCATCTCAGATTGACTTGTTACACCTCCCTCCCCCCCTCCCCCCTTCCTGTTATTTAGTGTTGACTTTCTTTTTTCATTACAGGCCAGGTGAACTTGGGGGCCCCCCAACTCACTTCTCTTGAAGGGCCACAGCTTCCCTACCCTACCCACGCCCCCCCCCCTCCAGCTAGCCCCCCCTACCCCTCCACAGAGGTTGTCCCAATTCCCCTGAATGTCTGGTTTGTAACAGAATCTCGCTGTTAGTGAACTCTAATATGCCCGCAGGGCATGAGTGACTCTTCCCTAGGGGCCTTCCCCTATACTATGGTTACTAAGTGTATGTTAAAGTTGCCCTTCCTACATTTTATTCTCGTTATTAATGTTTATAACGTTGTTTTTTTCTTTGCCTTAGGTGTCATTTCTTTTTTTTTTTTTTTTTTAAATGGCAGGTGCCGCATGGCCGGAGCGGGCCTGCTTGCCACTCCACCTGCTGTTAGCCTGGGGCCTAACCCCCCCTTGGTGACACCAGGACCGCAACCCAGCTGTGGGTTGCCCTCCTTCCGATCCCTGCAATTCAGAGGGAATCGGAGCAGGTTCGGACCTGCCACCCCCCCTCCCTCTCCTGGGGAATCCAGACATCTCTTCCGTCTGGGCTCTCCCTCTCTCTTTTCCTCTCTCTTCTCTCTTTTCCTCTGTCCTTTCCTTCTTCCTGGTACTTACGGATCTCTTCCCTCTCAGGTGCCTCCAAGGAGAGCGAGTTGGTTTATACCCCTTCGGATACTGGGTCATGATCGGATCCCCCGTGTCGGGACCATTGGTCGCTTGGATCAGGTAAGCAATGCCAGCATGCACTCGCGCTTTTTCCCTCACGCCCATGGCTGATGACGACCCCAAACTACATCCACTTAGGATCGCATCTCATAATACACAGGGCCTAAACTCCCCCATGAAAAGGCGCAAAGCCCTACACAGCTACCATTCCAAGAGCCTGGACATCGTCCTCATCCAAGAGACGCATTTTCCTAAAAGCTTTAACCCCTCCTTCCTGCACCGAAACTACCCTACCCTTTTTCTGGCCAATGCAGATGACAAGAAGAGGGGAGTAGCAGTCCTTATATCAAAACGCACCCCTTTCGCACTGTCCCAAGTTATCAGGGATGAGGAGGGAAGATATATCTTAGTCAAAGGTCATGTCAATGGATCTCTCTTCTCTATGGTGTCTTATTATGCTCCCAACAAGGGCCAAACTCGATTCTTTTCCTCCATGCTAACCCTTCTTTCCCCTCATTTGGAAGGTAAGGTGCTCATAGGTGGCGACTCTAACGTCGCCTTTGATCATGTGCTAGACAAGTCTGCCCCTAATAAAGCCCTCCTGAAAAGACCTCCCAAACAGAGTCTCAGCATTGCTAGACTCTTTCATGCCTTGGGCATGATCGACTCCTGTAGGGAACTTAATCCCACGTCCCAGGACTACACCCACTATTCTGCTCCACATAGGACATAGCCCGTATAGACCATATCTTCCTACATTCCTCTGATATCCACCAAGCGCTTCACGCTACTATAGTCGAGGTGCCTTGGTCGGACCATTCCTTGGTTCTCCTGAAAATCTCGGGCTGCCTCTCCCAAGCGAATACTCCACAATAGCGATTGAAGGAAACATTGCTATCCAATTCAGCTCATCGTACTGCCCTTGAAAGTGACCTCAAGGAATACTTTCACAACAACGATATTGAAGGCATATCCCCCGGGGTGTTATGGGGGGGCACATAAAGCGGTAATGAGGGGCAAATTTATACAACTCACCTCGCGTCTTAAACGCGAAAAACATATTGACATTATTAACCTAGAGAAAAATTTCCGGGCATTAAGTAAAGCACACAAGAAACATCCCACGGCCTCCTCCCTAGCTCTGTTGGAGGCAGCCAAAATTGCCCTCAACACTGCCCTTACCTCTAGTGCTGAAAGGCATGCGCAATGGGTGCAGGGCAGATTTTATCTTAATTCGGACAAATTCGGCCCTCTCCTTGCGGCGAAGCTGTCCCCTAAATTTAGAACCCAGGCC
Source organism: Lithobates pipiens (assembly GCF_037356315.1). Lineage (NCBI taxonomy): Eukaryota > Metazoa > Chordata > Amphibia > Anura > Ranidae > Lithobates > Lithobates pipiens. Next base: position 285,439,027 of record NW_027507718.1, on the reverse strand, counting down.
CTCCCTAAAATCAAATCTCTTTCTGGCTCCCTCACACAAAACCCAAAACATATTCTGAATGCGTTCCATGCATTCTACTCGAAGCTCTATTCTAGCCCTGACCCGGACAACACACAGTCGTCTAACACCTTCTTGGATAACATTCCCCTCCCCAAGATATCGGAAGCACACCGATCAATGATGGAAGCCCCCATCTCAGAAGCTGAAATTAAAGCAGTCATTAAAACCCTTAAGAATGGCTCCGCTCCTGGACCAGATGGGTTCTCCACACCTTACTACAAGACCTACTCTGAGATCCTGTCCCCTTATCTGGCCCGGTTCTTCAATTCCCTGAACCGAGCGTCACCCTTGGACCCTGAAGCCAACTTAGCTTACATCTCAGTCATCCCAAAACCGGGTAAAGACCAGAGCCTGGTCAGCAATTACAGACCTATCTCGTTGATTAATAACGATTTAAAAATAATGACTAAAATTCTCTCGAACCGTTTGGGTTCCTTTATTGGAGCTTATGTCCATAAGGACCAGGTTGGCTTCATCCCAGGAAGGCAGGGACCGGACCAGATAAGAAGAGCGGTTGATGTTATTTCTCTACTTAAATCAGGATGGGACGGGGGATCCTCACAGGAAGGCTTCCTCCTTTCTATAGATTTGCAAAAGGCTTTCGATACTATCACTTGGCCATACCTATTTGGCGTGCTAGAAAGGTGGGGCTTTGGCCCGCACTTCATTCTTCTCCTGGAAGCCCTTTATTCCCAACCTAGGGCAAGAATCAGACTCCAGGGCCACCTTTCGGAACCCTTTCTGATTCGGAAAGGTACTAGACAGGGATGCCCGCTTTCCCCCCTCCTCTTCGCCATTGGCATTGAAACCTTAGCTATTTCCATTAGGAGCCACCCAGACATTCAGGGAGTTAAATGCGGAAAAGCAACACATAAATGCGCTTTGTTCGCGGATGATGTCCTCCTCTTTATAACCTCTCCCCTCACCTCGACTCCTAACATTTTCCAACTCCTCCAAAAATTTGGGGAGGTATCCGGGTTGCAAGTTAATATGGCCAAATCGACAGCCCTCAATGTTTCTGTTCCCTCAGACCTTGTAAACAGGCTCAAGGAGCATTTCCCATTCTCCTGGAGCACCTCGTCCATTACCTATTTAGGGGTCCAGCTTACGCCCACCATCGAACACTTATATAAACATAACTACCCACCCATGTTTAAGAAACTTAAACAGGACCTGGAGCACTGGTCCCTCCACAAGCTGTCATGGATTGGGAGGCTCAATGCTGTCAAGATGACTCTTCTCCCTAGACTATTGTATCTCTTCCGATCACTACCGATACCGGTCCCCAAATCCCACATCCAAACCCTACAGTCAGCGATCATTAGATTCACTTGGGGCAAGTCTAACCACAGACTCCCTAAGACAACGCTATTTAGACCTAGACGGAAGGGCGGCCTTGGGCTGCCTAACCTTTGGTGGTACTACCAGGCAGCACAACTTTGCCAGATTTCTAACGTATATTCTAGAGGTCCAAAGCCTGAATGGCTGGAAATGGAAAGACAAGCTATCCCCAAACACACTATTGATTTTCTGATGTGGCGCCCCCCGAAAACTAGACCCCCGATCATGGCCCCTACCCTCTCCCATTCCTTCGCTCTATGCGACACGCTTTATAAGGCCAACATTCTCACCTCAGAGTGGCGACCTCTTACACATCTCTTCAATAATCCCTCATTCCCACCTGGGATGGATATTAGGGCATTCCAGTGGTGGATAGATAAAGACCTTTATAGAATAGGGCACTTTCTCAATCCGTCTGGACCACTCAAACTTGGGCATTGCATCTCTAAACTGGAGATGCCGGACTCAGAAAGATTTAGGTTCCGCCAAATTGCCCATTTCCTACACACTCTGACTTCCCATCATCCCCTCCCCCTTTCTGTTTCCCCATATGAACTTTGGTGCTCGTCAGCCATGGACGTGAGGGGGGGCATTTCCCTGATTTATTCTGCTTTGGCCGATCCAAAGGAAAAAGCGCAATACATGCTGAGCTGGGAGCGTGACCTCGATATTGAGTGGGATTTGGACACTTGGCACTCCTGTTTCTCGAGTGCCTTCAGGGGGATCCTTAACATTTCTCTGATGGAGGCAGACGTCAAAGTCTTCTCTCGCTGGTACCTGGTCCCGACACGTCTTGCCAAATTTTACCCCCAATCCTCACCCCTATGTTTTAGGGGCTGCGGCCATCTAGGGTCGCTCCTCCATATCCTGTGGGAGTGCCCCAGGATCAGAAACTTCTGGAACAAGACCTTTGGCCTTATTCGTAGAGTCACTGGTCTTGCTATTCCGCAATCCCCAGCAATTGCCCTCCTAAATCAAACGATACCCCTAACCACTAAACATAGCCGAGTCCTGATTCACTTTTTCTTCATTGGTGCTAAAATGACGATAGCCAGGTCTTGGAAGTCCCCCAGGGTCTCCTTCCCATTACTTAAACAAAAAATTACTTGGATTATGTTCAACGAAAAAACTTCTCATTCAATTTTGGACAAAATAGACAAATTTAAGCGGGTGTGGGAACCTTGGGCCAACTTTATTGGGATCCTTTTATAAGACCAGACTCAGGACTCGGTTCATGCTTAGCTCCCAGTTCCAATTTGTATCATGGTCTCCATGGACTCTCCTTGGTCCAGGCACCCCTCTCTGTACACCTATCTCACTCTCTCTTTTCCCCTCTCTCTTTCCTATTCTTTCCTATCTTTCTCTCGTCTACATCATCTCCCTCGTCAAGCCCAGTTGGACTGGGCTTTGGGGAATTTTAGGACTCAGGACAGGTCATAGCAGTTTTGTTTTTTCTCGCCTCGTGGCCTTAGACTCACTAGCTTTGCACTATTGGTCCCATCACTCCTGGGCCTTTGCCTCATACGTTGTCTGAAGCTATGTTAGCAGTTGGGACTCTCAGAGGCCTACAACTAGTTCATTGTACATTCTCTTGACCTATTACTTAACCCAGTCGTTTTTCGCTACTGTTAGGCATGAAGTCCTCCAGTTACATCGGCAGGATAGGGGGGTTTCGAGATCCCAGCACAGCGTGCTCCCAGTTGGGGTGTCGGGGCCTCGGTCTTCCTAGAGGTTGTTTCCGCCTGCTCATATGTCTTTTGCTGCCTTTTGTTGGACTTCTTTCTGTTGCCTGAGGGATTTTATTCTCTTTCTTTTTGATATTTGCTCAGAACACTGAATATTACTCATTGGATGGTCTTGATATTCTCAGACTTGGAGCCTCTTCCTCATCAGGAGGGGTCCCTATCTCGTTTTTGGTCTTTCTTTGTTTTTTTATTTTTTTTTTATTTTGGCTCTCTGAGCTATCATTCCTGTCTTGCATTACCTTTACTGTAATCCCCTGCGCGGGAGCTAAGGTTATGTTTTATTTGCTATATTTTAATAAAAACTTAAACTTCAAAAAAAAAAAAAAAAAAGTTTAAATCAGTAATTTTTGCTTGAAAATTTCCTGGAACCCCCAAACATTATGGCTTTTTTTTTAGTAGAGACTTTAAAGCAGGGGTAGGCAAACTCGGCCCTCCAGCTGTTTTGAAATTACAAGTCCCATGAGACATTGCAAGACCCTAACAAGATTCAATCAATGACAATCAATGACAATCAATGCATCAACACTGCTGTCATCCTACAGCACACCAGCAGCTGCATTCTAGAGCAGCCATTGGTGTAAATGTGCCCTTAAGAATATGATGGTCAGAGACTGTGGATATGCTACGGAACTGCTTGAAGACATAAGAACTGGAGAAATGTTATATGAGATTAGTACCCCTTTAACAATCCACTACAGACTGCTCACACTGCAATAGTTGCATGTGGTCCTGGGCCAAAGGTTGGGGACCAGGGCCTATACATTTATTACAGCCATTATTGTCAGTGGTCATCAACCATGTCCTCAGGGCCCACTAACAGGCCAGGTTTGTAAGATAACTGAAATATATCACAGGTGATATAATTTGCTGCTCAGTGATTGCAGTATTCTAGTCTGCATCTCCCCAAGGTAATACATAAAACCTTATCTGATAGTGGGCCTTGAGGACAGGGTTGATGGCCACTGTGTTAGATTTTACTTTTATACGTATACTTTATATTTTTCACTCTCTTTGTCAAACCAAAGAATAATAATTTTGTCGCGTAAAATAGGAAGAAGGAATTGCAATTCCTCCACATATGTGAAGATTACCTTTTGATGTCATTAATGTATAAGATATCATCTTCAGTTTATTAGATTTATATGAAGGTATGCTGTACAGATCTGTCTTTTATGGAATTATTACAATTATAAATATTTAGTGTGAACTACACATTTAAATAGGTTATGATCTATATGTTTATTGCATTCCAGTATATGGCGTTTTCTTTGTCATTTTAAGATTTGATCTTTGCCAGACAACAGTTTTATTGCAGGTCTCACATTTCAGGCCATAAACATTATAGACAATTGCACAAGATCACACAACCCAAGAAAACAGTCAAGTGCAGCAGCCCAGAGCTACATTTACATGTTTATATTGTTATGGGTGACTAAGTAAAGGTGATAGATGTAACAGTGCACATCACTCAAAGGTTTTTGGTATATCCTGTTATTTATAAATCTAGTTAACAATCTTGCTTTTTATTTTTCCAATTATGTTTTTTATGAATATTACATTTGGTGGGTGCCTGTGAAAACTATATTCTACATGCAAAAATCGAAATTCATGTTAGGCGTATGTCTAGCCAAGACTTATTTTAAATTAGGGATAGAGTAGGTAATGGAGACTATGTCAGCTTTTTCTAGTTGTCTGTATCCCGGCTGGAGACTTGAACTTTCTAGAGAGATAAGAAATCCAAAATGTTGTGGTTGTATTCGGAGTAATATTTTCCAAAGGGAATCCCTGTTTAAGAGACAACTGTCTGAGAAGAGATTTTTGCCTCACTTTGAAAACACTTTATTTTAGTCTGTTAACTTTCTGGGAAAAGAAGAAAAAGGAATTCTACCCCATAAAACCCAGACACCCAAAAAAAAAAACTCAACAGGGGTTAACAGTTTTGGATATAGATATACTTTCAGGAAAAAAGGTTTTACTTTTTGTAATGTGTTGGTGGCACATTTGAAAACACTTTCTTTTAGTGTCTGTTAACTTTCTGGGAAAAGAAGAAAAAGGAATTCTGCCCCATGAAACCCAGACCAGATATACTTTCAGGAAAAAAGATTTTACTTTCTGTAATGTGTTGGTGGCACATGACAGGAGATGGTATGACCACAGTTCAGTTTTAACTGCCTGTTGCACTAATGTAAGATGTTCCTAATTAAGAGCTTTTGTATGGATGGTTTGCTACTTACTGCTTGGTTGCACTTCCTCTGAGATAGCAGTATACCCTGTCTACACTAACTGCAGCAAGGTGAGCTTAAAGGTTGCTTGAATTGCTTTACAAATCTTTCCTACCATAGCTTCATCTTTGGTCTCATCTATGTTTTAACAAATTGGTTCCAGATAGGTCTTCTTACGTCGTACAAATTAACCCATTCTATCCTGCAATCTCTAGATGCCTCATGCCAAGGGAACATTAATCTACATTCCATTTTTGTACCAGGATCCCACAGCAGGGGCTTCTAGTTTCAAAATGATGCTGGTTTTTAGGGTTGAGTCAATCCCCCCGCCCTGGGTCAGTTCGCAGCAGAACATGCGAGAAAGATCAAAAGTGCTAATTTTAAAGGCTTATATGCAAGTTATTGCAATAAGAAGTGTTTGGGGACCTGGGACCTGCCCCAGGGGACATGTATCAATGCAAATCAAGTTTTAAAAACTGACGTTTTTCAGGAGCAGTGATTTTAAAAATGCTTAAAGTGAAACCAAAAAAATTAAATATTCCTTTAAATATCATGCCTGGGAGGTCTCCTTAGTCTGCCTGTAAAGTAGCGCATCTTTCCCATGTTTATAGCAGTACCACAGCAAAATGACATTTCTAAAGGAATAAATGTCATTTAAAATACAGCTTGTATATTGTCGGCAATATAGATAAAAACCCCGGGCCAAAACTACACAAAAAAATGGTGTGGATGTCCCCCCCAAAATCCATACCAGGCCCTTCAGTATGGTATGGATATTAAGTTGAACACCATATCAAAAAATCTTTTTAAATGGCGTGGGGCTCCCCAGGCCCCCCGGCACTATATACTCTGAACAGCAGTATATATACTATATGGACTGCACTATATACTCTGCAGAAAAAATTAGTCCTTAGGTGTTGGTGGTGCCAGAACACTGTAACCCCTCACAGTTACTCTGGTTGGGTGCAGGAATGGGCCCTGCTTAACTATTATTTAAAAAACTGTAATTACATGCCCCTGTTAAACAGGGGCAGAAAAATTGGGCCTTTGGTTTTGGTGGTACCAGAACACTGTAACCCCTCACAGTTATTCTTGTTGGGCACAGGAATGAGCCCTGCTGTGAAATATTATATCAAAAATTGTAATTACATGCCCCTTTTAAACAGGGGCAGAAAAATTGGGCCTTGGGTGGGTGGTGGGGGTGCCACAACACTGTAACCCTTCACAGATACTCTTGTTGGACGCAGGAAAGAGCCCTGCTGTGAAATATTATATACAAAATTGAAAACTAGTATCATCAAGATTCATGAGGAATAGGATAGGCAGCATAGCCAAGGTCTTCAAGGGATCCCAGATCTATAGCAAATTCAATCAGTTACATCAGCATCAGGTGCTTGATAGCTGCTGATCCAGGACTGATTCATTTTTATAAATGTGAGTACTGAATGTGCATTCAGAGAGTACGCTGCATGCAGGACAGGCCAGTAGCTTAATAGCATATTGAGCAAGTTCTGGGCAGTGGTCCATTCTCAAGAACCAGTAACCCAGTGGATGCTCTGTTGGAAAGGTCTGCTTTTGCCCCTAGATATTTCTGCACCATATAATACAGATGCTGGCGATGGTTGCTTGAACATATCAGACCTTGGCACTGAGGACTGAAAAATTATTTAAAGCATCGGTCAGCCGGCCACCTTCTCCACCCTTCTTCCTCTGATTGAATGAAGCCTCGGCAACATGTTGTCCAGCAACAAGAAATGGTAACCTTCCAGGGTCTGGAAATGCATTACACAAACCTTTCTTCAAGGCCTCCTGAAGATGTTTCATCCTCTGCTCCCTCTGAGAAGGCAAGATGAGATCTGCAACTTTACCCTTGTAACATGAATCAAGAAGGGTTGCAAGCCGATAATGATCCCCTTGATACCATGAACCTTAGGGTCCTTTTGCATGTTTTGCAGAATCAGGGTGGCCATGTAGCCTAAATTTGCAGAGGCATTCAATTCTGAGTCCTCTGGGTGACTAAGGATCGCATTATCCGTAACTACCTCCTCCCAGCCACGTACAACTCCTTGGGTTTCTTGGGACTGAAAAATATCCCTTGAAGACTGCTGCTGAGTGTTATTCTCTACATCCATGCTGACATTATACTCCTCCTCCTCTTCTTCCTCTGTGTTTGGTGGGCCCGCAGGAATGCTATCTGGATAAAGGGGGGCCTTAAAAGGAAAAGAAGTTGTCCTCTTCCTCGCGCTGTTCTGCCCTGTCCATGATTCCACGAAGCGTGTGCTCCATCAGGAGCACTAGAGGGACAATGTCACTGATGCATGCATTGTCGCTGCTCACCTTCCTTGTGGCCTTCTCAAATGGTGACACGACAGTGCATGCAACCTTGATCAGTAGCCACTGGCATGGCGAAAAGAAGCCAAGCTCCCCTGATCCTGTCCTGGTGCCATACACGCATGGGTACTTATTGATGGCCCTCTGCTTTGTGGGGCAGCCGCTGCAGCATTGCCAACGTTGAGTTCCACCTGGTGGGCATGTTACAAATGAGGGGGTTAGTGGGCAGGTTGCATTCCGTTTGAATGTCAGCCAGCCGAGCACTGGCCTTGTTTGACCGATGGAAATGACCAGTGGAAATGACCAGTGGAAATGACCACCATGATGACTTTTCTGACCTGCCTCAGGAGATCTTGTAAGCCTGGTCAAGAACCACTGCACCCCCAAATTCAGGACATGTGCCAAACATGGAACATGGGTCAAGTGTCCCCGTTGGAGGGCAGAGAGAAGGTTGGTGCCATTGGCCCATACAACCATTCCTGGCTGATGATGGTGTGGCGTCCAGCACCTCTGAGACTGTCCCTGTAGAGCTGACAGAATCTCTGCCCCAGTGTGGCTCCTGTCCCCTAGGCAGACCAACTCAAGCACCGCATGGCATCTTTTAGCCTGACTGCTTGCGTAGCTCCTTGAACACTTATGGAGTACTGCTGATTCAGAGGACAAACCCGCAGAAATGCTGTTGCCAACGGACTGCATGGCAGGCTGTCATATGTTCGGTCAAGCATGTGGTGCCCAAGCGGCTGCTGTTCTGGCCACGCTTGATTCGCTTGAGACATAGGTTGCAAACAGCAATGATGCAATCTGCTGCACACATGTTGAAAAAGACCCACACCAAGGAACTTTTAAAAGTCAGCGGGGAATCAGTAGCTCCCTGCATCTGCGGAGCTCTGTGGTGTGATGCCATAGGGTGGCTGCCCTTAAGCTGCCCCCTAGAAGACATCCTGCCTTGTTGGAGTTGTGCCTCCTCCTCCTCTCTTCTCTTAGGCACCCAAGAAAAGTGACCTCAATATCCCCTCCCTCCTCATCACTGGAACAAACTTGGCAGCATGCTGCAGCTGGGGGAACATGACTGACATTTTCCTGTCCTTCTGTGGCACCTCCTCTCTCTAGGCTCACGTTACTCCCTTCCTCAACCTGTGAACCAACATTGGAGCCTTCAAATCGCTGCACATCCTCCAGCAGCAGGTAACCGACACTGTGGTGGAATAATTCTCGGGACTCCTCCATGCATGATGGTGGGGCTACGGAAGGAGTGACTGTGGAATAGGCTGCTTTGGCAGCTGCATTTGAAGGTACACTACTCTGAGCCTGGGTGACAGAGGATGAGGAGGATGAGGAGGATGAGGACGGCTTTGGTATCCACCTTTTAAATAAGCGTATCTTTTAGAAAAACCTTTGCAAGCAAGAATGCAGTGTATCTCTTATGCAAAAAAAAAAACTGCTTACCATCTTGTTTGTAAATGTCCAGATCATTGTACAGTTCCTGTATGTGCCAGGTGCCAGGATAAATTAACTTCCATGTGCAATCAAGATGGCCAAAGATTCCAAACCCAGAAGAAGCATAGGTGAAGCTGCCAGCACTGGCAAGGGAGCTTGCATACACTGTATTGTTGGTAAGTGAATTTGGCAACATCAGTATTCTAACTTGATTATATCTATAATTAATTGACCTTTAACCTGTTGCCGCCCGCCCGCAGTCATATGATGGCAGAGCAGTGTGGCTCTTGTTCTAGGCCACCGTCATATGATGGCAGCCCATTCACACAGGGCATACGGGCACGTAGCCCTGCACTGTCGGTGGCGGTGTGCCCCTGAGACAAAGCACGTCACCGACAGGGGTAAGTAGACATTGGGCATGGCTCTTCACCATGTGATCGGCCGCAATTACTTCATGGACGATCACAAATGGGTATTCCCCTCTTAAGACCACACATGTACGTGATCAGGAGCGTGCAGCGGGATCATGTCAGTGGGGCATGTTCCCAGGAACACTGCTCGTCACAGACAAGGGTAAACAGCTAATGGCTGGTGGCTGTTTACTTCATGATCGGCTGTGGTCCATTTACAGTCGATCACTAAATGTAAGCATAGAACAGTTACTGGCTGTTACCGGCTCTTCTTTCCTCACACACCGTTTCCAGTGTGAGGAGAGAAGAGCCAGGAGTAGTGAGTTACTGACCTATGTAGTGTAGTGCACTGCACTAACACCACAGTAAAGAGAACCTGTCACATCGCCCCCCCACCCCCCCATTACAGCTGTCACCCAACAGTCACCACATCAGTGCCCACAAAGTGCACCCGTCACCCATCAGTGTCCACAGAGTGCAACTGTCACCCATCAATGCCCATAAAGTGCACCTGTCATCGTCAGAGACTGCCTTCAGCGGTGCACCTGTCACCCATCAGTGACCATTGCCATTGACCGTCATCAGTGACCGCCATCAGTGACCTTCATTAATAACCCATCTGTGACCCTCATCTGTCACCTATCAGTCCAATAAAGTGCACCAATCACCGCCAGAGACAGTCCCTGTCCCCCGTCACCTGTCACCCATCAGTGACAGGTGGCATGCCTATTGGTCCACCAACCCCATCCACCACATGCACATTTATTCCTCTGTAATGTCCAGGTTGCGATACGAGATGATAATGCGCTTTCTTCATTTCAGTGACAACATCCAGTGCTCTCCCCGCAATCATCCAAATTACGATAAATTATATAAAATTCGCCCACTCATTAATTTCTTTTCCCAACGATTTGCAGAACTCAATGTCTCCGATCAGTATATATGTGTAGATGAGTCCCTGGTACCCTTTTCGGGCCGGCTAGGAATAAAGCAATACATTCCTAGCAAAAGGGTCAAATAGTGAAATGATATACGCTTTGTGAGAGAGTCACAGGATATCTGTATGTGTTCCGCATATACAAAGGAAGAGATTCCCAGCTCCAGCCCCCTGAGTGCTTGGCGTACATGGGCACAACTAGTAAAATTTATAGGACCTGGCATACCCACTGCTGAAGAAAGGTTACGACATATACCTGGATAACTTCTACACCAGCCTGCCCCTTTTCAAACACCTATACCTCACAGAAACCCTGGCCTGTGGAACCTCCAGAAAAAATAGGAAGGGCTTCCCACGAGCCACAGTGAATAAGAAAGGGGAGAAAGAGCAACTTTGAGATGCAACGAAGTGCTGGCCTTGAGGTGGAAGGATACCAGGAATGTGTACATGATGTCCACCATCCATGATGACACTGCAGTTGAAGTTCAGAGAAGAGGAGGTCCCATTGAAAAGCCAACATGTGTACAAGATTACAATCTCTACATGGGGGGGGGTGGATTTCAACGACCAAATGCTTCAATAAGGAGGTCCAGTTTCTGGTACAAGAAAGTAGCAATCTATTTAATTCATTTGACCATTTATAATGCCTACATAATTCACACCAAATCCACAGAAAGCCCTACCCACTTCTTAAAATTAATTGAAGAAGTTGTCACGTCTACCATCAAAGACCCCCCCTAGAAAACCATCGCTCTGATGCTGTTAGCCGACTTCATGAACGCCACTTCCCGGACAACATTCCACCATATGAAGCAGGCCGAAGACGCCAAAAAATATGTCGAGTATGCAGCAAAAAAGGATTTTGAAGTGATACCAGCTACCATTGTCCCAAGTGTTCCTCAGAACCTGGCCTTTGCATTGGTGAATGCTTCAGACTATATCACACATCCCTAAAATATTAGCCCATAATCTTAACCATTTTCCCATTTTTATCATCTGTGCTGACCATTTCCCATGCTTCCTCAAATAACCATACCACTGCCTTCCACGTGAACTGACCCTGGCCTGTTTTTTGACTATGCCTCTGCCAACTGTTTGGACTGCTTCCACATGAACTGACCCTGGCCTATTTTATCAACTACGCTTGTGCCTACCACTTGAACTGCTTGCCCGTGAACTGACCCTGGTCTGTTTTAATGGACTATGCTTTTGCCTACGGCTTGGACTGTTTTGTTGCCCCGCTACTGTAGTACACAGGGGTCTTACATGTGAGGGGCTCCAGAAATAGTTTTCCGGACAGAGAAACTATTTTTTTGTTTTCTCCGGATTTCGTAATTTCTGGATTAGGGTCTGGAGTCTGGAGGCTTCATAGAGATTTGGTGGGTTGAAGCCTCTACCCCTGTGCCCCTATGCACAGGTCTTACCTGATTGCGGCCCTCAGCCTGCTGCTGACTTACTGCCATCATGCCTCTGCCTGCCGCATTAACTGACCACACCTCTGCCAACTACCCAGACTATGGAAATAATTAGCTGTAGCAAGATGCAGTATGTTTATGAAGGGCTGGAGAGCGGTACAATAATGAGTGCAGGCAGGTAATGGTGTACCAGGACTAGGGATGAGCCGAACACCACCCTGTTCGGTTCGCACCAGAACCTGCGAACAGACCTAAACTTCGTGTGAACTTTAGAACCCTATTAAAGTCTATGGGACTCGAACGTTCACAATCTAAAGTGCTCATTTTAAAGGGTAATATGCAGGTTACTGTCCTAAAAAGTGTTCGGGGACCTGGGTCCTGCCCCAGGGGACATGGATCAATGCAAAAAGAAGTTTTAAAAACGGCCGTTTTTTCAGGAGCAGTGATTTTAATAATGATTAAAGTGAAACAATAAAAGTGTAATATTCCTTTAAATTTCGTAGCTGGGGGTATCTATAGTATGCCTGTGAAGGGGCGCATGTTTCTGGTGCTTAGAACTGTCCCTGCACAAAGTGTCATTTGTGCAGGAAAAAAAGTCTTTTAAAATCACTTGCGGCTATTGTCGGGTCCCGTAATACAGAGAACACTCAATGAGTGTTCTCTGCATTAGCCGACAATTCATTCATTCATTGATAAAAAAAAATTAAAAAAAAAGCGTGGGGGTTCCCCTAAATTCAATTACCAGGCCCTTCAGGTCTGACATGGATATTAAGGGGAACCCCGTGTCAAATTTAAAAAAAAAATTGACGTGGTGGTCCCCGTAAATATCCATAACCAGACCCTTCAGGTCTGATATGAATATTAGGGGAACCCCGCATCAAATAAAAAAAAAAATTGACGTGGGGGTCCCCCTAAAAATCCATATCAGACCCTTTATCCGAGCACGCAACCTGGCAGGCCGCAGGAAAAGAGGGGGGGACGAGAGAGCGGCCCCCCTCCCTCCTGAACCGTACCAGGCCACATACCCTCAACATTGGGAGGATGCTTTGGGGGTCTGTGACCCCTCAAAGCACCTTGTCCCCATGTTGATGAGGACAAGGGCCTCATCCTCACAACCCTGGCCGTTGGTTGTGAGGGTCTGTGGGCGGGGGGCTTATCAGAATCTGGAAGCCCCCTTTAACAAGGGGACCCCCAGATCCCGCCCCCCCCTGTTTGAAATGGTAAGGGGGTACAAAAGTACCCCTACCATTTCACAAAGAAAGTGTCAAAATGGTTAAATAAGACAAACACACTTTTGAAAAATTCCTTTATTAAAAAATAAAAAAATAAAAAAAAGATTCCAGTGGTGCTAATCCACTCTTGCTATCCAGCGACGGGTCTCCGGGGTCCAGCGATGGATGATCATATCCAGCGACGGGGGATCTCTCAGTCCAGCGCTGTCCATACATCCGTCTTCTGTCTCCACTCCGGAGACACTGCAGAGAGCCCAGCGCTGACGTTTCTTATATTAGGAGGGCGGGGCCACCCGTCACCTGACCCCGCCCCTCTGACGCTGGAGAGGGAAGCCAGGGGTTCCCCAGTGACGTGTGGATGACCCCGCCCCCTCTGATGTAACGGAAACCTGCGTTACATCAGAGGGGGCGGGGTCACCCACACGTCACTGGGGAACCCCTAGCTTTCCTCTCCAGCATCAGAGGGGCGGGGTCAGGTGACGGGTGGCCCGCCCTCCTAATATAAGAAACGTCAGCGCTGGGATCTCTGCAGTCTCCGCAGTGGAGATAGAAGAAGGATGTATGGACAGCGCTGGACTGAGAGATCCCCCGTCGCTGAATATGATCATCCATCGCTGGACCCCGGAGACCCGTCGCTGGATAGCAAGAGTGGATTAGCACCGCTGGAATCTTTTTTTTATTTTTTTTATTTTTAATAAAGGAATTTTTCAAAAGTGTGTTTGTCTTATTTAACCATTTTGACACTTTCTTTGTGAAATGGTAGGGGTACTTTTGTACCCCCTTACCATTTCAAACAGGGGGGGGGCGGGATCTGGGGGTCCCCTTGTTAAAGGGGGCTTCCAGATTCTGATAAGCCCCCCGCCCGCAGACCCTCACAACCAACGGCCAGGGTTGTGAGGATGAGGCCCTTGTCCTCATCAACATGGGGACAAGGTGCTTTGAGGGGTCACAGACCCCCAAAGCATCCTCCCAATGTTGAGGGTATGTGGCCTGGTACGGTTCAGGAGGGAGGGGGGGCGCTCTCTCGTCCCCCCTCTTTTCCTGCGGCCTGCCAGGTTGCGTGCTCGGATAAAGGGTCTGATATGGATTTTTAGGGGGACCCCCACGTCAATTTTTTTTTAAATTTGATGCGGGGTTCCCCTTAATATCCATATCAGACCTGAAGGGCCTGGTAATTGAATTTAGGGGAACCCCCACGCTTTTTTTTTTATCAATGAATGAATGAATTGTCGGCTAATGCAGAGAACACTCATTGAGTGTTCTCTGTATTACGGGACCCGACAATAGCCGCAAGTGATTTTAAAAGACTTTTTTTCCTGCACAAATGACACTTTGTGCAGGGACAGTTCTAAGCACCAGAAACATGCGCCCCTTCACAGGCATACTATAGATACCCCCCAGCTACGAAATTTAAAAGAATATTACACTTTTATTGTTTCACTTTAATCATTATTAAAATCACTGCTCCTGAAAAAACGGCCGTTTTTAAAACTTCTTTTTGCATTGATCCATGTCCCCTGGGGCAGGACCCGGGTCCCCAAACACTTTTTAGGACAGTAACCTGCATATTACCCTTTAAAATTAGCACTTTAGATTTCTCCCATAGACTTGTATAGGGTGTTCCGGCTTTTCGAATTTGCTGCGAACAGCCCAAATTGTTCACTGTTCGCTGAACAGGCGAACAGGCAATGTTCGAGTAGAACATGAGTTCAACTCGAACTCGAAGCTCATCCCTAACCAGGACCAATATTATGGCTGTGCTGGCTTTCTCTGCCTAGACAATTTCTATGAACAAATGCTTTGGCTGTGCTGATGATATCCTTGTGCTGTCTATAGACAATATTCCTGCCTGCTGTCTGGATAATTACTATTGTTGCTTAGCACATCCCTGCCTGCTCCCTGCTGCCTGCTGCCTGCCTGGACCAATTCTCTCCTCTGGGAAAACTACTAAAACCACAGGTAATACTTTTTTTTTACCTTTTCCTCAATAGAATTTATTTTGGAGTGTAATATTTGGTTTGTAAATGCTATGTGTTAGAAATATGAAAGGCCTTCAAAAATGTTAGGTTGTCAGGAAATTAGATGTGTAATGTATGCTTTTAGAATGCCTGAAGTTGCTACTTCAATGGTGGGCTTCTGTATGTGGTCAGGCTGTGTAAAAGTCTCACACATATGGTATCACGATACTCAGGAGGAGTAGCAGAATGTATTTTGGGGTGTCATTTTTGCTTTGTACATCCTATGTGTTGGAAATATCTTAAAAATGTACAACTTTGTGGAAAGAAAATGTGTTTTCATTTTTTTCCATATTTTCCAAAAACTTCTGGAAAAAAATTAACCGTTCAAAAGACTCATTATGACTCATAGATTATATGTTAGGGTGTTTGCTTTCCAAAATGGGGTCATTTTGTGGGTATTACATGGGTACTAACATGTTGGCATTCATGGTTCCCTTAATGAACTGTAGCTCCCCAGTGACAGCAGCACTCATGCAGCCCCAGACCATGACACTCTCACCACCATGCTTGACTGTAGGCAAGACACACTTGTATTTGTATTCCTCCCCTGGTTGCCGCCACACACTTTAGACACCATCTGAACCAAATAAGTTTATCTTGGTCTCATCAGACCACAGGACATGGTTCCGGTAATCCATATCCATAGGCTTGTCTTCAGCAAACTGCGGCATATGGTCTGAGCACTGACAGCCTGACCCCCCCACCCCTTCAACCTCTGCAGCAATGTTGGCAGCACTCATAGGTCTATTTCCCAAAGACAACCTCTAGATATGGCACTGAGCACATGCACTCAACTTCTTTGGTCGACCATGGTGAGGCCTGTTCTGAGTGCAACCTGTCCTGTTAAACCGCTGTATGGTCTTGGCCACCATGCTGCAGCTCAGTTTCAGGGTCTTAGCAATCTTCTTATAGCCTAGGTCATCTTTATGTAGAGCAACAATTCTTTTATTCAGGTCCTCAGATAGTTCTTTGCCATGAGG
This sequence comes from Lithobates pipiens, assembly GCF_037356315.1. Classification (NCBI taxonomy): domain Eukaryota; kingdom Metazoa; phylum Chordata; class Amphibia; order Anura; family Ranidae; genus Lithobates; species Lithobates pipiens. The sequence continues at coordinate 285,422,899 of NW_027507718.1, read as the reverse complement.
TGCCATGTTGAACTTCTAGTGACCAGTATGAGAGAGTGAGAGCGATAACACCAAATTTAACACACCTGCTCCCCATTCACACCTGAGACCTTGTAACGATAATGAGTCACATGACACCAGGGAGGGAAAATGGCTAATTGGGCCCAATTTGGACATTTTCACTTAGGGGTGTACTCACTTTTGTTGCCAGTGGTTTAGACATGAATGGCTGTGTGTTGAGTTATTTTGAGTGGACAGCACATTTACATTGTTATATAAGCTGTACACTCGCTACTTTACATTGTAGCAAAGGGTATTTTTTTCAGTGTTGTCACATGAAAAGATATAATAAAATATTTACAAAAATGTGAGGGGTGTACTCACTTTTGTGAGATTCTGTAAGGTTTTTATTTTAATTTTTTCATATTAATACATAGTAGTCACTGTATATTTTTGCTTGTAATTGTTTAGCGCAGCACTTTTATATTTTAATCATATACACTAGGAGGTATATCTTCTTGTTTGTGTTTGCTGCTCTTATCGTTTGCTTCACATTATTTGTTACTTGTGCACAAGTGCACGGTTTTCACTAAGAAATACATTCTGAATAAACTAGCATAAACTGACAGAAGTTTCAACCCTCCCAAACTAAAAAGAATTGTTGTTGCTGTACATACACTTAAACATCTCTTGTTTTTTTCCAGATTTTTCATATGCACACTAAGGCCCCTTTCACACATGCGGATGGTATGTCCGTATTTCATCCATCCGTTTGCGGATGAAATACGGGCCATACATTCATCCCTATGGGATAGCGGGTGTCTGCGGATGAGCATCCGCAGACACCCGCTATTGTCCGCCTCCGCAATTGTCCGATTCTGCAGACGGAGGAAAATCCTATTTTTCTGTCCGTCTGCAGAGCGGATTGGATGAACACGGACACACGGTCCGTGCTCGTCCGATCCCCATAGAGGAGAGCGGAGAGCTGACAGGGCGGTCCCCGCACAGTGTGCGGAGACCGCCCTGTCCGCAGCCGGCTCAGCGGGGACAACGGAGCGATCCCCGCTGAGCGAGCGGATCATCACGGGGCGGATCTTTACTGATCCGCCCCGTGTGAAAGAGGCCTTATTGTGTTTTTGTGGTGCTATGAATAAGCCATAGAAACTTTTCAGCACAGTGTGCTGAGTGTGCTTCAACATAGTCATACCTGGGAACTTACTGAATTTGACCCAGCAATACCAGAATTTTGCTCCAGTTGCTGAGTTATTACCGTCTTCAAGTTAAGTGCTACAGTTGTTTGTATGTTGTATGCATTTGTATGCAGTGGGGGGGGGGGCTTGGCTGTTTATACTTCTGACTCGTAAACTATGTATGCTACATACATCTAACTCTGATCTCTTTGCAGCATACGTTACCCACCTCAAATCCCTGCAGTATGTACATTACCCAACCTAAACCCCTGCACTGTGTATGTTACATACTTCTGACTCCTGCACTATGTACTTAGACAAATTTTAAGCCACTCCCATTGTAAGTGTATTTTCTGTTGCATCCACCATTCAACATGGTGTGATACTCATGATACTATTAGCCCCACTCTGCCTCTATACTAAATTTCAAAGTTCCCAGATATAAACATAGACCCCTGCTTCAGATTTATAAGGACCAAAGGGTACCTTTGTCCTTGAATGACCTTGAATCCTTCCAGCTGTTAACCTATGTCATCAGAACTACCATGGATTTCACTGTGAGGGATGCTGTTTATAAAGATAATTGCAAGAATCTGTTTTCTAAGCTATTATACAGATGTAGTGATTCTTGTATTGACTCTGTTGTTATAGGGTCTTATAGAGACTATCCGATGCAGCCACATTACCCTGACTGAGTCATAGAGACATTGTTGTGAAGAGCCAGTGTCTGTGCAGCTTCTGTGATCTTTTTTATATTGTGGAGCTACAAGTCCAGAATCAAGAGAAAAAATAAAAAATACAGAGATATATACACACTCTAAAGAGTTAACTACAGTACAATTTATTGCTTAAAAAGAGCAAAATACAAAAAGTCACAGCAAGCAAAAATTCCTGTTTATTCCCTGAATTGTTGTAGTTAACTCTTTAGGGTGTGTATATATCGCTTTATTTTTTAATTTTTTTCTCTTAATTCAGTACTGACAATGATTACACCACCGATATACAATCGGTGAGTACTACTATTTCATAATTTAGGTGGGAATATCATTTCTCTTTTTGTAAGCTGCAAGTCCCACGAGGCATTACAAGCCACTGACAGGCCACATGTTGAGCACCCATGCCGTATAGATAACTGCAAGTTAGAGTCACTCCCTGCAAGATCATTCAGCTGAAGGAAGACTGTTTAGATGTTCGTTTATTTTCAGTGCCGGCTAGGATGACTAGAAGCTCTGAGGGTAATACGTTTACATTTCTAATACATCTAAACAAATTCTTCTTACTACAACAGCTGCTTTTTTTCATGCAAAGTTTACATGTGTATCCTGCTGCAATTATATGCTTTGTAAGTTACAATTATATGTTTATTCTATAATAATTTTATGTTTTTTTTTATTTAATCTTCATTCTTTCTTAACAGAAATAATCCCTATTGTTTTCCTGAAGAAGTTCCTTTATTTTGGGGAAAATGCGTTGGAATATACTGGAATATTCATTGCTTCACATCAACACTATATTGGTGCAAACTGAGATACATATATTTGGCACCATATCATAGGTATTGGGAATGCGCATTATGTTTTTTCATTCATTATGGGGTTGAGCTTCTATATGGAGTTCTAAACAATCATGCCATCTAAGGGGCCTTAAATGCTACCCCTTAAATGCTTTAAAAAAAAAAACTATTATGAAGTAAAGTTGTTTTTAAGTAGGTTGCAATGTTCCTTTGAAAGACCACCCACCTTTAAAGTCCTTTATTTCAAGATTATGGGTTCACCCAAGAATAACTAATTACAGGATAGAGGAGAGAAGGGGTCCCTGATACCCCACATTCATGTGAGTATTGTGATAGTAGGAGAGACAACCTCAGCCTGGGCTCCCATCAGGAGAGAGGAAAGGGGTCCCCGATGCCACAAATTCCCAAGTAGAGTGAGTAGTGCAAGTAGTGCGAGAAAACCTCTGTCTGGGCTCCCGCCAGGCCATCCCCATGACTAAGCTCCGAGGGGTGGACGAAACATGTTGGGTGCGTGGCCTGGCAGAGGTTTTCTCGCACTACTTGCGTGGATTTGTGGCATCGGAAACCCCTTCCCTCCTCTCTCTAGTAGAGACAGGAGCTGGAATGAGCTCCACTCCCTTTCTGGCACTCCCGCAGCAGCGGATGTATTCACCATCTACATTGCTCCCCTAACAAGCATACAAGCCTGAGCAGAACACCAGTCCTTCAGGGGTCACAATAACTAATTACACCAGCTGCAATGAGAGATCTCTGTCTTGTGGCAACAATTCTGAAGTCATTTTCTGTGCTCCTGATATTAGCGTGTGGGCAAGGCTTAGCCCATGTACTCAGAAAAGTGGGAGGAGTAAACACACGTTAGTATTTAAATGTTACTTTATTGTGTAGAAATTGATTAATTACAGAAAATAGGTCGTTTACAGAAATGGTACAACATACTCTATGTTGCAGGTTGAACACTTCTTTTATGCATAAAGGTAATGTCTGTCAAAAAGGCACTTTTTTAATAGCAATATACAGGCCGTCCCTGGGTTACAAACAAGATAGGGACTGTAGGCTTGTTCTTAAGTTGAATCTGTTTGTAAGTTGGAACAGGTACAATTTTTAAGTGTAGCTCCAGCCAAAAAAATCTTTTTTTTAAGCTTTTTGGATTGCATAGAGAAGGGTTGATACCCCTGTAAAATTTGTTGTGCTGTATGTGCCCCTGTTCAGAAGATTTCACCTCGTTTTCTGTCCCAATGACAATTGGATTTTGAAAATTTTGGGTTATTAGGGAAACAAGGATTGGTGATAAAGCATCAGTGGAGACACCTTTTTTCCCATATTAACTCTTACAAGAGAAAATTTCCCTTCCTAGAGGTAGATTTCCTCTCACTTCCTGTTGTCTCTCTCCATTTGTAAGTAGGAGTCGTTTGTAAGTCAGATGTTTGTAAGTAGGGGACCGCCTGTAATATGAGATTACAGACCATAGCACTTCCCTGGTAGAGGTATCAAGTCCTTGCAGGTTATTCTGTTGATGGTGGGAGTTCCAAAAAGCTGTCAGAAAAGATAGCCTATAAGGGGAAACCTATTCTTTCTCTCCACATCAAGTACCAGCATAGAGGACCTAGCCCCACATAAGTACACCAAGTATCTCTCCGGCCTACTGGGGCATACTTTTCATTTTAGGGATGAATTTATTTATCTGGGGTTGCAGATTGTATAATGTGTAGCAGAACCACTAAATTTGTAATTGCTTTAACCTGTAGATCAGAAAAGTCAGAATTCCTAATCTACATCCTCGTTCTGGATCTGTGAAGCAAAGTAATAAAGCAATTAAGTGGCATGGAAGCCTGTCAACTAACATTTTAGCATTTTTGAAAGCGGATATTGACAATGTGAGCCTCTATACTGTATCAGTACAGGTTTCCACAGTCATAGAAAGATGACAAAGAAGTTATCTTATTTATAAGGAGAGTATTTTTTCAGACCTATTTCAATTAGTAATTTTTTTCACTTGGAATCTTGTAAAGTTACTATAATCCTTGTGAGTGTGTGATACATTTATAATGCTAGGGATTTTAAAATTGGAGATTCCTTGCCTCTGCAGAACTTCACTGAAAGCAATGATTGCAGTTGATAAAATGCCTTGTAACTCTGTGGGATATCCTGGGAAGTGGATTAGCTCCGTTGTTGTTAATATGATCAAAAACAAGCAGTGAGTAGCTTACACAGCATGAAACGTGTTTCATTTTGTGCATTGCAGCATCATGAGGTTATCAGCTAAGGAACTAATCGCAAAAACGCAGGATTCCACAAAGGTATTATAAATTGGGTGCTGCCCCACACCCAACCAAATGTGATTTTTTTTTTTTTTTTATGTTTTGCTTCTAAACAACCAAAATACATTGAATATAATATAATATATACAGTATGTATATACATAGCTGTACATCTTGAAATTGTATGCAAAATTTTGACATGTTAACAGGATAAGCTTGTACACAGGAAGTTAGTTCTTCCAGCCTACATTAATATTAAGGAAAGCTTTAACGGGGTCCATTTAATTTTAGTTGGTCCTCATTTTCATCTTTAAAGTTTTAAACTATTGCTTTACAATTTTAATATAAATATACAGTACATCAGTGGCAGCCTGTCCATACGGGGCACAGGGGCGCTCCCCCTTAATTAATGCGCCTGGCCCCTAATTTATATGCAGGGCACTGGATGCATGGATTCCAATGTTTTTTTTTGTTTTGTTTTTTTAGAAGCACGTGATTAGAGCCTGAGGCTCTAATTGACTTAAAAAAGGGTGGGTTTGAGGTATAGAGAACTGCGCCCCAAGCCCACCCAGTTGTGTGACAATAGCGAATGAATATTCATTATTTTCTTCCCGATTCTCCTCCTGGCCAAACAGGAAGCAGGTCCTGAGATCTCTCACCTGATTGGCTGATAGGAGAAGCGATCCTATTGGCCGCCTAGGAGGAGGAAGGAGCCTCACCAGCCACCACTGCAGTATATATATATATATATATATATATATATATATAGTATAAACATACAGTATACACTAAGGGTGTTCAAGTGTTTAATTTTACAGGTATAAAAAGGGATGCTAGCGTAGAGTAGAGTACAGTATTACAGTAGGGTACAGTAGTAACTGTAGTAGTAGTTTCTTGTGAACAAAGGTGTAAAGCCCAAGGATATCTAAAGATGATTTCAAGCACAGTACAGTGATGAGATGTAAGACATTTGAATGGTGTAACCGTTTGAAAGATGGCCATACAGCCGTCAATGACAATCCTGATATTTTTGAAAAGTTAGCACACGCTGGGTACCAAGGCTGTCTGGACTCTAAAAGAGTTCCTTGGAGGACAGCATTTCAGCACTGATGGCAAACGGAAGCAGGCTTTACTATGATGGTCCAGGTATACTGGCAAATCATTCTATGTCAAAGCTTTCCAGGCATTAGTTAAACGCTGGGATAAATGTATAAATGTAGCGAGGGAGCAGGGTTGGCAACGGCCAGTAAATTTACTGACAGTTTGTAAAAATCTGTGATTTATTTTTGCAACTGCCAGTAAATATCAGGGGCTGATAATTTCATTCTGTGTTGACTTTTTAAGTGTAAACCAAGCAAATGACTTTGTTATAGGTATTGTCAGTGTTTCCATTTAATGTATATACTGTTCAAATATTCACTGTCTTAGTGTCATAAATTGGTAAGACCAGACTGTGTGGACTGCACAGAGAGAACCAAAAACGCATGTAAGTGAATATAAACATTTATTAAGGTAAGTGAATAATATGAATACAACCACCTCCATTATGAGGCAATGCAATAAACCAACCAACAGACAGAGACCCACAAATAACAACAGACAGATATGTACAATAAATGGGAAATACCAGGATCATAAACAATAGCCAGGCCAGGGTCATGCACAGAGGGTCAGCAGATAAACAAAGGGAAGTTCCAGAATCACAGCCGCAAGCCAGGCCAGGGTCATCAACGGTAGATCAGCAGTTGGGGTAAGGAACACAGGACAGGGAGAGGATGGACAGATCAGACTGCAGGGCAGGGATACAAGGTAACAGGAGGGACAGGATAGGGATTAGGACAGGGAGACAGTATCAGGTAACAGGTTCAGGTCTTCAGGAAGCAGGGACGGATCAGGGCACAAGGAAGATACCAAGGCAATGAGAGCAATCATCAGCCGGGTATTTATATGAATACCTGTAATCATGGGCATCCACAGCATAGGGCAAGGGGGGCAACCCCTCCTGGAATCGTAAGAAGGTAGAGGTCGACCAATATATCGGAGAAGAGAGGAGGAGCATGGGGTCCCTCCTCCCTTCTCCACACTCTGTTGGCAGAGCAGCGTAGCGGTGTGTGAAACTGTATGGAGAGAGAGAGGAACTGTCAAAATTGAGGTTGGATGTCGGGGTGGGCGGGACCCTGCTATCCAACACCAGCCAATTGGATGATGATTGGATCTGGGCAGGCCGCTACATGTATGTGTCCCCACCCCCTTTCTTAAATAGCCCAACCATAGGATAGCTGGATAGCTGGATAGCTGCTGGGTCCCGCGCACCACGGGTCCCGCGCACCACGGGTCCCGCCCACCTCCGACAGCCCACTTCCGACATCACGCTGAATTTGTCCCCTCTCTCTCTCCATACAGTTTCACAAACCATGCGATGCTGCACTGCCAACAGAGTGTGGAGAAGGAAGTGTGCAATGCAATTGCCATCCAGTGCCACATGCCAGTGCCATCTGCCAATGCCAACCAGTGCCTGCCAGTGCCACCTGCCAGCCAGTGCCACCTGCCAGTGCCAATCAGTGCCACCTGCCAGTGCCATCTGCCAGAGCCACCTGCCAGTTCCTGCCAGTGCCACTTGCCAGTGCCAACCAGTGCTACCTGCCAGTGTAAATCAGTGCCATCTGCCAGTGCCATCCAGTGCCACCTTCCAGTGGCATCCAGTGCCACCTATCAGTGCCAATCAGTGCCACCTGCCAGTGCCAATCAGTGCCACCCAGTGCCATCTGCCAGTGCCACCTGCCAATACCAACCAGTGCCACCTGTCAGTGCCACCTACCAGTGCCAATTAGTGCCATATGCCAGTGCCATCTGCCAGTGCCACCTGTCAGTGCCAATCAGTGCCACCTGCCAGTGCCAGTGCCATCCAGTGCCACCTGCCAGTGCCACCTGCCAGTGCCAATTAGTGCCATCCAGTGCCACCTGCCAGTGACAATTAGTGCCACCTGCCAACCAGTGCCACCTGGAAGTGCCCCCTGCCAGTGCCAAGCAATGCCACTTGCCAGTGTCACCTGTCAGTGCCACCTACCAGTGCCAACCAGTGCCACCTGTCACTGCCTGCCAGTGTCACCTACCAAAAAAAATTGTCTGCCTCAGCCTGCCTGTGTAACATCGCTATGCCAATCTGGCCGGCGCAGTGTCGGCTCATCCCACAGGTGCATGCGGTGGACGAGAGAGAATATGCTGCCAGTGCTATCGCATCACTGAAGAACCACAGGTAACAGGAGGAGAATATATATATATCCTATGATAAGAACTCTCAATATGGAGACCTAGAGACCTGAAATTTGTTGGTGTTGTCCTGAATGTATGACTTATGCATTTTTATGCACCCATGTGCTGCAATGTTGCTTGCACTTAATGATAGTGACTAATCATAAACATATGATTGCTGCAACATGATTGCTGTTGATTCCAATCAACAAACCACCGATTGTGAGCATATTGGTTTATAACCTTGTGCCTTATTAGTATAAGCCAGATATGCAGGTTTTATGTTCTGTTCATACCAGTGTTTCTCAACTCCAGTCCTCAAGGCGCCCCAACAGGTCATGTTTTCAGGATTTCCCGCAGATGAAATGGCTTTGGTAATTGCTAAGGCAGTGAAACTGATTAAATCACTTGTGCAAAATAATGGAAAACCTGAAAACATGACCTGTCGGTGCGCCTTGAGGACTGGAGTTGAGAAACACTGGCCTATACATTTGTGACCCATCTGGCCAAAATAGTCTGTTCAAGTCTTTGACTGCCCATAGGCATGCACTCATCTCCTGAACTAACCATAATAGGCCCAATCAGTCATTAATTATCTTATGTCTATGGCCACAATGTTAAGAGGTGGGCACTTGTTTCACAAGCAAACCTGGCTCTGAAGTGAACTCGGCATAGAAATTTATCGAGAGACAGCATCTTCGGAAACTCTCAGACATACATGGTACTAGTGGAAAACAGATGCTCTTAGACTTATATGAAATGTCTACTTTATGTCTTCTTGGACCAAAAGATAAGTTTCCATTACTTGCACAATCTCCTCAGGTTTTCTTTCATTTTTTTCCTCTTTCTTTCCTCATTCTTTTCATGCTGAGTTAATCCATGACTTTTATTTATATCAGAGAAATGCAACTATAAATTCAATCTTAGAGCTGCCTCAGTGGTGTAAACCTCCAGATCAAGTATAATCCAGAGATTAGATACTGAAGTGCTGCTTCAATTGTGCAGCATTATCACGTACTATCTCTTGGCCTGCTTTCAAACCAGTGCATATGCTGTGACGATACTTTTGAAGCTGTTGCTAAGTTGTAAGCACTCGTCATTATCAGTGTTTTCCCTTTATTTACAATTTGGTTCAGGCTTTTTAGCAGGAAATGTCTGCTACAGGCTGAACTGATATGTTAGTCACTCCTTTTGTCCCTGCAGGTTGCTAATAGTCTCTGAGGTTATTAAAGTTCTGTCTGGTCTAAGCCTAGAAACGAAATTAAATTATTTAAATTCTCTTGCTATTGTTGTTCTGGATTTTATTTTATTTTTTGGCATAGTCCGCTTGCTTTCTCTTTCCACACTGTCACCGATTGAACCTTCCATTGTCAGTATGAGTTCATTACACCCAACCAAATGTTTGCTTACTGATGCATAGCGCAACAATATGCCAGGAAATGTGAGTCTTTCAACTATTATTATCATTAGTATTATTATTAATATTATTAGAATTAATTCGTAATAAAAATAATTATTATTAATTATAAATGGTAAAAAAATGCTATGGCTTTTTAGCAATGTAAGAGTGATTGTACAAATACATAAAACATATAAAATAAATTCATTTTCATAGAAAAGCATATACATGAAAATAGACCATTCAGCAGACGGTTACCCCACTAAAGAAAATCTTTGCACTTGGCTCCATCCCCCTTCACTCTAATGCCGCGTACATACAACCGTTTTTTTTCCGTCAGAATAAACTCTGACGGTCTTTCCGATGGAGTTCCGCTGAAACGGACTTGCCTACACATGATCACACCAAAGTCCGTTCGTTTAGACGTACAACGGGACTAGAAAAAGGAAGTTCAATATCCAGTAGCCAATAGCTGCCCTTGCGTTGTTTTTGGTCTGTCGGAACAAAATACAGACGAATGGTTTTCCCGATAGAAATTGATTCCGTCGGAAAGATTTAAAACATGTTCTATTTCTAGGTCCATCAGAATTTTCCCAAAAAAAAAAGTCAGATGAAGCCCACACACAATTGGAATATCCAATGAAATGATTCCATCAGACTTTTTCTGGCAGAAAGTCCGACGGTGTGTATAACACAACTGGAAAAAACTTTCAACTTTTTTGTACTGCATGGCAGCACTTCCTCCTTTTTCCTCCTGTCCCTCCTTCCTCTGTGCTGCAGGGCTCTGCCATGCCAGGTCCCAAAGGGAAGAGCCCTTTGGCATATCTGCATTTGTGGTGGACCTTCAAAGATGGTGGTGTTGGTGAGGGGGGCCTCTTTAACCACTTGACCCCTGGAAGATTCACACCCCTTCATGACCAGGCCACTTTTTGCGATACGGCACTGCATTACTTTAACTGATGATTGCGTGGCCGTGCAATGCTGTACCCAAATAAAATTTCTGTCCTTTTAACCCCACAAATAGAGCTTTTTTTGGTGGTATTTGATCACCACTGTGTTTTTTATTTTTTGCGATTTAAACAAAAAAACTATTACAAGAAAAAAAACATTTTTTTTACTTTCTGTTATAAAACATATTCAATAAAAAAAAAAATCTAATTTCTTCATCATTTTAGGCCAATATGTATTCTGCTATATGGTTTTGGTAAAAAAAAAATTATTGATTGGTTTACGCAAACATCATAACTTCTACAAACTATGGGTTGTATACTGGAATTTTTTTTTTTTTTTTTTAGTAATGGTGGTGATCAGAGACTTATAGTGAGATTGCAATGCTGAGGTAAACAATCTGACACTAGCTGACACTTTTGACACTTTGTGGGAATCAGTGCTAAAAAGATGCACTGGCACTGTACTAATGACACTGGCTGGGAAGGGGTTAAATATCTAGGGCAATCAAAGGGTTAAATGTGTGCCAAGACATTGTTTTTGTGAACTGTGTGCTGTTTTTACTAAGGGAAGAAATGGATTCTAGTCCCTGCTTTTCAGGAACACAGAATCTATCTCTTCCACCCTGTCAGAATGGCGATCCGCCTTGTTTACATTCAGTGTTCTTTGCCAACGATCGTCTGGGTGCTGGAGGACATTGAGTGCCCAGCACCCACAGGTTGGCTTCTGCTGTGCCCCCAACAGGTGGAAAAGCCAAATCACATACAGTAAAACTTTGGATTGCGAGTAACTTGGTCTGTGAGTGTTTTACAAGAGTAATTTGTTTTACAAATTTTAACTTGATATATAGCACCCACCCTGACGTAAAATTTGGGTTGGTTTTATCAAAGTTGAAGCAGGAGAAAGCCACGGGACTTAGGACTTTAAAGAGAGATAAGAAAACACTGCAGACAAATGTGCCCAGCTCAAATTTCATGAATCAGGTTTACATTCACTTTAAGGCCCCTTTCACACTTGTACGACTTGTCCAGAGACTTGGGACTGCAAAGTTGTATGACATGTCGTTCCCTATGATTTCCAATGACAACTATTCATATTATTACGGCTTCAAGTTATGCCCACTTCAAAGTAGTCCCTGCACTACTTTGGTCAAACTTCCATGCGAGTTGAGGTCCATAAGCCTCAATGTTAAACTCTCAAAGTCACATGCAAATCGCACCTGAATAATATAGACGCGATTTCAGTACTATTTCAGTACGACTTTGTAAGCACAAGCTGGTTATGCCAAAGTTGCAGCAAAGTCGTATAAAGTCGTATTGTTTCCAAATCACATCAAAATCGTGCTGAATTTGTGTCAAAATTGTGTCTAAATTGTTTAAAGTCGTACTGTTGAATCGCAAAGGGACCTAGAGCCCGACTTCAACCACTACTTCAGCACTACTACTGTGAGATTTATAATGATTTGATATGACTTCAGTGCTACTTCAGTGAGAGGGGCTGTCAATGTCACAGAGAGGAACAATGATAGGTTCAAACTACAGCTCCTGCTGTATTCGGCTTTATGCATTCCTCATTGAACCTTTTTATTTTCTTGTGGTTGTGGTTGTGGAGCGAATCATCTGAGCTTCCATTATTTCTTATGGGGAAATTCGCTTTGATATACGAGTGCGTTGGATTACAAGCATGTTTCCGGAACTAATTATGCTGGCAATCCAAGGTTTCATTGTATGTATATATATATATATATATATATATATATATATATACAAAGTATCTCACAAACGTGAGTACACCCCTCACATTTTTGTAAATATTTTATTATATGTTTTTATGTGATAACATTGAAGAAATTACCCTTTGCTACAATGTAAAGTAGTGAGTGTACAGCTTGTATAACAGTGTAAATTTGCTGTCTCCTCAAAATAACTCAACACACAGCCATTAATGTCTAAACTGCTGGCAACAAAAGTGAGTACACCCCTAAGTGAAAATGTCCAAATTGGGCCCAAAGTGTCAATATTTTGTATGGCCAATATTATTTTCTAGCACTTCCTTAACCCTCTTGGGCATGGAGTTCACCAGAGCTTCATAGGTTGCCACGGAGCTGGTGGATGTTAGATTCCTTGCACTCCTCCTTCTGTTTGAGGATGCCCCACAGATGCTCAATAGGGTTTAGGTCTGGAGACATGCTTGGTTGGCCAGGCATCATCTTTACCCTCAGCTTCTTTAGCAAGTCAGTGGTTGTTCTCATCTTGGAGGTGTGTTTGGGGTCATTATGTTGGAATACTGCCCTGCGGCCCAGTCTTTGGAAGGAGGGGATCATGGTCTGCTTCAGTATGTCACAGTACATGTTGGCATTCATGGTTCCCTCGATGAACTGTAGCTCCACAGTGCTGGCAGCACTCATGCAGCCCCAGACCATGACACTCCCGCCACCATGCTTGACTGTAGGCAAGAAACACTTGTCTTTGTACTCCTCACCTGGTTGCCACCACACATGCTTGACACCATCTGAACCAAATACATTTATCTTCCTCTTATCAGACTAAGGACATGGTTCCAGTAATCCATGTCCTTAGTCTGCTAGTTTTCAGCAAACCGTTTGCGGGCTTTCTTGTGCATCATCTTTAGAAGAGGCCTCCTTCTGGGAAGACAGCCATGCAGTCAAATTTGATGCAGTGTTTGGCATACGGTCTGAGCACTGACAGACTGACCCTCCACCCCTTCAACCTCTGCAGCAATGCTGGCAGCACTCATACGTCTATTTCCCAAAGACAACCTCTGGATGTAATGCTGAGCACATGCACTCAACTTCTTTGGTCAACCATGGCGAGGCCTGTTCTGAGTGGCATCTCTCCTGTTGAACCACTGTATGGTCTTGGCCACTGTGCTGCAGCTCAGTTTCAGGGTCTTGGATATCTTATTATAGCCTAGGTCATCTTTATGTAAAGCAACAATTCTTTTTTTCAGATCCTCAGAGAGTTCTTTGCCATGAGGTGCCATGTAGAACTACCAGTGACCAGTGTGAGAGTGATAACACTAAATTTAACACACCAGCTCCCTATTCACACCTGAGACCTTGTAACACTAATGAGTCACATGACACCAGGGAGGGAAATGGCTAATTTGTCCCAATTTGGACATTTTCACTTAGGGATGCACTCACTTTTGTGAGCTACTGTATGTGTCACCCGGCACACAGCTGCCACTCTGTAGCAGTAACACAGCTATAGGGCAAACAGCAAGTGGTTAATCATACTTTTAATAAATAGAATGGGGGTAAAAACAAGTATCAAGGAAAGAGTTAGTCATATAGGAAGTGGCATTGTCTACTTTGGTAGATGATGTAAATAACAGTGGACCAGTTATTGAAGACAGCATATAAGACTAGATTACATGGCTGTCTGAAAAGCAGAGTGTTAAATTATGTAAAACTGTCTTTAAAGCTGATCTCCATGCACAAAAGCTTTCAATCAAATATATTCCTCAATAGCCACAAAGGATCGTGGTGCATTTTGTGCGCACCAAATGCTTTTGAAAGCCCAGTTATTACTTTGTAAAAACAGCAGTGACATTATCACAATGTTGCACATAGTCTGTGCAGAGCGGTGGGAATGACCTAGCAGGTCTGCCTACTACTTTTTGCCTTCAGAAAACGACAGGAGGGGGGCAGATATGAGACCAGTCACCCTGCACAAGGAAAGACAGCCACACAGTGGTCGATCTTCACAACAGGGGCAAAGCTTCACAATGAATTGCTGCACAGATTTAGAAGAAACACACAAGTCACAAATGATTTACAAAGTCAGACACATGACAATATTTGCTTAGCCTGGAGTTCAGCTTTATGGTTGGAGAGTTTCACCAATGCCAAATGATGTGGGAGAGGAATCCTGGAAAGAGGAGTGGAATAAGAGAAGTCCTGAGGAGTAGAGAACATTTACCCTCATTTGTTTTGTATAATGAAGTACTTGGCACTACTCTTCTAAATTAAAAAAAAATGTGGTCACAAAGGAGTCTTTATAAAAGTTGTAAGATGTAAATAATGTCATAATCATATGGACCACTGACACTTGGGAAAGAATGTCACAAAATTAACTATATCACCATTATAAGTTGGATGCTGTGCAGGAGGAAGATATTAGCAGATATTATTTTTTTCCTATGAAAAATGTTAATTCTGTAGTTATCCAGGGCCTGTTAGTTTACAGTTTGTATTACGAAATATTATAATCGTTATTGTTGCTTAAAGTACAATTAAGGTAAATTATACCAACAAATATACTAACCACAACCCACCAGTCTCATTAGGTGTAAATGTTTTTTTTCTACAGGTTCTGGCTGAGTAAAGGCTGTAAAATTAATTTCACCTTCTAGTGGATGGGAAGATCTTTCTGTTGGAGGGGACAACTACCATAAGGTGCAAATACAAGAAAAAAAACTTTCAATAGTGCACTTAGCAAACAAAAGGGAGCAAATAGGAAGGGTTAATTGTTGCGTGTTTACATACTTATATGAGACTTTAGTGATTGAGTTTACATGTACTAAACAATTAAAATAATTATATTAAGGCTGCTTTCACACTGAAAGTGCCGGCAGTTAGAGGTAAATGGCCGCTTGTTTTAGCGTCGCTTTAGCGCTGTCTAAGTGGCGCTTTTGCTTTTAACCCCAAAAATGGTTAAAAACTCTTGCTTTGCGGCACTACCGAAATGCTTTTTCAGGCGCTTCCAAAGCGCTCCCCATTCATTGCAATGGTGCAGGGGCGTTTTAAGAGCACTGTATACAGCTCTCCCAAACTGACCCAAAGATGCTGCTTGCAGGACTTTTCCGAATGTCCCACAAATGCACCCATTTTAACGAATGGGAGGCAGTTTTCAGGCACTTTACAGGCACTATTTCTAGTGCTAAAATGCTAAAATGCCTGAAAACTGCCTCAGTGTGACAATATCCTAAACAATATCCTTATTCTCCAAATATAGTCCATACACATGTACTAATCAAATTAGTTGCAGCCATGCTCTTTGAACAGTACACATACCATGATCCATAATTCCTAATCTTGCTTCTGGGTTCACTCAGTGACTGGCTGGAGCCACAACAACATCACATGCGCACGGGAGTCACCACTCACGGTACACTGCTTTGAAGAAACGGCACGGTCGGCCGTTCCTTCAGAGCGCTTGCACCAGTGATTTCACTGGCTGCATGTACCGTAAATATCTCCTAAATGGTGCATGTTTAGTTTAGGAGATATTTACACTACCTATAGGTGAGCCTTGTTATAGGCTTACCTATAGGTAAAATGTAAAGATGGAAGTTTACTTCCTCTTTAAATAAATTCTATTCATGTATAAATTCTTAAACTAGAGTTCCGTGTCACTTTAAGGTATTAGTACTTGTGCCTATTATTTTATTTTTCTGTTCTGTGCACATGTAATGTTTTATCTCTTCTTAAAAATGTATTTTCCCCCACAAAAAAATTATCTTAAAGTACAACTCCAGCCAAAGTTTTTTTGGCTGAAAAAAAATAATTTATTCCAGTAAAGTAAACTTTTACATAGCTATATCATGGGGTGTGCAGGCTGCTTAGTGTCTCTGATCTATTACAGCAGTACCACAAAGAACAGAATTACAACCTTAATGGTTATTACTCCGTGTTATGGGAATGACTGTAACTCCATAAAGCAAACAAAAAAACCTTCTACTCCACCATCGCTACATGATAAGATATATTTGCATCTGGCAGCAGCTCCACCTCTGGAGAACAGATTTGTTTGGGGGATGTTCGACTTGAGTGATAGGAAAAAAGCAGCTCACTTTTTAAAATGCCAGAGAGTGGGAGGACTATACTTCAATATTAACAAGCACTTCAGACACAAGCAAATTCCTTACCAAAAGCTGCTTTTAGCGGTGACCCAGGTGCACTGGTTTTATCTTACTTTTTGACTGATTTTTACAATTTACCTTAATTTCAATCTTTTTTGTTTGCCATTCATCAATCTGACTTCCAGCTCTTTCCACTGGAAACTCCTTTCTCACTGATAAACGCCTCAAACTTTTCACACTTATCTTGACACTCGCCAATGAAAAGTGACAAGGTGAGAAGGGAGAGGAAGACTGTACACGTTGCCCAATTTTGTTATCTTAAGACCAAACCTTGTTTTTTATTTTTTATTATTTTATTTTTCTTCTGTGCTATATTTTCAGTGGCTCCTTTATTATCGTTCAGTGACAAATATATAGCTATGATGATTATATATTCTAGAAATTGTGGTTTATTTACTAAAAGAAAGTGCAAGAGAATTTGTTTTTAAAAATGGGTACCGGATTGGATGATTCAAGTCAATGTAGCTTCATCGTATTCCACAAACTCAGTGAGCTCAGTAAATATTCAGTCTCTACTCCTTAACCCCTTTGTCTCCTCCAAACCACGTCATAAACAGAAACGGTATTTGGCTTGTGCCTAAATTGGCCTTAAAGAAGTTTTAAACCCTCAGCTTTTTTAACTTGTTTTAACTACTATTTGTATTAGCATGTTATATTTGTATATATGTGTATATGTTTTTTTTCCATGTTTCTTCCTGGTTTCCTTTTCTGGAACTTCCGTTCGACTGAGATAGCTCCCGGCCGCCACGTCACATAGCTCTAAGGGACTAAATGTCCCGACATGCCTTGCGCTATTGTGCATGTGCGTCCCTTCAATTCCGGGACTGTTTGCTCGAAGATGCGTTGAGTTCTTGTCAGCCACTGATGAGTACTCGGCAGATGATCCTCCCAACAGGCATGCTCATTCCCGCCCCACAGTATGCCCATATTCTTTTGGATGGCCATCCCTCTGTGCTGCAAGTAATGTCAAAGTGGACTCATCCATAGACTAGATCCACTTTCATTTATAGAAAGCAAAGGGGTGGAGGAAAGGCGGGGTTGCGGTCATGTGCTCCTGATTTCCATGTCAATCAAAGGGCATGGGGCGGAGCTACAGCGCCTTACACGGCAGAGGCTCCCGAGCCTGTGAGCGCACACAGCATCTCCCCACAGGGATGTAGTCCCAGTGCTGAGAGTGCCCACACATGGGACAACACTTCACAACAGCTCTGCAGACAGGGCACCCATCTGGGAGAAGGGCAGGAAATAGTCAAAATGGACCCAAAAAACACACTTTTAAATGAAAAGAAAGGAAAAGGTGAGTGAACAAATTATACACTACCTTAAAGGAGCAGGATTAGAACTAAAAGCTGAGGGTTTACAACCCCTTTAAGTATGTGATAAGTGAGTTTATGGTCAAACTAGTATTGTAGTGGTGTTTGGGTGAACCAATAGTATGAATAGCCAATTATGTTATGAACCGAATAGATCCACTGTCATTCTAAGTAGTGAGAGTATTCTGAGTAGTGGGAGGATGATTGAAATGAGGAGAATGATTTAGGAAAAACTGATTTTGTTGCTAATTTGCTTTCTCCTCAAAATTACCAGCTTCACCATCTGCTAAATGTAGCCAAAAATGAAGTTCTTAGTTAAATTTGTTAAGCTGCTTAGGGAAAATTACCATCAAAAAAAAGTTCTACTATATTTTTTAGAGGGTCTATATATGAGTTTTTAATGGCTTTATACCTAAACTCCAGCCAAAAACTATTTATTGACATGTGCATTGAAAAACTCATCCATTCAGTAAACATCCGGGGGTTCATGTTAAGGAATGTGAAGTGTTCTGTGAAGGGAGGAGGGGACATGACATCCACTCCTCCTCCAATTATTGCTTGAAGGGGGAGTTGAAAAGAATGCAAATGATTTACTGAATTGAGGAGCTGGTACCCATTGTAATCCTAGTACTTCAGCCAGAACTGTAACTCTCAGCACCAGACTGCACTGTTCAAGGGTGAGTGACCATAACTCTGCAGCCTATACTAATGGGACATAATCCATTAGTGTGCATTTATCTTTACAGTGCATATTTCAAAAATTGTTTTTGAATGGAGGTCAACTTTAGGGCTTAATTTATTTCACTTAGGACCACTTCACAAGTAGCGTGGTGACTGGCGTTTTTCTACACTGGAACACTGCCAGTCTATGTGTTCTGTGTGCACTTCAATGCAATGCAGCCCAGAGGTGCAGTGCAGTGAGCTGTGATAAAATGCATTTTATCGTAGTGCAATGGATGGTACCCCATGTCACCACACTGTGCTGCTGTGTAGTGACATTACTAAAGCATTGCTTTTTATACTTAATATAAAAAAAGGGAACTGTGTGATGCGCTGAAACGCACATCATAGTGGTCACTGCTCCAGTTTAGTGTGCAGACACTGGGAATCAGCCGTAAGTTCTGTAAGTTCCGTAAAAATTCTTTGAATTCATGCTTCATTTTTCTTTTCTGTGTTGATTTGTGTTTCTTTTTCCCTTTCTATAAAGGAAAAACATAAATAATTGAGGCTGATGAGGGTGCCACAATAACAGATCGAGGATGAAAAGCACTTTAATAACTCTCAGGAGCCATGTAATATCCAATGCACATTTAAAAAAACAAAAAAACACCAAAACCGGCCTTCATTTCACTTTCTGCATTGAATCCAAGGAATTTCACCAAAATGGCACAATTTTGCAGAAACCTCCTGATTTTCAAGCAAAATTTGGGGAAATAAAAACTTTCAATTTTGTTCATCACTAAGCAACATCTGCTGGTCTATATGTATCATACATTCTCATGCTCAGCTCATGTCATACCAACATACTGTCCAGTAAAACTCAATTGAGGCTGCTTCACACCTGAGTCACACAGGAATGTAGTCCACACTCCTGTTTGATTCCTGTGTGATTCCATGGGGGTGCAATTTTCAGCCTACTAATTTGAATGTGCTGAAATCACACTGGATTGCACCAAAAGTAGTGCATGATCTACATTCAAAAATGCAAAAATGCATGCGATCTGGTGCAGGCAAATGCACTACATTTGCAATTTTCATTAGGGGTGTCATTAGGAATACATTGGCATCTGCAGCAGATCACACACCCAGTGTATTTTGAATGCACTGCAGAAAATGTGCACATGTTCTGGTGTGAATGGTTCCTTTTCAAAGGCTACTTTGTTGTTTGGGGTGTTGTTGATTGGGGTTGGTTCACTAAAACTGCAGACTGCAAAATCTAGTACAATTGTGCATGGTAGCCAATCAGCCTCTAACTTCAGCTTGCTCAATTAAGCTTTGAAAAAAAAACAACTGAAAGCTGATTGGTTTCTATGCAGAGCCGCACCAGGTTTTTCACTCTCCAGTTTAACCCGTTTGTGTTTTGGAAGCTCGCCCTTGAAATTGATACATTTAGCCAATATTTATATAACTTTATATATATATATATATATATATATATATATATATATATATATATATATATATATATATATATGTGTGTGTGTAAAATCATATCTGTTTTGCCAACATAAAACAATATACTATAGTTAAATTTTCCATCAGTAATTTAAACACTACCTTATTAATTATAAGAATACATTGTATTCATTTTGTTTATGTAAATATATGAATCTGTTCAAAATTGTACACTATTTAGATTTCACTCCAATTATTCTGCAAGCCCTAAACATCTGTATCACATCTACTTGCTTTGACATACTTTACCAAAGCTTATATATTTTGCTTTTTACACTTGTGTTGTATTATGTCTATTGCACAAAGCACATAAGGGTTTTCCCAGATAATGCACAGTGGCGTAGAGAGTTATGCTTTATTTAACTTAAACAGAGCTAAAAATAACTCACCTGTAATGTCTGATTCATTGTCCTCCTAGATTGTTATTTATCTGCCTTCATTTTTATTAGTGTTCTCATGTCTTAAAAAATGTATTATAATGCTAAGAGATAAAGCATTTGAAGCCCATGAGCGAATTCACATTCTTGGCATTGAGATCTTTTGTAATCATCAGCAGCTTTGATAATTAATGATATAAAACAGGAGCCTTTAGATGAGCTTGCCCAGCACACAGTGTCGTTATAAATTATACCCAGAAATCATGTTATGTAACATCCCACAGATTTAAACACTTTGTTTTCTGTGGTATAATGTTAAAGGGCAAGCAAGATACTAACTCTATCAAGTGTAAATACATATGCCTCCTGCTCACTGGGCAAACTGACTATGGAGTAATTCTGGACAACAAGATAAAGTACAACTCCAGCCTAAACTTTTTTTATGGTTTTGGGTGTCAGGAAAGGTCAGAGTTTTTAATTGTGTCCCAGCTAGGGAGAGCCACCCTCGCTATTTTCCACATCATGGTTTAAATGTTGTTTGAAACTTCTCTGAAATGTCATTTGCTTTTGACATTCGATTTTGGAAGCAATCTAATCTGAACAAAAACCACGTACATTTTTAATTTGGGAAAAAAATGTCGTCCTGCTCCTTCAAATTTTCTCACTACTACGGTTGAAAACAAACGTCAATTTGACTTAACTAGCAATTCGAAAATGGATGAATTTAGTGCCTTATTTTTTTCCAACAATGTTCCCACTATGTCCACAACAAAAGATATGTTAATGATAACAATCTTTTTGATATGTTAGGACTTTTGTGCTCAAGGTATTTGTGTACAGACATATCTTTCAACAAAGTGCTGTTGCTTCAATTAGACCTTATTTGCCAAGTGTCTACATTAGCCTTTCCTAAAGGCTGTTTAAGTATAGTTATTTTATTTATTTATTTATTTGTATGTCATCCAGTCGGGGTAGGAGAGGGTTTACATCAAGTAAGGCACACCATATATTAGAATACACCAAAACATAAAGAAAACATTGGCTTTAAAGGTGCTAATTACCACACAATTGTTTAAAGTTTAACAATTAATTTTAATAACTTGATTAAAATTACTTTAAAACCAACAACTGTGAATGGATTTCATCACATAATAACACACTGGGTTTACATATTCCATGCTACAACAGATGCAACAATCTCGACATGTTTCGTCAAATGTATGGCTTCTTCAGGAGTTTTTTGTAGCAAACAGGACTATATAGCAAACTGTCTATTTGATTAGAGTAAAAGAAGAATATCGTCTGTATTTATGTCAAAATCTGAAACCAACGTACTGATGGCAGCAATGCAACTACCGTAAGTAGATGGCAATAGGAAAGAAAAAAAGTCCAGGAAAGGGACCATAAATATATTTTATCACCAAGGGGCACCCATAGACCCTGCCTTAAGTTGGTGGAGTCAAGTAGAGTTTGTGTACTAAACACTCTGTGCAGTGTTTCTGGGAAAATAATGCTCCTCTTGGCTAATTTATTTATTTGTTTGTTTCTTTTTTTGTGGCTCTGTTGTTATTCTTGTAAGGTGACCTTGGGTGTTCTGAAAGGCTCCTAAAAATAAAAATGTATTCCTATTATTATTATTATTATTATTAAAGTGGAAGTAAAGTCAAAACCTAACTAACTCTAAACTAACTCTAAGCCTACTCTCAGCCCCATTCTAAGCATATTCTACCTAGCCCTGTAATACAGAAATCACTATATTTATCTATTCTGTAGCTGCTCCAGGCTAGTCCAAGCATCAGCTGTCAGTGGTGGCTTCAGTATGTGCGAGTGTGCAGGAGAGGTAGTCGACAACAAAAGACCCATAGTAAGTCTATGGGTAACATCACTTCCCCGGCCGTTGTCAGTTTAATCCTGCACACAGCAGCCGCTGCTGAAGACCGGACCAGTGCAGCTGCAGAACAGGTAGGTATAGAGATTTTAGTCTAGTCTAGATAGATTAGGCTTAGAATAGGGCTAAGAGTAGGTTTAGAGTTAGGTTTTGACTTTACTTCCACTAACTTTTTTAATAAGAAGAAACCCTTGAAATAACTATCCCATTTCAGAGAACCTCTAATGATAATTGCTGTATCTACAAATGTACATTGATGGGATGGTCAATGATAAGCATGATCCTTACATTTGAGGTCAGATAGCAGATCACAAAAAAGATCATGATGATCAGTGCATTTACCTCCTACATCCATTTACCTCTATGTAAGGCTGGCCATAGATGGTTCAAACCTTGGCCAGTTCAGTAGGAACCAGCTGAGATTTGAACTGTGCGTGGGCAGGCTGAATGTACCAAGTTGATCAGTTGATCAACTTGGGTACAACCAGCCTGCCGGATTCACTTGCAATTATCGCTAACACCTTCTATGGCCAGCTTAAAGCGGAGTTCCACCCAAAAATGGAACTTCCGCTGATCAGATTCCTCCCCTCCACTCCGGTGTCAGATTTGGCACCTTGCAGGGAGGGGGCATATACCTGTATAATCAAGGTATTTGCTCCCACTTCCAGGCATAGATGACCACAGGCTCTGTCTTCTGGGAGACATGCAGATCCCATAAGACAGCAGGGACCAGTGAGGATGCTCTGCGTGACTTGCGCATGCGCAGTAGGGAACCAGGCTTTGAAGCCGCATGGCTTCTCTTCCTGATTCCCTTACCGAAGATGGCAGTGCCTCCATCCGAGAGCCAAGGCTTCAGTTGAGAACATTGTGGGCACCCTGGACAGGTAAGTGTCCATATTTTAAAAGTCAGCAGCTGCAATATTTGTAGCTGCTAATGCCGCATACACAAGACAGGACTTTTCGATGGACTTGGTCTGGCGTACAATTCGATGGACTTTGCAGCTGAGGTCCGCCGGACTTTCAAACAAACGGACTTGGCTACACACAATCACTCCAAAAGTCAGACGGAGTCGAACTTGATGATGTAGAATAAGGAAGTTCATAACCAGTAGCCAATAGCTGCCCTAGTGTCGGTTTTAGTTGGTCATACTAGCACACAGACAAACAAATTGTCCGCAAATAGTCGAGTCCGGGGGACAAATTTGAAGCCAGTATTATTTCTAGGTCTGCTGGACTTTTGGGAAGAAAAAGTCCGCTGGAGCCTACACACGATCGAATTGTCCGACGGACTCTGGTCCGCCGGAAAGTCCGATCGTGTGTACGCGGCATAACTTAAAAAAAAAAAAAATTGGCGAAACTCCACTTTAAGATATGAAAAGATCAGATGAGTAGAAAGAACAACTAAATAAGAGCAAGGATGCTGCTCTGATGATTCTTGTGTTAGATAGACTCTCCAGCATCCTGACTCGCAGCCTCTGTTCATCATAAATATAACCCTAGGCTATAGGCATATGCAAATGTATGTTAATGCATATTGGAACAAGGTGTGACAATGCTTTTGTAAAGATTTGTTTCTTTTGTCAACATGCAATTAGTCTAAGAGACGATAACTATGTGTCTAAAGCTGGCCATACACCGATTTAAATTTGGTCTGTGTGGACAATCTGAAAAAATTTTCATTACAGCATTCAATCTAGCAATCTTTAAGTCAACTAGTTTTGCTTGAAAGCTCTTAAAATGTTGTTCACTACTTGAATGTGATCTAGGACATATTGAACATGTTTCTTTTTTGCCTAGTATTTTACAATATGTGTGATTTTTCCCAAACAAAAAAAAAAAACATATTCCCTTTTAAAATTTGGTTTGTATGAGACAATTTTCCATTCTGCTTCTTCAAATTTTCTCATTACTACAATCAAAATCAACCTCACAAATAATTAGCGAAGAAAAAAAATTCTGAAACTGGAAATTTTGGAACAAAAATTCTACTAGTATTTGGCCAGCTTTACTAATACTGAACTGCAGTGTTTTAGGGGACCAAAAACATTCTAGTGTTTTAAGCGCATCAAAGGACCAGGGTTTGTAGTTTGAAGCATTTTTGTGTCATCTGTAGAGGAATTACAATTCAACCACTTTTATTTAACTGGAGCACTCTTTACGTAAAGTTGGACCACAATCACAGCCGTTTATCTTTTAGGTTAAAGTTTAATGATACCCAAAGATATATGGGATGAGTGTAACCCAAACCAGCAATACTGCCAAATTGGAAAATGACTGTATGTTTATGGGTGCACTGTAGGGATGTGCAGTCAAGGAAGGCAGGTGAGGCAGAGTGATCTAAAAACTATCAAGCTTCGAGAGGTTGTAGCTTGGCGACCTGGGGTCACAGAGACCCCAAATTTGGTGAGTAGGTAGCCAAAGTCCTACTCCACTACTGGTCCAAATACAGGGCTCCTTAGCTACATACAGTGCAGCCAGTTTGAATAAAACTGTCACACGTTGTTTGCAGCAGACTGAGAGGATGAGCTCACAGTGCCTCTGACTTCTTGTCACTGAGCGCAATGGACAGGTTGGAGCCTTGGACCAATGTTAAAGCACCATTGGTCCAAGCTGTCTAAGAAAAATGCTGCAGTGGAAGCCCTCCTCTCAATGCAGTGTCATAGAAGGAGGCATGTGTCTTAAAGACACAGGCTCCCTTCCAGCCCAGCCCTCTTAACTACAAAGAAAAGGGTATAAGGTTTACCCATAATCCCATGTTTTTTCCACACAGCTAAAAGGGAAAATGGCTGTTGCTGAAAAGGTACTTTTTTAATCAAGCTAAATAATATATTTTTATTTTATATTTTATATTCTATGCTATATGTTACAACATAGTAATTTATTATTTATCTGTTTACTGTGAAATTACTAGTTTGAAGTTATAACTTCAAACTTCAGTAATTTGTCTGTTAAGCCACCTGCTTGAGTACAGTTTTTGAAAATATAGTAAATTATTTTAAAAGCAATATATAATAATTATAATAATTATTTGTATATTACTTACTTATGGCAATTAACCACTCCTCACCTACATGTAAAAATCATAATTTTTTTGCTAGAAAATTACTCAGAACCTCCAAACATTACATCTTAAAGGGACAGCATATGTAAATATTTTTTGTTAAATGAGTATAACTAGTAGAACTGCAATCACCTTCATAATGAGAATCGAATACGTAACTTGCCAATATGTAACCTGTGTGTATCTGGCTCTGATACTAGCCAGTGCCTCACCAGCCACTGACCTCACTGTACGTTCCTGGTACACTGACACCAGTACAGACATCCTTTAACTGACCAATCACAGTAAAAAAAATGGATTGTCCAGACTGTATTGCAAAGCTCCTCTATTGTTTATTGTTTATCTATTACAAGATAAGACCAGTCCCTGTAAACTCACTCAGAGCAAGAATATGATCGATCTAAATGACTGCCATTGTTTACAGCTCATATGACTGCTGTCCCCTGTCTATGGTTAATGCTAGGACCTGTCCATATGCATTCTTGATGCCCATCAAATTTTGTCCAGTGAATAAAAATCTAAATAGATATGCTTTAACCTTGTGCTTTCATGTGTTGAAGTAAACAAGGGCTTCAGAGTGAGTCTAAGCTCCACATAGGAAAATTTTATATGGCAAAATATAGAGCCTCTAATGACTTTCACTATGAGCCATTTAACAACCATTTACTAGCTAGATTCATCTTAGCACTTCATAGATGTAAATACACATATGATATAAACTGTTTGCCGAAAGGCTCACATTAGTAATCCATATTGTATGAACTTTTGAAAAACATACTAAAGCTGGCACACTCAGCTATAGGCTGGCCATCTGTATCCTTTTGGCTGCAGAAGCAATTTAAAAATCCTGTTAGAATAGTTGAATTATGCATTCTATTTGAGATATAATTTTTCTTTGTGAAGGCCACTGTAATTTGAAATTGATTTTTTGCTCACTGATTAAGTATAAGTTTAGGCTGGGATTATACATTTGTATGTAACGATAAATCCAATTTACAGTAAACTATAATGCTTTGAACATACATCCACACAAAAGACATACACATATGTGGAAATGAAATTACTATATACTGTTTTATATTATCATCAGTTTATTCTTCACTATCAACTTACATAGAGATGTCTGCCATATTTTTTTCATTTTGCAAAATAAAGAAACCACCATGCACGTCTAATCAGAATTACAATTGATGTTGTTACTTTGCAATGAGGGCAAAGTGAGCAAATGCCCCATGGGCACAGTTACATCTGACAGAGAAGGTCAACTCTTATAGGGGCTGGCCTTAGAACTTAAAAGTTCTTATAGTACCTTCAGTACCGTACATAGTGAGTAAAGCATTGTATGGACACATGTGGTTCCCATACCTGTTCAATTTAGCTACAAAACACAAAAAAACTCTTGGTAAGAAGGTTTGGAGAACACTGCTCTTCCTACTGCTTACTCAGAAAACAAAGATGCAATATAGCGCTAAAGATTCCTAAACAGAAAGCTGTAGTGATTAACGGCTTATGGATCACAGCTGCTTTGGTTAATGGCAGGACCTAAAAACTAGTATTAAAGATTGTGGTAAAAACATAGCTGATCCAACTGATAGAGTATATATATATATATCTATATATCTCTATATATATATATATATATATATATATATATATATATATATATATATATATATATATATATATATATATATATATATATATATATATATATATGAATATATAATGGTGAGGAGAATTATTCAAAACATATAATCTATACACATTTGATGTATATACAGTACATTAAAGTGCAATTGTGCTTGTGATTCAACAACATATAAATTCAAACAAATACATTTTTGTGAAAAATAAAGTCAATAATAATATATTCCCAAAAATGTATAGTACACATGAAAAAAAAACGCCCCGTGAGGACGTCATTTGATGAAACGCATGGGGCAGGGTCAGGACCCTGCCGCCAACACGCTGTCCAGGATTGTATTCACAGCTTGCACTGATCAATAAAAATGTATTTAAAAACAGTTCTTTATACATCAATCGCAACAGTGCCATGCAGTGAAGATTTGTATGCTGATAAAAATTGTGACAGTTACACCCATTATAAACCAGCAGTTGTGTCTTTTTATAATCAATGCTTGAATCAGAGGTATTTGTTAGCAAGCACACCAAGTCATCTCCAATAAATCATGCCGTGATATATATATATATATATATATATATATATATATATATATATATATATATATATATATGTGTGTGTGTATATATATATATATATATATATATATATGTGTGTGTATATATATATATATATATATATATATATATATATATATATATATATATATATATATATACAAGAGGGAAGAAGAATACTCCAATAGTGTGATACCGCTTGTAAAACACTTTTATTTAAACTTTACACTCACACTTTGCAAGTTTCAGACCCGACAGGGATTTCAAGCATAGAAATGTATCCAAATTGTCTTCAGCTGCTGTGGCTGCTGTCTGCAAGCTGTGAGTACAATCCTGGACAGCATGGTGGTGTCAGTGTCCTGACCTGTCCCTACGCGTTTTATTATACAACGTCCTACCCGGGCATTTTTTTTCCTATACACAAATTTTTTATGTATCTTACATTTTTTGGAATACAATATTATGGACTTTATTTTTCACAAAAGTGAATTTGTTTGAATTTATATGTTGCTGATTCACAAGCATTCTTGCACTTTAATGGTCTGCATATACATCAAATGTGTGTGTATTATTAATTGGGTATAGATTATATGTTTTGAATGATTCTCCTCACCATTAGATATATATATAGATACTCTATCAGTTGGATCAGCGCTGTTTTTACCACAATCTTTAATACTGCTTACTCAACATGTATTTTCATGTTACTGGGCCAGAGTTCAGTTCCGCTTTAAAAAAACACTGTGGGAATACACTATACACAAACAAGTGACCCATCTGTAAGAGGTTCCTAGTTGGCAATGAGTTTCGTTCACAAAAAATGAGTCTGCAGGAGACTTGGACAGAGTCCATTATACAAGAGTATGACAACTGGTGAACATTATGCAGTATCTTGTTTGTGTAGAGCAAGCAGTTCAGACCCTTTATAGATTGTGTTCTGTTGTACTGAGAACATAGCTGCAGACATCTGATTGAAAATGTGCCCAGGGCTGGTCTGCAGACATGTAATTAGTTCACAAGTTATTAGCCTGTACTGTACATCATTTGTGGCCAGATGTCTTTTTGTTTGTTCAGGCCTCATTGCAACAGGCTTTTCAAAGACATTTTCATTTTGCAATGTAATCATGTAAGGAAAATGTCATACTTCCTGGCACAAAGTAAGCTTTAATTGTCCAACACAAGATGATAATTATGTCACATTAAATACATTTCAATGACCTTATTTACACTGTCGGTCTAGACTTTAGTGGTGTTCTTACTACATGCCTCATATACTCTGTTTTGTAGAGTTAGCATTGTTAGGCATAAGTGTGTAACCCAGTTTAATTGGACAGTACCATTTCTTTTAGGTGGGTACATACTATATCTTAAGCTAATGTTTAGTTTGGTTTTTACACTTTGACATATATCTCTTCCAGATTGTTATTATTACATTAAAGCAGATATATAAATCAATAATGTAGGTACAAAAAAGGTAAACAGGAGAACAATTGAAAAGCCTAGCAAACCCCCCCCCCCCCCCCCCAAAAAAAAAATTCTTCTGCTGCAATACTTACTTTACATCCAGAGCTGTTGCTCACAATACGTATTTTCTGCCACTAGATGTCGCCAGTTTTCTGGGTGAAATAATGGTCAGTGTCATTTAACCCACCTCTTCTCAGACCCAGGCTATCATAGACCTCCCATGAGGGGACACGATTATGCTGTCCAAGGCTTAGAATACCACTGCACTGAACAGTGTTCATACATTAATATGGGAATGCTGTTCAGTGCAGGAACTGCCCCCTGCTGCTGCTGAACAGAAAGGTCCTGTGATTTTACTGGGCTGATCAAAAGACATAAAAGACAAGGGTATGTTTACATAATATCTTTTAGCTTAATGGAGGGAGTGTGGGGAGAGAGTCTTACTAAAAGGTGGGAGAACCTAGGGTTATAGGTTTTGCTCTATATTTCACTGCAATCCCTCAGCCTTCCCACTGAACTACACTTGAGATCAGACATCACCTGCATTGAAAGGGGAATGTTATCAATCAGTCAGCCAAACCATAGGAGTTGCTTTACTAAAGGCAAATAGGCTGTTTATGTTGCAAGGGAAGCTGCACTTTGCAAGGGCATAATGGTTTCAGTTTATTTATTTATTACAGGTATGTACAGTATATATTTTAATTTACACAGCACATTGCATATTGTACATTCACATCAGACCCTGCCACCAAGGATCGTACAATTTAAAATCCCTAACTCACATTCATACATACTTTGCAAAGAATACCCAATTACATCCAAGAAAAATACAAAGAAATAAAATGTTTGCTTGTACATAATTAATAAGAGAACAACCTTTGTTACATTTAGTAAATCAACTCCATAGACTTGCATTGTAAGGAAAAGTAAAATCACTATCATTAAGCAGTAATATATAGGCAGAAAGAAGCCGTGCCTGCAATATATTTCGCTTATATGGCTGCTTCCAAATACATGTATATAATACCAAACCACTATTGTTATTATACAGGATTTATATAGCGTCAACAGTTTGTGCACTGCTTTACAAAATGAAGGCAGACATTATAGTTACAATACAATTTGGTGCAAGAGAAATCAGAGGGCCTTGCTCCTTAGAGCTTACAATCTACGAGGAACTATAGACAGAAACAAGCTTTATAAAAGATTGACATACACTGACAAGATTATTTACATCACAGTTTTCTCCTCTACATACTGTATCTAACAGTCTAAAGACATACCCTCTTCTTCTTATACTGCAAATTGTGCTTTATCAATTCCTATACCTTAGCTTAGTCTGTATCCAATGCTGTTTTGAAGTATCAGGATTCCATGCGGTAGAAAAAACTTTTGTACACGTGTCATTTATGGGCCAAGCTGTCATGACTACATTTCCTGACAGATAATGCTGTAGCCTTCACATAGAGGGCAATAGGCTCAATTCCCAGAGTTAACACACCAGGATAAGGATCTTTATTTTCTAAAAAATCAGCTGTTCTCAGTGGAGTCCAATGAGAGATGAAAATTACAATCATGTGGCTGAAAAAAAAAGGGCCTTAACTCTGCGTTAAAGCTTTGTGGATCGAGCCCATCATGCAATTTAGGTCTGAAGACTGTATTTTCCACTCCGTTGTACACTTTATGTCTTCTCAATTCATGGACATAGAACCAGGTGAGTGCAGGGCTGACTATGAATAGGGAGCTGGTACCTGGGTGGTTTGCAGGGCACTGCCACAAGTTGGTTGGCACTGGAAAATGTAATTAATTTGACATTTTTCTCTGGTGTTTACCACCTGCAGGTAGAGGACTAGTCTATGCAATTTTTACATCAGATACAGGTCTTGAAAACTATGAAGGAACATTGAGCGGTAAATAGTATCCATAGTACCTTAAGGCTGGGTTCACACTGAAGCGATGCGGGAACGCCGCAAATCCGCGGCAGGTTCCCGCATCGCATGCCTCCCGCCGGCAGTTCACACTGCCCTATGCGGACTGCTGGGAGTGTCAGTGAAACCTTAATGACACCCCCAGATCAGTTCGCATATCGCAGTGCGATCTGCAAACTCGGACAGGAATCGGATCGCATGGTGTGAATACCCATGCGATCCGATTCTGCTGCGGACCAAAAAAAGGATCCTGTGCGAGTTTGGAGCGGGTGCGATGCGAATTCAGCCATACTATCTGTATGGCTGAACTCGCATCGCACAGAGATCGGATGTGATTTGCACTGCAGTGCGGTGCAAATCACATCCGGGTCTCCCAGCCGCAGCAGTGTGAACCCAGCCTAATATAACCAAATCCTGGAGATCTAATGCTACTGACTGGAACACTTTGCATTCTCTGTGTCAATTATATGTCACATTGTATAATCCTTGGAGAACTCAGAAAGAGTTTACTTCCATGTTTCATATGCCCTCATTGCTTATATTCTGGAACTTCACACCAAGGCATGAAGGCATGGTTAACCTTGTACATAAAAATTACAGCAAACCAAAAACTACATTGACGGTACATTATGTTATTGACTCAGCATTTTCAAATACCAAGATGAAACAGCAGCATGGAGTGGGTAGCCATACACATGAGTTGACAGTCACCTACGTGCCTGAT
This sequence comes from Lithobates pipiens, assembly GCF_037356315.1. NCBI lineage: Eukaryota > Metazoa > Chordata > Amphibia > Anura > Ranidae > Lithobates > Lithobates pipiens. The sequence continues at coordinate 285,391,345 of NW_027507718.1, read as the reverse complement.
CACCTTCTCATTTTTATGTATAATAAAGAATCATACATAGTAGGTTACATAGTAGGTTATATAGTAGGTGAGGTTGAAAAAGTTCATCAAGTCTAACCTATGTATGTGATTATATGTCAGTATTACTTTGTATATCCCTGTATGTTGTGGTCGTTCAGGTGCTTATCCAATAGTTTTTTGAAACTATTGATGATCCCTGCTGATACCACTGACTTTGAAAGGGAATTCCCCATCCTTGCCACTCTTACAGTAAAGAAGCCTCTATGTAGTGTAAGGCCGCGTACACACGCGGGGACTGTTCGCCCAACTTTGTCCGCTGAACAGTGTTTCGGCGGACAGTCCGCCCGTGTGTGGGCTTTCAGCGGACAGTTTCAGCGAACAGTTTGCTGAACAAGGTTTTTCGGAATTTCCGAAAAACTGTCCGCTGAAACTTGGTTTCAGCGAACAGTCCCCTCGTGTGTAGGCTTGTTCGTCAAACTAAGTTCCGCGCATGCTCAGAAAGGATTTACACGCCGAAAGTTGTAATGCAGTGTATAGGACGTTGTATTTTCCGTCCCGTCGTACGTGCCGTTCACGTCATCGCGCACGGTTTCAGCAAACTGTTCGTTCGTCGTGTGTGGCCATGTCCGTCCATGCTAATTTTGAGCGGACTGTTTGCCGAAACTGTTTGACGGACAAAGTTGGGCGAACAGTCCCCGCGTGTGTACGCGGCCTAAGGCTAAACCTCTTTTCTTCTAATTTTAATGAGTGGCCATGTGTCATGTTAAACTCCCTTCCACAAAAAAGTTGTATCCCTATTATGGGGGTCCCCAGTATGGTATTTGTAAATTGAAATCATATCCCCTCTCAAGCGTCTCTTCTTCAGAGAGAATTAGTTCAGTGCTCGCAACCTCCTCATAACTAACATCCTCCAGACCCTTTATTAGCTTTGTTGCCTTTCTTTTATTATCTCCATTTCCAGGACATTCTTCCTAAGGACTTGTGCTCAGAACTGCACAGCATACTCTAGGTGCGGCCGGACCAGAGTCTTGTAGAGTGGGAGAATTATTTTATCTCCTGGAGTTGATCCCGTTTTTAACCACTTGCTTACTGGGCACTTAAACACCCTTCCTGCCCAGACCAATTTTCAGCTTTTGGTGCTCTCACACTTTGAATGACAATTACTCAGTCATGCAACACTGTACCCAAATGAATTTTGTGTCCTTTTTTTCCCACAAATAGAGCTTTCTTTTGGTGGTATTTGATCACCTCTGGGGTTTTTATTTTTTGCGCTATAAATGAAAAAAGACCGAAAATTTTGAAAAAAAAACGCATATTTCTTTGTTTCTGTGATAAAATTTTGCAAATTATAATTTTTTTTGTCATAAATTTTGAGAGTCTACAAGCTGTGGTGCGAATCATAAAAGATTGATCACACCTGACGTACTGGTGGCCTATCTCATTTCTTGCGACCAGAACAAGTCAGGAAAGTACAAATACCCCCCAAATGACCCCTTTTTTGAAAGTAGACATTCCAAGGTATTTACTAAGATGCATGGTGAGGTTTTTGATGTTGTCATCTTTTTTCCACAATTCTTTGCAAAATGAAGATTTTTTTTTTTTTCTCACAAAATTTTCAATGTAATAGGTTATTTCTCTCACATGGCATGTGTATACCACAAATGACACCCCAAAATACGTTCTGCTACTCCTTCTGAGTATTACGATACCAAATGTGTGAGACTTTTACACAGCCTGGCCACATACAGAGGCCCAATATTGAAATAGCACCATCAGGCGTTCTAGGAGCATAAATTACACATTTCATTTCTCAACCACCTATTACATTTTTGAAGGCCCTGGAGCACCAGAACAATGGAAATGCCCACAAAGTGACCCCATTTTGGAAAGCTAACACCCCAACGTATAATCTATGAGGCATATTGAGTCGTTTGAATGGTTCATTTTTTTTCCAGAAGTTTTGGGAAAATGTGGAAAAAAAATGAAAACGCATTTTTTTACGCAAAGTTGTCCATTTATAAGATATTTCCAACACATAGCATGTACATAGCAAAAATGACACCCCAAAATACGTTCTACTACTCCTCCTGAGTATAACGATACCAAATGTGTGAGACTTTTACACAGCCTGGCCACATACAGAGGCGCACTGGCAGATGGTGCTGGCTATTTGCTCTGGCTAATTGCTCTGGCAAATGGGGCTGGCAGGTGGCACTGGAGCTGGCAGGTGGCACTGGCGCTGGCAGGTGGCAGTGGCACTGGCAGGTGGCACTGGCACGTGGCACTGGCGGCACTGGCACTGGCGGCACTGGGGCTGACGGCACTGGGGCTGACGGCACTGGGGCTGACGGATGGCACTGGCGCTGGCAGGTGGCACTGGCGCTGGCAGGTGGCACTGGCAGGTGGCACTGGCACGTGGCACTGGCGGCACTGGCGGCACTGGGGCTGACGGCACTGGGGCTGACGGCACTGGGGCTGACGGATGGCACTGGTCGCTGGCAGGTGGCACTGGCACTGGCGGCACTGGCACTGGCACTGGCGGCACTGGCGGCACTGGGGCTGACAGCACTGGGGCTGACAGATGGCACTGGGGCTGACGGATGGCGCTGGCAGATGGCACTGGCGCTGGCAGGTGGCACTGGCGGCACTGGCACTACTGGCAGATGGCACTACTGGCAGATGGCACTACTGGCAGATGGCACTGGGCTGACAAATGGCACTGGCACTGGGGCTGACAGATGGCACTGGGGCTGACAGATGGCACTGGGGCTGACAGTTGGCACTAGGACTGACAGATTTTAGTCAAGGTAAAAATATGTCACTCACAGATCCTCTCTCTCCTCACACGCTGTCTCTGTGTGAGGAGGGAGAGACACGGCAATGGGAGATGATCTCATATGTTTACATTTGAGATCATCTCCCATTGGCAGCTGCGATCGCGCTGTGAACGGCCGCTTTGATTGGCTGTTCACGGCGATCTATGTTTGCCTGTCTCCGGGAGACACAGCGAGTACAAAACTTCTGCGATGCGTGCCCCCGGCGGCGCGCATTGCGGAAGTAAACACAAGGACGTCCAGGGATGACCACTCGAAGGAACCCGCCTGCTCTACGGCCGTCATTTGGCTATAGGGCGGGCGGGAGGTGGTTAATGCATGCCAATATTCTGTTTGCTTTGTTAGCAGCAGCTTGGCATTGCATGTCATTGCTGAGCCTATCATCTACTAGGACCCTCAGGTCCTTTTCCATCCTAGATTCCCTTGAGGTTCTTCCCCCAGTGTATAGATTGCATTCATATTTTTGCTAACCAAATGCATTATTTTACATTTTTCTACATCAAACCTCAATTGCCATGTATTTGCCCAGCCCATTAATTTGTTCAGACCTTTTTGCAAGGTTTCCACATCTTGCATAGAAGTTATTGCCCTGCTTAGCTTAGTATCATCCGCAAATACAGAGATTGAACTGTTTACCCCATCCTCCAGGTCATTTTTTGAACAAATTAAATAGAATTGGTCCCAGCACAGAACCCTGCTCACCCCTGACCATTCCAAGTACTCCCCATTTATCACCTCCCTGTGAACTCACCCTTGTAGCCAGTTTTCAACCCATGTACTCACCCTATGGTTCATGCCAACAGACCTTATTTTGTCCAGTAAACTTTTATGAGTAACTGTGTCAAATGCTTTTGTAAAATCGAGATACACTTCGTCTATGGGCCTTTCTTTATCTAGATGGCAACTCACCTCCTCATAGAAGGTTAATAGATTGGTTTGGCAAGAATGATTTTTCATGAATCCATGCTGATTACTGCTAATGATTAGGGATGGGTGAACAGTTCCACCCAAGCATAAGTTTGGGTCGAACTTTTGCTGTTTGGACAGCCATTTGACTGTTTGTTTGGCCCCCGAACGGACCACAATGCATTGCAGTGCTGAACAGTGCATTGCAAGCCCTCATTGGCTGAAGCAGTGAAAGCTTCAGCCAATCAGGGCACAGAGCACTGTCAGAGTCATGACTGGACACTGTCATCATGACTTTATCCAATCATGGCTCATTCCCTCCCCACAGTATAAAAGTATTCATTCAATGGCAGCCATTTTCAGTGTGATTTTGGTGTGGAGAGAGATAGAACAGGGCTCTGTTCAGTGCTATTTGTTAGTCAGTGTGATATACTGTGCTAGTGTGCTTCAATTGACAGTGTAGAATATTAGCTTAGTGTCAGTCTAGGGATAGTGTGAGTGTAAGGAGGAGGTCCATCATTCATCTTTGCATAGTGTGCAGCTATAGTAGGGACAGCTCAGATAGTTTCACTGTAGTGTAGTGAGACCGTGTCATTCATACATACATTAGTGTAGAGTAGGGACAGCTCAGATAGTTTCAGTGTAGTGTAGTGAGACTGTGTCAGTAATCTTTACATTAGTGTATAGTTAGAGTAGGGACAGTTAAGATAGCGGCAGTGTAGTGACGGTTGAACACCGTCTATCTGATTGCGTTACTGCCAGTTTTTATGCCATATAATTTTGTGTGCATTACTGCCAGTTTAATGCCATATAGTTTTGTGTGCGTTGCTGCCAGTTTAAGGCCATATAGTTCTGTGTGCATTACTGCGAGTTTAGCGCCATATAGTTTTGTGTGTTACTGCCAGTTTAACACCATTTACTTCTGTGTGTGTTACGGCCAGCTTAACGCCATATAGTTCTGTGTGCGTTACTGCCAGTTTAATGCCATATAGTACTCTGTGCCTTACTGCCAGTTTAACACCATATAGTTCTGTGTGTGTTACTGCCAGTTTAATGCCAAATAGTTCTGTATGCGTTGCTGCCAGTTTAATGCCATATAGTTCTGTGTGCGTTACTGACAGTTTAACACCATATAGTTTTGTGCGTTACTGCCAGTTTAACGCCATTTACTTTTGTGTGCATTACTGCCATTTTAACACCATATAGTTCTGTGCATCACTGTACATTTAGCAAATTATATTGCAGTATAGTATAGTGTATCCGTGAAGTGTATCTGTGTAGTGTAAGTACTCAAATTAAAGTGCTCCTAACACTCTTTACATTGATTAAAGTGCATCTACAGATTTCAACTTCTTCTTTACATTTGCTTATAAGCACCGCCCCCTCCCTCCTAATAATGTCTGGGAGGACAACAAGGAGAGGCAGATGTTCCCCTAGCACTATAAGGGGGCCAGCAACAAATGTGTCCACAGGCAAAGGTGGACATAGTGGTCAGTCCTCAGGCAGGACATAATTTCCTCTGTTTAGTGAGTTTGCCCATGCTATCCAGCTACAGCATGCAGAGAAGGTGGTGGGCTGGCTTACTACACTTTCCTCATCCTCCTCCTCAATTGCATACCATTGCAATTTTTTTACAGCAAGGCAAATTCTTGCTTTCATCAAGATTACCACTATAGGGTTATGGTGGGAAGGCACCATCGACACCCAAAGGCCAATTTTTAAGCACCCATTAGAATGTATCCAAAAATTCTCCAATCTTGCTCCCAGTGCACTACATTGTGGCCTCATCATACACACTGGCTCCCCAGCTGTTGCTGAGCAAAATAAAGGCAGCTTCCAGGGAAAATGTCATTTTTTTGGCTTTATAAATGCAATGATTGCTGCAGCAGATTCTAGACATGGTACAGATCTGCTACTTTACAGGTAGACTAAGGGGGCCCCCCAGGCACAATATTGGAAGTCATTTTTAATTTTTTTAGGCTTTCACTTTAAAAATAAATAAAATCACTGTTCATTTAACCACTTGCTTACTGGGCACTTAAACCCCCCTCATGCCCAGACCAATTTTCAGCTTTCAGCGCTGATGCACTTTGAATGACAATTGCGCGGGCATACAACACTGTACCCAAATGAGATTTTTATCATTTTTTTTCCCACAAATAGAGCTTTCTTTTGGTGGTATTTAATTACAGCTGGGAGTTTTATTTTTTGCTAAACAAACAAAAAAAGATGCAAAAAAAAAAAAAATCATGTTTAACCCCCCCTAGCGGTAATCCCGAGTCTGGCTCGGGTTAGGAATTTACTGATAGGAGCGGTAACCCCGAGCCAGACTCGGGATCGCATCGCTGGATGCAGGGGAGGACACAGGGAGAGTTACTTACCTTGTCCCTTGGATCCAGCGATGTCCCCCGCGCTGTGTGATAGAGCTGTCCTCCACTCGATTCACAGTGCCGAATGCTGCCGAGCTCCGTTCCCTGCGACGTTACGGCGCACGGGAGCGGAGAACGGCGGCAAATTCAAAAAAGTAAAAAGACACAAAACACACACAGCACTGTAATCTTACAGATTACAGTGCTGTATTAGAAATTACACACCCCCTTTGTCCCTAGTGGTCTGTGCAGTGCCCTGCATGCACTTTTATATTATAAATACTGTTTTTTCTGCCTGGAATTTGGAGATTGCCCATAGCAACCAAAACATGTCCCTTTTTCAGTGTTTTAGGATTTGATTACATTATTGAATAATTTTTATTATTCTTTATTATATTATAAACTTTATCATACCCGGGATGTCCGCTAGACTCTGGTTTGAAGAGATTTAAGAGAGTTATTCCTAAGAATTACAGGACTACAAAATAAAACGCCAAATTTCCATGCAAAATAATTGTACCGCTTTCAGCACCTAAAACCGGACTGAATCATACCGCCAGAGAGGCTACTAGTTTGTTATAAAATTTTGCAAACAGGTCATTTTTCTCCTTCATTGAAGTGCGCTGATGAGGCGGCACTGATAGGCTGCACTGGTGGGCACTGATAGGCTGCATTGGTGGGTACTGATAGGCTGCACTGGTGGGCACTGATAGGCTGCACTGGTGGGCACTGGTAGGCATAGTTAAGGCGGCACTAATAGGCACAGATAAGGCGGCACCGATGGGCACAGATAAGGCGGCACTGATGGGCAAAGATGGGCACAGATAAGATGGCACGGATGGGTGGCACGGATGGGTGGCACGGATGGGTGGCACTAAGGGGCACTGATAGGTACCACTGATAGATGGGACTGATGGGCACTGATAGGTGGCACTGATAGGTGGCTCTGATAGGTAGCACTGCTGGGCACTGCTGGGCACTGATGGGCGGCACTGATGGGCACTGGTAGATGACACTGATGGGCACGGATATGTGGCACTGGGGTGCAGCACCTTTGTTGAGGCAGATTGTGGGCACTGCTGGGTGGCACTGTGGGCACTGCTGGGTGGCATTGACGGGGGCACTTATTTTTTATTGAGGTGGCACTGGCAGGGGGCAGGTGGGCACTGGCAGGGGGCAGGTGGGCACTGGCAGGGCTGGCCGTGATCGGGACTGATGTCACGATCACGGCCGCCGGTGATCGGCTCTTTTTTTTCTCCTCGCGCTGAAATAATAGCCGATTACCGGCTCCATTGTATCACATGATCAGCTGTCATTGGCTGACAGCTGATCACGTGATAAGGGGTCGGGATCGACCCCTTGCTTGGATCGGGGATCAGGCGAGTCTCATAGACTTACCGATCACAGAGCGCGCGCCCCTCAGGGGGCGCGCAGGCCGCTCGTGCCCCTCAGGGGGCGCGCAGGCCGCTCGTGCCCCTCAGGGAGCGCGCAGGCCCCTCGTGCACGAGACAACGTCAATAGACATAGTCCCGGCAAAGGAGGTCCGCGCTGTAGCCGTCATTCGGCTATAGCGCGGGTCTCAAGTCGTTAAAAATTACGTTTTTCACAAACTTTTTTTTTATTGATACATGTCCCACAGGGTAGGACCTGGACCCCTATAACCATTGTATGTCTAATTACTTGCTTATAAGCCTTCAAAATGGTCACTTCGGATTTTTGACGTTCGGGTCCCTTTGATTTTTAATAGGATTTGTTATTCGGTTCCAAACTCTGGCAGTGTTCGGAACTTCTGGTGCAAACCGAACAGCAGTCCATTTGGCCCATCCCTACTAATGATACTGTTCTTCTCATTGCTGAAATCTTGTATATAGTCCCTTATTATCCCCTCCAAGAGCTTGCATACTATTGATCTCAGGCTAACTGGTCTGTAATTCCCAGGTATGTATTTTGGGCCCTTTTTAAATATTGGTGTTGCATTGGCTTTTCTCCAATCAGCTGTTACTATTGCCGTCAGTAGACTGTCAGTAAAAATTAGGAAAAATGGTCTGGCAATTACTTGACTGAGTTCCCGAAGTACCCTCGGGTGCAATTCATCTGGTCCCAGTGATTAATTATTGTTAAGCTAATTTTAAGTCTAATTTTAAGTCTGTCCTCTGTTAAGCATGGAGGTGCTTCCTGTGATGTTTCAGGAGGATAAACACTGCAGTTTTGGTTACTGAAGCCCCCTGATTCTGTTGTGAAGACTGAGGAGAAGAATAAATTCAATACCTTTGCCATCTCCCCATCCTTTGTAACCAGATGTCCTTACTCATTCTTTATGGGGCCAATATGGCCCGTCCTCCCTTTTTTACTGTTTACATACTTTTTTTTTGCTTTCCTCTGCTATGTGTCTTTCATGTTCTATTTTAGCTGCCCTAACTGCACCCTTACATTTTTGGTTGCGTTCTTTACAAAGTCTGAATGCTGACGATGATCCCTCAACTTTGTATTTTTTGAAGGCCTTTTCCTTTGCTTTTATATGCATTTTTACATTGGAGTTAAGCTATCCAGGACTTTTGTTTATTTGTTTCTAAGATGTTATACCAATTTATGACTTCTAGCAAGGTTTATATTTTAGGGAAGTTGGCTTGTTTGAAATTCAGTGTCTTTGTATTGCCTTTATGTTTTAATTGTGTGATTTATACTGAAGCCAATTTACCTGTGATCGATGTTTCCTAAATTGCCATATCCGTGATCAGGTCTGTATTGTTGGTAATCAGTAGATCCAGTAACGCTTTATTTCTAGTTGGTGCGTCTATCATCTGAACCATGAAATAGTCCTGCAAGACATTTAGGAACTGGCGAGCCTTAGACGAATGGGTGGAGGGAACCACGCATTCGTCTAAGGCTCGCCAGTTCCTAAATGTCTTACAGAACGATTTCATGGTTCAGATGGAAGACACAGTCTATGTCTGGATAATTAAAATCCCCCATTATGATAACACTTCCCATCCTTGCTACTAATCTAAATTGTGATAGGATATCCATCTCCCCCTCCTCCCTCAGGTTAGGGGGCCTATAGCATACTCTTAGCTTCATCCCTTTGGAGCTCTACCCATAAGGATTCCACCTCCTCCATAGCTCCTTTAGTGATGTCATCTCTCACATTCACTTGTACATTATTCTTGATATATAGGCATACCCCCCTTTTTTACCTTCTCTATCCCTGGGATAAAGGGTGTACCCTTGAATGGTTGCCAGCCAATCATGAGAGCTGTTGAACCAGGTCTCTGAAATTCCCACAAAATTCAAATTCTACTCATACAACAGTATCTCTAGTTCACCCATCTTGTCTGCCAAGTTCCCGCCATTGGTGAACATGCCACGTAGTTTAGACCGGTCGCATACTATCCTCTTATTGGATGCTCCAAGATTGGAACTAGGACTTGTTACTATACTTCATCTTCCCTTTTTACTGTTTAATCAAGTTGGCCATACACGTTACAATCTGTACATTTTCCTTTAGAGCTACCAAAACAATGTTAAATTATTAGTTATTATCCTTTCCATTTGTATGCAATTGGGCAGGCCCTAGAATTGTAAAGCTGTTGGTAGATCTAAAGGTAATTGTGCAATCACATTTTAAAGGGTGGATGAATTTAGCATTTGAAGGTAACACTAACAATGTGCACAAAGAAACGACACACACAAATAAGCTTTCATTAATAAGACTACATCTGATTTGTTGCTTGGTGTTACAACATACAGTATCAGGTACAGTACTTATGGTAAAGCAGCATCACTGTGCTTTATAGCAACCCCAATACAGAAAACTCACTAGTCCTGGTGGTACTACTGGGAGGTTGGTTAAAAGCTCCAAAAGGATATGTACAGGATATGGTAAACTTAGATGCTCACATCAGCCTACAAACAAAGACTACATTTTAAGCAGATGCCACAAATGCCAGACTAGGTTTTGTTAAGAGTAGAGTATTTCTAACTACTGTTAGATTGGTTGTAGGCTCCAGGAGGCTATGTACAGGATATGATGCTCACATCAGCCTGAAAACACTCTCACAAAAACAAACTTTCTAGCAGGTGCCAGAATTGTCAGACTGGGTATTGTGGAGAGTAGAATTTAATAAGTAGAGCTGAAAAAATAGTAAGGAAGGAACAAGGAGTGGAGGCTTTTTGTTTGGGGTGTACTGATGCCGTTATGCTTAATACCGTGAATTGGTAATTGGACCTATGTAGCACTTTATCACTTTACTGAGCAAATAAAGCAACCCACATTTGATGTAGATCGATCAGTTTGGCCAAACTAATGTTCAGAGCAAACTGCCTATATCTTCTATGAGTTTAAAAAAAATATTTTCTCATCCCCATTACTAAACAGTATGCGTGAGTACTTACAAGTAGAATGTGCTTTCATCTAAAGCTAGACCATGGAAATGCTGTATTGTTTTGAAAACCATATAGGCTCTTTCATCCTTGGTTGAATGTATACTTCTTTTTATATTTTCAGGGAAACATTGCATTAAAGGATAAGCCCAAAACTATTGCACAGATAGACAACTACAGAAAAAAGCATGTACTTCCAGCACAACTGAGGCTGCCAGCATTATCTGATAGAAAAGAGGTTTCCTGGAGTTGGTGCAAGAAATACTTCTGGCATTAATCACAATAAGTGCTTTATCTAAGCCTGTCATGTATAGTTTCTGCCTGCAATTTACCTCTCAGGCAAGCTGTACACAGTATCATCCAGCATTATCTCGGAACTTATGCTCTTCAAGTGTCTAAATGTATTTGCACCATGGTTCCCACAGTTAATGTGAGAATAGCCATAGTAAGTGCTATTTAAAGACTCTGTGTATACCACCCTTGCTGACAGATCTGTGTTACTTGTCCTGCTCACTGAGTCATAGTGGAGTAAACTTTACAACATGTAATAACTTTATGTATAATTTTTGTTTTATGATAAATATACAGATTTTGAACTGCTGCTCTGCTAATTTAATGTGTGAAATAAGGAAATGGCAATGGGGTGACTAAAGAGGCTGCTAATGCCACAGATGTTTTCAAGGCTATCAGTAGATCCAGTAATATTACGAAGTAGTGGTTTTACAGGGTCTGCCCAATTTATGTTGAATTCTGTAGTGAAGCCCTGATGCAATCTATAGCCTTCTCATCCTGCAAAGGAATGTAGGGGCAGTCAAGGAGTGTAGGGAGTGTATTATTAATTGGGTGGAGGGAGTATAAGATTTTACTGCAAAGTGCCGTCTTTAAATCACTTTCTTTAAATTCTGAACAGTATGTTGCTTACGGCCAACATCATACATCTTGTGAAAATGTTCTTTTAGTGGGAAGTGTTTTTAAAATTCCTTTTTATGTAATTTAGGTACGATTTTGCACACCTCCTAACTTTGTGAGATGGGAAAGAGGGACACATTACTGCATTAAGTGTCCCCCCACATTTATTACCTCTCTTATCCCTTGACCCCCCCTCTTGAATTTTAAGCTCTTACTACCAGGGCTCTTTGATTCCTACTGTTTTAAAGTATATAGTAGTTGTACTGTCTACGTAGTTGTAAAGCACTGCGTAAACTGTCGGCGCTATATAAATCCTGTATAATAATAATAATTAAGTATATAGACAAAATGACATGTCTCTTCCATGCCTGTCCCCAGTAACATGGAACAGGAAAATTAGCACACAAAAATCATTGGTATAACCACAGCTTTTTTTCTCAGAGAATATGTACAGGAACTCAATCATGCCCGCCAAATTCACATACCTGCCAAATGGCATCAAATAGTAGCTCTTCCCTCTGCATACAACTCCTCCCTCCACTGCCCTCATCTTCTCCTCCCTCCTTAAAAGCTCCACCATCTGTCATATGTCTTACCTTCGTTGCACAATTAAGCTGAAACACCTATCTGACTGTAGTACCCCCCCAACATACTATACTATACTACAGTTACTTGCAAGGGAGATTATGCAGTAGGAGGATCAACAACTGGTCACCAGGGAAAAAAATGGAGACCACAGAGGGTGCAACCTACCATGCACCCTCTCCTGCCCATGACTGCACTGAACCCTGGGCACCTGTTCTGTATCTGCCTTGTCCCTGTCCGGCACTCAGTGGGATCTGCCCAGGAGATCTGACCTGTGGGAGCTACTGGGAGATAAGCTATCACTTGTAAACGCAGAAGCTGGACTTCAGTGTTACCAAGTGATAGTGGTGAGCACTGAGCAGGGAGCAGAAGACCTGAACCAGAGGTGGTGGAACTGAGTTCCCCCTAGTTCCTGCTGAAAACAAGCCCTGGGTATAACCCCTTTTTTAATTGCTATTTTTCCTTTATTTGGGATTATTAAAACAACAAACTAAATCATTTAAAGGATAGATAAAATGTTTAGTGCAGTAAAACACTTTTGATAGTAAATAATATTTTTGTTTGATCTTATTATCAGGCCAAAATGAAGGACAACTGAAAAATAAAGAGCAGCAGAGGGATTTGGGTCCAAAAGAAGGGCAGCCCCTCCAAATAAGGGACAGTTGATAGGTATGCTTTTGGAATGTTGTAAATATTAACTATTTTGTGAAAAATACCTGGTTTAAGGCCTGCAAATATACATATATACTTCATGTACAAACCCTTGTTCACCATTTTTATCTCAGCTAATTGCATGTAGTTTGTTGGTGCATGGCATGTGTCTGTGATGTATCACATTGTTTACAGCACCAAAATGTAGCAAGAGGGGAATTTGCTGCCTGTAATTGGTACATAGGGAGCACGGTATTCACCAAGTTAAAGAACAGATTCAAAATGACACGAGACAGATAAGATAGCTATGACCCCTTTATGACCCTTTGATAGTTTGTTGCACTGAAAAGGAAAAATAAAACTAGTGGGTGCATATGTCAATACATTATTTATTGCTTATATTTTCTTTGCTTTCCAGAATTATATATAAATCTAAACATATATATATATATATATATATATATATATATATATATATATATATATATATATATATACAGTATCTCACAAAAGTGAGTACATGCCTCCTCACATTTTTGTAAATATTTTATAATATCTTTTAGTAAAGTAGTGAGTGCACAACTTGTATAACAGTCTAAATTTGCTGTCCCCTCAAAATTACTCAACGCACAGCCATTAAAGTCTCCATGGCAAAGAACTCTCTGAAGATCTGAAAAAAAAGAATTGTTGCTTTACATAAAGATGGCCTAGGCTATAAGAAGATTTCCAAGACCCTGAAACTGAGCTGCAGCATGGTTGCCAAGACCATGCAGTGGTTTAACAGGACAGGTTCCACTCAGAACAGGCCTCACCATGGTCGACCAAAGAAGTGGAGTGCACGTGCTCAGCGTCATAACCAGAGGTTGTCTTTGGGAAATAAATGTATGAGTGCTGCCAGCATTGCTGCAGAGGTTGAAGGGGTGGGGGGTCAGCCTGTCAGTGCTCAGACCATACGCCGCACACTGCATGGCTGTCATCCCAGAAGGAAGCCTCTTCTAAAGATGGTGTACAAGAAAGCCCACAAACAGTTTGCTCAAGACAAGGAGACTAAGGGCATGGGTTACTAGAATCATGTCCTTTGGTCTGATGAGACCAAGATAAACTTATTTGTTTCAGATGGTGTCAAGCATGTCTGATGGCAACCAGGTGATTAGTACAAAGACAAGTGTGTCTTGCCTACAGTCAAGAATGGTGGTGGGAGTGTCATGGTCTGGGGCTGCATAAGTGCTGCTGCCACTGGGGAGCTACAGTTCATTGAGGGAACTATGAATGCCAACATGTACTGTGACATACTGAAGCAGAGCACGATCCCCTCCCTTCAGAGACTGGGCCGCAGGGCAATATTCCAACATGTTAATGACCCGAAACACACCTCCAAGATTACCACTGCCTTGCTAAAGAAGCTAACGGTAAAGGTGATGGACTGGACAAGCATGCCTCCAGACCTAAACCCTATTGAGCATCTGTGGGGCATCCTCAAATGGAAGGTGGAGGAGCCCGAGGTCTCTAACATCCACCAGCTCCATGATGTGATCATGGAGGAGTGGAAGAGGACACCAGTGGCAACCTGTGAAGCTCTGGTGAACTCCATGCCCAAGAGAGTTAAGGCAGTGCTGAAAAATAATGGTGACCACACAAAATATTGACACTTTGGGCCCAATTTTGACATTTTCACTAAGGGGTATACTCACTTTTGTTGCAAGCGGTTTAAACATTAGTGGCTGTGTGTTGAGTTATTTTGAGGGGGTGGCAAACTTACACTGCTATGCAAGTTGTTCACTCACTACTTTACATTGTAGCAAAGTGTAATTTCTTCAGTGTTCAGCATGAAAAGATATAGTAAACTATTTACAAAAATGTGAGGGGTGTACTCACTTTTGTGAGATACTGTGTATATGTGTATATATATATATATATATATATATATATATATATATATATATATATATATATATTTATATACAGCAAATAATACTCCATCCATCATTACTCCATCAATAGAACTCCATCCAAAGACAGTTTATCTACTTGTTTATTTATTTTCATTTTTATGTTTTTATTTTATTTTACTTTTAAATATTGTTTTCTAGAAATGCACTCCGGCAATAACTGCGCATCATTGCTCAAAGTGTGTTTACTGATGGTGATAATGATGCACCATACCTGCAAAATGAACATCAACATGGCCACATACAATAATTATTGTTATTATAATACAAAATTTATATAGTGTCAACAATTTACACAATTTACAATATAAAGGCATACAATTAAAATACAATTTAATACAATAGGAATCAGCTCTTTATAGCTTACAATCTAAGAGGGGGGGGGGGGGGGTCATAAAGTAATAACTATGGGTGATGAACTGATGGAGAAAAATAAATGTACAGTTGTTAGGTGGGGGCAGGGTAGGCCTCTCTGAAGATAAGAGTTTTTCATGGATTGTTGAAAAATGGAGAGATTAGGAGATCGTCAGACAGATTGGGGTTGGGAGTTCCAGAGGATGGGAGAGGCTAATCTGCACCGAAGCATATGTCGCAGGATGATAAGGCAGGGGAACAAATGTAAAACAGAGACAATGAGCTTTATTTACTAAAGACAAATAGGCTCTGCACTGTGCAAAATGCAATTGCACTCTGCAAGTGCAGTTGCTCCAGAGATTAGTAAATGAGCAGAAGCTCTGCTGACTTCCATCATCCAATCATTTGCAAGTACAAATGCTGTTTTTTTTAATTTGCCCTGCATGTGATTGGGTACTCTTTGCGAAGTGAAGTTTTACCTCATTTGCCTCATTTGCCAAGCTCTGAAGCAAGTGCACAGCCTATTTGCATTTAGTAAATCAACCCCAATGTTGTCAGTCTATAACAGTAAGTGCCTGAACAGGAGCCTTCATGGTAACAATAGCAGGGGTTATTTTAGTAAAAGTGTTAGACTGAAAATAGCCTTTGAAATGGGACATAATAAATACTATACAAATGTTAATAATTGCATTTATATCTGATAATATAGCTGGGATTTTGATTTAAAAAAAGAAACAAATGATGGCACAATCCTATGCATCATTTACAGTTTTCGACTTGTCTATGGCCTGTCTTTGGCTCCCAACTATCTCACACAATACGCATGTCTGTTGCCTCTAAAGGAGATGCTATCTACATGGAGCTGGCCTCCATCGCTGTTTTAAGGAAAAAGGTGAACTAAACCATCACCTAGAGAATCACAAACTGCAGGGATTGTCTGCATGTGGAATATTAAATGTAATCTTAGTGCTCATGCACACGGACGTTTTAAAAAACTGGCTGCAAAGCTAGCTCCGACGCCTGGAAAAATCGGCGTTAAAAACGCGATTTTTACCACGTTTTGCATTGGCGTTTTTGCGCGTTTTTTAGCGTTAGCGTTAAGTAGCGTTTTTAAAGAAACACATCTCTTGGCTATAGCACTCAGAAAACAAAGAAAATATGTTGCGCGTTTTTGCGCGTTTGTGCGCGTCTTTGCGCGTTTTTGCGCGTTTTCCCGCGATTCGCGTTTTTACAGCTCTAGCTCCGCGTCACGGAACGCACTGGTCCTGGGTTTTTTTTACAGCTTAAAAACGCCTATGCCATTTGCAGCTCAAAAACGCCTAGGTGGGCATGAAGCCATAGACTAACATGGACAGGCCTTTTTAAGCTGCAAAAAACGCTCACAAAAGCGGCTGTAAAAACGTCCGTGTGCATGAGGCCTTAAATTTAGGGCTCAGGCAATATTACCGTAAGCCCCGTACACACGGGCAGAATGTTGGGAGACATTTGCTGATACAAAAAATACAAACCGACATTCTGCCCGTGTGTAAATTTGGGCATATGTACCAGCATTAGTTACTTACATTGTAAGCTCTTTCAGAGGCAGAAACTGATGTGAATCATCTTCAAACTGAACTATATAAGTTCACTCTAGCTGCAAGCTGGCTATGTTATTAAAAACTAAGATAAGAACTTTCACAAACTTTTCTAGACATACCAACTCATGCCAGAGGTGTAAAAAAACTAGTCTAGGCCTTGACATGAGAATCTCAAAAAAATAAATACCTGCACATAAATTGTACATTTTAACGCCAAAACAAAAATATCAAGATGCAATAAGTTTTTACAGCTATTCCACCCAACACTTATCACAGGGTCAGCAAAGATAAGAAGTCTAATGTTCAGGAATTTCTTAACACTCAAAGACCTCTGATAACAGAAAATCAATCTAATACATTTAACCAGTAAAAGGACAATCCTGTTTGTTATCCCTCTTGAATTAATCATACATTTTAAGTTTGTATAAATTACCACATTATCAAAGCATTTTCTCAGAGGTGTAGTTATCCCAAGAATTATTCTTGGTCTTACTATTTTCGTTTTATTATTTATTTGCGGCACTGGCTATACACGTACACGTAGTTTAGGAATTACTTTAGAAAAAAGCATTAGAAACACATGGGGGGATAAATGGTGGTTGTTATAGAGGGTAAATTATGTAATAGGGTTAGGAAGCACTGGTATAAAACACAGATGGCACATAAACCCTATTAGCTTTGTCACTAATTTCAGAAATAGTTTATTATATTACTGTGTCTGAACATTTAGGGCATTGCATGAACCTAATATAGAAGCATAGAAGATTGTGTATATTCGTTTTGACATATAATATTTTTCCACCCAGTAGCAGTGATTCATTTAGTGGTATTCAAATAATAAGTTAATTTATCACTATCATCCTTGGAAAAAAAAAGCTTAATTAAACACAGCAGCCTAAACTCGCCATATGCCTTTACCTGCAAGCTGATGAGCAGTGATTAAATGAAAAAAAAAAAATACATACTTCAAATCACCAAAAGAATTCAGCAGATAGCTGGCTAGAGGTACCTATATAGGAAATGTATAGCCAAACTTTTTCACAATACTGATAATTTTACAACCTGATCAAATAAAAATAAACAATTGCATCCAACATCCACCTAACTTTTTTTTAGTTTTTGAGAATGCTAAAAAGTTAAATATTCTTAAGTTGAGGAGTGATACCTCCATATATAGGATTGCACACAGAATACACTCAGAAAGGCTTACACAGTCAACACTGCAAGTAAATATCCTTTTTTTAAATATACTTAAATATACTTAAATACTTAAATATACTTAAATATACATTTTTTTTTATCTTTTAAGAATAATGCTGTCTAAAAAGCACCATGTCATAGAAAAAACCTTGACTACCAAATTTAAAAAATAGAAAACATCTCCTGTGATACTGCACGGGCCTCCCAAAAAAATACTGGATCCAATTACCACCTTTATAGGATATTAATTAATATTTTGTAGTACAAGAGATGTTCTCTTTTTATATATGATTTTTTGTTTCATATTGTGCCTTTTGGACATTATTAATCTTGAAAATAAAAACTATAGTTATATATTAATATGTGGTGGTAACTGTGTGAGCAGTTTTCTATGCCTCTCCTTGAGGAGATTACACATCCTGTGCTGAGTGCCAGACAGGAAAGGATGTAAGCAGAATCTCTCTAACTGGAGTATAGTCATCCTTTTTCTGTAAAATGGGGTTGAATAGTGGCCTTTTTGCTTTCTATGTCACAGTCTGCACTTAAAACAAAACAAAAAATTTGAAACCTTTCACACTCTTTCCAAAACCTAAAATAAGCGTGAAGAGCTCTACTTTAAATGTGACTCTTGCAGCATATGTAGGCAAGGTAGACTTAAGATTTTCAGGTGATTTAATAGTATTAGTATTATTTTATTCTTAAATCTCCAGTTTTAATCTTAACTACCAGCTCCATTCATTTTTTCAAATTAAGTTTATAAATAGTTATTAAAAACTATAGGTAGAAAAAAAGTATAACATTTGATATACTGTAAGTGTTAAATAGACCCAAAAACACATAACATGCAATAATTTAGAATGATATTATATCACTTTAGAACCTATGATCCTTTGATCCAAGAGCATGACAAGGACTTTTGTCTTTTACGGATAGTTGGTGGAACCCTTTGAATAAGCAATATATTTGATTATCTATTTCTTATTTGGGTAAAATTAAGTAGAGTTGCCTATTGCCACCTAATGGACAAAACCTTAAAAATCTGAACCCAAATATCCTAAAAGATCTTTAAAGGGAGGCAGAATGCAAAGGTAATTGTACCTTTGCATTCTGCCTCCCTTTAAAGATCTTTTAGGATATTTGGGTTCAGATTTTTAAGGTTTTATACATTAGGTGGAAATAGGCAACTCTACTTAATTTTACCCAAATAAGAAATAGACAATGTTTTTTAAATTTAATTTACTTATATTAAATATATCATGTAGTGAAGTAAGAAAATAATTTCAGGTTAATATCCTATAGGAGAAGAATGCTTTCCTATGTAGGATTGTCCAGGACACAGCCTTTTCCACATGAAAACCAAACATTATACTAACATTGTCCAGTTGGAGTTGTAGTGAAAAAGGGTAAACACAGAAGACCTGGAGCTACCTATCAGTGCATCAATCTCACCATCAATCAAGGCTATAAAATAAGCAAAAGTCATGTTTCCTGGGTTAAACCTGGACTAGTAAATGTCAAGTGGCCTTTATGGTAAACAGCTTGATAAAGAGTGATGTGTGTTTATTGATGAGTCCCGATTATTCCTGGGCCTCCAGAAGACCTGATATGGACTACATTGCCTAACATACCAGCACACCATTCCACAACCAACACATAAAATATTAACCAATACATAGACAATGACACAGCAAATGTGCTATTTTCTATGGAAATAATATTATAAGTAATACAATAATAACCTCATATATATTTGCACATTGTTGACCTGATAGGTCATTTATGTACACACATTAACTAATCAAATAATGAATGAATTATAGGACAGTAGTCTAAGTTATTTATGAATGATTTTCGAGGCTTCATGAAACGCTCAAGTGTTTCTCTAAAATATGGCTCTGAAAGTTCATAATAGGTAGAATAATCAAG
The DNA here is from genome assembly GCF_037356315.1 of Lithobates pipiens. Taxonomy (NCBI): domain Eukaryota; kingdom Metazoa; phylum Chordata; class Amphibia; order Anura; family Ranidae; genus Lithobates; species Lithobates pipiens. The sequence continues at coordinate 285,371,705 of NW_027507718.1, read as the reverse complement.
AAGAAGCGAAAAGCTGTTATAATGACATTTACATTGTTGCTAATATCTTATGTAAACTCAAAATCTATTTTTTAGTATGTTTGGCATGTCTCACAAGTCTCACAAGATCTCACAATTTTCCCAATCTAATCATTTTATTGTAAACCTGTTGCAAAGTTTCTTACCTATAGATTCTGCTAGTAATAGCAATTCCTGACGTCTGCTGACAAGGTAACACTCTCCAAGTGTAGGTAGATTGTTTATTTACATAGATCTGCATGCACCTGGAGTATGTCCAGTCACTTCCCAGCACCCAGGTGTCAACTTCCAGCCAGTGTTACAACAGGCATCCTTCAGGTTTGCAATTACCGGTATATACATTTTTCAATTATTTACCGAGCGCAATTTAACCCCTTCAACACGGGGACAATTCTGACATTTCTCACATACTGTATATGTAAAAATCTGCATTTTGCTAAAAAAAAAACTTAGACCCCCCCCCAAAATGTTTATATTTTATAAGCAGAGGCCCAGGAGAATAAAATGGTGGTTGTTGCAATTTTTTTATGTCACACTATATTTTCGGAGCCATTTTTAAAATTCAAATTTTCAGGAAAAAATTTATTTTAATGACTTTTAGTGCAACTTTTTTGAAAATGGAAAATAAGTAAATAAATACCAAACACATCATGCCTTAAAATTGCGCATGCCCATGGAATGGAGACAAACTACAGTACATTCAATCATCTATAGGTGACATTTTAAAAGCCTTTACTGGTTACAAGTTTAGGGTTAAACTGGAGGCCTGGGGCTAGAACTATTGCTCTCACTCTGACGTTCGCTGCAATACCTCACATGTGCGTGGCGATCATCATTTACATATGCGTGCAGGACCTATGTACGCTTTTGCATTTTCTCTTAAGCACGGGGGGTGAGGGAACTTTAAAAATGTATTTTAATTTTATTAATTATAATAAAATCAGTTGATCAAACCAAGATTGGTTTGATCGACTCCTTTACTAGCTTGTGATGGCAAACAACAATTAAAATCTGAAATGACAAAATCCTTTCCAGTTTTAAACACCATAGAGATGATCAGAGAATGTAAGATCCTTTGTCTTTATGGTCAGACAGTACGACTGCCGGGGCTCCTCAGTGGGACAGAAGAACCCAGAAATAGCAGTTCGCTTAGGTGGGAAGGGGGACCCCTTTAGTTGCTTAAAAAAGTTTAAGATTTAGTAGTTTAGTATCTTAGATCACTTTTACTAAAAAGGGCATCACTGGAGCAAATAATGATATCTGGATCATAACTGCAGCTGCAGCCATTATCCAGATGTCAGAACCACTTCCTAAAGATGTGTATATATGTACATTGTCGGGAAGTGGTTAAAGTAGTCACTACATCACAAAGTGTCTATGGCTGCTGCCCATTCTTAACTTTGCTACTCCTAAAACTGAACAAATGGCATTTGATATGTGTTAGATATTTAGAGAATGGTCAAAGCACATGTTTTAACAGGAATTCAATCAAGGTATTTTATATAAATGACAGAAAGGGAAACAATTACTACAACAGTGAGATAAATATTCTTATGCCCCGTACACACGAGAGGACTTATGTCCGACAGACTTCCAAAGGAGTTCCGCCGGAATTCCGCCGGAGTTCTGACAGACTTTTCGGCCGAACGGACTTGGCCACACACGATCACACTAAACTCCGACGGATTCGAACGTGATGACGTACGACCCGACTCGAATAAGGAAGTTCATAGCCAGTAGCCAATAGCTGCCCTAGCGTCGGTTTTAGTCCGTCGGAGTAGCATACACACGAGCGGATTTTTCGAAGGGGACCGGGTCCGGCGGAGTTCCGTCGGGAAAATTTGAAGCATGCTTCATTTCTAAAGTCCGTCAGACTTTTGCGGAGCTAAAGTCCGTTGCAGCCCACACACGATCGGATAGTCTGACGGACTCGGTCTGACGGACTTTGGATGTTGAAAAGTCCGCTCGTGTGTACGGGGCATTAAAGCTTACCTGTACATTTTTAATCTTCTATAGAAAGGCAAAAAGGAATATGTGTATGGACTATGCTCTGCTGGTGACCTTTGTGGACCACAGGGCTCCCTCACAGAGGTCACCAGCAGAGTAGGAGCCATGCAGCAGAAACTATTGTCTTGGACCATATGCAGTACAGCAATATTTTCCCACACTGCAGGATACCCCAAGTACCCCACAGGCTACCAGTCTGGGGTAACATGACAGCTGTTTATCAGTCTGGTTAGGGGACATCATATCAAGCTTATATTATAACATCTGTGCAATGTTATTTAGCAAAAAGCTCAGGGCAGCTGCACTCTCTCAATGCATACGCATTGATTTGTAGGAGACAAATGGTATAAAGTGCGGTACACTTTTTTACATCTACATTTGCTTGATATACCCAAAAGCAAAAGAGACCAAATAAGTAATGACGGTATTAAATAAATAACATGTTTGATGCTCTGGGTGAAAATGTTGTACCATTAGCGGTAACACCGAGCCAGACTCGGGACTGCATCGCTGAATCCAGGAAGAGGTTACTTACCTTGTCCCCTGGATCCAGCGATGTCCCCGCGCTGTACGAGCGAGCCATCCTCCGCTCGATCTATCACGGAGCCGAGCTCTGTTCCCTGCGAGCGTTGCCACGCACGGGGACTGAGAGCAGCGCCAAATTCGAAAAATTTAAAACGCACACTATACATACAGTATAATGTAATCTTACAGATTACATTGCTGTATGTAATTATTTCACATCCCCTTTGTCCCTAGTGTTCTGCCCAGTGTCCTGCATGCAGTTTTATATTATAAAAATTTTTCTTTATGCCTGGAAACTGGAGATTGTCCATAGCAACCAAAACTGTCCCTTTACATCAAAAATGATTTTAGGCCAGCTAGAAAACAGCGATAATAAATTGGAATCACTCGCAGAAATGAGAGATAGTGATTTATGGGGAGATCTGTCATCAAATACTGAAAAGTAATGACAGTGATAATTCTGCAACTGAGCAAATTTCTGTGTTTTTGAGCTGATTACATTATTGAATATTTTTTATTATTGTTATATTATTATTCAGTATAATTATTTATAGTTATTTATTATATTATAATTTATGATTTCATTTTTCAAACTTTATCATACCCGGGATGTCTGCTAGACTCTGGTTTGGACAGATTTAAGTGAGCTATTCCTAAGAATTACAGGCCTACAATATAAAACGTCAAATTCCCATGCAAAATAATGGTACCGCTTTCAGCACCTAAAATCTGAAATAATCATACCGCCAGGGAGGTTAAAACACATCAACGCATAACATAAAGCTACTCACATTGTTAAGTGCCTTCCCAGCACCCAAGGATCATCTGCCTGTAATTATTATAACTGCCGCTGGCCACAACTCTGAAGGCGAAAGCTGATGCGATCCATGAATGGACTCAGAGAGCTGAGAGAACCACTCGACCCTACCCATAAGGGTTTTTCTTAATTAGATATCATTAGGAGGTGATGCCCTCAGGGTGAATGATCTCAAATTTACAGTTCTGTTCTGATGGGGAAAGAGGTAGTAGTGCATGAGCGGGTGTTCAACTAAAGTACAAACTGAACACCAATTCTGGGAATGAGCAGCTGCACCTGCACCAGGGATGGGGGTAAGTATATGTACCTGATAATAAAAAGCCCTGATAATACTAGCACAATTTCCATGACATGGCATTGTCAGTAAGTTGATCATTTATAAAAACTGTTTCTGTTTTGCAAAATAAAAAATGAACGAGTATGACTGAATATGATAAAACCCACAGAGGTTGGTAAAAGCCCAAAGATTTTTTCAGTCTGCACAGTCCTCTTGAGAAATGCTACAACTATGGACAAGTCTGAGGTTGGGTTCACATATATGTGACTTGGATGTGTTTTTTTTCCTGCATCCGATTCGCATGACAGGCGAGTGTGACCGGCTCTCAATAGAGCCATTTCACACAGTTCCTGGGCAGCTGCGGAGCAGATTGCAGAAGGGTTCTGTGCGTGTTTGGGTCTGGTTCAGGCGCGAATACCAAAATATAAACCTGCATCACACCTAAACCGGTGAACAGACACGCATCAGAACCCCAGGCCGGCTGCACATATGTGAACCCGGCCTGAACGCAGACAACAGCAATATCTCTCTTTTCAAGTGTCCAATGAATGCAATCTATAGGAGTTCTAAATGACTATTAATACTTCAGGGACTGAAGAAAAAGGGTCTGGTAATGCATGTTTACACCAAATCCACCAATAAAACTATTTGTGCATGCTTGAATACTTCTCAAGCATGAAATGAACATTTAAACCACTGAAAACAAACGCCAAATCCATCATGCTCTTGTCTAAAATCTGTCCAACAAGGAATAGGAAATGTAAACAGCTGTCCTTTAATGACATAGTAAAATGCTACTTATATACATGCAAGACAACGCCAGAGTGTTTGGGCTAGTAATAGTAAATGGTAACATGTGCCATATTGGTAATAATAGACAAAGATTAAAGCATTTTTACCCATACCACAACCTAAGGTTTGAACAAACAATGCAATTATCAGTAAAGATGAAAGCTTTTCTAACTATTTAAAAAAAATAGGGATCAAAACATTAGACAATATTGGTTCAAAGCATGAGGATGGTTAATTAGTTGCCCACACACACACTGCAGTTTGTTTAATAAGGTGTTCTTGTCCTTAAAGGCCTCTTTTACATGGGGACTGAGGCCGTACACTGTGAATGAGCCTTTTGTTTATGTAGCTTGAGCTGCCAGGTGTTGTGTGCAGGCAGTCCATGTATGTCTATGGGGACACAACTGATATATGGATACAGCCGCCTGTCCTAATGTCACAGGCACGGGTTGCATGGGTTGCTTGCATGCAGTGCCTGAAGGTTCAAACTGCATAAACAAATGGCTCATTCATGGCGTACAGGACTTAGTTTCCATGTGAATGAGGCTGTAACATTACTTTTTTTTTTTTTGATGAGGAGACACAGTGGGTTAAATTTACTGATTGCAAGCAAATTTTTACCCAGCGCTTAGTAAATGTGGTAGAAATTTGCTTACATAATACATAATCACATGCAAGGGAAAAAATACAGCATTTTTGCTTGTATAGGACTAAATGATGGAAGTCAGCGGAGCTTCACCTCATTCCCTATGCTCAGGGGAAAATTTCCTTGCAATGTGCAACTTCCATTGCAAAGTGCACAGTCTATTAGCCTTTAGTAAATCAATCCCTGCTTGCAAATGTGTGGGCTTCTTACCTTCATGTTGCAAAATTCTTTAGACTGTACACTGAGCTGTGCATGCACAGCATAATGTATATTTTCAGCATGTCTCAATGTCAGGGTTAATTAGCTCCCTTACATATGCACTATAGCACATTGAGTAGCTTAGTGATTAGCATGCCACATAGTGATTAGAATTAGGCACAGTGGCTTAGTGATTAGCATGCCTGTCTTGCATCCCATCCAGGACACTATCTGCATGGAGTTTGCATGTTCTCCCTGTGCATGTGTGGGTTTCCTCTGGACACTCCGGTTTCCTCCCATGCGCCAAGGAAATGCTGGTAGGTTAACTGCCTCCTGTCTGAATTGGTGTGAGTATGTGAGATATGGACCTTAGATTGTAAGCTCCATGAGAAAGGAGATAAGTAAATCTCAAAATAATACCTATTTTAGGTTTTGTATAAAGTAGGGAACAGTTAGAACCTCTGTTTTTTTTTTGTTTGCTGTCTGGGTCCCAACTCAGGAGATCCCCCCTCTCTGTCTGTACTGTAACTATTTTTCTCCTTAAGATTAAATAGACATTTGGCAAGATTCCTCTTTCAGACTTTTGGTACTCTGTAAAAAAAATAATAAGTCATATATAATGTATTACATTGGTTATTGTCCTGTATAAAATTAATTTGTCAAATGTCCTAATGAACAATGGTGCATACACTTAAGCAGCAATACAAATTAATAGTGTAAATGATCTCAGTGATGCTTTGATGTCTGTTGTCCTTATTTGATGCATCATTGCACATATGTGGGGCTATTGGGAGCACATGAAAACACATGATTGTTAACACTGTACAGGAAAAAAGCATGAAAATGCCCAATGAAAGGTGTGAATCCAGCTTAAGATGGCCAAAGATGGATCGAAATGAGGCCTGTTCAGCAGAGACTGGCTGAATTTCAATCCATCTATATAAATTCCCACTCAACAGAAGTTGACCTAATGATCATCTTGTGTCAAACCTGACTGTTGGCAAATTTCAGAAAACCAATGTATTCTAATGCCGCGTACACACACGATCGGACATTCCGACAACAAAATCCCATGTATTTTTTGACGGCAGATGTTGGCTCAAACTTGTCTTGCATGCACACAGTCACACAAAGTGGTCAGAAATTCTGAATGTCAAGAATGCAGTGACATGACAACACGTACAACGAGCCAAGAAAAATGAAGTTCAGTAGCCAGTGCTGCTCTTCTGCTTGATTCCGAGCATGCGTAGAACTTTGTGCGTCGGAATTGTGTAAACACGATCGGAATTTACGCAAACGGATTTTGTTGTCAGAAAATTTGAGAACAAGATCTCAAAATTTGTGTGACAGAAATTCTGATGTAAACTGTCCGATGGAGCCTACACACGGTCAGAATTTTTCGACAACAAGCTCCGATCACACATTTGCCATCGGAAAGTCCGACTGTGTGTATGGGGCATAAGAGTGGAGGAGTCCAGGAGCTCTCTTGTCACAATACAATAGAGCCTGTAGCTGATCAAAAAAATAAAAAACAGTCATCTATGGCCGTGCAGAATAAAGGTATCCTCAGAAATTCTACAATTTTGATATTGATTTTCTAATAGAATTGAGACTCTATGCAATAATGTGCATGAAGATTTACTTCAATTATCCAATCATGTGCAGATGAAACAAGTTTAGGGGATGTTCAGATATGCATTTATATCATACACCTGATCTGAAAACATGAATGATCACATGCTCAGCTGACAGTCTTTCCTGGTGTTCCACAAACATTAAATCATCACCTGATCCAGCCAATGACAGCTTGATTGGAAGACGTCTATTTTAAAAAGTTTTCGCTCAAGATTCACACAACTTTCACAAAGTATGCAAACATTTGTGTTGAAATGTTTGAATCCTGGGTAATATGTGTGAAATAGATGTATGAATCCTGAGTAAAATATTTGAAACAGGCCCTATTATGTCTATGGGCACCTTTACACTTGTTATTGCATTATAGGTTCATGATTTTTCTTTTTGTTAGTAAGCACAACAGCTTGGGCACATCAGCTGCTAAAAAAAAACAAAAAAAAATACATGCCTAGAGTAAAAATGTTTTAACCTCCCTGGCGGTATGATTATTTCGGATTTTAGGTGCTGAAAGCGGTACCATTATTTTGCATGAAAATTTGGTGTTTTATATTGTAGTCCTGTAATTCTTAGCAATAACTCACTTAATTCTGATCAAACAAGAGTCTAGCAGACATCCTGGCTATGATAAATTTTGAAAAATTAAACCATAAATTATAATATAATAAATAATTATAAATAATTGTACCAAATAATAATATAACAATAATAAAAAAATATTCAATAATGTAATCAAAACAAAAACACTGAAATTTGCTCAGTTGCAGAATTGTCACTGTCATTACTTTTCAGTATTTGATGACGGATCTCCCCACAAATTGCTATCGCTCAATTCTGCGAGTGATTCCAATTTATTATCGCTGTTTTCTAGCTGGTCTAAAATCATTTTTGATGTAAAGGGACAGTTTTGGTTGCTATGGACAATCTCCAGTTTCCAGGCATAAAGAACAGTTTTTATAATATAAAACTGCATGCAGGACACTGGGCAGACCACTAGGGACAAAGGGGTTGTGAAATAATTACATACAGCAATGTAATCTGTAAGATTACATTATACTGTATGTATACTGTGTGTTTCACTTTTTGAATTTGGCGCCGATCTCCGTCCCCGTGCGTCGCAACGCTCGCAGGGCACGGAGATCGGCGAAGTGATGAATCGAGCGAGACACTGCTCGCTCGTACAGTGTGGGGACATCGCTGGATCCGAGGGAGAAGGTAAGTAAATCTCCTTCTGGATCCAGCGATGCGGTCCCGAGTCTGGCTCGGGAGTTGCCACTTTTGGCATAAAAATTCCACCCCGAGCCAGACTCGGGAATACCGTCAGGGGGGTTAATAAATAGATAAGTCCATTTCTCTGGACTTGTCAACAGATTTATGCATGTTCCAATGCAAGATACCTCTAAAGACACTTTGGGGGACCATTTATAAAGAAGAGTAGATAACACTATCTGCAACCTGTTATGCTTTGCTGGGATTTGTACAGGGTGACCCACATGTTATGACTCAATCATAAAATGCAGGCCACAGTGTGTAGTCTGCGATAGCCAATTGTAATGTCTCTGCTTAAAACGGGAGGAAACCCGCTGACGTTTATTTTTTATTTTTTTCAGACCTGCAAGGGAAAAGTCATAATGAGCTAGAATGCACCACATACTAGCTCATTATGAAATACTTACCTTAGAATGAGACCCCGACATCTCCGATCCACGCCGAGGGAGCTGACATGTTCCCTCGGCGTGTCTTCCGGGTATCATGGCCCCGGTGCTGTGAGTGGCTGGAGCTGCGATATCATCACTCCCACACATGCGTGCAGGAGATTTGCCGGCATCTGCTGGACTTTCATCCGAGAATCCTCTGTGCGCATGCGCCACTGCAGTCAATGGCTAATTGCGAGGGGAATATCTCCTAAACCATATAGGTTTAGGAGATTTTTTTTTAGTTAGTTATAAAAAAGACTATACAACCACTTTAATGCAGCAGAGAGAGTTTGATGATTGGAGGAGAGCCTATCATGTGACTTTGACAAGTCACCCTGCTGGCTTTTTTTTCTTTAACAAGGCCATTCAGTTTTTTTGGGCTCTATCTGTTTAACAGGTTCCCGACCAGCGCACGCCAATGTACGCCGGCAGAATTGCACGGGTAGGCATATTGGCGTACAGGTACGTCCAATCTTTAATGCTGCCCTCACAGTTAGTAACACACCCCTAGGAACACTTAACCCCTACACTGCCACCCACTGGTTAACCCCTTCACTGCCAGTGTCATTTACACAGGAATCACTGCATTTATATAGCAGTGATTGCTGTATAAATGACAATGGTCCCAAAAATGTGTCAAAAATGTCCGATGTGTCCGCCATAATGTCACAGTCACAATAAAAATCGCTGATCGCCGCCATTCCTAGTAAAAAAAAAAATAATAAAAAATTATTACTAAAAATGCCATAAAACTATCCCTATTTTGTAAACGCTATAACTTTTGTACAAACCAATCAATAATCGCTTATTACGATTTTTTTTACCAAAAATATGTAGAATATGTATTGGCCTAAACTGAGGTAAAAAAATGTTTTTTTTTATATATTTTTGGGGGATATTTATTATAACAAAGAGTAAAAAATAATGTGCTTTTTTCAAAATTTCGCTCTATTTTTGTTTATAGCACAAAAAATAAAAACCGCAGGGGTGATCAAATACCACCAAAAGAAAGCTCTATTTGTGGGAAAAAAAGGACGTCAATTTTGTTTGGGAGCCACGTCGCACGACCGCGCAATTGTCAGTTAAAGTGACGCAGTGTCAAATCGCAAAAAGTGGTCTGGTCTTTCACCAGTAAAATGGTCCGGTCTGTAAGTGGTTAAAGAATAAATACACTTTTTAGAAAAAAAATAATAATTGCACATTTTTTTGCAGGTAAAACAGTGTGCTTTTTTTTTTTTTGGAGCCTCCAGGTCTCCAGCAGATCTGTCAGTGTATCAGTGTGCTCGTACATCCCATATGGGCAAGCAGATACAATCTCATAGAAAGAGAGAATAAAAACTCCAAGCTGATGCCAGCAAAGGCTGCTGGACCTTGTAGTTTTCATTTACAGGACACTGTGAATGAGTGGAGTGACCAGGCAGACAGAGCCCCGCTTGGCTATTTTCTTTTTAAATTGTGACATCTAGCAAGGATATTCTCCCCCTCCCCTTGCTAGCTGTCAAATTGGGGAGGTGCAGGGACCAGTCCATTCATAACTCTTAATATCGGTGTAACATGTAAATGTTACAAAAGGTGAACTTATCCTTTAACGTCAGACATGTGCTTTAAAAAAGTGCTATTTTTTTTTTTTTTTTTAAAGCATCGGTATGACTTAGTATGGTTGTACAACTGCTTTATGAATTGGCCCCTAAGTATTTATTAAAGGGATAAGACTTAGGGTCCATGCACACTGGCATAAAAAATGCTACTTCTACAGGGGTTTACGTCTTGCATGTAGAAGCAGCTCAATGTTATTCCATGTGTCCATGCACATTATGATGTATAGAGGCATATTTTAAGCTCAGCATTGTTAGGCAGGGAAAAAAGCCCTTCTAGTTTGTGTTTTTGATTGGAGCTTTCTGGCAGAAAAAAACAAAACACTCCTAAACTCCTGTACAAAAATGTTCTATATATGACTTTTTTTCTGCCAAGGGAAGTGGCGTTTTTTTAAGCCTAGTGTGCATGGAACCCTAGAGTTCAGTTGAGGGGAAGATTAGGTGCGATTGAAAGACTAGAGGGTTGATTTACTACAGGTAAATCGACTGTGCACTTTGCAAAGTGCAGCTGCCCTCTGCAAGTGAAGTTGCTCCAGAGCTTAATAAATTAGGCAAGGCTTCACTTTGCAAAGAGTAATCCCATGCAAGGAAAATAAAAAAAATGTAATTTGTGCTTGCACATGATTGGATGATGGATGTCAACAGAGCGTCTGCTCATTTACTAAGCTCTGGAGCAACTGCACTTTTTGCCTTTAGTAAATCAACACATAGGTGTCAGATTAAAGTATATCTTTCACCCTGTAAGTTAAAACTCTTAACAAACAAAGAAAAAATAATAAATAAGAAACAGAATACTTACCTCTCCTGCCACTGTGTAGCTTATTGCTGCTCTGCTGTTGAAGAATCTCCCCCAAAGACTGCTAGGAAAGTGACAATTCTGAGATTTCCTCTTCCCCCCCAGTGCTCACTAGTTCCTCCTGTTGACTTCTTCACTACTATCTTTTTTAAGAGTCTTCTTTCATGTGACAGGGTCACTTTAGTGTTAGAGGTCATGGGTTAAGGGTGACTTTTATTTTTAGGGGTATTTGAGCACCTTGGGAAATTTGATATAACATGCCTGGTATAATTTGCTTCAAAAGGTACTATAGCTTCCGTCTAAAGGACAATCACGTAAAATTTCTAGACAAAGCTCAACCAAATTAGTCCCTTTGACTCCTCAAGTTTACATAAATTAACAAAGCTTAATTTGTACATATGTAAACATTCTCTAGGATGTTCTTTCCTGAGCAAAATGAAACACACTTCTGGGATGCAAATACCACCTGGATTTACAGAAGTGGGCCCAATAATTTTATTATTACCCTAAACTTGGCTGTGTCTATTAGCAGTCCTAGTCTACTGTTCATTATACATTAGCAACAAGAGTCCCACAGGCTTTGGGTTAAGCAAAACATCTTTACGGCAAGTGTAGAACAGTGTTTATCCTGTGAGAACCTTAGAGCCTTTGAGATTTTCCAAATCCCTAAAACTCTATTCAGTCGTTTAATTTAGAATTTAGCCAGCTAAATTAAAACAGCCTTTTTTTTATCTTTTTTTCTCTGCCGCTGAAAGCTAAAAAGTGTGTACAAATGTATTTTTAATATATTTTATAAGTCTTCTGCCAGGAGTCTTGCAATTCTGGCAGATGGTATTCTTTTTCAAAGAATATTTTTACTTCTTTTCTCCAGTTTAGGCCAGAGGGCAGATATGTATTAACTCAACAAAACCTGATCTGATTTCAATTTCCTTTTATCTCTTTAATTAGAAGTACACACAAGGATTTCATATATATTTAATATCACGGAAAATTGTTGCAGGCACAGTAGAGTTCATCCATTGTTGTTCATTCCATCAGCAGTTATTAGATGGAAAGGCCAATGGACTGACACTGGGGCCTGGTTTTAATTACTGGCTTCTGTTCTATAGTAACCCTTCCTTTGCTAGTATAACAATGATGAGATAGATGGTGTTAATCATTCTTCATTCAAGCATTGTGTTTTTCTTTGTTCAAACACAGAACTAACAATGCAATTTTATATTCCTTAGGGCCGGTTCACACTGCGGGCGATGTGAGGCGACACGACTCGCCTCGCCGCAGTGTGACAAGTCGCCCCCGTTCTGTACAATGGAACCGTTCTGAGAGGAGCGACTCGAATCGCTCCGACTCAGAAAAAAGGTTCCTGTACTACTTCTGGGCGACCTCGGGGCGACTTGCATTGACTTCTATACAGAAGTCATCTGCAAGTTGCCGCTGAGGTCGCGGCAGGTCGCGGCGAGGCAAGTCGGTGTCGCCTCGCCTCGCCTGCAGTGTGAACCGGCCCTTATGCAACGTTGGCAAATCTTAGATTTTTTTTGGTGATTTTTATTCATTTTGAAAGTACTGAACTAGTTTATATTATTTATAATATTTCATTATATATATTTCAATATATAACATTGGTGTAGCAACCCCTGAAGGAGCTGCTGGATTATAACTAGCCCTCCTGCCTTTCCCATTGGTGACCTGACTTGTAGCTTCAAGACTTCTATTCTTCGTTGCTAAATTTATTGCGGTAATTGTTCTAGAAGAGAGGGCTAGGTGTAAAAGATACCCCAAAAATTGTATAAAAATTATATCAGTTCTTCTTTTGACAGCAACAAAAATGGCTAGTGGTTCTATTTTCTCTAGTAACAACCTGCCAGCAATATCTAAGTTCATGATGCCTCACTGTTTTAAGGGCAGCCTCACAATTACAGATGAATCCTTTAAGGAAAATCAATTGGTGTCCCTAGATCCTTTAGTAGCAGCTTCCCAATGACATTGTATACTTTAAGTACCTATTTTGGTATACCCAGGGATACTACATTTATTCTATTCTGTTCTCCAACTTAAAGTGGTTTTAAACCCTTACACATTACTTTTCCTACAGATAAGCCTATAATAAGGCTTACCTGTAGGCACTGAAAATATCTCCTAAACCTGCACAGTACCATCTACCATATGCGCACTGAAGAAAGGGCACGATCATGTCGCTTCTAAAGGGCCTGTACAGTGACCTTTGGCACACGCACACATGCACAGCAGTGACGTCGCGCAACTTCAGCTAGTCACCGAGGCAGAGTCCACAGCCCCAGAAGGAAGAGGGGTGAAGATGGACGTGGCCGCCAGCGGGGACCTCAGGGACATTGCATACTTCATTTGTAGGTAAGTACAACATAATGGTCTAGTATGTGGTGACCTTCGGCTTCCACGTGCCTGCACAGCAGTGACATTGTGCAGCTTAGGCCAGTCACAAAGCCAGAATCCACGGCCCTGGAAGGAAGAGGGGTGAAGATGGACGCGGCCACCAGCGGGGACCACGCGGACATAGTGGGCTTCGTTTGCAGGTAAGTGCCACATAATGGTCCAGTATGCATTGCATACTATCCCACTATGCTTTTACTTTGCAGGGGAAAAAAGGGGAAGTAAAACCCATCAGAGCTATCAGTGTTGCATATCAGTGCTGCATATTAGTGCCTCCTCATCAGTTCCACCTCATCAGTGCAGTCTATTAGTGCCTGTTAGTGCAGCCTCATCAGTGCACATCAGTGGATGAGAAAAATTACTTATTTGCAAAATGTTATAACTGAAACTAAGAAAAACTGGGCACAGATGTGGCACTGCTGGGTACTGATGTGGCACTGCTGGGGCACAGATGTGCATGGATAGGGCACTGTAGAGCACTGATATGGCACTGATAGGGCACAGATGTGCACTGCTTGGGCACTTCTGAGTCACAGCTGTGGCACTACTGGGGCACAGATGTACACTGATGGGGCACAGATGTGACACTGCTGGGCACTGATGGGGCACTGTTTGAGGTTTTAAAAAAACCTCAAGCAGCCTCACACTGCAGCTTCTCCCTCCTCTCCTTACACGATCGGTGCGAGGAAAGGAACTGATGGGGCACTGATGGGGTATAGATGGGGCACTGCTGGGCACTGGGAATTTTAAAAAAACCTCAAGAAGCCTCACACTGCAGCTTCTCCCTCGTCTCCTCACTCAGTCGGTGCGAGGAGAGGAAAGAACTGGACATGACACTGCTTAGTTGACAGTGATCGCTCCGTTATTAGTCAGAGTGATCACATGGTAAAGGGCCACAGGGATTGTCCCTTTTCCCCGATCCGTGATGTCCCGGGTCCCGAGAACCCAACAAGCACAGACACTCCCGTGTGTGTGCCCCAAGGGGCGTATGGGGAGCGTGATTCTGGGAGGATGTCATTATCCGACTGCATTGTAGCCATCATTCAGCTATGGCCCGGTCAGCAAGTGGTTAATGGACATCAGTCATGGTGTTTATTTATGGGTAACCACAATTACAGATAACAATTAACCAAATGAATAATAATTTAGCCATATCGGATCAGAAAACTCCAAATAATAATATTCAGATTATCCAGTCACAATGTCCATCCAGATTATACTGGATGACTAACCCCACTAAATCAAACAGCATGATATATTTGTATAGACAAGGCAGCAGGGTGAGAGCAGCAGTCCGGTATCCTCAGCAGCAATGTCTGGGCATGAGAATTGGGCTTTATATAGAAGGCAGCGCTTGGCATTTTGCGCCTGCCAAAATAAGCCAATAACTTACTGTTGCTATTCAGAAAGTCGATGCTAAAACCAATAGCAACCTGCAAGAAAAGAGTGGGAGAGAGGGAAGAACCAATAGCACCCTTTGTGTTATGCTGTAAGGGTCCCAACTATGTGTCCTACCCACCCCCCATTCCTAGACACTTACCTGGATCTTGTCACTGTTGCAACACTATCTCAGCTCCAGCACCACTCCTCTTACTTCCTGGTCTCACAGGAGAAATTGAGGGCGACGACAGCGGCGACAGAAGACCGGGCCACCGCCTGTAAAAGAGCTACAAGAAGGCGCGGTGGCCCGGCAGAAGAACCGAAGGCGGCGACAGAAGAACGGAAGGCAGCGGCGACAGAAGACCGGGCCACCGCCTGCAAAAGAGCTACAAGAAGGCGCGGTGGCCCGGCAGAAGAACCGAAGAGGGGGACAAGACCCCCGAAGTCGGGAGAAGAGGCCGGCGGCGGGGAGGAAGAAAGCCGGACTCCTCCGCTAGTAAAAGAGCTACACACAGATAGCGGAGGAGTCCGGCGAGAAGACCCCCGAAGACGGAAGACCCCCGGAGCTGTGCAATAAAATATTTTTTCCCTGTGTTGTGTTTTTTTTTGTACTTTATTTCACAGGTGAATGGGTAGGGGTACATTGTACCCCATACTCATTCACATAGGGTGGGGGGCCGGTATCCGGGGGCCCCCTTCTTAAAGGGGGCTCCCGGATTCCGATAAGCCCCCCGCCCGCAGACCCCGACAACCAACGGCCAGGGTTGTCGGGAAGAGGCCCTTGTCCTCATCAACATGGGGACAAGGTGCTTTGGGGTGGGGGGGCCGCGTGGCCCCCCCTTCCCCAAGGCACCCCCCATGTTGAGGGCACGCGGCCTGGTACGGCTCAGGAGGGGGGGCGTGCTCGCTCGCCCCCCTTTCCTGGCCGGCCGGGTAGCGTGCTCGGACAAGGGTCTGGTGTGGACTTTGGGGGAACCCCCACGCCGATTTTTTTCGGCGTTGGGGTTCCCCTTTAAGCCCATTCCAGGCGGCGGAGCCCGCGACGTCTCCTTCGCGGGCCCCGCCTACCTGTACACGCGAACGAAATGAGCGGACTTTCCGAGCGGGAACAGTCCGCTCATTTCGAAAGTACAGCGGACAGGCCCACACACGGGCGGACTGTTCGCTCAAACACGGTTTCAGCGGACAGTTTTTCGGAATTTCCGAAAGACTTTGTCCGTCCAACTGTCCGCTGAAACTGTCCGCTGAAAGCCCACACACGAGCGGACTGTCCGCCCAAACACAGTCCGCCCGTGTGTACGCGGCCTTACACTGTCAAGTAACAGGCTAAAAACAGTCCAGGATGACCTTGGGTCTTAGGAAAAGGATTGAATGATGCTGGCCATCAGAAGGTGGGCATCTAGCTAGAGAAAAATTACAGCGGGGAAATCTCTAAACTAAAGTTGAATATTGCAACAAAACAGCAAAAGCAGGTTTTGTTATTTTATCTTTTAATAGACTACGTGTTTTTGATATTGTTATTTTTGACTGAAGTTCTATTTTAACTAATGTCCTGTTAAAATATGTCTTTATTTCTAAATTGGTTACTGTGTTTCACTTAGAAAGTTTAGCCCAAATATCTGTTTACTAACTTTACTAATAAACGAGGGATTTGTGTATTATTTCAATGAATGGTCCTTATAGGCAGTAAGTGGTGAGCTTCAATGTTGGCTCTGTCCTCTCTGCTTAATCCACCAACTGAAATCTGCCTTGACTTAAATGAGCAAAGGAAATTTGAAGTATGTTCCAGGATATGTGGCGCAGTGACAAAGAGTCATGTTACTAAAGCTGACTGTTTTCTAACCATATGGAGCACTTCTAACAGACACTGCACATGATGCAATTCACAGAGTCCCCTTTGTAGCCATATACAAAGGAAAAAATACATTAATACAGTTGTCCTACCTATCTGATTAATGGTAAACTTCTCTAAAATATGAAAATTCTAATTTTATTTAACACAAAGAACAGTGTATTTCAAATTTCAGAATAACACTGTACATTTGTATATTGAAATGTATTTTATTTTTATATATTGAGAACCAGAGCAAAGGTCCACATGACATGTCATTAATAATATCAACCATACAAACAAATGTCTTACACAACCTAACAATTATAGTGTGTAACTAACAAACATTGGTCATTATGGTATATATCAGATTTTCGGGGAGAAAAAAAGAAAGTAAAAAAAAGTTTAAAAGTCCATACAGCAACCAGTCAAATACTAAATTGTTTTTGAAATTTTTAATATGATTGTGTCAGAAACCATGAATCAGACTAAGACAGAAGTTCAATTAAAACACACTTGTTTAATAATAATAATAATAATAATAATAATAAAAAGGTAAACTCAGTAAACGTAGTCAAAACATAGCCAGAGATCAGGAATCGTAACGGATAGTCAGAAAAGCCAAAACGTCAGGTAGTGTAGTAGAACAGCAAGCAGGATCTGGCGCCAGAAGTAATGTCAGCCAAGCATGTCTTTAACATGAACACAGGAGAGCATCTCTAGAAATGTGACCAAGGTGAAAGCAAAGATCATCTGGACTGGATGGCTTAAGTAGGTAGGACTGACGAGTAGGATATCATCGACAGGTGAGTCACTGTGAAAAGAAAGGAGCTGGAAATTATCTGACAGCTGAGTGGCCAGCTTTGAGAAGGAAGGGCTGAGCCCTGCCCCGACAGATTCAAAAATACTGAAAAAAATATGGTACTGCCATTTTAAGTATATGTAAACCCAAAATAAAATGTTTGCTATGCTTTACATAAGGCACCATTATATACAGTTTTCTTAAGCAAAATGTTTATGGTAAATCTGTTGCAAAACTTCTTACTTGGAGTAACATGCAGGCTACCAACACTAAAGCCGGCCACAGATTTAAATCCGGCAGATTCAGCAGGATCCAGCCGAATTTCAATCCATCTATTGGCAGTCTGGTTGTCTTTTTCAGTCGACTTCAGTACAACCAGCCTGTTATTTTTTTTCATCTGATTACTGCTGCTCATCTGACACCTCCCGCTTTCATAATACCATAGCTCATTGGGAGGGATTGCCCCATCAACACTGAATGTGTTAAAGGGGCAATTTTCTTTCCTTCAACCGGTGCTTAACCACTTCCCGCCCGGCCTATAGCAGAACCACGGCCGAGCGGTGGTTCCATTATCCTGACATGGATGTCATATGATCAGTGGTGTGCTGTGCCACTCTGACGGAAGCTTTTTACCACATGATCAGCTGTGATCAATCACAGCTGATCACATCGTGAACTAGGAAGTGGCAGTAATCGGCTTTTCTTGGATCACGCTGACAGGGAGAGTTGATCGGCGTCTCTCCCGTCAGAGGTTGGGTTGTGCTGTGAAAATCAGCACAATGATTATCAGCGCAGCCCCCATCAGAGGTGCCTACCACAGCTTCAAATCAGTGCCCATCAACTGCCAGTCAGTGCCCACCCAAATCGCAAATCAGTGCCCATCAAAGTGCAAATCAGTGCCCCATCAGTAATGCCTGTCAGTGTCCTTCAGATGCCCATCAGTAATGCATGTCAGTACCTCCTCATCAGTGCTGCCCATCAGTGCCTCCTATCAGTGCCACCTATTAGTGCCCATCAGTGTCCATCAGTGCCACCCATCAGTGCCACATTTCAGTGCCCATCAGTGCTGCCTATCAGTGCCCATTAGTGCTGCCTATCAGTGCCCATCAGTGCTGCATATCAGTGTAGCCTATCAATGCCCATTGGTGCTGCATATCAGTGCCACCTATTAGTGCCCATCATTTCTAAATATTAGTGCCTCCTCATCAGTGCCCATCAGTGACACCTTATCAGTGACCATCATGTGCCCTGCATTGAAGTGGTTAAAGGAAAGAAAATTGCCTAATGTATGGGCAGCTGCTGCCTTTCAAATATCAGATTGGCAGCCCAACAGTTAACTTGATGAGTACATGGGTGACAACAAGCTACCAATTGAGAGGCAGTAGGTTTGTGCCATCAGTATGTAACAGGAAATGGCAGTTAACAAACTTTTTAGCAAAAAACTGCTTAAAGTGGGAGTAAACCCGCCGTCATTTTTTTTTCCAGACCTGTAAGGCAAAAGGCATAATGAGCTAGTATGCACCGCATACTAGCTCATTATGAAATACTTACCTTAGAATGAGGCCCCGACATGTCACTTGATTCATGCCGAGGGAGCTGACATGATCCCTCTGCGTGTCTTCTGGGTATTGTGGCTCCAGCGCTGTGAGTGGCCGGAGCCGCGATCTCGTCACTCTCACACGCGCGTGCGGGGGAGATTTCTTTCCAACGGGGTCCGGCATGTGCCGGGCTTTCAGCCGACAATCCCCTGTGCGCATGCGCTGCTGCAGTCAGCAGCTCATTGCGAGGGGAATATCCATACAGGTTTAGGAAATATTTTTTTACCTACAGATGATGGAGTGTTATGATACACATTGGTTTAGAAAATTAAATATTATCCAGTAAGCGTTTAGATCTACTTTAACTATAAAGGGATAAACTACCAGAAAAAATATTATATAACTACCTATCCTTCAATTGTACATTAACTGGAATCCCTTCACTGTATGAAAGCTAATTAAAAAATAATTTAAGCTGGCCATGGACAGAAAAAAGATGAAAGAATATATACCAGACCCTCATCAATAATGGATTCCTCTCCCAAAATATATAACAGACCCTTCAGATCTGGCATGGATTTTGATGTGGGGGGAGGCATGATAAAAAAAAGAATAGCATGGGCCCCCCTTCAAATCTGGTGCAGGTTTTAGGGGGGACTACAACGAAAAAGTGTGGGATTCCCCAAAATTATTTACCAGAGCATTTGGATTTTAAGGAGAACCACACTCAAAAAATACCAGGCATTACCCTTATCCAAGCATGCAACCCTGCAGGCCAGGAGGAAAAGGGAGGCGATGGTGCTGCCCCCTCTCATTAACCATACAAGGCCACTTGTCCTCAATAAAGGGGGCTCTCATGGTGATGAGTACAAGGACCCCTTCAATACAACATTGACCTGGTTATTGTGGGGTTGTGTTGGAATCTGGAAGCCCCTTTAAAATAAGCAGGCCCCGCTTACATGAATTCACAAAAAAAAATAAATAAAATTACAATAGTAAATAAATGCTCAGAAACATTTAAAAGTATTTTATAAAAAAGAAATAATAAAAGCCTCAGAAAAAAAAAAATATCCAGCATTGCAAATGCATTGTCAATCCTGTCATCCAGGGATCTAGATCCTCATCAATCAGAGTAAAAGATGCCCACTGATCACCAAAAGAAAAAAAAATACCACACATCCACCCACCTGTCAAACTCTCCATCACTAATGACAGCTCCCTGAGCTGTCACGTGAAACATAAATAAAGGGATGGGGCTGACATCACATAATTTGGTCTATGACCATGGCCCATGTTAGCTGACATCCCACACTCTATTTATATGACCAGAGATTACCTACCAGCAAATTCATGGACCAATTAACGTCACTGGTTGCTAGGGACTCAGCAGACAAACGGCCAAACATGCTGAGCTTACCCCTAATCATGGAAATCAGTTTAAGCCGCCAAACAAGCAACCATTTTTTTTTTTTTTGACTGTTGACTTTGACTGTTGACTTTTCCCAGAAGAGACATACCATTTCATAACTGGTGCTATAGTGGTGAAATTGACCTCCTCAATTGTAACTTTTCACAAGGTTTTCTGATGGATGATGGAGAATGCAATGTGTGTGTGTTATTTTATTATAAATAAAGCTTTTGTACCTATTCCTTTCTTTAGGTTTAGTTTAGTAAATATACCTATTTTTCTAGTCCGCCAAACTTTGATACTGCTACCTGGCCATGAAAGGTGTGGAAGTGTACAGTGGGCCATTAACGCTAGTCTTGTTTCTATGATGAGGTCTAGGCTGGTATATTATATGGAAGAGGAGCATGTTTAAAAAAAAAAAAAAACAGCAAATGCATATTTTTAGTGGTTTACAAATACTAAGAAAATATAATTTGCTACCAACTCTTTTATGTGTCATTTATAAATGAAATCCAGCCTTCAACTTACTTACTTAGCTCAGTGGGCATTCCCTTTAGCAAGTTAACAGTCTATATTCCTTTAGTATTACATTTTTGCAGCCAAAGCCTAAACAAACACCTGTACTGTAGATAGTATGATGCTGATGTGCACATAGGCCTGCATTTTACAGTAAATGATCATTTATTAGAAAACACACCGGAAATAAATTATAAAGTATAATGAAATTGAAAGGGTAGTTTAAAGGTTTAAATGGTCTGCGAATACCAGCAACATTACTATGTGATAAAATAAAAAATAAAAAACCATAAAAGTATTGATGCATTCTCAATCAAAGATTCAGAGCTGATAAGCAGCTTTTGACAAGTGATACTCATAGGATGTGTTGCATGTCTTTAGATGTGTGAAAGTAAGGAGGGGGCAGAAAGTGAGTAGAGAAGGGGGGAGGGCACCAAGCCTTCTCTTTCTTTTAGGAGAATGTCTGACATTTAATTGAGGTAAAATAAATGTTCTTATCTCAAGTCACAATGGACATTGCCAGTGGCAAAACCAAGGCTTTTCTGCTTGTACATTAACTTCCCTGTCCTCTCTTTGGATATTAACCTGGACAATATGCCTTGAACACATCAAAGGAGATGAGTGATGTTTTATTGCATTTCTCTTGTGGGTAGCTTAACAGAGCTTTCAAGTGTTCTTTGGTATACCGTGCTTTTGCAAGTTATTTTCTGCTGTGGATTTCTGGATGCTGTACCAGCCCCTAGTAAGATGTGACTTGAATTCCAATGAGGACCAGGCTTAGAACAGTGAGTATTTTGGACAGAGATTTCTCTACGAGTTTTGTTTTTCTTTTTAAATCCTGTTGTTTTTTTTTTATTATTATTTCTTTTTTTATTATTACTTTTAGTTCTGGTGCTTGGTGGTTCTTGCACATAAATAAAGAATAAATGGGCGGTCTTTTAACATTGTGATTGAATTAGAAGTGAACTGGCAGTGTATGAGAGTTTATCTGATTTGGGAGATATATACAGGACTCATCAAGGTGACAAACTGCATCAAGGGATTTAGACCTATCACTGTGTCCAATCCTCCTATCGCCTACTGTTTGAAACTAGGCTTTGAAATATCAGCACAGTAGCTGCAATGATCCCCAGATCCTCACTTCTTAAGAGCTGTCTATGAAACAAATGTGAAGTGGACCATCCCTGGTCTGAACATATATTTACAGTGGATTATTTAAGGAGGGAAGCAGGGGTTAAGTCACAAGGTCTCCTAGTTTCCCTTGGGGTTAACCTGGCTGCCTGTTTGGCACATTCAGAAGAGCTGACAGGTAGCAGGATTTGTCTAAGCAGCCTGCATGAGAGCCAACAAGGAAAGCTGAATGCTGAGGATTAGTTTTGGATTATGTTGTCAGAGAGAAACCTGATGGACAAACTGCAGAGGAATAAAATGCGTTCTGTTTCAGGAGAATTTCGATGTGCATAGCTTTCATTTTGAAAAAACAGCACCAAAAAAATCATTAATAATTTCCAAATTCATCTTAGTCAATTCAATTCTCACCACTATTTTTTATTTACATTTTTTTAATAGTGCTTTGCTTTAGTATGAATAAGCTGCTATCTTATGTAAATGTTACCTTGTGACATCTGTGTGGACTGCACTGACATCGCATTACATCGCTATAATATTTTTGAAACAATTTCTCATTCTCATCACCATCTTTCTCAGCATCCAGCATTGTTAAGTTCAGTAAATACATAATTTTATGGATAATTGGATATAAGTATCATAGGATTTGCACATGTCTATGTGTTAATTAGAACTTTGCAGTTGTTAGGATTATATAGCAGATAGGTCTATTAAAATGTTTTCCTATTTAAATGGGTATAAACTATAACATGTAGAAAGATGAAATAAAAGTAGCAAAGTACTTCACCATAGTTTCAACTTCTTTTATCCTTTTACCTGGTGACTATTTTCTTAGCATCGCATAAAAATGTTGAAATTTGTACATGGTGCACAAAAGTAATTCTCAACACAATGGAAAATCATTGCTATTAATGATTGATCCTTCTCTTTTCCCATAGACAGGGATTGATCCGGCCACTATAGAATTAATTCAGGTTAAAAAAAATCATGTCAAGATTGCTGGCACAGAGATCACAACAATGACAGGCAAATCATTATCTTTGGTAGATTTGCTGGGTCTTAAGCTGGTCATAGACAGAAAATGTTTTCCTCTGATCTGACGAAATTATAACTTTTGTAATAATAAAAATAAAAGTTGCAATGATTTGAAATTTTTAACAATTTTCCTGAAAATCGGTCATTGTTCCGATCGTAAGTTCTAGTAAAGTAGCCAATGTTGCACATAAGTCATTGAAATTCCATAGCCTCACACTCTGAGATCAAAGAAGTACTTTGGGGTTGATTTACTAAAGGCAAATACACTGTGAACTTGGCAAAGTGCAGTTGCACTATGCAAGAGCAGTTACTGTAGAGCTTAGTAAATGAGCAGAAGCTCTGCGGTCTGTCATCATTAAATCATTTGCAAGCAAAAATGCTTTTTTTTTTTTTTAATTTCCCTTGCACGTGATTGGGTGTTCTTTGCAAAGTGAAGCTTTGCCTCATTTACTAAACTCTGGAGCAACTGCATTTGTACTTGCCTTTAGTAAATCAACCCATTTGTGCCTTGCTGAAAAATTAATTTTTGTTGTTTTTTTGTGCTTGTTTTTGCACAATAACCTGATATATTTTTACCACCTTAGTATCAAAGTATGACTTACTGTACTTATTGAACACAATATTTTTTTTAATATATTTTTTCCTACATGCTTAAGGTAATTACAGTTGCCTTCCTGCACTATTGTAACAACACAGGCCCGAGAGCTTGTCCTGAAAATGTAATTGTTAGTGCACATAAAAAAAAGTATTATAAACTGTACTCAACTGTGTTTTTAGATATTTCCCGATAAAAGTTAATTGCAAAAACTACCTGGAAAACAAAAAATAGTATAGCAGGCAAAGAAAATATTTTTTGCTGGTCAGTACTGGGGGCCAGTAATTTATGCCACAGCAGGTCAAGGACAGATCTTTAAAACCAGTCACTGTTTTTGGAAATTACACATAGCTGGTATCTACAGTATCTCACAAAAGTGAGTACACCCATCACATTTTTGTAAATATTTTATTATATCTTTTCATGTGACAACACTTAAGAAATTACACTTTGCTACAGTGTAAAGTAGTGAGTGTACAGCTTTTTCAGCAAGACACAAAGGGGTTGGTTTACTAAAGGCAAAAAGACTCTGCAGTAATGCTGGCAGCACTCATACGGCTATTTCCCAAAGACAACCTCTGGATATGACGCTGAGCATGTGCACTCAACTTCTTTGGTTGACCATGGTTCTGAGTGGAACCTGTCCTGTTAAACCGCTGTATGGTCTTGGCCACAGTGCTGCAGCTCAGTTTCAGGGTTTTGGCAATCTTCTTATAGCCTAGGCCATCTGATCCTCTGAGAGTTCTTTGCTATGAGGTGCCATGTTGAACTTCTATTGACCAGTACGAGAGTGTGAGAGCGATAACACTAAATTTAACACACCTGCTCCCCATTCACACCTGAGACCTTGTAACACTATCGAGTCACATGACACCAGGGAGGAAAAATTTCTAATTGGCCCAATTTGGACATTTCACTTAGGGGTGTACTCACTTTTGTTGCCAACGGTTTAGACATTAATGGCTGTGTTTTGAGTTATTTTGAGGGGGAAGCAAATTTACACTGTTATACATGCTGTGCAGTCACTACTTTACATTGTAGCAAAGGGTAATTTCTTCAGTGTTGTCACATGAAAAGATATAATAAAATATTTACCAAAATGTGGGGGGTTACTCCCTTTTGTGAGATACCGTATAGGAGGCATTAGTGAATAATCTAAATGTTACAATGTTGAGAACATAAGCCTAGTACACATGGGCCGAATGTCGGGCGGCATCAATAGAAACCCACCGACATTCAGCCCTTGTGTTAACATAGTTCTTCTGTCGAAGGCGCATTACCGAAAAAGGTTTGCCAATAGGCTCCCAATGGCGCTGACCGTAGTGTTCTGGAGGGGGGGACCGTGCCCTTGTTAAAACACAATACAACAGCAGGGGTCTAACTATCCAGTGTTAGTACAGCGGCTTCTCCTGAGCTGTCAGTTTTTTTTTAATTCAGCCCTGCTGGGTTGAACCGAGAAAAACTACTAGTGTGTACGAGTCTATAGAATGAAGATCTGTTCAGGTTATGCATACTCTTAGCTGGAGTAAGATTATGAGCATTTATGTATACTGGTTCTCACAGAACACCCATAGCCATCCTGCTACATGTTCTGCTCGGTGCAAGTGACAAACGGGGTAATCTGGCTGGTCTCAACTACACTGCTACTAGGCTTTAAAGAGCCAGAGTTGTAAACTCATGGAACTCCACTCAGCTTCCAACAAATGAAGGAGCATGAAGGAGAAAGGATACTGGCCCTCTTTGAGTGCTTATACATATGAGCTACTAATTACAACCCAACTATAGCCATAAACATTAGAGGACCTGGTATGTAATAGATTTGTTTAGTGGCAAGATTCTAAATTGATGTAAACAGATTATAAGCTGACTGCACACATTCCAATCTCTTCTTTCAAACTGTTTTCCGATTATGTTTTTAACTGTAAGATATTTTTATTTTTGTGCATAAATCATATCAAAATTAAAAAAGATATTACAACCAAATTGTAACATAAGTGGACAACTTTGTGCTGCTCACACATGAGCAGATCTCGACCACAAAGAGGCTGGATATTTTAGTGCCCCATACTACAGATTTGCAATAATACATATGTATTTTCACCAACCAACATAAACAGAACATTTCAAATATTAGATACCAGCCTCCTTTATACTCCTGCATAGTAGAGTCTACACTGGGAGGGTCAGCATTTTCCGCCAAATAGGTGCAACTAGAGCATTGTGCTACTCCTACTTATTGTCCAATTAGCAGACTAGAGCAGCCTGGTGACTAAACCATATTGCTTAACTACAATGGAGAAAAGTAAGGTCACTGACTTAGCTATGCTATCTGGCCTAGGTAACAAGAGTGGCTGAAAACAATTACAAAATTTTGACAGGTATGACCATTCACCTTACATGTTTTTCAACTCACACCTGGTAAGCTGCCACAGTTTTTGTTTGGTGATATTTATTCTGTACATTTCCTGCAATTTGCACATTGTGGCTGGGGTGCACATGGCATGAGAGAAATGTGCGGGCTGTCATTGCTGTCCTCATTCTGAAAAAAAATGGATACCTGACTGACATTTGCTTCAGTCTATCTGATACATAAACCTGGAAAAAACACGTAGCATATGAGTGGCAGAAAAGTGGCAGAATTCTGTATTTTGTACCTGTTCCATTTCAGTAAGAAACTTAGCTAAGAAAGTATCAATGCTGAAACATTAGCATGACCGCCAAGCATTTTTTAAAAGCGTTTTCCTTTAAAATTCATATCTTCATGCTATGGTGCATTTTGGTGCCCTTCATTTTGAATGGCACCCCGACACAAATACAGAATGCACCTGCCCTACAGCACACCACAGTGCACAATGTGTGCTGCAGTGCAGTAAAAAGAAATAGATCAGGAGGGATTTCTGCTGTGAAAGCGTCCTTAAACAATCTTATGAACAGGATGAAGCCAACATGGTCTTTAAAACAAGGTTTCCTAGAGATCCAAAGAGATTGAGATTTTAGCTCATGTATAGCATCTTGGTTCAAACTATTTACACATATCCATTACTTGACAATTTCTGGGTGGGCTGATGCCCTTTTTCTCCTTTAATTAAAAATATCTGACTGCATTTACAGAGCAATTCAAGTTCCAAAATATACACTAAAATATTCACAGTCACGCAAATTAAATATATTAGGCTAGAATGATTTACTAAGATTGTGCGTTATAATTTATCTCCTCTCCTTTCACTTATCACATTTATGTGCTCCCTTATAGTATAAATCAGCAACCTAGTCTCCCTTATAGTATAAATCAGCAACCGAGTTTTCTGAACTAGATGATGATCTCAGCATTTGAAATAATTTATATGTCACATCTACGCCAAAAATAAATAAATATAATGTCAGTAAAATGGGAAGTTGGGAAAGAACGCAAAACCTTAAGTGCACCAAGCTGTAGCCTAAAATAATATATATTTATTAAGCATGACAATTAAAGTAGACTGCTATAAATTTCAAACACTTTAATAAATCTGCCGAATGTAATGGATAAAATTGAATAAAAATATAATAGTAAAAAATGCTCTTAGAAATGGGCAGGGATAGAATTCCTGAGTTAATGCAGTTCATCTTTCCTGTCTGTGCTCTAGAAATTATAGTATAATGTAAATTTAGGGAAACTGGCAAAATCTGATTGTCCCATAATATTTTTCAACCACATGCTCTATTTTAATGCATGCATTCAAATCCTTTGCAATAAGAGCTTGCTGAATTATAGTGCACACAGAAGCATTCCTCTCCATGACACATCTGGCACCTAATTGAATGCCAACCCAACCCTATCAGGCTTGTCATTGTACAGTGAAATGACCAAAATATAAAAACAGAAAGGGTAGTAACTTATAGCATCCAATCAGTATTCCCCTTACATAATGCTAGAATAGCATTGGATGGATGATGGTGGATTGCTATTGGTACTGTACTTAGCCCTTGACTGTTGCATTGGACAAGGTAACCTTTGTAGTAAATTAGCTTTACTGCAGCATGGGCAACATAGTGGAATTTTTAACATATATTTTCTCTATAAGAAAAATATACTGAGTGGAAAGGAGGAAATTGCTGAGCCTGAAGAGGAGTAATACAATGCTTTATAGACTTTATACAACGTACAGTATATATACTGTTCCTAGGTCCAAAGCAATTGGTGAGTTTTGTAAATAAGCTTTATTGCAGCATGGACAGCTTGATGGAATTCTTAACATAGGAGAAAACTGCAAGCCTGTAGAGAAGTTATACAATGTTTTAGGCCTATTTCACATGGGCGGCTGTTCTGCCACTGTTAAAAGCATGTTTTGTTATTTTGAAATTCCAAGACTCCAGGCACAGCAATCGCTTCCAGTTGTATATTGCAATTATCTGCGTTTACTTGGGTTTACATGCAGCTGTGTTTAGCTGTGTTTAGCTGCGTTGGAACATTCTTGCCATTTCAGATGTGCTTCCTGTTGTTTTTCTTTCCTTGTTGCTGCTGCTATCCGCACTCCGCAGGGGGAATAGTATACTGCGATTACCTGCAGTTATGTGCAGAAAGCTGCAATAAATCGGTCCTGGGTGCAGTCAAATTTATTTTTTCTAACCGCACAAAACTCCATGTAACGAAACCATTGCTACCAGTGTGTGAATGGGGCCATAGGAAAGCATTGTCTGAGTTTAGCTGCGGTAGATAACTTAATCTTTCCGCAGCTAAAA
Source organism: Lithobates pipiens (assembly GCF_037356315.1). Lineage (NCBI taxonomy): Eukaryota > Metazoa > Chordata > Amphibia > Anura > Ranidae > Lithobates > Lithobates pipiens. The sequence continues at coordinate 285,343,344 of NW_027507718.1, read as the reverse complement.
GCTGAATTCTATCCGCCCGTGCGAAAGGGGCCTAATAGATGTTATACAACATACAGTATATATACTGTACATAGGTCCAAATCGATTGGTAAGTTTTCATCTAGATGGGTGAAAAAAATGGAGGTAACAGTGGGTTAAGTATACCAGACCAGGTCTGTTTTCTGTTCATGGGTTCAGTTTAATGCAATCACACATAAGAGTCATTATGTGTTTTGCTTCTACCATTGCTGGTCTAAAGACTAGCAACACTGAAATTGAGTTACTATGAATCGTATCAACGTGAAGAAACTTTTTTAGCATCTCCATGGATGGTTTGGGGACCAGGACATCGCTTGATCTACCTTATATCATAATCCACCACGAATTGCAATGTGGAGATATTAGATTTGTGGAATAAAAAAGCATGGACACTTGAACATTTTCACAATTGTTGGGGCTTTCCCTGGCACTAAGTATAATATATTATATTTTATATTTTGTGAGTTTAAAAACGTATCATCTTTACTGTGATATTTTATTCAATAAATTTCTAGATTTATAGATAAAGCAATTATTTATTTTATATTTAGGGAGATATAGTTTTGAAATAAAAGAACATTGGTTATAATTCCAAGAACACATTTTTGGCAAAGCAAGGAAACATCTACTAAGGTTTTTATTACTGAAAGTGCTTTCCTGTTCTGGTGATGATCGCTCCCTTCATATGCTAGCAAAAATTCAGCTTTTTTAAATTTCATTTGCAAATGATTTGGTATTCCAAGTGAACAAACTTTAACCCTATTTACTAAACTAATTTGCAAAGTGAATTTTCTCCGCTCTTTTAGGAAATTACTCCCATTGCTTCAATATTCTTTAGGACAGGTAAAACAATAAAAAGAGTGATCCCAGCACAGGAGTGCTGGCTTGGGTTGTCTGTTTACAAGCTCCAGTGATGGAAGTCGGGTCCTGGGTATTGGTCAACAGTTGAAATGTTTGAAAACCATATGCTTCTTATCATCCACTATACTATACAGATTGCAGAAGATTGACAACTGTAGTTTAAAGTGCACTTTACACATATGTGCCCCCTGTGATACCTTATACTGATTAGAGTGCATATGACCTGCTTCATTGCCATCTGTCCTTCACTGTATACAGGATATTACATTTTCGCTCAAGATCATGCAATACCTTTAAGTGTTCATTGCAATAATCGTGCAGTGCACCTAAAAGGAAAGTAGGATTTATTTTGAATATCCTGCACAGCAAGTTTAATCAGATTGTGAATCATTCAAGTAATCCAAAAATTTCTGCAACTGGTTTTGGAAGTAGCAGTTCCTGGATCTTTTCACACTGTAAAGAAGATTTACCAATAAATGTGTAAATAGGAAGAGACATAGAAGCTGACTTGATCAGCCTAAAATGAGCAATTTGCCAAATCTGGATAAAGCAACAAGTTGACTTTATTGGTTTCACTGCCATCAGCTTATACTTACCTTCCTTTGGCTCACGCTACTTGAATAAACCATAGTAAGCATTGCATGGTTCACAGATAACTACTTTTTTTTCATTTTGATTGACGAGGAAGCCATAGTTATGACATGTCTCTATTCCCTCTCTCCTTCCTCAATTCAATAGAATGTATTAGAAGCCATGTTCCAGCTCCAACTAGGGTTTTAAAGCCAGCAATTAACTATTGTGCTGGATTGAAGACTCCCAAGATGCTTAAAATGAGAAATGAAGTGTAAAATATTTACAAATTTAACAAATTATCCATAAATATAACTATGTATTCTATAACGTGCTTAGGCAGGTAATGAAAAACAGTAAGCCATGGCTTCTTGAAAATATCATAAACTACCTGAATCAGCAATATGTGTAAGTACCACCGTTTTACAATTATCTCAAGCTGATGCAAATCATGTATCACGAACTATTCTGCTTGTTAAAGAAAATAAAAAATAAAAAATCAGATGAAAATAGTGGCAGACATAACAGAGCCCTAGGAGAAAGAAGAGAGTGAGAAACAGCATATATGTTAACCAGTAAAACTTAAAAATAAACCAGACAAAAATAGTGGAGAAGAATAGGTCTCCACTTTCACTAAGGTGATTGTGGGTGGATCACAATGCCAATAAGCCTTTCTAGATGTGACCTTTTTTTTGGATAAATTGAAAATGCTCCATTTGAACTCATTCACATAATTTATACACTGGAAACCCAAATCAGGCTAAGCAGGCTTAAAACCAGCTTGTAAGGGTCTTGCTAAGTTAATGTTATCATTAGAGTGTTGACACATGGCATGTTGTAGCTTTCATTTCCAAACTGTTACTAGTAATCTTTTAAGCCTATATCAGGTCAACATTTTATCAAGTTAATCTACCATGAAGATGAATTAGGCCAGTTAGCATACAGAGATACGATAAGTCTAACTGCTAGTCTTTTGTCATCTACTAATATTTCTCTTTTTATTTAGGACTTATTTTATTTACAATTTAACATATGTTCTATGCTCATAGTCATTGATTAAATATTAAAGTGGTTGTAAATCCTGTTATACCACTTTTACCTACAGGTAAGCCTAAAATAAGGCTTACCTGTAGGTACCGTGAATATCTCCTAAACTTGCACCATTTAGGAGATTAACTGTATCCACATGTGCCAACCTCATTGGCACATGTGTACTGAAGAAATGGCTTGCTCGTGCCCTTTCTTCAGGAGCTGTGCCGTAACCAGCGGCTCCCATGTGCAAGCATGGGATTGACGTCATTGTGGCTATTACACTATTCTGGGTTCTCGGGCTCCGGCAGCATTTGTGGCAATTAGACTGCCAGAGCTCACAAACCCGGAAATAACTCTGCAAGACATGTCGCCAGTCACAGGGTTGTACAGCGACCACTGCAACAGCTTCCATATAAGTTAAGTATTTCATACGTATGCAATGCATACTAGCTCATTATACCTTTATCTTGCAGGTTGTTGTTTTTTTAGAGTTTACAACCACTTTAACCTCCCTGGCGGTATTCTCGAGTCTGGCTCGGGGTGGAATTTCAGTACCATTAGCAGTAACCCCGAGCCAGACTCGAGATTGCATCGCAGGATACAGGAAACGTTACTTACCTTGTACCCTTGATCCTGCACTGTCTCCCCGCTGTGTGTGCGAGATTGTATCCTCGCTCGATTCACACAGTGCCAAGTGCCGCTGAGCTCCGTTCCCTGCGACGTTGTGACGCGCGGAAGATCTGAGATTGGCGCCAAATTCAAAAAAGTAAAAACACAGTACACATACAGTACACTGTATAAAAAAATTACACATCCCCTTTGTCCCTAGTGGTCTGTCCAGTCCCTGCATGCACTTTTATATTATAAATACTGTTTTTTTCTGCCTGGAATTTGGAGATTGTCCATAGCAACCAAAAAATGTCCCTTTATGTCAAAAGTGGTTTTAGACCAGCTAGAAAACAGCGATAATAAATTAGAATCACTTGCAGAATTGAGCGATAATGATTTGTGGGCAAATTCATCATCAAACTCTAAATCTAATGACAGAGACAATTCTGCAACTGAGCAAATTTCAGTGTTTTTGATTACATTACATATTGAATAATTTTTATTATTATTATTATATTGTTATTTGTTATAATTATTTATAGTTTATTATTATATTATAATTTATGATTTTGTGTTTCAAACTTTATCATACCTGGGATGCCTACTAGATTCTTGTTTGGACAGATTTAAGTGAGTTATTCCTAAGAATCACAGGCCTACAATATAAAACACCAAATTTCCATGCAAAACATTGCACTGCTTTCAGCACCTAAAATCAGAAATAATCATACCGCCAGGGAGGTTAAAGTGGTTGTAAATCTCAGGCTGGAAATATGAACAAACATATCCCTCTATCTATCTATGTTCACAAGGTGACAAGGTCTGATTGACAGTCTCAGCTCTGTTCCTGTGTGCTGTGTGAAGCGAGGCGTGTCCCATCCCTCCAATCAACTTTCAGCTATCCTCATTGAGCTCTGTAGAGTGTAACCTCAGGTCCCCAGCCTCTGCTTTCTGTAAGTTCAGGCAAGCTGTATAAATTCTGCACTTTGAACAGATGTAGAGAAGTGATGGCTGCAGATAAACAGGTACTAATGATATAGAATGATTTGTTTCATCTCTGTGTATCACCTGAGCCCAATCACTTCATGTAAGGGTATATGTAAGGGTTTACAGCCACTTTAAAGAGAACTGGTATGAGAAAAGCAGGAGTTGCCATTTCTGACTTGGTTCTTAAGTTGTAGACTCTCATCTCTGGTGCTGTCATCCTGACCCTGGCTTCAATACCTGGTCAGTCATTGACCTGGAGCAAGTAAGTGAGACTTTTCAGATTTGACTAACTACCTGCTTCTTCCAGAGCAGGACCTCTGTAGGTAGCGCAGCTGAGATCAGGATGGCTGCCTCAGAGTATCTTTAAAAATATGTTACAGGCATTTCCAAAATCTGACACATTTATTTAATTTAGTCCACAATAAAAAGAACATAACAGGCTGAGCAAAACAGTGATTTACACGTGAATCTGAGCTCAAAAATGAATACTTGCTAATCACCCTTAGCCCTTGTACACGCGGTCGGACATTCCGATGGGAAATGTCCAATCGGACCATGTTGTCGGATAATCCGACCGTGTGTGTGCTTCATCAGACTTTTTCCTGTCGGAATGTCCGACCAACAAAATTTGAGAGCTGGATATAACATTTTCTGACAACATGATCCGATCCGACTTTGTCCGATCGTTTGTAGAGCATTCCGATCGGGCAAAGTGCCACGCATGCTCAGATCAAATTCCTAGACCAAAGCTATTGGCTACTAGCCTGAACGTAGTCCCGTCATAATTAAAAAACGCAATCACGTTACAAACGATCAGATTTTCCGACAACTTTGTCCGACCGTGTGCATGCAACACCAGTTTCAGACAAAATCCGACGGATTTTGTTGTCGGAATGTCCGACCGTGTGTATAAGGGCTTAGACTTAAATTCATGATGAGAAACGACAGAATACTTCCAGTATTTAGGGAGATCTTTTCTTTTTGTTTTTTTTTTGTTTTTTTTGCATATCTGTAAGACCATCTAAGCCTTCTGACTGTTGGCCTCCTGATTTTTGAAGTTGGATTTTGTTGATGTCACTAATGTGCTGCTCACCGTTCTCCTTGCTGGAGATCAAGCGGCACCTATGGACCTGCAGTGCAAGCATATCCCTGCTTCTGATTCATTCATTTTGTGATGCAATGGGAAGCGCAGTGCCATCTTTTCAATAGTGTAATTGTCAGATAGAATTACATTATTAAAATAGTAATAGATTTAAAATATGCACAAAAAATGTTTATTTTTTTGTGCATTAGTCAGCCTATAATAACAACAAAAGCCTTTTTTTCTTAAAACAATGTCCTTTTATGTTGGTATGACATTTAGTCATATAATTATTGTCAATTCAACTGACACATGCCAATGCTTATTTTTTACTGTGGCAACATGTTTTGTAGCTTTTTTACAATTTGAGAAACCTCAAAATAAACATGAAAGGGTTATGATAATGTAACAAAGAACGCAGGTGTGCCCTGCACACAAGAGCCTCTAGTTTAAAGGGAAAGGGAGAAGTAAGGCTAACTTAGCCCTTGTACACACGGTCGGACATTCTGACAACCAAATCCGTCAGATTTCGTCCGATGGATTTTGTCCGAAACTGGTGTTGCATACACACGGTCGGACAAAGTCGGACAAAGTTGTCGGAAAATCCGATCGTTCAGAACGTGATGACGTTATTTCGTTATGACGGGACTTTGTCCGATCGGAATTCTCTACAAACAATCGGACAAAGTCCTATCGTATCATGCTGTTGGAAAATTTTATAGCCCAGCTCTAAAACTTTGTCGGTCGGATATTATGACGGAAACAGTCCGATGGAGCCCACACACTGTCGGATTATCCGACAACATGGTCCAATCGGAAATTTTCCATTGGAATGTCTGATTCTGTGTACAAGGGCTAAGACAAATTAATATAGCCATTCAGTTGATGCATAATTCATTTCTTTGTTAGAAGAATATGATTTAACAGTGAAAAAAATTGGTCAGGTTGAAATAAAGTCCAAAAAACATAAAGAAAGAATAAGCTAGATAAACCAATAAATCAAGTGCGCATTTTAATAGAGTGTTCATCATTGTAATATAAATGTCCTTTTTTGCCAGATTTCATCACACTAAGTGCAGCGACAGACAATACATTTTGCATGTGTTTACCTGAGACATGTATAAAATTTTTACAGTTGTTCTACAGCATAAAGAATGTTTAGTTAATACTGTGGGCAATGAACTTGTAAAATATGATAGTGAAAAGCTGCAAAAATATATTGAAGAGTTTCATATGGTGAAATCCCTGCTGACGCAAACAGATCCCTGGGAACATGACAGCAAATAATGCAAAAAATATGCGAAAAGCTTCACATACAAAATGTAACCGTATAAAGTGTACCTAAATCCAGTAAATTTTTTTTGGTTTTGTATTTCGTTGGGGGTTTAGAATTATTGGGTTTCTTTTTGTCATTCTTCTCACTGGGGAGGTTACCCACTGGGGAGGTGACCAATGTCGCCAGGATAGAAATTCTAAATTTTACAGTTGTAACTGTAACAGGAAGAGAGGGGATGGAGAAACCTGTTCCAGTGACAACTGTCTAAAGCAGGTCATAGATAAAGCAAATTTCTTACTTCCACCATGGGTGGTGGAAAATTGCTCGATTTACCCATCAACACAGTCGGTATTGATAGGGAAATCCCTCCAACAGCGCTATTGTGTTCTGCCAGCAAGGAGCACGGGGAGCCTTCCCAGTTGGATGACACAATGATTAGTTTTGCCATCTATAGCCAGCACTAACCAAAACAACCCAACAAGCTGGTTGTATACAAGGCTGCAGCAATGATCAAGATATAATTTTTTAGCCCCAATGAGTCCGCACAAAGTAAAAGTAATCCTAATGGCTAAGAAGCCCCTGGTTTACTTTTGCAGGCAGTGGAAGGGGGTTTCACCACAGTTGCTCTCCCGTGCAATTAAGGATTTGGGCAGCATCATCCAGTTCCTGGGACACACTGAGAGGAACTGTTGATGTTCCTCCTATTTACATGATCTCATGTAAGAAAGCCATTATTGGGTTAAACAAACATCTTATCAAATCGATCTTTGTTTGATCAGCTGCTTTGGAGGCCGGAGGAGAGATTTGGGGTGTAATAGACCCCATATCTCTCCAGAAAGAGGACCTGTTACTACCCCATGCTATCAGAAGGGATGTTGTTCATCCCTTCTGATAGCAATAAATGAGATACAAAAGGAAATGAAAGATACAGTGTACATTTTGTTTGTAATAAAATAAAATTGAAAACAGTTTTAAACTGCCTCTGTCCCCCTGTACTCATGCACAATCCTGAACGCGTGTGCATATGTGACAAATCTGCAGAGGTTGGGTCAGGGGAGGAGTCTGGGGTGGGGTCAAGGGCAGGGTTAAAGGGGGCCCTTTCAGGTTGGCTATATGGGGCCCCATGATTTCTAACAGTGGCCCTTCCCTCATCAACACAGGCAGTCACTCCGATACTGCTATTGTATTTCGGCAGGGGGAGGTCGGTCCCCACCATCATAATACAATGATCACTGCCACTGGCAGAGATATACAAAAAGAAAACAAAGACATGCTGGTTGTACTATAGGTGATCAATAGATTGCCTTCAGAACAAGCAGCCTGCCACTTGATGGATCCGAATTCAGCCAGTTTCTGCTGAAATGGCTGCATTTCGATCAGTTTGAGGCCAGCTAACAGTTAACAGTTGGATTAATTCCAAAATGTTTCAGATTATCACCACTATTTGCCTATCTAGTGACATTATTTGCTTTTTCTTATTTACTCTGGGTATACATTAACGCCCCTGGTGTTTGTGTATCCAATCACAATGACGCTTTTGTATTGATAAAGAGAAATGTTTTCAACCTCTATAACCCCAACATTTTGACCAGGCGTGGTCCTTGCTATTTATTTGTATGCTGTGCAAAAAAAAATACTGGTTGGTTTGTATTATTAAAAAAAAGAAATAGTAAAATGTTCCACATCTTAATCAGCTCACCAATGATAATTTAACAAATAGAAATGTTTCCAAAGCAACATGCCAGATATACATGTGCATGAAGGGTCCACACTCACAAGTATGTTATACCTGTTTAAGTCATAGTAGGGTTGCAACTAGAGTGACAAAATTAGAGCTTTTTCCCAGTTTTATTCTTCGGAATGACTGCTATGGACATCAACTGTAATTTGATGATCATTTTCTTTTTGGTCATTTTAATGAACCCCTGGTGTTATTTTAATATTTATAAGTGTATTGTAAAACTTTTATATACTATGTAGCAATTGTGTTTATATATTTTAAACTTCCTGTGATTTGTATGTTGTGGATAAATAAAAACACTGGTTTGATACTAAAACTAAATCAAAATTTGCTGCCAAAATTAGCACTCCTCTAAACATGTGTGCAATATGTGACTTTAGGCACGTTTTTTAGGCAGCTTTTTCCTGCTAGGAGTAAAAGGTGTTCAGAGGAGGGAATCTAAAGCCCAGTGTGCATGAGTCCAAAATGTACCCACAAACACAGGATGACTGCCGTCTGATCTGGCTGATAATTCAGAACCGGAAGTGACTGTATGTATAGGCTACTGTCTTTATTAGCTGTGAAGACACCACTAAATTAATCAATCTAATCTAAAATAGCAAATGTCTGGGATGGATTTTGTCAGCTTATCACATTTTTATCCGGAATAAGGTCAGTTCTGGAGGGACATAAACATGTCAAAACAGTGGTGCATGTTCATGACAAAATTGTTCTACAGAAAAGCTGTGCTGCAGTTAGTTCCCAACAGCTATCTGTCAGTATGTTGGCATAGTTTAGGGAGAGCTAACAGTCTGTGTGCAGGTAGAGTTAATTGCTATTATACAGTGTTATACTTTACAGTTTACTGCAGTGTGGTGGGCTACATTCACTTGCCACCCCCCTTTGCTTGCTTTATTATTTATTTATATTTTATCTTTTTTTCCTGATAAAATAAAATTGGTTGCGATTTATTTTTTGCTGTTTATTCTTTTTTATGCAGGGCGGCTTTATATATATAATTTTACTTGTTTCAGATATTGAGGATGAGGAAGATAACACATTGACTATGCAGGCAAGGTAAATCAAGCAGCTGGCGGCAGTGATGTCCCAGAAGTTGGGGATTTATACCAGGTGAGTTCCAGTGATAAGGATGATAAAGTGTCAGACTATATGTGGCTGCCACTAACAGGACAGGCAAACATTTTCTCTTTTTGTTTTACTTCACCTGTGGGTCACAGGAGTGCACTTAATTCTGCACTTCTGTGATCCATAGTCAGCGCACAGCAGACTAAGTTCCACTGTTGGCTGGCTTCACCTAGCCAGTCCAGATTCTGGAGAAATCCCAACTTTAATGTCAGGATCCACCCAGATGCCTGGACCGACAGCTGACTCAGCCTCTCAGTGCCCTGCTGAGAGTCTGAGACAGCTGATCCAGCCCCCCCCCCCCCCCCCCCCATAGCCCAGCGCTCCAGTAAACACTGGAGGGGCAGAGCAGTGAATAGTCACCACTATGTGCTCAGAGTGGACCCGAGAACTGAGGGACCAGCGGTTTTTGATCACTCCGTTTTTGGTATTAGATGTGGCGAGGGGCAGATGCAGCATCGGATCAATGCTGCATTCACCTAGGTGAGTAAGTAAGTACGTTTGTTTTTTTTATTCCCAAACTTCTCATTAAGTGATACCGGTCTATTTGAAGTAAACCTGTGAATACAATAAATATATGGGACTTTCATTGCTAAAGTGCTTTAAAGTTGCAGGCACAAGCAATACAAGTCAGTTATTAGATTACTAATCTAATACAAGTCTACAGAAAAGGAGTTCATTCTTTCAGACTTCACTGGCTGCATGCAGGTTATGGATGCACTAGCTTGTAATGTCAGGATCAGGATGAAAGTCTTAAAAACAATATTGCACCTTGAAGATAATTCAGCAATTGCTGATCTGTTATTTCTGTCTGCCCAAGTAACCTTCAAAGCAAGACTTCAGGAAAAAAATAGACAAATAAAAGTTAAATACATAAAATGAGCTTTTGCTGGAACACTCACCTTTATCCTGGAACTGTCCCCTCAAAACAATTCCTTTTCACCACTAGTTGTGATGAACACTATGAGGTTGATTTACTAACACTAGAGAGTGTAAAACCTGTTCAGCTGTGCACAGTAGCCAATCAGCTTCTAACTTCAGCTTGTTTGATTAAGCCTCATCAAAAAAAATCTTTGGTTTTTATGCAGAGCTGTAGCAGATTTTGCACTCTCCATTTTTGGTAAATCAACCCCTAGATGTCTGTTGTCGACATTCTTCTGGGTTGAATGATTGTCAATGCCATTCATCCAGCCTGACCAGAGGACCCTTGTAAAAAAAAGTAACTATGTATTTATTTTATTTAAGTGTAGAGGGCCCCAGGAAGGGTGGTGTTGTAACGTGGGAGTTCCTCTTTAAATATAAATGTTGCAAGCAGATAGATCAGGAAAATATTTCACATTAAAGGAGTTCATATACTTTATATACAGAAAAGTGAGAATTTACATTCTACATAAGTGCAGCTTTCCTACTGACAATAGTGAACATGGTTTTGGTTTCCATTGCCATTAGTCATTTTTGCTTTTTGTTCCATGGCCCATAACTCCCCTTAAAACACTTATCATCCTGACAAGCAACATATGGAAATTGTTCTCTTAGATGTAACTCTGACAGATAAAGTTAAATTTTACTTTGGCTAATTTTAGTTCTGTTTCTAGCCTCTAAAACACACACTTCATTCTCAAATGTTTAACATTCCTGAATGCAAATTTGGGCTAAAATTAAGTTAAATATCAGCATGGTGTTTAAAGAGAATTCCTTATGAATGCTTCGTAAGGCACCGAGGCAAAGGTTCATACGTTTTTGTGAGTTAAGGAGAACCTGTCACCAGACCATTCATTTCAACGCAAATCTTCCCACAATATTATATGTGCATTTATTGTATTTTATTTTATTATCTGTATAAGCCTTCCCTGTGAAGATATCCAAAAGCCCTGCCACTGTTACTGGTAATGCGCCTCCCTGAATGTGATGTCTGTAGTCCCAGCAGACTCATGTGACACTCTATAGCAGTGGCCACCAAACTACAGCCCTTTGAATGCATTTAACTGGCTACTGGGGCACTATTTCTCTCACTGACACTAAGGATGGGGCATATCTTCTCTCTCTTCTGTGACAACAGATGTTAGGGTATTTTCTATTCCTGCCGACAACCAAATCTTGGTCATTTTTCACTACCGCTGACCACCGAGCCTGTTGCATTGTTTATTCCCAATGACACCAATACATTTTCCTCTTCAGTATAGCCCACCTAAAGTCTTAGGGTAAGTTAACTAGCCCTTTAGAAAGTTTGGGAAACCCTGTTTGATAGTATTTGCCTTTCCTCCCCCCCAGCAGCTATATAAACGGTTACATAGGGTGGTTAAATGGCCCTGTTTATGGCTTTATTATAGTTTCCAAAATTTAGTAGTCATACCCTGGGGGCCCATTTATAGCTATGCACTGTGGAAACATGTTACTGCAATGTATGGTTATGCGCACTGTATTCCTTGCTGCGTTATGGTGCCCTTCATTTTGAATGTCAACCTAACACACCATGGCAGCACATGTATTGAAGCATGCTGAAATGCTCAGTAATGCACTATAGTGCAACCCATTGATTTTGATGAGCTGCCTTAACACAACACACACTGATATATAAAAGCCTGGGCTGCATGTTTTGTTAATGGCTAGGAGGAAAAGGAGATGGAGATGCAACTGTAGTGTTGAGGCCTATTGAGACCTACAGTGCATACATCCAAACAGGCACAAAAATACAGCTGGAGCTGCACCACCATTGTTTTAAATTCAGCACCATACAGTACTTACAATGAGTCAAAATGATAGAGATGTTCGTTGTGTTAGTGGCTGCTTTGTTGCCTGAAATCTTCAGTCTGCTGCCCCTGGATACCCCCACAGCTGTGATCTTCCAGTGTACTTGGGGAGCAGAAAACTGAAGATTTCAAGCAACACAGCGGCCACCAGTGCAAGGGACATTGTGCATTCATTATAAGTACCATCCTTGGTGCTGAATAAAAATAAAATCACTAAAATGTAGCTTTTACTTAAGTTATAAGGGCCTATTAAATACAAATGATGTAGTGTGATCATTTAAACCCTATCTATCTATCTATCTATCTATCTATCTAGTCATTCCTTGACTATTCACAAAATACAAGCCATTCTGTAAATAGACACAAGTTGAGTGGATAACATCACTATCATCACTAGCATGAGCCACAGATATATTTCAGTTGCAGTAGGCTGGGAGGAAGTGAAAGCTGAACTATTCAATGTAAACAAAAGTATGTTTTTTTACTATAAGAAGCAACAATCCAGACAAGGAATATAAATCAGCAGAGGTAACTTTTTTTTATAGAAATTACAAAAGGATCTCTGCTTTGTGTTTCTCTTACATTTTTTAAGTTTTTAACCCAATTTGCAGGCAAAAAAAAACCCCAACCCCTCTAACCCCACATGCTCATATCCATTTGCAATTTAAAATAAAACTTCTAAAACCTATTTTAACTTTTGTGTCCTTCCCCACAGCACCTGTTTCAGTTGAGAAGATCGGTGATTCGCTTGTGGCCTCCTGTTATGTTCCGAAGTCAGGATGCTCCTCTTCAATAGCCTGTGAGGACACTTCCATTAGACTCCTCTTACAGCCAAAGGAAAGGCATCCACGTCCCTGGAATAGAAGATTATTTATATTCACTTGTCCTGCGTTCTTGAAATTTTTGTTCTATCAAAGAGCTATGGCCACCTGAAGAATCTTTGGATCTGTCATATTTCTTGGTGTATTTCATGTTTGGTGCCCCTGATGTGTGCTGTGGTTCAATGTGTGAGCCTCTAAGTCATAGGTCTTCAAGCTATGGCCCTCCAGTTGTTCAGGAACAATTCCCATCATGCCTAGTCATGTCTGTGAGTTTTACAATGCCTCATGGGATGTGTAGTTTTTCGCAACAGCTGGAGGGCCGTCGTTTGAGGATCCCTGGTCATTGCAGGATATTGAAGTGATGTATGTGCGTTCAGAATGAACTTTAGCATCTTTGCACCTTGCAGGGGGTACAGCTATTCAGTCCTTTCAGGAGTGGTGAATGGGAAAATTCTCCAAGTGATCATAGCTCCCCTACAGAGGAATTTCTTGCTATATTAATTGAAAATTAAACACAACACATAAGCTACATGGAACATTAAAAGTTTAGTTCACCATTATAAAACAATTTGCAGTGTTGTATTTCTTCCTTGGCTTCTGCAAACCGTGGCCAAAAATGTGGCATTCTAAGCAATCGGCACTGTCCTGCATATAAGGTAGGATGAATGGTAAGTTGACTGTGCCCCCATCATCTAAGGAATGAGCATAAAGCTGCTATATTGCTGGTCTACAAATATTCACATGTGCAGTTTACTCTCTCTCGCTACTGTAACATGAGAGGGGAGAGTGCACTGTGCATATACAGATTAGAGGACAAGGAATAGCACACTGTGCATGTGAGAATTTGAAATACAGCAGCTCTACAGTCATCTCTGTGAGGCTGGGATATGCTGAATGTACTATCTGTCTTTGCTCATATGCAGGACGGTGCTGATCACTCAGAATACTACTTTTTCAGTAAGGCTTTAGGTAACTGCATTATACCTATGGTTGCCACTTTTTTTTTTTTTTGCCACTTTTTCTTCAAGCCATACCTGAACACTTTAGCAGCGCACAGCAATTTATTTTTATTTTTTAACATACACTATAGGATTTTAACAAACCTGGGACATCTTTTGGGTGCTTCAAAGAGACTAGAAATGTGGCATGCATAGTGCCCCCTTACCCTCCTGTCTGAATATGGTGTTCGGGTTTCAGGCGGATTGAACCCCGGACACATCATTCAAAACCTGGACTGTCCGGGTGAATCCTGGACAGGTGGCAACCCTAATTATACCTACAAATATGTAATTTTAAGGAAGTTCAATTTCTTTACACTGTAGTAGTTGTAAACTACTTATGCCCCTAACTGCACCACAAATTTCATTATAAAAGTGAAATAAGCATATAAAAATAATAAAATGTTACAAAAATGAGAACTAAAATCAAGGGTGCTTGCGCATTTAACACTTTATATTTTAACTTTTAAGCTTGCCAAATTCCTGTAAAGCCATCACTAATATGCCTTGAAGAAGCCGACATTATCTTATGAGAAGCAGGTAAGGCAGGATTGGGTGTCTTTGAAAAGTAAGTTTGTATCAATTCTCTACTGTACAACTGCAACTCACATTAGATTTATTTGCTGTGAAGTCAAGCAATCATTGATGTATTCCTGAAAGTATCTCAAAAGCTTGGATAATTTCACTGGATCATGTCAACTAAAGGAGGAAAGGCGTGTTGCTAGTCCTCGGGAAAACAGGGAAGAGGAGAGAAATTATGAGCACAGGCGCATCTGATTTCAATATGATGACCTTTTTCCTCCACTGAATACTTATCTGAAGTATGCAGCTTATATAAACAGGTATTACTAGGTAATTCAATAAAGCACCCTCCTTCTGTGTAAGCAAAATATACTGTAATGCTTCTGCATAGAGCATTCTGCTACTATCAATTTATTGGCTTTACATTTTATTTACATTTCAGTTTGCATTCAAAATACATATCCATGTTGCAATTACAGTAAGAAAAAATAATATTTGAATCCAGTAAAATGTATATGAAAACGTACTGCACGGAATAAAAGCACAATATCAAAGTTTATATGGTAAATGGTGTGAAAAATTGTAAATGTTTAGAAATATTTTTAATTCTTTTCTGCACTTTAATTTTATGTGTTGATATTACAGTACACGGGCAGAAATGGATTTAGTAACATACTTTTTTATTGGTATGTTTTATCACCTATTTAGCTCTTTAAAGTGGAGTTCCAGCCACTTTTACAACTTGGTCTTACAGGAAAGACCATCCCTCGTTTTAGAATAACAATTTTTTTTTCTTTTTTTACCTTTTCTGAAGTACATAGTATACTTCCATGCTAGCTTGGCCACGACCCAGTGCGTTTTTTCCTCCTTCTCCCCCACTGCCTTCTGGGACCTGTGTGTGTCCCAGAAGACAACGGGGCCATTCAGAAAGCACAGCGTGACTCTTGCATGCGCAGTAGGAGACCAGCTGTAGGGCCTGAAAGCCCGACTGCCAGTTTTCCTTAGTTACAATGGCAGCGCCTTCACCCGATCTGATGGATGGATCGGCCTCGGGGGGGGGGGGGGGAGGGGCGACATTGCAGGCTCCCTGGACAGATAAGTGTCCTTATTAAAAGTCAGCAGCTACAGTGTTTGTAGCTGCTAACTTTTAAAAATAAGAATGTTTGCGTCTGGAACACCGCTTTTAGAGGAAATTGAAAATTCTGCCATTCCATCTTATAGTGTTACTAATCCCCCAAAAGTAAAATCAGTCTGTATATGCAGAAAAGCATGCTTCTTATACTCACTGTAAAACCTAAGGGGTTAATCATCTGCATTGTGTAAAAAGGCTGTTTGATTCTGTCTTCTCTGATCCTTCCCTTCTTTTACTGTCTCCAATCTATCTGCTGATAGAACAGAGCCTTGGAGGCACTCTGCACATGCTCTGTTTGGTGTGTATTGCTAGAGAGTTTTTTCGCTGAGAGGGTGCATGTGATCAGCACGGGGCCAATCAGCACTGTCCAGACAGAAAGTCAGGGCCCATGTAGACTCATAGAACAGTCAGAGGAGGATGAAAACTCCCCTTATAAGCTATAACCAGTGCTCGGCTGGACACTAATAGAAGTCACAAGACTTCTATATCCTGCTGATAAGAAAAGGTACTTAGCAGTTTATATTTACTAAAATAATTAAATTTTCATGTTCTGTGTACTGCGGGAGACCAGATTTAGTGAATGCAGGGTCCTGGATTTAGTAACACTTTAAAGTATATTTACAAATAAGCATCATGAGTATTTGAATCTGTCTTGTTACCAGCCTCCCGAAATCTCTTGCACAGCTCCCCCCAAAAAAATCTCCATGCCCTAAAAGCACCTGCATAAAAATCTACTATATTACCATCTGCAGTGAAATTGTGTGGGACTATTTCTCTGCAATTGGGCCATAGAGTAATCCAACAGCCACATTTTCCAACATGGATTGTATAGATCCAGTCTCCGGGTCAAATTAGTCAATCCCTGACATAGTGATATATGCCCTCTGCCTCCCACAATAGGCGCCAAGCGGGGGAAGCAAGTATAAATGAGTCTCTGCTACTCCTCAGTCCTGGCTGCTTGTGTTCTTTCATGCAATGAGTCTACAACTGACACAACAAATATCCTGATTGATGCAGCTAGCACTTTATTTACTAACACTATTGTTGCTGCTGGAGGAATCCACTTTTGTTGCTGGAAGAAACTATTGTTGCTGGAGGGATCTATTGTTTTCTGAAGTCATTTATTATTTTCTGGAGAGATCTATTGTTTTCTGAAGGAATATATTGTTTTCTGGTGGGATCTACGGTTGCTTGGTGGTCTTTTGGAGGGATCTATTGATCCACTATTTTTCCTGACAGGGGGTTCTACGATTGCTGCTGGGGGATTAAGGGTCAAATAATCTGTAAATGCCTCTGAAATTACTTTGGTTAACCACTTGCCAACCAGCCGCCTTATGCTGCAGGTTGGCAAGATCCTGCGAACCGTCGTAGGCTCATAGCTGGCCGTCGGCTCCTTTAAGCAGCATAGCAGGAGCGCGCACACGCCTGCTACATTGCGGGAGTGGCTGTGCTCGTGGCCGGTGGTCACAAAGACCACCTGCCACGTGCAATCGCGGGCACAAGAGGCAGAACAGGGACGTGTGTGTGTGTAAACACACAAATCCCTGTTCTGTGAGGAAAGGAGAGGCAGATCATGGGTTCCTAATAGCTAGGAACCACGATCTGTCATCTCCTATAGTCAGTCCCCTCCTCCCACAGTTAGAACATACAGTCAGGGAACACAGTTAACCCCTTGATTGCCCCCTAGTGTTAACCCCTTCCCTGTTAGTGACATTTACACAGTAATCAGTGCATTTTTATAACACTGATCACTGTATAATTGTCAATGGTTTCAAAAATGTGTAAAAAGTGTCCGATGTGTCCACCATAATGTTGCAGTCCCGATAAAAATCGCAGATCGCTACCATTACTAGTAAAAAAAAATAATAATAATAAAAATGCCATAAATCTATCCCCTATTTTGTAGACTCTATAACTTTTGCGCAAACCAATCAATATACACTTATTTCAATTTTTATTACCAAAAAAATGTAGAAGAATACATATCGCCCTAAACTGAGGGAAAAAAAAATATTTTTTATTTTAAAAAATTGGGGATATTTATCATAGCAAAAAGTGCAAAATATTGTGTTTTTTCAAAATTGTCGCTTTACCACTAAAAGAAGCTCGAGGACTTCCCAATGGCTTCCCCGTGGCATCAGAGGGAGCGGGGTCACCCGAGTACGTCACTGTGTGGCCCCACCCTCAGTTATAAAAGAACTGTCACCTGAGAGTATGGTCATTACGTGGATTGGTGGAGGTGTGCTGGGGTTTTTTTTCAGTCTGTCGGCGGAGCGAGAGAAGAGGATGAATGGACTTTGTGGGACATTTTTATTTTTTTATTTTGTATTCATCCATCACTTAGAAAAAAAGTACTTCATGTTGAGATACATATAACTGAGAAGGCAAATGCTGCCATCTAGAGAGAATTCATAATGGAAATCTGAAACTTCCAAATATGTGCTAAAAAAATACCTTATCTACTTTAACACTGCAAGAGCAGGTAGCAGAAAATCTGAAAGTACTAAAAGCTAGTAATGTACCACATTCTACAACACTTTCAATATGTAGGATATTCCCATGGTGTGATGAAAATATTTCACAGACATTCATTCTGTTACTTTTTAAGACTTTTCTAACAGGCAGTTAGTTTACAAAGTGGGATAGTGATATGTCAGTTTACATTAAGAATGACACTGGGGTTGATTTACTAAAACTTGAAAGTAAAAAATCTGGTACTGCTCTGCATAGAACCCAATAAGCTCCCATGTTTTAAGCTGAAGTTAGAAGCTGATTGCCACCATGCACTGCTATACCAAATTTTGCTCTGTCCAGTTTTAGTAAATCAACGCCACAGCTACTTTCTCTAGATACTTCCAAATACTCCATTTCAGAAGATCCATGCTCTCCTGTCCTGAGATCTATATATATACAGCTTTTATGTGCTAAAGCAAAGGTTTCTAAGGCAGGCCATTTAGGGTTTGAATCCTGCTGAACCGGCCGAGATTGGAACCATGTTTGGTCAGGCTGAATTATTACTATTATTATTTATGGTACTTATATAGCGCCGTCAATTTACGCAGCACTTTACATATACATTATACATTCACATCAGTCCCTACCCTCAAAGGAGCTTACAATCTAAGGTCCCTAAACTCGCATTCATATACTAGGGCCAATTTAGACAGAAGCCAATTAAAGTGGTTGTAAACCCTTACAAACCACTTTGACCTACAGGTAAGCCTAGATTAAGGCTTACCTGTAGGTCCAAGAAATATCTCCTAAACCTATACAGTTTAGGAGATATTTGCCTGAAGACAGCCACCGCTGTCTACGGCGCATGCGCCGTAGACAGCGGCGCGCAGGCGCACTGGGTAAGCCGCATATCGCGGCGATATGCCGCGAGTGTCGGCTCCCGTGCGCATGCGCGGGAGTGATGTAATCGCTGCTCCAGCAAATCACAGCGCCGGAGCAGCGAGACCCACGGAGACCCACCAAGAAGATGGATGCTCGGAACTACAGGGGACAGCGGTGACTTCGCTGGCTCCTGTGTCAGGTAAGTGACACATAATGGACTACTATGCAATGCATAGTAGTCCATTATGCTTTACCTTTGCAGGGAATCAAAGAGGAAGTAAACCCATCAGGGTTTACTTCCTCTTTAACCTACCATTATGTCTTTGGAGTGTACCAAGTTGATCAATCAATCCAATCAATTTGGGTATAACCAGCCTGCTGGGTTTTACCTGCGATTATCTCTAGCGGCTGCTATAGCCGTTAGCAATAATTACTGTCTTCTCCCAGTAGGGACGGCTTCCCCCTCCTCCCCCCACTGTGAGAAGACAATCACTTGGCAGGAAGGATTCCCACATCAACCCTGTGTTGATGGGGGAATCTAGCAAATTTCTTTCCTGCAACCCGTGGTTGCAAGTAAGAAATTTGCTTTGTGTATGGCCACTCTAAATATTTCAGTACCAATGGCACATCATATATTTTACAAACATTTGCGTTCTGAAAAAAAATCTATTTTATAAATAACTGCATAAGTTTTACTCTTTTTTTTTGCAATCTGTATGATATGTTTCATAACAAAAAAGTAAGAACTTCAGTAAAACAAAACAAAGAAATTAAAAAAATAGATAGCCTACTTTATGGATGAAATTCATAAAATAGTCAGTGACTACTACCAGGCAACAAGGCAGTGACAACTTAGCAACTTTTACATCAAGAGCCCTTTACATCAGAGTCGGCCCTTATATCAGGAGTCCCCATCAGAGTCTGCTCTGATATCATTGTCCCCATCAAAGTCCCCTTTTACATTAGGGACCTCCTTCAGAGGATACTCTTACATTACCTTACATGGTTATAGCAGCAGGGTGGGAACTGGGAGGCTGCACACGTCTGAAAGGAGGTGTGGGATGTGCAGTGATGTAAGTAACTCAGTTAAAACGCAGTTACTTTAGAGGGTAACGAGTAATCTAACTGGTTACTCTTCCCCTCATGGTAACTCAGTTCCCATTACTTGGGCAGAGTTACCTCAATTACATCTACCGCACAGGAGGCCCCGTCGTGGCTGCGCTGCCTGGCCGTTCGTTCCGCCACGGAGAGGGGGGCTTTTGCCCGCTGAGCTGAGAAGAGGCTGAGACTCAGAGAGACTGTCTGGACCGCCCCATCCCACCCCGCCTATCCAGAGAGAGAGCATGTAGGGAGGTGGGGCGGACACTGAAAAATGAAGTCAGCTGACCAGCTGACACCAATCAAGTGAAGGGGAGGGTCTCTCTCTCTCCCCGCGAGGAAAGGCATCCCTGGAGGCATTCAAGTAAGTGACTGTCCTCCACCACCTCTGCTTCTTACTGATCCCACCCACCATCACTTCTACAACAGAGGTGATGGGGGGATACGGTAGGGATGACATCAGTGGTGGTGAGGAATGGGATCAGTAAGAGGCAGAGGTGGTGGTGGTGGGAGAGGATGGCCCCACCACCGCTGCCACCCCCCCAAGTACCACCACTGCCACCCCCCCAAGTACCACCGCTGCCACCCCCCCAAGTACACCACCACCACTGCCACCCCCCCAAGTGCCACCGCTGCCACCCCCTCAAGTACCACCGCTGCCACCCCCTCAAGTACCACTGCTGCCACCCCTCAAGTACCACCACTGTCACCCCCCTCAACATTTGGGTTCAAATAAATACCAAATGTTCTAAAATACTGTATATAGTGTTTTTATTCTTCAATCAGTTAATATAAACATCTTTGATATTAAAGATGCTATAGAACATAATTGCATTATAGAATATTTAAAAAAAAAGTCACAGTTACTTTGCTGAGTAACTAATTACTTTTCCAATGTAGTAATTGAGTTACTAACGCAATTACTTTTTGGGCGAAGTAATTTGTAACTTGACTAATTACTTTTTTAAAGTAAGATGACCAACACTGGTGATGTGTAATAAAAAATATGAAAAAAATTACAATACACAGTTAAAATGAACCTTTCCATTCTCTAATAATGTAAGTGTGCCCTAATCTCTATTTCAGAACTCTCTGCTTGCGTGCAAAAGGAGGTAGAGCACAGGAGGAGCAGAAGTGCAGCCTTGACTGACAGCCTGGTTTTAGCTTTTCTATGCTTTATAAGGCACCCAATGGGAGGAATAAGTTGGACTTTGGTGACTGACATGAGCAGATTTTTCATTCACTTATTCCTCTGAGTTGTTCATAAACTGAGTAGATTGTATTTGGCATACTGGTACAGGGAAGGTCTGTTTTAACTAAAATTAAATCATACTATTTTCCATAATATTTTCATAAATATTTATTTAAGCATACCTTTTTATACTGTTGCTGTAAAGTGGATTTCCAGACAATATTTTCTTTATTTTAGAAAAAGTCAGAAATGCTTAGTCCTTGTGTTTTTTGGGTGTCCTTTATAATTATGTGGGGATTTTACAAGGGGCTTGTCACAATGGTCACAAAGCTAGTCAAAAACAAAAAATTGGAGTTTAGCGTTCCAATGAGAATTCCATTTTAATCAATGGTGGTGCGTCCATAAAGGGCGAGGGAGCACCATCCCCTCTCTCCTAGCACCGCTCTATCACCATAGATAAATTCATGCGTTGCATGAATCTATCTATGGTCACCGCTGACACCCCCTGTTCAGGTGTCAGGCCCCTTTCAGGGCGCCAAGCACCTGAATTACAGGGGCGGGGGTGTTCTTTGGAAGCACCTTATTAGAGCCGTAAGCTCTAATAGGCACCCAAAAAAGTAAACAGTGGGCACAATGCTGTGCGTTCGCTGTTCACTCAGCTGTGTGTTAGCAAAGGGAAGGAATTTGCTTTGCTAACACTGAACCACCTCTCAGCCAATCAGGTTCTTAGTTCTATTAATTAATTAATTTATGGGCACACTGGCAGCAATTGATGGACACAATAGCAGCAATTGATGGGTACAGTAGCTGCATTTGATGGCACAGTGGCTCCGCTTTATGGGCACAGTGGCTGTTTCCGGGCACAATGGCTGCATTTGATGGACACAGTGGCTGCGTTTGATGGGCACAGTGGCTGCGTTTGATGGCACAGTGGCAGAATTTGATGGCACAGTGGCTGCGTTTGATGTACACAATGGCTGCACTTGAGGTACACAGTGGCTGCGTTTGATGGGCACAGTGGCTGTGCTTGATGGGCACAGTGCCTGTGTTTGGCACAGTGGTGGCAATTGATGGGCACAGTAGCTGCGTTTGATGGCACAGTGGCTGCAATTGATGTTTTTTCTTCAGTTTGTTTGCATCCCCCCAAAAATTTTGAGCACTAGCCGCCAAGGATTTTAATGTTTAATTCACAAAAATACAGTTTTGGCTTTTGCAGTCATTAACCACTTCAATACAGGGCACTTATACTCCCTTCCTGCCCAGACCAATTTTCAGCATTCAGTGCTCTCGCACTTTGAATGGCAATTACTCAGTCATGCTATACTGTACCCAAACAAAATGTTTATCTTTTTTTCACACAAATAGAGCTTTCTTTTGGTGGTATTTAATCACCACTGGGTTTTTTTTCCCTGTGATATATAAGTGAAAAAAGAGCAAACATTAAAAAAAAAACACTTTTTATTAGTTCCTATTATAAAATTTTGCAAATAAGCAATTTTTCTTCATAAATTTGGACCAAAATTTATACTGCTAGATATCTTTGGTAAAAATAACTCAAATTAGTGGATATTATTTAGTCTGTGTGAAAGTGAACAAGCTATGGTGCCAATCATCAAAAATTGATCACGCCTCATGCACTGACGGCCTATCTCATTCCTAAGGCCCTGAAATGTAAGGTCAGAAAAGTACAAATTCCCCCCAAATGACCAAGGTATTTAGTAAGAGGCGTGGTGAGTTTTTTTAAATTTCCATTTTTTCCCACAATTCTTGGGAAAATTAAGAAATACATTTTTTTTTTACTCCAAATTGTCATAATAAAAAGTTATTTCTCACACTCAGAATATGCATACTTCCAATTACACCCCAAAATACATTCTACTACTCCTCCAGAGTATGGTGATACCACATGTGTGAGACTTTTTTTTAATATTATTTTATTTACTAAAGCTGGAAAGTGAAAAATCAGGCTCACTTCTGCATAGAAACCAATGAGCTTCCAGGTACCAAAGCTTAATTAAACGAGCTGGGGCTAGAAGCACATTGGTTTGAATGCTGAAGTGATCCTGATTTTACACTTTCCAGCTTTATTAAATAAACCCCATTGTGTACTTAAAAGTGGGGTATGCCTGTACAGAGGACCAACATGCAGGGAGCCCCGTCAGGTGTTCTAGAAGCATAAATTACACATATAATTTCCTATATAACGACCTATCACAATTTTGAAGGCCCTGGAGCACTAGCACAATGGAATTACCCACAAAATGACCCAATTTTTGAAAGCAAACACCCCAATGTATATTCTATGAGGCATTATGAGTCATTATGTACATAGCATGTACATAGCAAAAATTACACCCCAAGATACATTCTGCTGCTCGTCCCAAGTATGGTGATACCATATGTGTGAGACTTTTACACAGTCTGGCCACATACAGAGGCCAAACATGCAGGGAGCACCATCAGGAGTATAAATTACACATCTAATTTCATTCCTACCTATCACACCTTTGTAGGTCCTGGAGTACCAGGACAGTGGAATTACCCATAAAATTACCCCATTTTCGAAATCAAACACCCCAAGGTATATTCTATGAGGCATTGGCTTCAGATAGATACTCAGGTTTTCTGATGGGCTGCAGATAGGTACTTTGGTAATCTGATGGGGTGCAAATAAGTACTTAGGTAATTTGATGGGCTACAGAGAGGTACTCGGGTATTATAATTGGCTGCAGATAGGTACTTGGGTACTCTAATGGGCTGGAGACAGGTACTTGGGTGCTCTGATGTGCTGCAGATAGGTACTTGGGTACTCTGGGCTGGAGACAGGTACTTGGGTACTTTGATGCACTGCAGATATGTACTCGGGTATTCTGGTGGGTTGAAGATAGGTACTTGGGTACTCTAGGCTGGAGACAGGTAATCAGGTACTCTGATGGTCTGCAGATAGGTACTCAGTGCTGGGGAAAGGTACTCAGGTATTCTGATGGGCTGGTGACAGGTACTCAGGTACTCTGATGTGCTGGTGACAGGTACTCGGGTACTCTAAAGGTCTGCAGATAGGTACTCTGATGAGCTGGAGACAGGTACTCGGGTACTCTGATGGGCTGTGGCAGGTACTCAGGTGCTCTGAAGGGCTTGTGACAGGTAATTGGGTATTCTAAAGATCTGCAAATAGGTACTCTGGGTGTTTGTGACAGATACTCGGGTACTCTGATGGGCTGGTGACAGGTACTCTGATGCGCTGGTGACAGGTACTCTGCTGTCTGAAAAGGGGTACTATGTAATTAAATAGAGGCTTGGAATTGAGGTCCAGAATGCTAAGAAAGGAAATTGAACGGCTCATAAAGCAGTCATGTGGGGTCATCTTATTAACATTGCATCCAGTAAACATAAGGCTAAACTAACTGAACTCTTACAAAAAACATTGGATAGACTTAATAACTGCTATAACCAATCCCCTTCCCAGAACTTCTTCAACAACTTGATAGTAAAAAAACGGGCGTTAGAGATCTTGCTTTAAGACAAGACTGAGAAGGCCTTGAGATGGTCTAAAGCAAAAGTCATGCTATACAGTATCTCTGCTTCTACCATGTTTGCAAGAAAGCTTCACCAAACTGTGAAACTACCTCACGCATATAAATTATGCAACCAAAGTTTTGGCTAGCATTTGAAACATATTCCATTCACCCCTTCCTTTTATTTGGATTATTATGGTCCAGATCTATAAAACCAAGTCAAGTTGTGTAATTTAATACTATTGTATATCAGTCTCTATATCTGTGGTCCCTTTATGGCAGAAAGTTCAAATTAATCTCTCCCCTCTCTCCCCTATACTCCTTTCTAGGGGACCCAGATT
This sequence comes from Lithobates pipiens, assembly GCF_037356315.1. Taxonomy (NCBI): domain Eukaryota; kingdom Metazoa; phylum Chordata; class Amphibia; order Anura; family Ranidae; genus Lithobates; species Lithobates pipiens. The sequence goes on along the minus strand of NW_027507718.1, from coordinate 285,318,342 downwards.
TCCCAACAACAACAGAGATCGCTTCCTTCAATGGTACATTGCTGGGGTAACAACAGTTCAATCCTTTAAATCAGGTTCTCACTTTCTTCCAACTCCAATCAGAGCACAATTTACTCCTCTCTGAACAATTTTGATACACGCAAATCAAGTAATTTTCTACAGCATAGGCACCTTAGAATCCGAATGCATAGCACCCAATTTGAATGCATCTGTGCATGTTCTTATCAGAGATAAAGGTGTTATATCTAAAATCTATAGCTTTCTCAATGAGTTTAGCTTAGCTGGGAGAGAGATATAGGTCATACTTTTGAGCCCCCCAAATGGGAAAAGATGCTGACAAACATGTTCAAGAACACAAGGTCGCATTCAATCCATGAGATAGCTGTCAAGCTTCACACCAGGTGGTATATGACGCCCACAAAGCTTCATTCTATATACCCCACGGGCCACGGTGTAACCCAGATTTTTTTGAGCTGTAAATTTCTTAAACCCATTTGCCAGCAAGCAGTTAGAAGGACAACCACTATTGCAGGTTGTTTAACCACTCGTACCATATAAATGTGCCTTTGCTTCACGTTTCTCATTAACATTGACTTCAATATCTTCCCATGTCCCATAGGCGCTAACCTTTATCCAATACTGATGTCCCTATCTGATATACTGTATGTAAGTTTTTGATCTTTCAATAAAAACATTTGTAATCAAAGAAAGGAAATTGAAGCACAATGGAAGCAGTGTTAATTTTGTCTACAAAAATATTTTCGTTGACTAATAGATCACAACATCTAAATCTGTGTCTGTAATGTGTGTTCAAACCTTACTACCATAAATAATAATATGTTATTAGAGTTTTACTCCAGGAGTGTATCATGAATTGGGCAATTTTGGAGAAATGCTTAAATAATGCACTACGGTTTAACTGAACCCATTAGATTTTAGTCAACTAAAATGTAGGAGATTTTAGTAGACTAAATTGTACTGGAGATTTTAGTTGACAAAAGTACAACTAAAACTAAAACAATTCAGATGAGTAAAATATGACTAAAGCTAAAATGGCCTTTTAGTCAAAAAACTATGACTAAAACTAAATTGGAATTTGGCATCAAAATTTACACTGGAGGACCTTCAACCCAACTGGGTTACCAGTAAAAACAAATTCATGTTTATATACACAAGTATGTGCAGATGAAACAAGTAAACAGAATTTGCTTTTCACAATTGAATAGTTAAAGCAATTATTAACGCAATTTATTGTGTGAAAAATCACAACGTATTTAGTAAATCAGCCTCCATATAACAAAAGGAGGCTGATTAAAAAAACAAAAATTTGTTTAGTTAAAGGGATTGTAAAGTCAGAAGTTTTTTTTATCTTAATGCATTCTAACGCATTCTAGCATAAAACACATTCTGTGTGCAGAAGCCCTCCTCAGCCCCCACTAACACTTACCCTAAGGTTCCCCTCTGTCCAGAGATGTCCACAAGTGTCTCAGCTATCTGGGATTCTCCCTCCTGATTGGCTCTGACACAGCAGCGGTGCCATTGACTCTCACTGCTGTCAGTCAAAGTCAGCTAGCCAATCAGGAGAGAGAGAGAGGTGGGGCCAGGCAAGAGTTCCATGTCTGAATGGACACAATGTAAATCGGCTTGGGCGCCCCCATATGGCTATTTTTAATGGCCAGCCAGTTATAGGTAGAAACTGCTGTGCTGCGCAAGCCCTTAGCAGAATATTTGTGAGAATAGTGAAATAGTAAATTTAGCATGGGCTGTGAGAATTTATAATAACCCCAGCAGGTGACCTGGGTACTCAAGTACAGATATCTAGAAACTTTTTGGACTTGGTTACAGATGTCATGTATGTAGGTACTAGTAGACACCCTATTTATTGTTCTTGGAGAAAAATGTAATTGTCTGTAGTGATGGCCGAACGGTTCGCCCGGCGGTCGTTTCGCGGCGAATTTCCGACATTCGCGGTCCGCACGTTCGAACGCCTTTTTCCGTCGTTCGCCGCGGCGGACTTACGTGTTTAATGTATACAAGAACTTTAACCTTTGGTGACACGTTTATCATGTGATACAGGACAGCCAATTGAGACATGACAGCACATGGACACTTGTACATTCCCCCTAACCTATAAATACACCCGATCCGGTGGCCATTTTACATTCTTTCTTCTGTTACGATAGGGACAGGTTCCTGTGTGGAGTAGGGAGAGATAAACCACTAGCTATTTGGTACACAAAAGTTCTTTTCAGGACTGGTATAGGTGTTAGGTGTTGATAGGTTTGCTGTGCTGCTGATTCTTGCAGCAGCCTGAGTGTCTTTTGTTAGTTTAGAGAAAGGGAAAGGACGGTGTATGCTACAGGGACAGCCAGATTAGTCTTTCATCATCATCATCATCATCATCATCATTAGCTGTTACTATCAAGGTCCACAAAAGAGCTGTTCCAGTAACCACTAATCGTTCTCTTTTTTTGCCAATTTGTATAGGGACAGGAAGGAAGCAGTGTTGTCAGGCAGTGAGGGTAATTTTAAAGACTTGCTGTTATTATTAGTTCCACAAAGGTTCTTTTCAGGACTGGTATCAGTGGTACAGTAATAGGCTTGTACATGTATAATATTCTTTCTTCCAAATATAGAAAGGATATTATACTTGACTGCTGCCCTTCTGCTGCAGTCTGCTAAACATTCACAACTCACTTGTTCCACAAAAGTTCTTATAAGGACTGGTAACTTGGTATAGGGTGCTACGGTACATAGGCTTGAGTGCGGTACAGTCTGCTGTTCTGTAAGGACCGCTATCGGTCCACAATAGATAGGGTTGACGTGCACCACTGCTGACCGCTCACCTATACTGCAGCAGTCCTTCAGCGGTATAGGGACTGACGTACAGTCTGCTAATCACTAACACACAACCTGCTTGGTCCACAAAAGTTCTTATAAGGACTGGTAACTTGGTATAGGGTGCTACGGTACATAGGCTTGAGTGCGGTACAGTCTGCTGTTCTGTAAGGACCGCTATCGGTCCACAATAGATAGGGTTGACGTGCACCACTGCTGACCGCTGCCCTATACTGCAGCAGTCCTTCAGCGGTATAGGGACTGACGTACAGTCTGCTAATCACTAACACACAACCTGCTTGTTCCACAAAAGTTCTTATAAGGACTGGTAACTTGGTATAGGGTGCTACGGTACATAGGCTTGAGTGCGGTACAGTCTGCTGTTCTGTAAGGACCGCTATCGGTCCACAATAGATAGGGTTGACGTGCACCACTGCTGACCGCTGCCCTATACTGCAGCAGTCCTTCAGCGGTATAGGGACTGACGTACAGTCTGCTAAACACTAATACACAACCTGCTTGGTCCACAAAAGTTCTTATAAGGACTGGTAACTTGGTATAGGGTGCTACGGTACATAGGCTTGAGTGCGGTACAGTCTGCTGTTCTGTAAGGACCGCTATCGGTCCACAATAGATAGGGTTGACGTGCACCACTGCTGAACGCTCACCTATACTGCAGCAGTCCTTCAGCGGTATAGGGACTGACGTACAGTCTGCTAATCACTAACACACAACCTGCTTGTTCCACAAAAGTTCTTATAAGGACTGGTAACTTGGTATAGGGTGCTACGGTACATAGGCTTGAGTGCGGTACAGTCTGCTGTTCTGTAAGGACCGCTATCGGTCCACAATAGATAGGGTTGACGTGCACCACTGCTGACCGCTGCCCTATACTGCAGCAGTCCTTCAGCGGTATAGGGACTGACGTACAGTCTGCTAAACACTAATACACAACCTGCTTGGTCCACAAAAGTTCTTATAAGGACTGGTAACTTGGTATAGGGTGCTACGGTACATAGGCTTGAGTGCGGTACAGTCTGCTGTTCTGTAAGGACCGCTATCGGTCCACAATAGATAGGGTTGACGTGCACCACTGCTGACCGCTGCCCTATACTGCAGCAGTCCTTCAGCGGTATAGGGACTGACGTACAGTCTGCTAATCACTAACACACAACCTGCTTGTTCCACAAAAGTTCTTATAAGGACTGGTAACTTGGTATAGGGTGCTACGGTACATAGGCTTGAGTGCGGTACAGTCTGCTGTTCTGTAAGGACCGCTATCGGTCCACAATAGATAGGGTTGACGTGCACCACTGCTGACCGCTGCCCTATACTGCAGCAGTCCTTCAGCGGTATAGGGACTGACGTACAGTCTGCTAAACACTAATACACAACCTGCTTGGTCCACAAAAGTTCTTATAAGGACTGGTAACTTGGTATAGGGTGCTACGGTACATAGGCTTGAGTGCGGTACAGTCTGCTGTTCTGTAAGGACCGCTATCGGTCCACAATAGATAGGGTTGACGTGCACCACTGCTGACCGCTGCCCTATACTGCAGCAGTCCTTCAGCGGTATAGGGACTGACGTACAGTCTGCTAATCACTAACACACAACCTGCTTGTTCCACAAAAGTTCTTATAAGGACTGGTAACTTGGTATAGGGTGCTACGGTACATAGGCTTGAGTGCGGTACAGTCTGCTGTTCTGTAAGGACCGCTATCGGTCCACAATAGATAGGGTTGACGTGCACCACTGCTGACCGCTGCCCTATACTGCAGCAGTCCTTCAGCGGTATAGGGACTGACGTACAGTCTGCTAAACACTAATACACAACCTGCTTGGTCCACAAAAGTTCTTATAAGGACTGGTAACTTGGTATAGGGTGCTACGGTACATAGGCTTGAGTGCGGTACAGTCTGCTGTTCTGTAAGGACCGCTATCGGTCCACAATAGATAGGGTTGACGTGCACCACTGCTGACCGCTGCCCTATACTGCAGCAGTCCTTCAGCGGTATAGGGACTGACGTACAGTCTGCTAAACACTAATACACAACCTGCTTGGTCCACAAAAGTTCTTATAAGGACTGGTAACTTGGTATAGGGTGCTACGGTACATAGGCTTGAGTGCGGTACAGTCTGCTGTTCTGTAAGGACCGCTATCGGTCCACAATAGATAGGGTTGACGTGCACCACTGCTGACCGCTGCCCTATACTGCAGCAGTCCTTCAGCGGTATAGGGACTGACGTACAGTCTGCTAAACACTAATACACAACCTGCTTGGTCCACAAAAGTTCTTATAAGGACTGGTAACTTGGTATAGGGTGCTACGGTACATAGGCTTGAGTGCGGTACAGTCTGCTGTTCTGTAAGGACCGCTATAGGTCCACAATAGATAGGGTTGACGTGCACCACTGCTGACCGCTGCCCTATACTGCAGCAGTCCTTCATCGGTATAGGGACTAAGAGTTTTGTCACAGGGTCATTTAAAAAATGACAGGCAGAGGAAGAGGCAGGCCCTTCCGCAGGGGTGGTAGGGGTAGGGCAGGAGCAACAGGCTTGAGCCAAAGTGGGAAGTTGCAGAAGGTGCGTTCAATTACTTTAAAGGATGCACCAGACTTGGTTGAGTGGCTCGCTCAGCCTTACTCTTCTGCACCCTCCTCATCCTCTCGATCTGCACCCTCTTCTTCACTCTCTGCTATGTGCACCCCCAAAGACACTACCACCAACAACACGACCACCACCACCACCACCACATACCTTCCGCTTGAGTCACTGGAATTATTTTCCGATCCATATCAAGAGGACATTTCTGATGCGCAGCCACTCTTGGTATTGGATCAGGAAGAGGAGGTAGCAACAAGCGCTACTCAGCAGTCTGACGCCAGTACCCAGATCAGCCCAAGGAGGAGGTTGGTCCCCGGTGTTGCTGCCTACTCCGAGATCTCTACTTATAGCGGTGGGGAAGGTGACGTTGATGATGACGTGTCTAGTGATGTCACGTGGGTGCCCACAAGAGAGGAAGAGGAGGGGAGTTCAGAGGGAGATATGGACCAGCAGATAGGGAGGAGAAGCAGCAATGACTTACATTGCACAGCAGGGACAAAGCAGACTGCAAATGTATCAGGAGCGAGTCATCGACCATGTACGGTCACATCTGGCGCTCCCAGGACACCGGCACATGGCTCCGCAGTGTGGGCTTTTTTTAACGTGTCCGCTGCTGACAATAGCGTTGCCATCTGCAATCTTTGCAGTCAACGCGTTAGTCGCGGTAAGCCCAATACTCACCTAGGGACGACCGCCTTAAGAAGGCACATGAGCAGCCATCACCGAGCCCAGTGGGAGCAACGGAACACACAAAGCCACACTGCAGGCTCTCACCGTCCAGCCTCGTCTTCTACTTCTCCTTCTCCTCTCTCCTCACAATTGTCCTCCACTCCACCTTCCATCACGCCAAGCTCACATTTTTCTGCAAAAAGGCAGGCTTCCGTGGGCCTAATGTTTGAGCGTAAAAAAATGATGACGCCGGATAACCCTCTTGCCCAACGGTTGGCGGCTGGCTTGTCAGAACTCATAGCCCGCCAACTACTGCCATATAAACTGGTGGACTCGGAGGCCTTTCGCAAATTTGTGGCCATTGGAACACCACAATGGAAGGTCCCAGGAAGGAAGTATTTCTCAGAGAAGGGCATCCCAGAGCTATATGGCCATGTTCAGCGGCAAGTGAATGTATCTCTGGCACACAGTGTCGGTGCCAAGATACATCTGACCACAGACACGTGGTCTAGCAAACACGGGCAGGGAAGGTATATCAGTTTTACTGCCCACTGGGTGAACCTTCTGACGGCCGTCAAGCATGTAACCCGTGGCACCCGTGTAGATTTGGTTTTACCGCCACGGATTGCATGCAGGCCTGACTCTTCTTCTCCTCCTCCTACTCCATCCTCCTCCCTCTCCTCCTCAGCTGCCTCCTCCTTTTCCGCTGCTAGCGTCTCTTCCACTGCACCGCCCAAGCTCCCCAGAACCTATTCCACATGCCAGGTGAGACGTTTGCCATGCCGTGCTGCGTCTGTTGTGCCTGGAAGCAAAGAGCCACACTGGCCCGGCACTCCTTTCAGCTTTGCGTTCACAGGCAGATGAGTGGCTAACACCGCTCAATTTGACAGTTGGTAAAGTGGTGTGTGACAACGGTGCCAATCTGCTTAGCGCATTGAAACAGGGCAAAATCACGCACGTGCCGTGCATGGCACACGTCTTAAACTTGGTCGTGCAGCGATTCCTTGTCAAATACCCTGGGGTCCAGGACATCTTGCGGCAGGCAAGGAAAATCTCGGCCCATTTCAGAAGATCTTACACGGCCATGGCTCGCCTTGCTGACATTCAGCGGCGACACCATCTGCCGGTCAGACGTCTTATTTGCGATTGCCCGACGCGATGGAACTCAACCTTCTATATGCTTGATAGGCTGCTCCAGCAGAAACGTGCAGTTAACGTCTACCTGTATGAACTCTGCGAAAGAAACGGTTCTGGGGAGCTGGGTTTTTTTTCACCGCGCCAGTGGCTGCTCATGCGCGACACATGCAGACTTCTGCGGCCATTTGAGGAGATCACCAAACTGGTCAGTCGCAGCCATGGCGCCATCAGTGACATGGTACCTTATGCCTTCTTTCTGGAGCGTGCATTGCGTCGTGTCATTGATCAGGCTGTGGAGGAGCAGGAGCGGGAAGATGAGGAAGTCGCAATGCTGGATGAATTCCCAGGGGGGGCTACTCTATCTGAGACAAGTCAACAACAGGAGTCTGATGAGGAGTCAGAGGAGGATGGTGCCGGGGCGGATGAGCAGGAGCAAGAAGAGCATGCTTTAAACCTTTCTGGGATCCCTGTTGTGCGAGGATGGGGAGAGGAGAATGAAGAGGACGACATTATCCTGGATGATGAGCAGGAGCCAGGCCACCACACCGCTTCCACTTTAGTGCAAATGGGGGCCTTCATGCTCCAGTGTTTTAATAGGGACCCCCGTATAAAAAGCATGAGGGTCAAGGACCAGTACTGGGTGGCAACGTACTTAGACCCCCGGTACAAACACAAAATGGCGGAAATGTTACCGCCGTCGCAGAGGGCTGTCAGAATGCAGCACTTCCAGGCCTTGCTTCGAGAAATGCTGCATTCTGCTTTTGCGTGCGCTGGCAGAGGAGCAATTCCCACTCCCAGAGAAGGATTTGCGGGTACCAATCCAACAGCGCCTGCAAGAAGAGGCCGGTTTGAAGATGTGTTGGTGACTTCGGATATGAGGTCATTCTTTCAGCCGACCCATCGACAGGTGTCATCCGGATCCAGCATCAGGGAACGCCTAGACCGTCAGGTGTCCGACTACATTGGGTTAACGGCCGATGTGGACGCTCTGAGGAGTGATGAACCCCTAGACTACTGGGTGGGCAGGCTTGACCTCTGGCCAGAGCTTGCCCAATTTGCAATCGAACTGTTGGCTTGCCCCTCATCCAGTGTCCTGTCCGAAAGGACGTTCAGCGCAGCAGGGGGGATTGTGACCGATAAGCGTACTCGCCTAGCTCACCACAGTGTTAACTACCTCACATTTCTAAAAATGAATGAGGCATGGATCTCGGAGGAATTCAACACATGTGACCAGTAGACCATGTATATGTCTATAAACTATTTTTTTAATCAAGCACACAGACCTTCTTAATTCATTTGGCTCACTTCCTTGACCCAAAAAAGCACACCGTACTATATGCCCCTACCCTCCTCTTTGAAGAGGTTGAGCGGTGTCATATTTCTACTGGGGCTGCTTATGATATCCCTGTGCTGTGCTGACTTCCTCCTGGGGGTTCTTATTATGAAGGGATCACACTATCCCTGTGCTGTGCTGACTTCCTCCTGGGGGTTCTTATTATGAGGGGATCACACCATCCCTGTGCTGTGCTGACTTCCTCCTGGGGCTGCTTACGGTGCTGCTGTCAGTGCTGTATGTCACGGTGCTGCTGTCAGCGCTGTATGTCACGGTGCTGCTGTCAGCGCTGTATGTCACGGTGCTGCTGTCAGCGCTGTATGTCACGGTGCTGCTGTCAGCGCTGTATGTCACGGTGCTGCTGTCAGCGCTGTATGTCACGGTGCTGCTGTCAGCGCTGTATGTCACGGTGCTGCTGTCAGCGCTGTATGTCACGGTGCTGCTGTCAGCGCTGTATGTCACGGTGCTGCTGTCAGCGCTGTATGTCACGGTGCTGCTGTCAGTGCTCTGTATTACGGTGCTGCTGTCAGATGCCTCTATCACGGTGCATGTGTCATTCCGGTATGTCACGCTGCTGGTGATCATCTCCTGCACCCTCTTCTTTGCCTACCCTGGTCCCTGACCTTCCCTCTCCTCCATTGCCTTCATTAGCTCCATAGTCCTGAATTGTTAGAACAATTTCCCAAATAAAATAAAAATGCTTGTAGTTATCGATCCCAAATTCACCTCATACATGTATTATGTCATTGTCCAGATGGTGGGACTACGTTTTACCCCCTAATAATTACCACGTGGCCGCAAATTCGACATGAAGGTTTGCAAAGTTCGCCTCCCATTGAAGTCAATGGGGCCCGCGGCGAACGTTCGGTTTCGCGAACGTTTGGGTCCGTTCGCATTTCGCGTTCGCGAAACGTCCCGTCGGAAGTTCGTCCATCACTAATTGTCTGGATTTGAAAATGTTTATGGCTATTGTTTAATTCAAGGGCAGTACTTTAAGTGGAATGCTACCCAAAACTGGTTTTAGTTTTGCAAAAGAAACCCTGCAATGTCTTTCCCTGCAATGTGTCCCTGTTGGTGGGTTTTTCTGTCCTGTTCTGTCTTAGTGGTCATATAAACCCAGTAAGGTAACAGCATGTGCCATGTGATTTGAGCAAGAAAGTTCTTTGTTGCTGGCTGTATCCCAGTTAGAGATATTTCACCTGTCTCTACTTGGTAATAGAACAGGAAGTGAAAGAATATTTCCCTAGTAGGGTCAGAAATAGTAATAACATTTATAGAAGTTATAGCCCTTTCCCACTCTAGCCAATAGTGATGGACGAACGTTTCGCCCGGCGGTCGTTTCGCGGCGAATTTCCGACATTCGCGGTCCGCACGTTCGAACGCCTTTTTCCGTCGTTCGCCGCGGCGGACTTACGTGTTTAATGTATACAAGAACTTTAACCTTTGGTGACACGTTTATCATGTGATACAGGACAGCCAATTGAGACATGACAGCACATGGACACTTGTACATTCCCCCTAACCTATAAATACACCCGATCCGGTGGCCATTTTACATTCTTTCTTCTGTTACGATAGGGACAGGTTCCTGTGTGGAGTAGGGAGAGATAAACCACTAGCTATTTGGTACACAAAAGTTCTTTTCAGGACTGGTATAGGTGTTAGGTGTTGATAGGTTTGCTGTGCTGCTGATTCTTGCAGCAGCCTGAGTGTCTTTTGTTAGTTTAGAGAAAGGGAAAGGACGGTGTATGCTACAGGGACAGCCAGATTAGTCTTTCATCATCATCATCATCATCATCATCATTAGCTGTTACTATCAAGGTCCACAAAAGAGCTGTTCCAGTAACCACTAATCGTTCTCTTTTTTTGCCAATTTGTATAGGGACAGGAAGGAAGCAGTGTTGTCAGGCAGTGAGGGTAATTTTAAAGACTTGCTGTTATTATTAGTTCCACAAAGGTTCTTTTCAGGACTGGTATCAGTGGTACAGTAATAGGCTTGTACATGTATAATATTCTTTCTTCCAAATATAGAAAGGATATTATACTTGACTGCTGCCCTTCTGCTGCAGTCTGCTAAACATTCACAACTCACTTGTTCCACAAAAGTTCTTATAAGGACTGGTAACTTGGTATAGGGTGCTACGGTACATAGGCTTGAGTGCGGTACAGTCTGCTGTTCTGTAAGGACCGCTATCGGTCCACAATAGATAGGGTTGACGTGCACCACTGCTGACCGCTGCCCTATACTGCAGCAGTCCTTCAGCGGTATAGGGACTGACGTACAGTCTGCTAATCACTAACACACAACCTGCTTGTTCCACAAAAGTTCTTATAAGGACTGGTAACTTGGTATAGGGTGCTACGGTACATAGGCTTGAGTGCGGTACAGTCTGCTGTTCTGTAAGGACCGCTATCGGTCCACAATAGATAGGGTTGACGTGCACCACTGCTGACCGCTGCCCTATACTGCAGCAGTCCTTCAGCGGTATAGGGACTGACGTACAGTCTGCTAAACACTAATACACAACCTGCTTGGTCCACAAAAGTTCTTATAAGGACTGGTAACTTGGTATAGGGTGCTACGGTACATAGGCTTGAGTGCGGTACAGTCTGCTGTTCTGTAAGGACCGCTATCGGTCCACAATAGATAGGGTTGACGTGCACCACTGCTGACCGCTGCCCTATACTGCAGCAGTCCTTCAGCGGTATAGGGACTGACGTACAGTCTGCTAAACACTAACACACAACCTGCTTGGTCCACAAAAGTTCTTATAAGGACTGGTAACTTGGTATAGGGTGCTACGGTACATAGGCTTGAGTGCGGTACAGTCTGCTGTTCTGTAAGGACCGCTATCGGTCCACAATAGATAGGGTTGACGTGCACCACTGCTGACCGCTCACCTATACTGCAGCAGTCCTTCAGCGGTATAGGGACTGACGTACAGTCTGCTAATCACTAACACACAACCTGCTTGTTCCACAAAAGTTCTTATAAGGACTGGTAACTTGGTATAGGGTGCTACGGTACATAGGCTTGAGTGCGGTACAGTCTGCTGTTCTGTAAGGACCGCTATCGGTCCACAATAGATAGGGTTGACGTGCACCACTGCTGACCGCTGCCCTATACTGCAGCAGTCCTTCAGCGGTATAGGGACTGACGTACAGTCTGCTAAACACTAACACACAACCTGCTTGGTCCACAAAAGTTCTTATAAGGACTGGTAACTTGGTATAGGGTGCTACGGTACATAGGCTTGAGTGCGGTACAGTCTGCTGTTCTGTAAGGACCGCTATCGGTCCACAATAGATAGGGTTGACGTGCACCACTGCTGACCGCTCACCTATACTGCAGCAGTCCTTCAGCGGTATAGGGACTGACGTACAGTCTGCTAATCACTAACACACAACCTGCTTGTTCCACAAAAGTTCTTATAAGGACTGGTAACTTGGTATAGGGTGCTACGGTACATAGGCTTGAGTGCGGTACAGTCTGCTGTTCTGTAAGGACCGCTATCGGTCCACAATAGATAGGGTTGACGTGCACCACTGCTGACCGCTGCCCTATACTGCAGCAGTCCTTCAGCGGTATAGGGACTGACGTACAGTCTGCTAAACACTAACACACAACCTGCTTGGTCCACAAAAGTTCTTATAAGGACTGGTAACTTGGTATAGGGTGCTACGGTACATAGGCTTGAGTGCGGTACAGTCTGCTGTTCTGTAAGGACCGCTATCGGTCCACAATAGATAGGGTTGACGTGCACCACTGCTGACCGCTCACCTATACTGCAGCAGTCCTTCAGCGGTATAGGGACTGACGTACAGTCTGCTAATCACTAACACACAACCTGCTTGTTCCACAAAAGTTCTTATAAGGACTGGTAACTTGGTATAGGGTGCTACGGTACATAGGCTTGAGTGCGGTACAGTCTGCTGTTCTGTAAGGACCGCTATCGGTCCACAATAGATAGGGTTGACGTGCACCACTGCTGACCGCTGCCCTATACTGCAGCAGTCCTTCAGCGGTATAGGGACTGACGTACAGTCTGCTAAACACTAACACACAACCTGCTTGGTCCACAAAAGTTCTTATAAGGACTGGTAACTTGGTATAGGGTGCTACGGTACATAGGCTTGAGTGCGGTACAGTCTGCTGTTCTGTAAGGACCGCTATCGGTCCACAATAGATAGGGTTGACGTGCACCACTGCTGACCGCTCACCTATACTGCAGCAGTCCTTCAGCGGTATAGGGACTGACGTACAGTCTGCTAATCACTAACACACAACCTGCTTGTTCCACAAAAGTTCTTATAAGGACTGGTAACTTGGTATAGGGTGCTACGGTACATAGGCTTGAGTGCGGTACAGTCTGCTGTTCTGTAAGGACCGCTATCGGTCCACAATAGATAGGGTTGACGTGCACCACTGCTGACCGCTGCCCTATACTGCAGCAGTCCTTCAGCGGTATAGGGACTGACGTACAGTCTGCTAAACACTAATACACAACCTGCTTGGTCCACAAAAGTTCTTATAAGGACTGGTAACTTGGTATAGGGTGCTACGGTACATAGGCTTGAGTGCGGTACAGTCTGCTGTTCTGTAAGGACCGCTATCGGTCCACAATAGATAGGGTTGACGTGCACCACTGCTGACCGCTGCCCTATACTGCAGCAGTCCTTCAGCGGTATAGGGACTGACGTACAGTCTGCTAAACACTAATACACAACCTGCTTGGTCCACAAAAGTTCTTATAAGGACTGGTAACTTGGTATAGGGTGCTACGGTACATAGGCTTGAGTGCGGTACAGTCTGCTGTTCTGTAAGGACCGCTATAGGTCCACAATAGATAGGGTTGACGTGCACCACTGCTGACCGCTCACCTATACTGCAGCAGTCCTTCAGCGGTATAGGGACTGACGTACAGTCTGCTAATCACTAACACACAACCTGCTTGTTCCACAAAAGTTCTTATAAGGACTGGTAACTTGGTATAGGGTGCTACGGTACATAGGCTTGAGTGCGGTACAGTCTGCTGTTCTGTAAGGACCGCTATCGGTCCACAATAGATAGGGTTGACGTGCACCACTGCTGACCGCTGCCCTATACTGCAGCAGTCCTTCAGCGGTATAGGGACTGACGTACAGTCTGCTAAACACTAACACACAACCTGCTTGGTCCACAAAAGTTCTTATAAGGACTGGTAACTTGGTATAGGGTGCTACGGTACATAGGCTTGAGTGCGGTACAGTCTGCTGTTCTGTAAGGACCGCTATCGGTCCACAATAGATAGGGTTGACGTGCACCACTGCTGACCGCTGCCCTATACTGCAGCAGTCCTTCAGCGGTATAGGGACTGACGTACAGTCTGCTAAACACTAATACACAACCTGCTTGGTCCACAAAAGTTCTTATAAGGACTGGTAACTTGGTATAGGGTGCTACGGTACATAGGCTTGAGTGCGGTACAGTCTGCTGTTCTGTAAGGACCGCTATCGGTCCACAATAGATAGGGTTGACGTGCACCACTGCTGACCGCTGCCCTATACTGCAGCAGTCCTTCAGCGGTATAGGGACTGACGTACAGTCTGCTAAACACTAATACACAACCTGCTTGGTCCACAAAAGTTCTTATAAGGACTGGTAACTTGGTATAGGGTGCTACGGTACATAGGCTTGAGTGCGGTACAGTCTGCTGTTCTGTAAGGACCGCTATAGGTCCACAATAGATAGGGTTGACGTGCACCACTGCTGACCGCTCACCTATACTGCAGCAGTCCTTCAGCGGTATAGGGACTGACGTACAGTCTGCTAATCACTAACACACAACCTGCTTGTTCCACAAAAGTTCTTATAAGGACTGGTAACTTGGTATAGGGTGCTACGGTACATAGGCTTGAGTGCGGTACAGTCTGCTGTTCTGTAAGGACCGCTATCGGTCCACAATAGATAGGGTTGACGTGCACCACTGCTGACCGCTGCCCTATACTGCAGCAGTCCTTCAGCGGTATAGGGACTGACGTACAGTCTGCTAAACACTAATACACAACCTGCTTGGTCCACAAAAGTTCTTATAAGGACTGGTAACTTGGTATAGGGTGCTACGGTACATAGGCTTGAGTGCGGTACAGTCTGCTGTTCTGTAAGGACCGCTATCGGTCCACAATAGATAGGGTTGACGTGCACCACTGCTGACCGCTGCCCTATACTGCAGCAGTCCTTCAGCGGTATAGGGACTGACGTACAGTCTGCTAAACACTAATACACAACCTGCTTGGTCCACAAAAGTTCTTATAAGGACTGGTAACTTGGTATAGGGTGCTACGGTACATAGGCTTGAGTGCGGTACAGTCTGCTGTTCTGTAAGGACCGCTATAGGTCCACAATAGATAGGGTTGACGTGCACCACTGCTGACCGCTCACCTATACTGCAGCAGTCCTTCAGCGGTATAGGGACTGACGTACAGTCTGCTAATCACTAACACACAACCTGCTTGTTCCACAAAAGTTCTTATAAGGACTGGTAACTTGGTATAGGGTGCTACGGTACATAGGCTTGAGTGCGGTACAGTCTGCTGTTCTGTAAGGACCGCTATCGGTCCACAATAGATAGGGTTGACGTGCACCACTGCTGACCGCTGCCCTATACTGCAGCAGTCCTTCAGCGGTATAGGGACTGACGTACAGTCTGCTAAACACTAATACACAACCTGCTTGGTCCACAAAAGTTCTTATAAGGACTGGTAACTTGGTATAGGGTGCTACGGTACATAGGCTTGAGTGCGGTACAGTCTGCTGTTCTGTAAGGACCGCTATAGGTCCACAATAGATAGGGTTGACGTGCACCACTGCTGACCGCTGCCCTATACTGCAGCAGTCCTTCAGCGGTATAGGGACTGACGTACAGTCTGCTCACTTCCTTGACCCAAAAAAGCACACCGTACTATATGCCCCTACCCTCCTCTTTGAAGAGGTTGAGCGGTGTCATATTTCTACTGGGGCTGCTTATGATATCCCTGTGCTGTGCTGACTTCCTCCTGGGGGTTCTTATTATGAAGGGATCACACTATCCCTGTGCTGTGCTGACTTCCTCCTGGGGGTTCTTATTATGAGGGGATCACACCATCCCTGTGCTGTGCTGACTTCCTCCTGGGGCTGCTTACGGTGCTGCTGTCAGTGCTGTATGTCACGGTGCTGCTGTCAGCGCTGTATGTCACGGTGCTGCTGTCAGCGCTGTATGTCACGGTGCTGCTGTCAGCGCTGTATGTCACGGTGCTGCTGTCAGCGCTGTATGTCACGGTGCTGCTGTCAGCGCTGTATGTCACGGTGCTGCTGTCAGCGCTGTATGTCACGGTGCTGCTGTCAGCGCTGTATGTCACGGTGCTGCTGTCAGCGCTGTATGTCACGGTGCTGCTGTCAGCGCTGTATGTCACGGTGCTGCTGTCAGCGCTGTATGTCACGGTGCTGCTGTCAGCGCTGTATGTCACGGTGCTGCTGTCAGTGCTCTGTATTACGGTGCTGCTGTCAGATGCCTCTATCACGGTGCATGTGTCATTCCGGTATGTCACGCTGCTGGTGATCATCTCCTGCACCCTCTTCTTTGCCTACCCTGGTCCCTGACCTTCCCTCTCCTCCATTGCCTTCATTAGCTCCATAGTCCTGAATTGTTAGAACAATTTCCCAAATAAAATAAAAATGCTTGTAGTTATCGATCCCAAATTCACCTCATACATGTATTATGTCATTGTCCAGATGGTGGGACTACGTTTTACCCCCTAATAATTACCACGTGGCCGCAAATTCGACATGAAGGTTTGCAAAGTTCGCCTCCCATTGAAGTCAATGGGGCCCGCGGCGAACGTTCGGTTTCGCGAACGTTTGGGTCCGTTCGCATTTCGCGTTCGCGAAACGTCCCGTCGGAAGTTCGTCCATCACTACTAGCCAATACAAGAAAGTTCAATATTAGTGATTGAGTTCTAAATAAAGATTAAAAGCAGTTTTGCTACTGGACTAACTCATTTTTGATTAATTATCTATTAACCGCTTCAGCCCTGGAAGATTTAGCTGCTGAATGATCAGGCCATTTTTGCGATTCAGCACTGAGCCGCTTTAACTGACTATTGCGCGGTCCTGTGACGCTGTACCCAAACAAAATTGACATGCTTTTTTTCCTGCAAATAGAGCTTTCTTTTGGTGGTATTTGATCATCTCTGCAGTTTTTATTTTTTGCACTATAAACAAAAAAATCGCATCAATTTTGTACTTTTTGCTATAATAAATATCCTAATATTTTTTAAAAAAGCAAATTTTTTCTCAGTTTAGGCCGATATGTATTCTTCTACATAGTTTTGGTAATAAAAATCACAATATGCATATATTGATAGGTTTGCTCAAAAGTTATAGCGTCTAAAAAATAGGGGATAGATTTATAGCATTTTTATTTTTATTTTTTATTTTTTTTTGTTTACTAGTAATGGCGGCGATCATCGATTGTTTTCATGACTGGGAAATTATGGCAGACACATCGGATCATTTTGACACATTTTTGGGACCATTGGCATTTATGCAGTGATAAATGCCAATGTAAAAATGTAAAAATATCACGGGCAGTGAAGGGGTTAACACTAGGGGGCGATCAAGGGGTTAATTGTGTTCCCTGCTAAGTGTTCTAACTGAAAGGTGGATGGGACTTGCTAGGGGAAGAGATAGATCGGTGTTCATGCCTTGTATGAATACACGATCTGTCTTTTCTCCCTTCAGAGAACTGGAATCTCTGTGTTTACACTCTGTGTTTCTTGCCGTTTAACAAGTGATCGCGGGAGCCAGGTAGTCATCGCGACCTCTGGGCACACGCATCGGCCCAGGGGCGAGCAGCGGGCGTCCCTAGTGGCTATAAATAAAAGCGGCGTAACATAGCAGCGATTCGCACAGCCGAGCCATGTGCAATTAGGGTTCATGGAACTATAAAATGTTATAACCTTTAGTGAAGCACATACAGCATATTATTTGATATTTAAAGATTTAGTGATTTAAACATAACATATTTTTTGTCTAGACTTGATTGGGTCCCTGCAAGTTGCAACAGCCTTAAGATAATCTATGAAGTGTGTTCAATAGATGCAGCAGTTACAATGATCAGTTGTGTTTTACCTAAAGAAGACGTAACAGTTTGTCTGGGATTTATCTAAAAAACCCTCTGACATCTTTAATGCATTGATGAATTTACAGCTTTGCTAAGGAAACTACTTATACCATTTCGACAAATTCCTTTGCTACAGGATTTTCTAATTGTATAATAGCATGGGATGTCCAACTGTACAGAGGTCATGTTTGTTTTATATTTCTCTCTTCTCTGTGCTCCTTACATGTACAGAAGGACGTTTGTAATCTGAACATTGGAAGTTTAGAAAATATACATAATGATAAAACTCGTATTAGGCAATGCATGTTTTGCTGTTTCATGGCTATTTTTCTCCTCTTAACAAATTATATTGTAATTCCATAAAAGACCCAGGATTATGAAACACAACAAGGGATTCAGATGTAAGAAAGTCACTAGAAACCATTTAGGATAATAAAGACAGAACAAAGTACACAGCGGAGGGAAATATTTTTTTCCCTTTTTTTCTTTTTTGTTTTGCTTTCTTATTATTTGTACATTTTCAGAGAAAATGTCAAATACATTTTTTAATGCTAATTTTGCAGTTTGCCTTATTTTTTTAAGAACATATATAACTGTTTTTGATCTTGCCTGAAATAAAAAAATCTATTATTTTTTTAATGTTTATCTTTTTAAATACATTCTTTATTCTCTAAATTGCTACACAAAAAGATGGTGTTATATAAATCCCATATATAATAATATTAACTAGAAGAATTATCGTCATTGAGCCTGCACCTTTCAAAGCAAATCAGCAATAGATAGTACGGGCCTTTCATAAATACTGTCACTTACTGGGAGGTTGTTAGAGTTGCTGTTAAAAACCTTGTTTTTTTATTTGTATATATGTAGGGATTCTGCCTTAAGCTGGAGTGTCCCTAGCCAACAGAAGAGCTGGTGTGTTCCAGAAAAAGCAACATGGCAAGTTTTCAGACACCAACTGCTGCTATCCCCCTGTTTAAAAGAGCGACCAATGGGAAGGGAATGTGGATACTGGACTTCGCATGAAACCATGAGGAAGCCTATCTTTGTAACACCTTGGGTGGATATGAGATTGTGGGCATTGAGTGTGAAACTGCTGAACGTTTTTAACGGCTTTTAGACTGTGTAGACTGTATAGCTGGTGCAACCACTGTAGGGACTTTCTGCTAGCAGTGTTACAGTCTAATCTGCAAATAATTGTACTTCAACTGGACATGCCATCAAGGAGCCTATAACTACTACTATGGTCAAAAGCAATTCCAGAAAGAGTGGCCAGCCAATGAAAATGTCCAAATTGGGCCCAAAAGTGTCAATATTTTATGTGGCCACCATTAATTTCCAGCATTGCCTTAACCCTCTTGAGCATGGAGTTCACCAGAGCTTCACAGGTTGCCACTGGAGTCCACTTCCACTCCTCCATGATGACATCATGGAGCTGGTAGATGTTAGAGACATTGTGATCCTCCACCTTCCTTTTGAGGATGCCCCACAGATGCTCAATAGGGTTTAGGACTAGAGACATGCCTAGCCAGTTCATTACCTTTACCCTCAGCTTCTTTAGCAAGGCAGTGGTCGTCTTGGAAGTGTGTCTGGGGTCGTTATCATGTTGGAATACTGCCCTGAGGCCCAGTCTCCAAAAGGTGGGGATCATGCTCTGCTTCAGTATGTCACAGTACATGTTGGCATTTACTGTTCCCTCAATGAACTGTAGCTCTCCAGTAGGGATGAGCCGAACACCCCCCGGTTCGGTTCGCACCAGAACTTGCGAACGACCCCCGCGTTCGGTACGAACGTTAGAACCCCATTGAAGTCTATGGGACTCGAACGTTCGAATTGGAAAGTGCTAATTTTAACGGCTAATATGCAAGATAGTGTCCTAAAAAGGGTTTGGCGACCTGCCTCCTGCCTCAGGGGACATGGGTCACTGCAAAAAAAAGTTTTAAAAACTACCGTTTTGGTGGGAGTACTGATTTTAATGACGATTAAAGTGAAAAAAAAAAAGTGAAATATTCCTTTAAATATGGTGCCTGGTGGGTGTCTGTAGTATGCCTGTGAAGTGCCATGTGTTTCCCGTGTTTAGAACAGTCCCTGCACAAAATGACACCATTTAAAACTGCTTGCGGTTTTAATGTTATATCTGGTTCCTGCAATATGGTTGAAAATCATTCAGAAAAATGGCATGGGTAGCCCTCCCTGCCCATTACCAGCATATTTGGGTCTTGTACGCATATTAAGGGGAACCCTGTACTCATATTAAAAAAAGGAAATGCGTGTGGCCCCCAGGTCCTATATACTCAGAACAGCAGTATACAGGCGGTGCAAACAAGACTGGGACTGTGTAGGTTTGTTGTGTAAAGTTGAATCTGTTTGTAATTTTCAACTGGTACATTTTTAAAGTGTAGCTCCAGTCAAAAAAAATATTTTTAAGCTTTTTGGAAAACATAGGGAAGGGTTATCACCCCTGTATAATTTGTTTTGTCGTCCATCTTTTTTCATCTCACTTGCTGTTGTCTCCTTCCGTTTGCAAGTAGGAGATGTTTGTAAGTTGGATGTTTGAAAGTAGGGGCCTGCCCTATATGCTCTGCAGAAATGGCGGAACAAGGTGTTGGTTTTGCAACAACATTGTAAGCCCTCAAAGTGACTCTTGGTGGGCGCTGGAGCGCCCTGCTGTGAACGATTATATCAAGAATTGTAATTACATGCCATTGTTGAACAGTGGTAGAAAAATTGACCTTTGGTGGTTGTGGTGCTGGTGCCACAACACTATAAGTCCTCACAGTTACTCTGGGTGGGCACAGGAAGGGGCCCTCCTGTGAAATATTATATCAAGAATTGTAATTACATGTCCCTGTTAAACAGGGGCAGAAAAATTGGGCCTTAGGCACTGGTGCCATCACACTGCAACCTCTGCCATACACTCTAGTTTTTTTGCAGGAATTAGCCCTGCTGCAAAGCATTGCATCAAAAATTTTACTTAAACGCCCCTGTTAAACAGGGGCAGAAAAATTGGGCCTTAGGCACTGGTGCCATCACACTGCAACCTCTGCCATACACTCTAGTTTTTTTGCAGGAATTAGCCCTGCTGCAAAGCATTGCATCAAAAATTTTACTTAAACGCCCCTGTTAAACAGGGGCAGAAAAATTGGGCCTTAGGCACTGGTGCCATCACACTGCAACCTCTGCCATACACTCTAGTTTTTTTGCAGGAATTAGCCCTGCTGCAAAGCATTGCATCAAAAATTTTACTTAAACGCCCCTGTTAAACAGGGGCAGAAAAATTGGGCCTTAGGCACTGGTGCCATCACACTGCAACCTCTGCCATACACTCTAGTTTTTTTGCAGGAATTAGCCCTGCTGCAAAGCATTGCATCAAAAATTGTACTTAAACGCCCCTGTTAAACAGGGGCAGAAAAATTGGGCCTTAGGCACTGGTGCCATCACACTGCAACCTCTGCCATACACTCTAGTTTTTTTGCAGGAATTAGCCCTGCTGCAAAGCATTGCATCAAAAATTGTACTTAAACGCCCCTGTTAAACAGGGGCAGAAAAATTGGGCTGCTGGCATCACCCAGAACCAAAAATGTTCTTCCAACATATCAGCGGAGGAGGAAGAGGATAGACAATCAACATAACAGGACAGTCACTCAGCATCAGCAAAGGCAGTCTTGAAGGGATGTGGTATTTCAAAAAAAATTATTCGGTTACATCAGCTTCAGGTGCTTGGTAGCTGTGGGTGATCCAAGACTGATTCATCTTGATGAAGGTCAGTCGATCAACTGATTCGGTGGACAGGCGCACCCTGTGATCGGTAACAAAGCCACCAGCAGCACTGAAGGTGCGTTCCGAAAGAACGCTGGATGCAGGACAGGCCAGTAGCTCAATTGCATACTGTGCAAGCTCTGGCCAGTGATCCATCCTCAAGACCCAGTAAGCCAGAGGATTTTCAGTGGGAAAGGTGTCCAAGTCTGACCTTGCCCCTAGGTATTCCTGCACCATGTAAATTAGACGCTGGCGATGGGTGCTATAACCAATCATACCTTGGGGCTGCGGACTAAAAAATTGTCTGAAAGCATCAGTCAGACGGCCACCTTCTCCACCGCTCCTTCTGACTGATGCCTCAGCAACACGTTGTCCAGGACCAGGAGTTTGTGACCTCCCAGTCTCTGGGAACGCGTTGCACAGAGCTTTCTGTAAGGCCTCCCGGAGATGTCTCATCCTCTGCTCCCTCTGCGATGGCAAGATAAGGTCGGCAACCTTACCCTTGTACCGTGGATCAAGGAGAGTGGCCAGCCAGTAATGGTCCCTCTCCTTGATCCGAAGAATACGAGGATCCTTCCGCAGGCTTTGCAGGATCAGGGAGGCCATGCAGCGTAGGTTAGCTGAGGCATTCGGTCCGGAGTCCTCTGGGTCACTAAGGACAACATGATCCGCAGCTACCTCCTCCCAGCCACGTACAAGTCCACGTGTTTCTTGGGACTGTAAATCATCCCTATAAGACTGCTGCTGCTGATGCTGAGTGCCAGCCTCCACCTCCATGCTGACACAATCATCCTCCTCCTCCTCTTCCTCCTCCTCACCCTCTTCCTGTGTGATGGGTGGCACAGCAGGAACACTGTCTGGATAAAGGGGGCCTTGAGAGGCAAGGAAGTCCTCCTCTTCCTGCCTCTGTTCTGCCTCAAGTGCCCTGTCCATTATTCCACGCAGCGTATGCTCCAAGAGGTGGACAAGAGGTATAGTGTCACTGATGCATGCACTGTCACTGCTCACCATCCTTGTGGCCTCCTCAAACGGTGACAGGACAGTGCATGCATCCCTGATCATGCCCCACTGGCGTGGTGAGAAAAAACCAAGCTCTCCTGACCCTGTCCTGGTGCCGTAGTCGCACAGGTACTCATTGATGGCCCTCTGCTGCGTGTGCAGCCGCTGCAGCATGGCCAATGTTGAGTTCCATCTGGTGGGCATGTCACATATAAGGCGGTTCTTGGGCAGGTTCAACTCCTTTTGGAGCTCAGCCAGCCGAGCACAGGCATTAAATGATCGGCGGAAATGCACACAGACTCTCCTGGCCTGTTTCAGGACATCCTGTAAGCCGGGGTACCTGCCCAAGAACCGCTGCACCACCAGGTTAAGGACGTGAGCTACACAGGGCACATGGGTCAGTTGTCCCTGTCGGAGGGCGGAGAGGAGGTTGGTGCCATTGTCGCAAACCACCATTCCTGGCTTAAGCTGGCGTGGCGTCAACCACCTCTCGGCCTGCCCCTGCAGAGCTGACAAAACATCCGCCCCAGTGTGGCTCCTGTCCCCCAAACAAACCAGCGCAAGCACGGCATGGCATCGTTTTGCCTGCGTACTTGCGTAGCCCCTGCAACGCCTACGGAGCACCGCTGGTTCTGAGGACAGAGCACTGGAAGAGGCCATGGAGGAAGAAGAAGAGGAGGGGGTGGAGGAGAGAGGTGTGTCACAACCAATAGTAGCATTTTGGAGGCGTGGTGGCGGAACAACCTCCAATACTACTGCACCTTGTCCTGCATCCTTCCCAGCAGCCAGAAGAGTGACCCAATGGGCCGTGAAAGACAGGTAACGTCCCTGTCCATGCCTGCTGGACCATGAGTCAGCGGTAATATGCACCTTACCGCTGACCGCCCTGTCCAGCGAGGCAAGGACATTGCCTTCCACATGCCGGTAGAGAGACGGAATTGCCTTCCGTGAGAAAAAGTGGCGTTTGGGGACCTGCCACTGAGGAACCGCACATTGTACAAACTCACGGAAGGGGGCCGAGTCTACCAACTGAAAAGGCAGCAGTTGAAGTGCTAGCAATTTAGCCAAGCTAGCATTCAACCGCTGGGCATGTGGATGGCTGGGAGTAAATTTCTTCCGCCGGTCCAGCAGCTGGGGCAGGGACATTTGTCTGCTATAATCGGACGTGGATGTACCACTAGCAGAGTTCCCGGAAGCACTTGGCTGTGACACACCTAATTCTACACCTTCATTATTCTCAGAGCAGGTTTCAGAGAGGACTGAAGGTCTAGTGGGGTTGGAGATGCCAGCTGATGAGGAGCAAGGAGAGGTCCGCTTTGTTCTTTGGTGTGGGTCTTTGAGGTATGCTTGCCAACGAGCTGCATGGCAGGTCAACATATGTCTGGTCAAGCATGTGGTGCCCAAGCGGCTGATGTTTTGGCCACGTGAGATACGCTTGAGACATATGTTGCAAATAGCAGCGGTGCGATCTGATGCACTCGTCTCAAAAAAGGCCCACACCAAAGAACTTTTAGAATAACGCGCAGAGGAAGCGCTCTGCGCAGAGGAAGCGCTCTGTGCAGGCGGAGCTCTGCGGTGTGATTCAGTCGGTGTGCTGCCCCTAAGCTGGCCCCCGGAGGGCATCCTGCCTCGTTGGACATGTGCCTCCTCCTCCTCCTCCTCCTCCTCCCTCCTTCCAGGCACCCACGTGGAGTCAGTGCCCTCATCATCCCCTCCCTCTTCATCGCTGTAGCAAACCTGGCAGTATGCTGCAGCTTGTGGAACATGACTGCCAGATTGCTGTCCTTCTTGAGCATCCCCTCTCTCTGTGCTCACGCTACTGCCTTCCTCTAGCTGAGTGTCATCATCAGAGCCCACCAAACACTGGGCATCCTCCTGGAGCATGTACCCAACACTGTGCTCAAAGAGTTCAGGAGACTCCTCAGGAGGACGTGGTGGGTCTAGGGAAGGAGTCACTGATGATGACATTGAGAGGAGGGACGACGATGTGTTGGCAGCTGCTTTTCTACTACCCTGAGACTGGGTGAGAGAGGATGAGGAGGATGAAGAGGGCTTGGTCATCCACTCTACCAAGTCGTTGGCATGTTGCGGTTCAACATGTCCAGCTGCAGAAAAGAAGGACAAGCATGTCCCATGGCCACGTGCTGATGACAATGCACCGCGTCCACGACCAGCACTGTTGTCTCTAGACACAGAGCCTGCTTGCCCTCTTTTATCGGCTCGCGCCTGTCTGCCTCTCCTTGCTGGCCTTCCAGACATGGCAATGGCCTGAAGGGAGTTGGGTAAAACAGTAGTTGGGTAGTTTATATTGTGCTGGAGGCACACAACACCCACTAACTCCTGCAGATGCCTTTTTTATAGAACAGCAGAGTTAAAGGGGTATATACAGATGTATACTGTGCTGTGCTGGAAGCACACACAACTTCCAATAACTCCAGCAGATGCCAATCGGGCCCAAATAGAGAACAGCTATGTAGGTGGATAATAGCGGTATGTACTGGGTACAGAGCAGGCACACAGCACGCACTATCTCCTGAGTGACACTGCTGACTGCAAGCTCTATTGTTAAAGATGGACCACTAGCTATATAGGTGAGGTGAATATCACGGTGTATACTGCGGTCAGGGCACGCAGACAATAACAAGAAAACAGCAGAGTTAAAGGGGTATATACAGATGTATACTGTGCTGTGCTGGAAGCACACACAACTTCCAATAACTCCAGCAGATGTCAATCGGGCCCAAATAGAGAACAGCTATGTAGGTGGATAATAGCGGTATGTACTGGGTACAGAGCAGGCACACAGCACGCACTATCTCCTGAGTGACACTACTGACTGCAAGCTCTATTGTTAAAGATGGACCACTAGCTATATAGGTGAGGTGAATATCACGGTGTATACTGCGGTCAGGGCATGCAGACAATAACCAGAAAACAGCAGAGTTAAAGGGGTATATACAGATGTATACTGTGCTGTGCTGGAGGCACACACAACTTCCAATAACTCCAGCAAATGACAATCGGGCTCAAATAGAGAACAGCTTTGTAGGTGTATATAGTGGTATGTACTGGGTACAGAGCACGCAGACAGCACGCACTAACACTACTGACTGCAAGCTCTATTATTAAAGCTAGATCACTAGCTATATAGGTGAGGTGAATATAGTGGTGTATACTGTGGTCAGGGCACAGACAGTAACCACTACACAAGAGCAAAATAGTAAATCAGCCAAAAACGATTGGTGTGTAACTGTGTTGAAGGTACACAGAACACCCACTGCTTCAGATGCTAACAAACACTACACGAGGCCGCCTGAAAGGCAGCTTTATATAGTGTGGGGCGTGCACTACACAGTCTGAGCTATGATTGGCCACAGGCAGGATGCCTGTGGCCAACCATTGCTCTCCTCGCTACTGGCGCTGCGATTGGCCAAGCATGCGGGGTCACAGTGCATGCTTGGCCAATCGTGAGACAGCAATGCATTGCGCCATCGCAGTGCATTGTGGGCCACATGAATTTTGCCGCGAACGGCCCAAACGTTCGGAATTCGGCGAACGCACGAACGACCGATGTTCGAGTCGAACATGCGTTCGACTCGAACACGAAGCTCATCCCTACTCTCCAGTGACGGCAGCACTCACTCAGCCCTAGACCATGACACTCCCACCACCATGCTTGACTGTAGTCAAGACATATTTGTATTTGTACTCCTCACCAGGTTGCCGCCACACACACTTGACACCATCTGAAGTTTATCTTGGTCTCATCAGACCACAGGACATGATGCCAGAAATCCATGTCCTTAGTCTGCTTTAGTGATGGCCGAACGGTTCGCCCGGCGGTCGTTTCGCGGCGAATTTCCGACATTCGCGGTCCGCACGTTCGAACGCCTTTTTCCGTCGTTCGCCGCGGCGGACTTACGTGTTTAATGTATACAAGAACTTTAACCTTTGGTGACACGTTTATCATGTGATACAGGACAGCCAATTGAGACATGACAGCACATGGACACTTGTACATTCCCCCTAACCTATAAATACACCCGATCCGGTGGCCATTTTACATTCTTTCTTCTGTTACGATAGGGACAGGTTCCTGTGTGGAGTAGGGAGAGATAAACCACTAGCTATTTGGTACACAAAAGTTCTTTTCAGGACTGGTATAGGTGTTAGGTGTTGATAGGTTTGCTGTGCTGCTGATTCTTGCAGCAGCCTGAGTGTCTTTTGTTAGTTTAGAGAAAGGGAAAGGACGGTGTATGCTACAGGGACAGCCAGATTAGTCTTTCATCATCATCATCATCATCATCATCATTAGCTGTTACTATCAAGGTCCACAAAAGAGCTGTTCCAGTAACCACTAATCGTTCTCTTTTTTTGCCAATTTGTATAGGGACAGGAAGGAAGCAGTGTTGTCAGGCAGTGAGGGTAATTTTAAAGACTTGCTGTTATTATTAGTTCCACAAAGGTTCTTTTCAGGACTGGTATCAGTGGTACAGTAATAGGCTTGTACATGTATAATATTCTTTCTTCCAAATATAGAAAGGATATTATACTTGACTGCTGCCCTTCTGCTGCAGTCTGCTAAACATTCACAACTCACTTGTTCCACAAAAGTTCTTATAAGGACTGGTAACTTGGTATAGGGTGCTACGGTACATAGGCTTGAGTGCGGTACAGTCTGCTGTTCTGTAAGGACCGCTATCGGTCCACAATAGATAGGGTTGACGTGCACCACTGCTGACCGCTGCCCTATACTGCAGCAGTCCTTCAGCGGTATAGGGACTGACGTACAGTCTGCTAATCACTAACACACAACCTGCTTGTTCCACAAAAGTTCTTATAAGGACTGGTAACTTGGTATAGGGTGCTACGGTACATAGGCTTGAGTGCGGTACAGTCTGCTGTTCTGTAAGGACCGCTATCGGTCCACAATAGATAGGGTTGACGTGCACCACTGCTGACCGCTGCCCTATACTGCAGCAGTCCTTCAGCGGTATAGGGACTGACGTACAGTCTGCTAAACACTAATACACAACCTGCTTGGTCCACAAAAGTTCTTATAAGGACTGGTAACTTGGTATAGGGTGCTACGGTACATAGGCTTGAGTGCGGTACAGTCTGCTGTTCTGTAAGGACCGCTATCGGTCCACAATAGATAGGGTTGACGTGCACCACTGCTGACCGCTGCCCTATACTGCAGCAGTCCTTCAGCGGTATAGGGACTGACGTACAGTCTGCTAAACACTAATACACAACCTGCTTGGTCCACAAAAGTTCTTATAAGGACTGGTAACTTGGTATAGGGTGCTACGGTACATAGGCTTGAGTGCGGTACAGTCTGCTGTTCTGTAAGGACCGCTATCGGTCCACAATAGATAGGGTTGACGTGCACCACTGCTGACCGCTGCCCTATACTGCAGCAGTCCTTCAGCGGTATAGGGACTGACGTACAGTCTGCTAATCACTAACACACAACCTGCTTGTTCCACAAAAGTTCTTATAAGGACTGGTAACTTGGTATAGGGTGCTACGGTACATAGGCTTGAGTGCGGTACAGTCTGCTGTTCTGTAAGGACCGCTATCGGTCCACAATAGATAGGGTTGACGTGCACCACTGCTGACCGCTGCCCTATACTGCAGCAGTCCTTCAGCGGTATAGGGACTGACGTACAGTCTGCTAAACACTAATACACAACCTGCTTGGTCCACAAAAGTTCTTATAAGGACTGGTAACTTGGTATAGGGTGCTACGGTACATAGGCTTGAGTGCGGTACAGTCTGCTGTTCTGTAAGGACCGCTATCGGTCCACAATAGATAGGGTTGACGTGCACCACTGCTGACCGCTGCCCTATACTGCAGCAGTCCTTCAGCGGTATAGGGACTGACGTACAGTCTGCTAAACACTAATACACAACCTGCTTGGTCCACAAAAGTTCTTATAAGGACTGGTAACTTGGTATAGGGTGCTACGGTACATAGGCTTGAGTGCGGTACAGTCTGCTGTTCTGTAAGGACCGCTATCGGTCCACAATAGATAGGGTTGACGTGCACCACTGCTGACCGCTGCCCTATACTGCAGCAGTCCTTCAGCGGTATAGGGACTGACGTACAGTCTGCTAAACACTAATACACAACCTGCTTGGTCCACAAAAGTTCTTATAAGGACTGGTAACTTGGTATAGGGTGCTACGGTACATAGGCTTGAGTGCGGTACAGTCTGCTGTTCTGTAAGGACCGCTATCGGTCCACAATAGATAGGGTTGACGTGCACCACTGCTGACCGCTCACCTATACTGCAGCAGTCCTTCAGCGGTATAGGGACTGACGTACAGTCTGCTAAACACTAACACACAACCTGCTTGTTCCACAAAAGTTCTTATAAGGACTGGTAACTTGGTATAGGGTGCTACGGTACATAGGCTTGAGTGCGGTACAGTCTGCTGTTCTGTAAGGACCGCTATCGGTCCACAATAGATAGGGTTGACGTGCACCACTGCTGACCGCTGCCCTATACTGCAGCAGTCCTTCAGCGGTATAGGGACTGACGTACAGTCTGCTAATCACTAACACACAACCTGCTTGTTCCACAAAAGTTCTTATAAGGACTGGTAACTTGGTATAGGGTGCTACGGTACATAGGCTTGAGTGCGGTACAGTCTGCTGTTCTGTAAGGACCGCTATCGGTCCACAATAGATAGGGTTGACGTGCACCACTGCTGACCGCTGCCCTATACTGCAGCAGTCCTTCAGCGGTATAGGGACTGACGTACAGTCTGCTAAACACTAACACACAACCTGCTTGTTCCACAAAAGTTCTTATAAGGACTGGTAACTTGGTATAGGGTGCTACGGTACATAGGCTTGAGTGCGGTACAGTCTGCTGTTCTGTAAGGACCGCTATCGGTCCACAATAGATAGGGTTGACGTGCACCACTGCTGACCGCTGCCCTATACTGCAGCAGTCCTTCAGCGGTATAGGGACTGACGTACAGTCTGCTAAACACTAATACACAACCTGCTTGGTCCACAAAAGTTCTTATAAGGACTGGTAACTTGGTATAGGGTGCTACGGTACATAGGCTTGAGTGCGGTACAGTCTGCTGTTCTGTAAGGACCGCTATCGGTCCACAATAGATAGGGTTGACGTGCACCACTGCTGACCGCTGCCCTATACTGCAGCAGTCCTTCAGCGGTATAGGGACTGACGTACAGTCTGCTAAACACTAATACACAACCTGCTTGGTCCACAAAAGTTCTTATAAGGACTGGTAACTTGGTATAGGGTGCTACGGTACATAGGCTTGAGTGCGGTACAGTCTGCTGTTCTGTAAGGACCGCTATCGGTCCACAATAGATAGGGTTGACGTGCACCACTGCTGACCGCTGCCCTATACTGCAGCAGTCCTTCAGCGGTATAGGGACTGACGTACAGTCTGCTAATCACTAACACACAACCTGCTTGTTCCACAAAAGTTCTTATAAGGACTGGTAACTTGGTATAGGGTGCTACGGTACATAGGCTTGAGTGCGGTACAGTCTGCTGTTCTGTAAGGACCGCTATCGGTCCACAATAGATAGGGTTGACGTGCACCACTGCTGACCGCTGCCCTATACTGCAGCAGTCCTTCAGCGGTATAGGGACTGACGTACAGTCTGCTAAACACTAATACACAACCTGCTTGGTCCACAAAAGTTCTTATAAGGACTGGTAACTTGGTATAGGGTGCTACGGTACATAGGCTTGAGTGCGGTACAGTCTGCTGTTCTGTAAGGACCGCTATCGGTCCACAATAGATAGGGTTGACGTGCACCACTGCTGACCGCTGCCCTATACTGCAGCAGTCCTTCAGCGGTATAGGGACTGACGTACAGTCTGCTAATCACTAACACACAACCTGCTTGTTCCACAAAAGTTCTTATAAGGACTGGTAACTTGGTATAGGGTGCTACGGTACATAGGCTTGAGTGCGGTACAGTCTGCTGTTCTGTAAGGACCGCTATCGGTCCACAATAGATAGGGTTGACGTGCACCACTGCTGACCGCTGCCCTATACTGCAGCAGTCCTTCAGCGGTATAGGGACTGACGTACAGTCTGCTAAACACTAATACACAACCTGCTTGGTCCACAAAAGTTCTTATAAGGACTGGTAACTTGGTATAGGGTGCTACGGTACATAGGCTTGAGTGCGGTACAGTCTGCTGTTCTGTAAGGACCGCTATCGGTCCACAATAGATAGGGTTGACGTGCACCACTGCTGACCGCTGCCCTATACTGCAGCAGTCCTTCAGCGGTATAGGGACTGACGTACAGTCTGCTAAACACTA
Organism: Lithobates pipiens; assembly: GCF_037356315.1. Classification (NCBI taxonomy): domain Eukaryota; kingdom Metazoa; phylum Chordata; class Amphibia; order Anura; family Ranidae; genus Lithobates; species Lithobates pipiens. The sequence continues at coordinate 285,287,534 of NW_027507718.1, read as the reverse complement.
ATACACAACCTGCTTGGTCCACAAAAGTTCTTATAAGGACTGGTAACTTGGTATAGGGTGCTACGGTACATAGGCTTGAGTGCGGTACAGTCTGCTGTTCTGTAAGGACCGCTATCGGTCCACAATAGATAGGGTTGACGTGCACCACTGCTGACCGCTGCCCTATACTGCAGCAGTCCTTCAGCGGTATAGGGACTGACGTACAGTCTGCTAAACACTAATACACAACCTGCTTGGTCCACAAAAGTTCTTATAAGGACTGGTAACTTGGTATAGGGTGCTACGGTACATAGGCTTGAGTGCGGTACAGTCTGCTGTTCTGTAAGGACCGCTATCGGTCCACAATAGATAGGGTTGACGTGCACCACTGCTGACCGCTCACCTATACTGCAGCAGTCCTTCAGCGGTATAGGGACTGACGTACAGTCTGCTAAACACTAACACACAACCTGCTTGTTCCACAAAAGTTCTTATAAGGACTGGTAACTTGGTATAGGGTGCTACGGTACATAGGCTTGAGTGCGGTACAGTCTGCTGTTCTGTAAGGACCGCTATCGGTCCACAATAGATAGGGTTGACGTGCACCACTGCTGACCGCTGCCCTATACTGCAGCAGTCCTTCAGCGGTATAGGGACTGACGTACAGTCTGCTAATCACTAACACACAACCTGCTTGTTCCACAAAAGTTCTTATAAGGACTGGTAACTTGGTATAGGGTGCTACGGTACATAGGCTTGAGTGCGGTACAGTCTGCTGTTCTGTAAGGACCGCTATCGGTCCACAATAGATAGGGTTGACGTGCACCACTGCTGACCGCTGCCCTATACTGCAGCAGTCCTTCAGCGGTATAGGGACTGACGTACAGTCTGCTAAACACTAACACACAACCTGCTTGTTCCACAAAAGTTCTTATAAGGACTGGTAACTTGGTATAGGGTGCTACGGTACATAGGCTTGAGTGCGGTACAGTCTGCTGTTCTGTAAGGACCGCTATCGGTCCACAATAGATAGGGTTGACGTGCACCACTGCTGACCGCTGCCCTATACTGCAGCAGTCCTTCAGCGGTATAGGGACTGACGTACAGTCTGCTAAACACTAATACACAACCTGCTTGGTCCACAAAAGTTCTTATAAGGACTGGTAACTTGGTATAGGGTGCTACGGTACATAGGCTTGAGTGCGGTACAGTCTGCTGTTCTGTAAGGACCGCTATCGGTCCACAATAGATAGGGTTGACGTGCACCACTGCTGACCGCTGCCCTATACTGCAGCAGTCCTTCAGCGGTATAGGGACTGACGTACAGTCTGCTAAACACTAATACACAACCTGCTTGGTCCACAAAAGTTCTTATAAGGACTGGTAACTTGGTATAGGGTGCTACGGTACATAGGCTTGAGTGCGGTACAGTCTGCTGTTCTGTAAGGACCGCTATCGGTCCACAATAGATAGGGTTGACGTGCACCACTGCTGACCGCTGCCCTATACTGCAGCAGTCCTTCAGCGGTATAGGGACTGACGTACAGTCTGCTAATCACTAACACACAACCTGCTTGTTCCACAAAAGTTCTTATAAGGACTGGTAACTTGGTATAGGGTGCTACGGTACATAGGCTTGAGTGCGGTACAGTCTGCTGTTCTGTAAGGACCGCTATCGGTCCACAATAGATAGGGTTGACGTGCACCACTGCTGACCGCTGCCCTATACTGCAGCAGTCCTTCAGCGGTATAGGGACTGACGTACAGTCTGCTAAACACTAATACACAACCTGCTTGTTCCACAAAAGTTCTTATAAGGACTGGTAACTTGGTATAGGGTGCTACGGTACATAGGCTTGAGTGCGGTACAGTCTGCTGTTCTGTAAGGACCGCTATCGGTCCACAATAGATAGGGTTGACGTGCACCACTGCTGACCGCTGCCCTATACTGCAGCAGTCCTTCAGCGGTATAGGGACTGACGTACAGTCTGCTAATCACTAACACACAACCTGCTTGTTCCACAAAAGTTCTTATAAGGACTGGTAACTTGGTATAGGGTGCTACGGTACATAGGCTTGAGTGCGGTACAGTCTGCTGTTCTGTAAGGACCGCTATCGGTCCACAATAGATAGGGTTGACGTGCACCACTGCTGACCGCTGCCCTATACTGCAGCAGTCCTTCAGCGGTATAGGGACTGACGTACAGTCTGCTAAACACTAACACACAACCTGCTTGTTCCACAAAAGTTCTTATAAGGACTGGTAACTTGGTATAGGGTGCTACGGTACATAGGCTTGAGTGCGGTACAGTCTGCTGTTCTGTAAGGACCGCTATCGGTCCACAATAGATAGGGTTGACGTGCACCACTGCTGACCGCTGCCCTATACTGCAGCAGTCCTTCAGCGGTATAGGGACTGACGTACAGTCTGCTAAACACTAATACACAACCTGCTTGGTCCACAAAAGTTCTTATAAGGACTGGTAACTTGGTATAGGGTGCTACGGTACATAGGCTTGAGTGCGGTACAGTCTGCTGTTCTGTAAGGACCGCTATCGGTCCACAATAGATAGGGTTGACGTGCACCACTGCTGACCGCTCACCTATACTGCAGCAGTCCTTCAGCGGTATAGGGACTGACGTACAGTCTGCTAATCACTAACACACAACCTGCTTGTTCCACAAAAGTTCTTATAAGGACTGGTAACTTGGTATAGGGTGCTACGGTACATAGGCTTGAGTGCGGTACAGTCTGCTGTTCTGTAAGGACCGCTATAGGTCCACAATAGATAGGGTTGACGTGCACCACTGCTGACCGCTCACCTATACTGCAGCAGTCCTTCAGCGGTATAGGGACTAAGAGTTTTGTCACAGGGTCATTTAAAAAATGACATGCAGAGGAAGAGGCAGGCCCTTCCGCAGGGGTGGTAGGGGTAGGGCAGGAGCAACAGGCTTGAGCCAAAGTGGGAAGTTGCAGAAGGTGCGTTCAATTACTTTAAAGGATGCACCAGACTTGGTTGAGTGGCTCGCTCAGCCTTACTCTTCTGCACCCTCCTCATCCTCTCGATCTGCACCCTCTTCTTCACTCTCTGCTATGTGCACCCCCAAAGACACTACCACCAACAACACGACCACCACCACCACCACCACATACCTTCCGCTTGAGTCACTGGAATTATTTTCCGATCCATATCAAGAGGACATTTCTGATGCGCAGCCACTCTTGGTATTGGATCAGGAAGAGGAGGTAGCAACAAGCGCTACTCAGCAGTCTGACGCCAGTACCCAGATCAGCCCAAGGAGGAGGTTGGTCCCCGGTGTTGCTGCCTACTCTACTTATAGCGGTGGGGAAGGTGACGTTGATGATGACGTGTCTAGTGATGTCACGTGGGTGCCCACAAGAGAGGAAGAGGAGGGGAGTTCAGAGGGAGATATGGACCAGCAGATAGGGAGGAGAAGCAGCAATGACTTACATTGCACAGCAGGGACAAAGCAGACTGCAAATGTATCAGGAGCGAGTCATCGACCATGTACGGTCACATCTGGCGCTCCCAGGACACCGGCACATGGCTCCGCAGTGTGGGCTTTTTTTAACGTGTCCGCTGCTGACAATAGCGTTGCCATCTGCAATCTTTGCAGTCAACGCGTTAGTCGCGGTAAGCCCAATACTCACCTAGGGACGACCGCCTTAAGAAGGCACATGAGCAGCCATCACCGAGCCCAGTGGGAGCAACGGAACACACAAAGCCACACTGCAGGCTCTCACCGTCCAGCCTCGTCTTCTACTTCTCCTTCTCCTCTCTCCTCACAATTGTCCTCCACTCCACCTTCCATCACGCCAAGCTCACATTTTTCTGCAAAAAGGCAGGCTTCCGTGGGCCTAATGTTTGAGCGTAAAAAAATGATGACGCCGGATAACCCTCTTGCCCAACGGTTGGCGGCTGGCTTGTCAGAACTCATAGCCCGCCAACTACTGCCATATAAACTGGTGGACTCGGAGGCCTTTCGCAAATTTGTGGCCATTGGAACACCACAATGGAAGGTCCCAGGAAGGAAGTATTTCTCAGAGAAGGGCATCCCAGAGCTATATGGCCATGTTCAGCGGCAAGTGAATGTATCTCTGGCACACAGTGTCGGTGCCAAGATACATCTGACCACAGACACGTGGTCTAGCAAACACGGGCAGGGAAGGTATATCAGTTTTACTGCCCACTGGGTGAACCTTCTGACGGCCGTCAAGCATGTAACCCGTGGCACCCGTGTAGATTTGGTTTTACCGCCACGGATTGCATGCAGGCCTGACTCTTCTTCTCCTCCTCCTACTCCATCCTCCTCCCTCTCCTCCTCAGCTGCCTCCTCCTTTTCCGCTGCTAGCGTCTCTTCCACTGCACCGCCCAAGCTCCCCAGAACCTATTCCACATGCCAGGTGAGACGTTGCCATGCCGTGCTGCGTCTGTTGTGCCTGGAAGCAAAGAGCCACACTGGCCCGGCACTCCTTTCAGCTTTGCGTTCACAGGCAGATGAGTGGCTAACACCGCTCAATTTGACAGTTGGTAAAGTGGTGTGTGACAACGGTGCCAATCTGCTTAGCGCATTGAAACAGGGCAAAATCACGCACGTGCCGTGCATGGCACACGTCTTAAACTTGGTCGTGCAGCGATTCCTTGTCAAATACCCTGGGGTCCAGGACATCTTGCGGCAGGCAAGGAAAATCTCGGCCCATTTCAGAAGATCTTACACGGCCATGGCTCGCCTTGCTGACATTCAGCGGCGACACCATCTGCCGGTCAGACGTCTTATTTGCGATTGCCCGACGCGATGGAACTCAACCTTCTATATGCTTGATAGGCTGCTCCAGCAGAAACGTGCAGTTAACGTCTACCTGTATGAACTCTGCGAAAGAAACGGTTCTGGGGAGCTGGGTTTTTTTTCACCGCGCCAGTGGCTGCTCATGCGCGACACATGCAGACTTCTGCGGCCATTTGAGGAGATCACCAAACTGGTCAGTCGCAGCCATGGCGCCATCAGTGACATGGTACCTTATGCCTTCTTTCTGGAGCGTGCATTGCGTCGTGTCATTGATCAGGCTGTGGAGGAGCAGGAGCGGGAAGATGAGGAAGTCGCAATGCTGGATGAATTCCCAGGGGGGGCTACTCTATCTGAGACAAGTCAACAACAGGAGTCTGATGAGGAGTCAGAGGAGGATGGTGCCGGGGCGGATGAGCAGGAGCAAGAAGAGCATGCTTTAAACCTTTCTGGGATCCCTGTTGTGCGAGGATGGGGAGAGGAGAATGAAGAGGACGACATTATCCTGGATGATGAGCAGGAGCCAGGCCACCACACCGCTTCCACTTTAGTGCAAATGGGGGCCTTCATGCTCCAGTGTTTTAATAGGGACCCCCGTATAAAAAGCATGAGGGTCAAGGACCAGTACTGGGTGGCAACGTACTTAGACCCCCGGTACAAACACAAAATGGCGGAAATGTTACCGCCGTCGCAGAGGGCTGTCAGAATGCAGCACTTCCAGGCCTTGCTTCGAGAAATGCTGCATTCTGCTTTTGCGTGCGCTGGCAGAGGAGCAATTCCCACTCCCAGAGAAGGATTTGCGGGTACCAATCCAACAGCGCCTGCAAGAAGAGGCCGGTTTGAAGATGTGTTGGTGACTTCGGATATGAGGTCATTCTTTCAGCCGACCCATCGACAGGTGTCATCCGGATCCAGCATCAGGGAACGCCTAGACCGTCAGGTGTCCGACTACATTGGGTTAACGGCCGATGTGGACGCTCTGAGGAGTGATGAACCCCTAGACTACTGGGTGGGCAGGCTTGACCTCTGGCCAGAGCTTGCCCAATTTGCAATCGAACTGTTGGCTTGCCCCTCATCCAGTGTCCTGTCCGAAAGGACGTTCAGCGCAGCAGGGGGGATTGTGACCGATAAGCGTACTCGCCTAGCTCACCACAGTGTTAACTACCTCACATTTCTAAAAATGAATGAGGCATGGATCTCGGAGGAATTCAACACATGTGATCAGTAGACCATGTATATGTCTATAAACAATTTTTGGAATCAAGCACACAGACCTTCTTAATTCATTTGGCTCACTTCCCTGACCCAAAAAAGCACACCGTACTATATGCCCCTACCCTCCTCTTTGAAGAGGTTGAGCGGTGTCATATTTCTACTGGGGCTGCTTATTATGAGGGGTTCCCACCATCCCTGTGCTGTGCTGACTTCCTCCTGGGTGTTCTTATTATGAGGGGCTCCCACCATCCCTGTGCTGTGCTGACTTCCTCCTGGGGGTTCTTATTATGAGGGGATCACACCATCCCTGTGCTGTGCTGACTTCCTCCTGGGGCTGCTTACGGTGCTGCTGTCAGCGCTGTATGTCACGGAGCTGCTGTCAGCGCTGTATGTCACGGAGCTGCTGTCAGCGCTGTATGTCACGGAGCTGCTGTCAGCGCTGTATGTCACGGAGCTGCTGTCAGCGCTGTATGTCACGGAGCTGCTGTCAGCGCTGTATGTCACGGAGCTGCTGTCAGCGCTGTATGTCACGGAGCTGCTGTCAGCGCTGTATGTCACGGAGCTGCTGTCAGCGCTGTATGTCACGGTGCTGCTGTCAGCGCTGTATGTCACGGAGCTGCTGTCAGCGCTGTATGTCACGGAGCTGCTGTCAGTGCTGTATGTCACGGAGCTGCTGTCAGCGCTGTATGTCACGGAGCTGCTGTCAGCGCTGTATGTCACGGAGCTGCTGTCAGCGCTGTATGTCACGGTGCTGCTGTCAGCGCTGTATGTCACGGAGCTGCTGTCAGCGCTGTATGTCACGGAGCTGCTGTCAGCGCTGTATGTCACGGAGCTGCTGTCAGCGCTGTATGTCACGGAGCTGCTGTCAGCGCTGTATGTCACGGAGCTGCTGTCAGCGCTGTATGTCACGGTGCTGATGTCAGTGCTCTGTATTACGGTGCTGCTGTCAGTGCTCTGTATCTCCTGCACCCTCTTGTTTGCCTACCCTGGTCCCTGACCTTCCCTCTCCTCCATTGCCTTCATTAGCTCCATAGTCCTGAATTGTCAGAACAATTTCCCAAATAAAAAAAAAATGCTTGTAGTTATCGATCCCAAATTCACCTCATACATGTATTATGCTATTGTCCAGGTGGTGGGACTACGTGCTACCCCCTAATAATTACCCCGTGGCCGCAAATTCGACCTAAAGGTTTGCGAAATTCGCCTCCCATTGAAGTCAATGGAGCCCGCGGCGAACGGTCGTTTTCGCGAACGTTTGTGTCCGTTCGCGTTTCGCGTTCGCGAAACGTCCCGTCGGAAGTTCGTCCATCACTAGTCTGCTTGTCTTCAGCAAACTGTTTGTGGGCTTTCTTGTGTATCATCTTTAGAAGAGGCTTCCTGGGATGACAGCCATGCAGACCAATTTGATGCAGCTTGTGGCATATGGTCTGAGCACTGACAGGATGACTCCCCACCCCTTCAACCTCTGTAGCAATGCTGGCAGCAGTCATATGTCTATTTCCCAAAGACAACCTCTAAATAGGATGCTGAGCATGTGCACTCAATTTCTTTGGTCGACAATGGCGAAGTCTGTTCTTAGTGGAACCTGTTAAACTGCTGTATGATCTTGGCCACCGTGCTACAGCTCAGTGTTAGGGGCTTGGCAATATTCTCATAGCCTAGGCCAGTGATTGCGAACCTTGGTACCCCTGATGTTTTGGAACTACATTTCCCATAATGCTCATGCACTCTGCAGTGTAGTTGAGCATCATGGGAAATGTAGTTCCTAAGCATCTGGGGTGCCAAGGTTCGCCATTGCTGGCTTAGGCCATCTTTATGTAGACAATTCTTCTTTTCAGATTTTCATAGAATTCTTTGCCATGATGTGCCATGTTGAACTTCCAGTGACCAGTATGAGAGAATGAGAGCGATAACACTAAATTTAACACACCTGCTCTCCATTCACACCTGAGACCTTGTAAAGCTAGCTAGTCACATGACACAGGGGAGGGAAAATGGTTAATTGGGCCTAATTTGGACATTTTCACTTAGGGGTATACTCACTTTTGTTGCCAGCGGGTTAGACATGAATGGCTGTGTGTTGAGTTATTTTGAGGGGACAGCAAATTTACACTGTTATACAAGCTGTACACTCAATACTTTACATTGTAGCAAAGTGTCATTTCTTCAGAGCTGTCAGATATAATGTTGTCAGATATGAAAAGATATAATATAATATTTACAAAAATGTGAGGGGTGTAGTCACTTTTGTGAGATACTGTATGTATGTATATATATATATATATATATATATTCATATATACTGTATATATATATATCTATATTATACATTACTGTGCATATGACACAGACTCTGTGAGATCAGGGCACTGTGGGCGCCAAACCATATCTTCTAGTAGTCCTTGTTCTTCTTCATGCTGTCATTGTTCTACTGCAGAATAAATTTGGGGTTAATCCCACTCAGGGATGTACCAACAGGCTGGCGAGACTGGCGCCCGCCAGGGGCGCAGGCCGAGGGGGGTGCAAATTGTCAGTGTTCTACTGCTCTTCCATACAAATTTGTTCCACTCCTGGAATCCCAAGAATTAGGGCTGAATCCCAGCATGGCAGTGGCATGTGTGGGTTGCCATGGCTCCCGCACGCCGCAAGCTACACTTGCATGGCAGCCGCATCTCTCCCCTCTGCCGCTGACAAACACAGTGCACGGAACCGCCCCTAATCAAAATACATTTGTTCCTAGCCTGCCTGCATAGAACAACAGTTCCATACTTGGGAGGTCCATATGATGTCAGGAGGGAAGAAGGGAGGCATTTACGATGAGCTTCAGCTACTCATTGGCTGAGGAGGCAGTAGGGGGCAGTGCAGCTGCTTCCTCTGCCAATGGGTACACAAAGAGCAGTGTCCTTACCTTCAAATTCGTACCGCTGACTTTCTGTGTTAGTGGGTTCGGGATGAAGCAACGCCCATGCGGGGAGAAGCCTGAACAAGAGCTTCTTGCAATTAGTGAAAATCCTGCAGTGATCTGAGGTGAGTGATCTGCTACTGACTGTACTGCAATGTCACTTACCTCCTTCTCTGATCTCTCTCCATTCCCATCAACACCCTCACCTTCCGTCACTCAGCCCTTCCTCCTAAGAAGTTCTCCTGATTCATGGGCACGTTTCACCCCAAGCTGCACTTCCCCTCCCTGTACTAAATGTCTATATCTTCCTGAAGAGACCATGCAGTAATAACACACTCCCACGATCCTCATCACCCCTCCCTCTTCCACTTCACTTTCTCCTGTTTTTGCTCTCCGCTCACATAAATCTGCACTTCCACTCAGGCTTACATTTTATGTATTCCAACTGTTCTGCAGCCTGGTACATTCCTTGCAGTCCTTTAGGGAGTAGTACAAGTATACCATGCAAACACTGTCTGCAGCCATGAATAATACAGCCACAGCACCTGTGATCATTATTATCATGCTGATGATTACATTGTACAGCATGTATACACTACAGTAAGACACAGGCTGTACAGTGTATTTATCAGCATGATAATCATGATCACAGGTGCTGTGGCTATATTATTCATGGCTGCAGTGTTTGTACTGTATACTACTCAGGGCTTTATTTCAGCTGAAAAATGGGACTCCTGAAATCTGCACTCTACATGAACCCTGCAGTCTGTGCACAGCACCCTCTGAACCCCGCACTTAGTACGTAGCACATACGTATGCACCCTCTGAACCCTGCACTCTGTATGTAGCACCCTCTGAACCCTGCACTTTCAACATAGCACCCTCTGAACCCTGTACTCTGTACGTAGCACCCTCTTAACCCTGCATCCTGTACGTAGCACCCTCTGAACCCTGCACAACTGAAAAGGGACTGTATAGCCTAAACATTATTTTTAATGGATATGCAGACAATTAAAAATTAAAGGAAATTGATGTAAAAAAACAAATAACTGAAATTCTTACTCTTTTATGAAGGGGGGGGTGTCGAAGGGGGGTGCCAATACAGATTCTCGCCAAGGGCGCTGGAGACCCTAGGTACGCCTCTGATTACACTACTCTCTGATGGTATGGCATGATGGATAAGTGTCTGCCTGTATTTCTCAGCCTGGAGGACACTTGATCCTGACCAAATCTCCAACTCCATTTGCAGAAATGCAGCCCCAAACTTGCAAGGAACCTCCACCATGCTTCACTGTGGCCTGCAGAAACACATCATTGTACTGCTCTCCAGCCCTTCAGCAAACAAACTGCCTCCTACTACATCACATATTTAAAATTTTGACTCATCCGTCCAGAGCACCTGCTGCCGTTTTTCTGCACCCCAGTTCTGTTTTTGTGCAGTTTAGTCCCTCAGCCTTATTTCCACATTGGAGGTATGGCTTTTTGGCTGCAATTCTTCCATGAAGACCACTTCTGGCCAGACTTCTGTGGACAGTAGATAGGTGTACCTGAGTCCCACTGGTTTCCACCAGTTGTGTGCTGGTCACACTGCTGGACATCTTCTGATATCGAAGGGAAGTAAGCATGATGTGTCTTTCACCTGCTGCATTAAGTTTCCTTGGCTGATAACTGCATCTACATTCCTTAACTTTGCGTGTTTTTTTGGTCTTCTTCAACAGAGCTTGGACAGCCCACTAGGGTACATAAATGTGCATGTGCTTAAAAATTGTGATTAATGTATCCATCCAGTGAGCTTATGTATACTGCTGTTCAATGGTTACGTTGCGGTCTTAGGTTGCAGTGCAACTTAGACATCCATGCTCCTATAAGGTAGACTAAAGAATGTACATGACACAAGATTGCATACCAACATTTTGCTTAAAAAAAAGAAAAAAACATAATGTTGTGACTGACTTGCTAAGCACTAGATTTAACAATCTAACACATACAAAATCATTGTATGCTATCCTTTCATAAAAAAAGAAAGCAGAAAATATGTGGGCGTTTATCACTGAAATCTCTATTCCAAGTATACTCTTTTCCAGTATATGGATTCTCATATGCCCAGTAGTGCTTAAACTCCTGCACAAGTGATACCTGTATGCACAGAATGCTACCCCTCCACCTTTAATCCATTCAGGATTTTCACAATTTAGGGATTTTTACAGTCTCATAGGACACATTTACATTTGTGCATTACATTTAATAATGTACAGTACATTAAGTCGCACGTTCATGTGTTTTGCAGTAAGATAGCCCATTAATTTCAATGGACTGCCTAATACACCAAGATGGACAAGAAAAGCCACATGGGCCATTTTTCAGACAGTAGTGTGTTACCATGTATTGCTATGTGCTGCTGCTTTGGAAAAGTGTGTTGGAGTGCCATTTAGAATGAATATACCAACACACATACCTTGTATTGCAGTAACAAGCATTATGGGACTCTGGTCTAAATGATAAGCATAAGCACTTAATGTACCTTTTTTTCTACATGGTAACCCAAAAACATTTGTTTTTTTTATTTAAGGGGATGTACATTCCATTGCAACCCAACCACATCTATTAGTAAATTCCATGTATATACATTATAGCCTGTGCAAGTCCAGGTGCATTGCGGGTGCATAGTCAAATTTGTCAATTTCCTTGTGTGTGCACGATTGATGTGCCAGTTTTTTTTTTTTTTTATCCTTTAGTAAATCTGGCTTGATATTTTGTTACCTGTACAGCATTTCAACATGTATAAAAATAAGCCGACAATAACAATTCTGCAAAAACTGAAAAATATATTTTTAAGAGCATATACCCTGTTGTGTTCCAGTGAATGAAAAGGTTAAAATTGCTTGTCATGAACAGTCTACATTTTCCTTGTAGGTCTGCTTATTTTGGATGAAACCCCTTAGGCCTGATGATCAGACCAAGAAAAAAATGATTGCAAAATTCCTTTTTTCAGCAGATGTTCTCCTGATCTAATTCCATGGCCCTTTGGTAACCTGAATGTTTATAAATTATACTAACAGTGACTTTTATTATATGCTGAAGTCGTTTAAACCAGAAACTCATATTTATTTATTTTAGTTTTTCTTTTACTAATAAGCTATTCTACATTATATATATCAGTAAAAAGAAGCTACCACTGTTTGGAGGATAAAGCATATGCATTGCAGGCACTTCAGGTGTTGGTGCAAAATGCCCATCAATAGACACTTAATTTACTGTATTGATAACTATAGTACATTTGGTGGCCCTGGACAATCTCGCCATTTTCATGTGACTCCTCTTTTTCTCCTGGTAAGACTAACTGTACTTCTAAACACATGGTTGACATGTTTTTTTTCACCAGCCACAAGAAATCTCAATGTGTGAGTTATCTGAAATACAATTGTGCCATCTGTATGCATAATCCTAATGATAACCAAAGGAATATTAACCTGAAAAACACATGTGGTGTATTTATAAATTTATAAAAAAAAAATGCAGAGCAATTCCTCCTGTGAAACTGTATTTACATGTGTTCTGTGTGAACAGGGGCAAGATTAAACATTATTAAGCTATTTTCTCTCCAAATCCAATGTTATTTATTCATTCAGAATAGCTTGAAATATACACTATATTGTCAAAAGTATTGGGACCCCTGCCTTTGCATGCACATGAACTTTAATGGCATCTCAGTCTTAGTTAGTAAGGCTCAATATTGAGTTGACCTACCCTTTGCAGCTATGACATCTTCAACTTTTCTGCGAAGGCTGTCCACAAGGTTTGGGAGTGTGTCTATGGGAATGTTTGACCATTCTTCCAGAAACACATTTTTGAGGTCAAGCAGTGATGTTGGACAAGAAGGCCTGGCTCGCACGCAGTCTCTGCTCCAATTTATCCCAAAGGTGTTCTATTGGGTTGAGGTCAGGCCAGCCAAGTTACTATGGTGTGGTTTTTTTTTTCAAGGGTTGGGCTTGGCCCCTTAGTTCCAGAAGGGAACTCTTAAGGGATCAGTATACCAAGACATTTTGGACAATTTCATGCTCCCAACTTTGTGGGAACAGTTTAGGGATGGCCCCTTCCTGTTCCAACATGACTGCGCACCAATGCACAAACAAGGTTCATTAAGACATGGATGGGCAAGTTTGGGGTGGAGGAACTTGACTGGCCTGCACAGAATTCTGACCTCAACCCGATAGAACACCTTTGAGCTGAATTCTAGTGGAGACTGTGAGCTACACCTTCTAGTCCAACATTAGTGCCTGACCTCACAAATGCGCTTCTGGAACAATGATCAAACATTCCCATAGACACACTCCTAAACCTTATGGACAGACTTCCCAGAAGAGTTGAAGCTGTTATAGTTGCAAGGGTGGGCCAACTCAATATGGAACCCTATGGACTAAGACTGGGATGCCAATAAAGTTCACGTGCATGTAAAGGCATGTGTCCCAATAATTTTTACAATATAGTGTATATTTACTATGCTCATCAGCTCCATCTAGTGGCCACAATGTCAGTATTTTCTTGATTTAACATGGACAGAAAAGTGTGAGTAGATTGTATGGGCTGCTATTGACATGAATACTCTGAAGGAGAGATGTCTGCAGGCTCCTATCTCTCATATATAATACAAATAATTGCATAATAGTGAATAAGCTTCAATTCACATTAAGAGCCCATTAAATATTATTGTAACTGATTAAAATAGTCAGGTCTTTAAAAATGATTATATCCTAAAGACAGTGACTACATATGCCCAGTTACATCATCAGTTCTCAGTTTGATCACAGTTCTTCATACAATGTTCTCTTTTAAGCTTATAATGTTAAACTGCAAAAAAAGAACATTTATGTCTTGTCATCTTTCTATGAGAAATGAATTGGTCAGATCAACAACTAACATTTTAGGCACCGACATCGACCTAATGAGTGATGGACAACTATAACAGACTTAAGACTTTAAGCCTTTGGTACAAGAGCTTACATCAGGCCCTTCGCAGCAGAAAATGCTATTTAATCCCACCAAACTGTTATAACTTCCCCAAAGACAAAAAAATACAATCCCCATGCAACATTTGTGGGTATTATTTATTTTTCCAAACATTTGCTTTGTCATATAATAAACTAACACACAACAATCTCAGAATACCGTTATTTTTTTTCCACTAAGAGTCCTCTGCTGAAAATCATATGCTTGCTCTGTCTTAGAGACCAAGAAATGTTTTTGTTATTTATTAACTTCTATCTTTTCCTTGTAGCTCGTATGTCTTTAGCAGTTAATACGCAGTAAGCTCCACAAATTCATCAGGGTCCTTTTACAACAGCAAAGATTTTTTTGCATCATAGATTTGTCTGATTCTATAAAACACAACCCATGTGTCATTACAAGCTTGACAGGTTTAGCATCAGATGTTGCAAGATCAGGGTCCTCTTTCACAATGGAGGACATGATATATGCTTTCATACAATCAGATGCGGATGTGTCACTGCCACAAAATAATACCAAATGCAACAATGTATAAACCAGTTACTGTGGCTGTTTTAATCGGGTGCTTCAATATTTAGTGCATATGATTTTGTTCCTAACTTGATCTTTCAGTCATTTTACAAGTATGCATATATGAACATCTGACAGGTCACAATATACAGCAACAGTATCATTGTGTCAAATTACGTTGCCTAAGACAAGATAATGTCATCAGTCTGTTGCAGGCATGGAGAAGCATTTTCTAAGTCTCCTCTATGCAGTGAAAAGATTGCTATACTATAACTTTTAGCAGGCCAAGGGGTAAGAGGCTGCAGCAGGAGCAGCCGTATGGCATCACAGCCAGGCACAGGCATTAGGATTTACATGATTGTGCCATCTCTGAGCCAGCACCTTAGTCCAGGAAGTAGCTGCAGTCACTGCATGAACCCTGGAAAATTATGGTGTTGGCCTTCTGATTGGAAAAAAAAAAAATATTTTTCTATTTGTAGCATCCTCTAGCTAGTGTGCTATATGTAAATAGTTAGCTGTTAGTGTAGGTAAATTGGTTTGGCTGAGAGCCAGGCCTGGGTTGAATCTGGATCAGGGTTGAGTGACTCAGGGAAGCTGGATGACTCAGCAATAAGCCTCTCTGGTGCCCCCCCCCCCCCTGTTTTTTGGAACCTTGGAGAAACTTCTAGGTGTAGTGGATGGAGGCTAGGAGGAGCTGCTTTGCATATTTATGAGTCCCAGTCAATCCCCAGCAAATGAGCTGGCAAGGGGGCAGGCAACCTCACCAATAGGCATACCAGCAAGGGCAGTCAGGGGAAGACAGAGATGGAGTGCTAAGGAGGCTGTTGGAGACTCTCGCAGAGCGCCCCCTAGCCTGGGAGGGTGACCTTGGGCCTGGGGCACAGGTGCTGGAAGGATTCCCCACACTACATGGGGTAACCCCTTCTTGGAGAGATGGAAGCAAGGAGAGGACAACGGACTCCCTCCTCTCCCTCCTTTTCATTACCACCTTATTCTTTAATGCCTCCTCTTCTACTGTGTCTGCCCTGGCATGGCATCTACCTTTTCTCTGTTTTGCTTCCCCCTTGTTTTCTAATGCCTCCTCTCCCTGGTCAACTTCAATCACTGAGAAAGATAAGCCCACCCCCAGCTCTGATGTCACCCCCATCTGCTGTACATTATCTGGTGGTTGTAGGTACACTCTGTGAATGAATGGCTGCTGTGGGGGAACTACAAGTCCCAGCAGGAGATGGAGAAGCAAAATGTATGACCTAGTGTATTCAGTATGTTTAAGGCTAGAATAAATGACAGGAGTGCTGCTGCTAGAAGGGTTCTCAGGGTTCTGTAATTTCTTGGGGTCATCCAAGGTGAGAGCTGGTGGGGCATTAGAGCAGCATTTGGAAGAGAGAAGCAGGCTCTGGAACAAATTATGTACAAAGAAAGGTGCTTCTAAGCACTGTAGTCCAGCAATTTTAATGTAACACAACAGTTAAAACCACTTACAGGATATAACAGTAAATCAGGCTCATCAATAAGTTAGATGCGGAAGGTGCGTGGGAGCAAGGTGGCTGCCACACTTCCAGAACCACCATGGAATGCCCCACCTGCTACTGTGATAAATTATGGTGTTCCTCTCCAGTGCATGCCTACTGCCAGAGATGGGCGCTGCCAATCCCATCTCATTAGATATTCATCTCCTTGCTAGCAGTGTGGTTGGACAGTGGGGGAGAGCCTGTCCTCACATCTCATTCATTAGATGTTTGTATCTTTGCCAACAGCATGGTTAGACACCTTATTGCAGGGATATGCAATTAGCAGACCTCCAGCTGTTGCAGATAGTGATGGACGAACGTTTCGCCCGGCGGTCGTTTCGCGGCGAATTTCCGACATTCGCGGTCCGCACGTTCGAACGCCTTTTTCCGTCGTTCGCCGCGGCGGACTTACGTGTTTAATGTATACAAGAACTTTAACCTTTGGTGACACGTTTATCATGTGATACAGGACAGCCAATTGAGACATGACAGCACATGGACACTTGGACATTCCCCCTAACCTATAAATACACCCGATCCGGTGGCCATTTTACATTCTTTCTTCTGTTACGATAGGGACAGGTTCCTGTGTGGAGTAGGGAGAGATAAACCACTAGCTATTTGGTACACAAAAGTTCTTTTCAGGACTGGTATAGGTGTTAGGTGTTGATAGGTTTGCTGTGCTGCTGATTCTTGCAGCAGCCTGAGTGTCTTTTGTTAGTTTAGAGAAAGGGAAAGGACGGTGTATGCTACAGGGACAGCCAGATTAGTCTTTCATCATCATCATCATCATCATCATCATTAGCTGTTACTATCAAGGTCCACAAAAGAGCTGTTCCAGTAACCACTAATCGTTCTCTTTTTTTGCCAATTTGTATAGGGACAGGAAGGAAGCAGTGTTGTCAGGCAGTGAGGGTAATTTTAAAGACTTGCTGTTATTATTAGTTCCACAAAGGTTCTTTTCAGGACTGGTATCAGTGGTACAGTAATAGGCTTGTACATGTATAATATTCTTTCTTCCAAATATAGAAAGGATATTATACTTGACTGCTGCCCTTCTGCTGCAGTCTGCTAAACATTCACAACTCACTTGTTCCACAAAAGTTCTTATAAGGACTGGTAACTTGGTATAGGGTGCTACGGTACATAGGCTTGAGTGCGGTACAGTCTGCTGTTCTGTAAGGACCGCTATCGGTCCACAATAGATAGGGTTGACGTGCACCACTGCTGACCGCTGCCCTATACTGCAGCAGTCCTTCAGCGGTATAGGGACTGACGTACAGTCTGCTAATCACTAACACACAACCTGCTTGTTCCACAAAAGTTCTTATAAGGACTGGTAACTTGGTATAGGGTGCTACGGTACATAGGCTTGAGTGCGGTACAGTCTGCTGTTCTGTAAGGACCGCTATCGGTCCACAATAGATAGGGTTGACGTGCACCACTGCTGACCGCTGCCCTATACTGCAGCAGTCCTTCAGCGGTATAGGGACTGACGTACAGTCTGCTAAACACTAATACACAACCTGCTTGGTCCACAAAAGTTCTTATAAGGACTGGTAACTTGGTATAGGGTGCTACGGTACATAGGCTTGAGTGCGGTACAGTCTGCTGTTCTGTAAGGACCGCTATCGGTCCACAATAGATAGGGTTGACGTGCACCACTGCTGACTGCTGCCCTATACTGCAGCAGTCCTTCATCGGTATAGGGACTAAGAGTTTTGTCACAGGGTCATTTAAAAAATGACAGGCAGAGGAAGAGGCAGGCCCTTCCGCAGGGGTGGTAGGGGTAGGGCAGGAGCAACAGGCTTGAGCCAAAGTGGGAAGTTGCAGAAGGTGCGTTCAATTACTTTAAAGGATGCACCAGACTTGGTTGAGTGGCTCGCTCAGCCTTACTCTTCTGCACCCTCCTCATCCTCTCGATCTGCACCCTCTTCTTCACTCTCTGCTATGTGCACCCCCAAAGACACTACCACCAACAACACGACCACCACCACCACCACCACATACCTTCCGCTTGAGTCACTGGAATTATTTTCCGATCCATATCAAGAGGACATTTCTGATGCGCAGCCACTCTTGGTATTGGATCAGGAAGAGGAGGTAGCAACAAGCGCTACTCAGCAGTCTGACGACAGTACCCAGATCAGCCCAAGGAGGAGGTTGGTCCCCGGTGTTGCTGCCTACTCCGAGATCTCTACTTATAGCGGTGGGGAAGGTGACGTTGATGATGACGTGTCTAGTGATGTCACGTGGGTGCCCACAAGAGAGGAAGAGGAGGGGAGTTCAGAGGGAGATATGGACCAGCAGATAGGGAGGAGAAGCAGCAATGACTTACATTGCACAGCAGGGACAAAGCAGACTGCAAATGTATCAGGAGCGAGTCATCGACCATGTACGGTCACATCTGGCGCTCCCAGGACACCGGCACATGGCTCCGCAGTGTGGGCTTTTTTTAACGTGTCCGCTGCTGACAATAGCGTTGCCATCTGCAATCTTTGCAGTCAACGCGTTAGTCGCGGTAAGCCCAATACTCACCTAGGGACGACCGCCTTAAGAAGGCACATGAGCAGCCATCACCGAGCCCAGTGGGAGCAACGGAACACACAAAGCCACACTGCAGGCTCTCACCGTCCAGCCTCGTCTTCTACTTCTCCTTCTCCTCTCTCCTCACAATTGTCCTCCACTCCACCTTCCATCACGCCAAGCTCACATTTTTCTGCAAAAAGGCAGGCTTCCGTGGGCCTAATGTTTGAGCGTAAAAAAATGATGACGCCGGATAACCCTCTTGCCCAACGGTTGGCGGCTGGCTTGTCAGAACTCATAGCCCGCCAACTACTGCCATATAAACTGGTGGACTCGGAGGCCTTTCGCAAATTTGTGGCCATTGGAACACCACAATGGAAGGTCCCAGGAAGGAAGTATTTCTCAGAGAAGGGCATCCCAGAGCTATATGGCCATGTTCAGCGGCAAGTGAATGTATCTCTGGCACACAGTGTCGGTGCCAAGATACATCTGACCACAGACACGTGGTCTAGCAAACACGGGCAGGGAAGGTATATCAGTTTTACTGCCCACTGGGTGAACCTTCTGACGGCCGTCAAGCATGTAACCCGTGGCACCCGTGTAGATTTGGTTTTACCGCCACGGATTGCATGCAGGCCTGACTCTTCTTCTCCTCCTCCTACTCCATCCTCCTCCCTCTCCTCCTCAGCTGCCTCCTCCTTTTCCGCTGCTAGCGTCTCTTCCGCTGCACCGCCCAAGCTCCCCAGAACCTATTCCACATGCCAGGTGAGACGTTGCCATGCCGTGCTGCGTCTGTTGTGCCTGGAAGCAAAGAGCCACACTGGCCCGGCACTCCTTTCAGCTTTGCGTTCACAGGCAGATCAGTGGCTAACACCGCTCAATTTGACAGTTGGTAAAGTGGTGTGTGACAACGGTGCCAATCTGCTTAGCGCATTGAAACAGGGCAAAATCACGCACGTGCCGTGCATGGCACACGTCTTAAACTTGGTCGTGCAGCGATTCCTTGTCAAATACCCTGGGGTCCAGGACATCTTGCGGCAGGCAAGGAAAATCTCGGCCCATTTCAGAAGATCTTACACGGCCATGGCTCGCCTTGCTGACATTCAGCGGCGACACCATCTGCCGGTCAGACGTCTTATTTGCGATTGCCCGACGCGATGGAACTCAACCTTCTATATGCTTGATAGGCTGCTCCAGCAGAAACGTGCAGTTAACGTCTACCTGTATGAACTCTGCGAAAGAAACGGTTCTGGGGAGCTGGGTTTTTTTTCACCGCGCCAGTGGCTGCTCATGCGCGACACATGCAGACTTCTGCGGCCATTTGAGGAGATCACCAAACTGGTCAGTCGCAGCCATGGCGCCATCAGTGACATGGTACCTTATGCCTTCTTTCTGGAGCGTGCATTGCGTCGTGTCATTGATCAGGCTGTGGAGGAGCAGGAGCGGGAAGATGAGGAAGTCGCAATGCTGGATGAATTCCCAGGGGGGGCTACTCTATCTGAGACAAGTCAACAACAGGAGTCTGATGAGGAGTCAGAGGAGGATGGTGCCGGGGCGGATGAGCAGGAGCAAGAAGAGCATGCTTTAAACCTTTCTGGGATCCCTGTTGTGCGAGGATGGGGAGAGGAGAATGAAGAGGACGACATTATCCTGGATGATGAGCAGGAGCCAGGCCACCACACCGCTTCCACTTTAGTGCAAATGGGGGCCTTCATGCTCCAGTGTTTTAATAGGGACCCCCGTATAAAAAGCATGAGGGTCAAGGACCAGTACTGGGTGGCAACGTACTTAGACCCCCGGTACAAACACAAAATGGCGGAAATGTTACCGCCGTCGCAGAGGGCTGTCAGAATGCAGCACTTCCAGGCCTTGCTTCGAGAAATGCTGCATTCTGCTTTTGCGTGCGCTGGCAGAGGAGCAATTCCCACTCCCAGAGAAGGATTTGCGGGTACCAATCCAACAGCGCCTGCAAGAAGAGGCCGGTTTGAAGATGTGTTGGTGACTTCGGATATGAGGTCATTCTTTCAGCCGACCCATCGACAGGTGTCATCCGGATCCAGCATCAGGGAACGCCTAGACCGTCAGGTGTCCGACTACATTGGGTTAACGGCCGATGTGGACGCTCTGAGGAGTGATGAACCCCTAGACTACTGGGTGGGCAGGCTTGACCTCTGGCCAGAGCTTGCCCAATTTGCAATCGAACTGTTGGCTTGCCCCTCATCCAGTGTCCTGTCCGAAAGGACGTTCAGCGCAGCAGGGGGGATTGTGACCGATAAGCGTACTCGCCTAGCTCACGACAGTGTTAACTACCTCACATTTCTAAAAATGAATGAGGCATGGATCTCGGAGGAATTCAACACATGTGACCAGTAGACCATGTATATGTCTATAAACTATTTTTTTAATCAAGCACACAGACCTTCTTAATTCATTTGGCTCACTTCCTTGACCCAAAAAAGCACACCGTACTATATGCCCCTACCCTCCTCTTTGAAGAGGTTGAGCGGTGTCATATTTCTACTGGGGCTGCTTATGATATCCCTGTGCTGTGCTGACTTCCTCCTGGGGGTTCTTATTATGAAGGGATCACACTATCCCTGTGCTGTGCTGACTTCCTCCTGGGGGTTCTTATTATGAGGGGATCACACCATCCCTGTGCTGTGCTGACTTCCTCCTGGGGCTGCTTACGGTGCTGCTGTCAGTGCTGTATGTCACGGTGCTGCTGTCAGCGCTGTATGTCACGGTGCTGCTGTCAGCGCTGTATGTCACGGTGCTGCTGTCAGCGCTGTATGTCACGGTGCTGCTGTCAGCGCTGTATGTCACGGTGCTGCTGTCAGCGCTGTATGTCACGGTGCTGCTGTCAGCGCTGTATGTCACGGTGCTGCTGTCAGCGCTGTATGTCACGGTGCTGCTGTCAGCGCTGTATGTCACGGTGCTGCTGTCAGCGCTGTATGTCACGGTGCTGCTGTCAGCGCTGTATGTCACGGTGCTGCTGTCAGCGCTGTATGTCACGGTGCTGCTGTCAGCGCTGTATGTCACGGTGCTGCTGTCAGTGCTCTGTATTACGGTGCTGCTGTCAGATGCCTCTATCACGGTGCATGTGTCATTCCGGTATGTCACGCTGCTGGTGATCATCTCCTGCACCCTCTTCTTTGCCTACCCTGGTCCCTGACCTTCCCTCTCCTCCATTGCCTTCATTAGCTCCATAGTCCTGAATTGTTAGAACAATTTCCCAAATAAAATAAAAATGCTTGTAGTTATCGATCCCAAATTCACCTCATACATGTATTATGTCATTGTCCAGATGGTGGGACTACGTTTTACCCCCTAATAATTACCACGTGGCCGCAAATTCGACATGAAGGTTTGCAAAGTTCGCCTCCCATTGAAGTCAATGGGGCCCGCGGCGAACGTTCGGTTTCGCGAACGTTTGGGTCCGTTCGCATTTCGCTTTCGCGAAACGTCCCGTCGGAAGTTCGTCCATCACTAGTTGCAGAACTACAAGTCCCATGAGGCATAGCAAGACTCCGACAGCCACAAACATGACACCCAGAGGCAGAGGCATGATGAGACTTGTAGTTTTGGAACAGATGGAGGTCCGTTAATTGCATATCCCTGCCTTACTGGATGCCTAATTTGTTTTTATTAACTTCTTCTCCCCCTTCTTTCCTTAGCTATTTTTTCCTTTGCTTTTTTTTTGCTGTTTGTATGTAAATTTTTGTATTTTGTTTGTTCTATTTGGAAGTGATGTGTTAACAAACTACACAAAATTTGAATAATAAATTCACCATGCATTTTGTGTGACTGGTTTACATAATTTCAGTACATTTAAAGCCCATCTCTATGGAAAGGAAAATGTTCCTTTGCAGTGTGGCTGCCCCTGCACTCCAAGGTTTAAATATCCCTTTAAGTCTAAGGGGAAGATAAAAGCAGTTTTACTTGCCCAGCCATGTGCTTCCCCAACAACCAGTGCTCTTGTCTTCTAACCTAAACTCCAACAGTGAACTGTTCCTGGGCATCTTCATGTCCAATGCAGGGCTCTTGTCCTCTACCCTACACTCCAACAGTGGACTGTTCCTGTGCATTTTCATGTCCAATGCAGGGCTCTGCATTGTACTTGATGACATCAGGGGACCTGTTACCCCCGCAGAATGGGGCAGAAGAGGCTGCGGAATCTGATCTTACAGCCTGGAGGGAGTCAACAGGAAAGGTGGATGGGGTTTTTGTGGCCCTCTTCAAGACCTAAATGAGCATATAACCCTTGCAGTGAGGGGAGAGCCCCGCTACAAGGGAACATTTTAACTTTTCCCTTTAACTGCCTGCTTTAAGTGGTTAAAAATGTAAATTTTCAATGTTAACACTTTGATCTCTTTAGGAAGTGATTAATACCTGCAAGTGTTACACTTTACTTAGCGTGCATGCATTTCTATGCACATGGAAAATATATCTCTACGCATTAATCTATCCAATGCAAAAGTATACACAATAAATAGGTTGATTAGGAAAAATCATATGTAATGCAAAAGTAAATATTTTTTGTAAGATATTTTATTGTATTTTTGCAACAGGAAAATTAGGATACAGAGAAAAGTAGAGGACAATTACATTAAGTATCATTACAATCTGTGATAACTGTAAAGGAGGGTTAAGATCTCTAATTAAAAGTAAGGTAAAGAAATTAAAAAAATATGTAAAGAAATTAAAGATAATGTTACTGCAGGTAGTAAAAAAAAAATAATTATAATTTTCTCGAGCACAGAGAGCCAAAGGGAAATGACATGTCACAATCTGTAACCCCTCATTGTCATTTATTAGTTTTTAGTGGAAACCTCCTACAAAATGTCACGGTAAGGTTATATTATACCTGCTCAGAGAGGGATGGGTCATTGCATACAGATTCACAAACAACAGCCTCTCTTAGAAGCATCTCCGTGTTTTTATTCCTTTTAAAACTGTGTTTAAATACGACTTTGGACAAAGATTTTGATGCCTGGCTTTAAAGGTTTTTGTTTGTTCATTTTTCACTGCGTCTAGGCCTCATTTACCATAGGATTTGGAGCTATCCCCTTGGAGTGTCTCACAGTTGTTAAGTGACAATCTAAAAGCCGATTTAGGATTAGGCAGCTTAACCAGGTGACCTGAGTGTTTGGCTCTGATTGGTTGCAGAGGGTAACGCTGAATTTGGAACTCCATACAGTGTTAGTGAAGGGTTTTATCATTTCTCAGAAAGACGTGCATCCTGAATAGGAGCTGATGAGAAGCTGGCTAATCAGGGTAGGATTATACAGAGCTCACTCTATACTCCTTTAATTCCATCCTCATGAATGGTGTTCAGATACTGCAAAATGAACTAGCACAGCACAGGAGATGTGCAAACACTCAAACAGACATCTTACTATCTTAATTAGCAAAGGATTTCTACTGCAGTTGCAGAGGCCCGTTAAAATGACCAGGGGAAGTCTTACAGAGCTTTCTGTATTGACATATTGCAGGTCACTAGTACACAGCTTAATGTATAAACATATTCTTCAAAGGAATACCCTACTTTTAACCCTATTTTACATAATCTTACTGTAAGATTTTAGTCATTTGCAAATATCTTTTTTTTTAACAGGTCGATGATACCTTGACCTTGTTAGAAATGTTCAAATTTTATAATAGGAGGACTATCAAAGGTAAATATTTAATACATATTTGGCATATTATAGCAATATGATCTGTAAAAATTATTTAAAAAGAATTAACTGATGACATGTTTCTAAGGATTTCAAAGTGAATGGTGCACAGTTTGAAAAAGTAGTGGTTGCAAACGTGTAAAAAATACATTTAGGAAAAACGGGGCCACTGTAGACTCACTTATGCAATAGAAAGTTTTTTTTGTGTTTACAAACAGAGAATACTGTAATCATTCTTGGAATGCTCACAACTAGTCCACAGGTACTATGTTAGTGCTGTACTCTGCAATGTGTCAGACAGCCAGGTATTTGTAAAGTCTTTCCTATAGTCTTTAACCTCCCTGGCGGTATGATTATGTCTGATTTTTGAATGTCAAAGTGGTACATTGTATTGCATGGAAATTTGGCGTTTTATATTGTAGGCCTGTAATTCTTATGCCCCATACACACGATCGGAAATTCCACCAGCAAAAGTCTGATGTGAGCTTTTGGACCTAAATTCCAGCCGTGTGTATGCTCCATCGGACTTTTGCTGGCGGAATTTCCTCCAACAAAAGATTGAAAGCAGGTTCTCTATTTTTCCGACACAAAATTCCTACGCATGCTCGGGGACAATTCGATGCATGCTCGGAAGCATTGAACTTAATTTTTTCGCCTCATCGTAGTATTATACGTCACCACGTTCTTGATGGTCGAAAGTTCAAAGAACTTTTGTGTGACTGTGTGTATGCAAGCCAAGCTTGAGTGGAATTTCCGTCGGAAAAATCTTGGCTGTTTGGACATTTGGAATAACTCACTTAAATTTGTCCAAGAGTCTAGTAGATATCCCGGGTATGATAAAGTTTGAAACACGAAATCACAAATTATAATATAAAGTAAAAGTAGTCCCTGGTCTGACTTTGATGCAAGTTGAGGTCCAAAATCGCAGCACAATCACGTGACTTTCAAGTCGCGGCAGTATGAAAGGGGCCTAAGCGAGCTTTGTATGTGTGTTTTTTTATATCTGATTATTATTTTTGTGCTGTCATTTTCAAAATTGTATTTACATTTTTTTTTCACCCATTTCAGCCTTGAAAAATTATCAAGTTCTCCTTTCCCATCGAATACAATGTATTTCACTGAAGTGATAAATGTTGCTGAAATCAATACATTTTTACCACAATTTTGTAGAAATTATTACTCTTAAAAGTAGTGTGCAATGACAGTAGTTGTATGTGTTTCCCATGTAGTTGTTGTTGTTGTTCATCATTTTTGCTCAATTGGAAATGTTAAAGAGAAGTTCCACCCAAAAGTGGAACTTCCACTTATCTGATTCCTCCCCCCCCTCTGGTGCCACATTTGGCAACTTTTCGGGGGAAGGGAGGAACGGGTATCTGTTTTTGACAGGTACCTTTCCCCACTTCTGGCGGACACCGCTGCTGGCAGAGTCCTTCAGAAGTTCGGCCCCCCACCGCCGGACCTTTCAGAAAGTGCAGTGCGCTTCACGCTTGCACAGCAGGGATCCTCTGCTGGTTTCCTTTACTAGCAATGGCCGGTGCCGACATAGCTGGATTCCAGGACAGGTAAGTGTCCTAATATTAAAAATCAGCACCTACATATGTGTAGCTGCTGACTTTTAATTTTTTTTGGGGGGGGGGGGGGGGGGTGGAACTCCACTTTAAGTTTTGTGACAAGCTTACTCTATGCCTAGTATCAGTTAAAATGGATAGCAAATTATCTTGTAGTATAGCTATTTTTTAGTTCAATACATTTTTATTGATTAAGAAAGGGGATAACAAACAAGGATGGTACACGACACAGTAGTGTAACTATTTTCACATAAATTTGCACAGGGCCTTTTTCTCAGAGAACAGGTGCAGGAATGCCCCCCTTCTGAGTCACTTCTTGCCTCTGCCCCTACCCACCCCCAAGCACCATCCCTTGCTTCCATCCCTTACCCATCTCCCAGTATTCCTCCTTTTAAAGAATGCAGAACCTAGTATAATTTTGAGATGATACAGTGCCTTGAAAAAGTATTCATACCCCTTGAAATGTTCCACATTTTGTCATGTTACAACCAAAAACGTAAATGTATTTTACTGGGTTTTTATGAGATAGACCAATGCAAAGTGGCATATAATTGGGAAGCGGAAGGAAAATGATAAATATTTTTCAAAACTTTTTACAAATAAATATGTGAAAAGTGTGGAGTGTGTTTGTATTCAGCCCCTCTGATTTCCCTAACTAAAATCTAGTGGAACCAATTGCAGTGGCGGCCCATGCATTAAGGGTGCATGGGTGCCGCCCCCTCTCTCCTGCCACCCCTCTATCACCAATAGATAGATTCATGCATTGCATGATTCTATCTATGGCTGCTGCTGCCACCCCCTATTCAGGCACCCGACCCCTTTTCGAGGGCAGGGCACCTGAATTACAGTGGTGGGGGGTGTTTTTGAAGCACCTGATTAGAGCCAAAGGCTCTAATAGATGTCAAAAAAGGTGACCTGTGAGTGCCATGCTGGCAGCGTTTGATGGGAACAGTGGCAGTGTTTGATGGCACAGTGGCTGCAATTCATGATTTTTTTTGCAAAAAAAATGTACGCCCCGCCCCAACAAAAGTTTGTGCGTAATTTAATTTCAGTATTAATACAGCTGTTCCGTGAAGCCCTCAGAGGTTTGTAGGAGATACTTAGTGTAAAGTGAAGGTAGTGCTGTGCTATGAACCTAAATACTGTGCGTAATAAAGTGCAAAGGTGCTCAATAAAAGATATGGTTGAAAGAGGCAGTGTTCAAAGGTCAATATATATGCAGTCCTATGCAGTATAAAAGCGTGCCGCATGCCCTGTGATTTCTTCGGATAAAACAATAAAAGTGTATCAATAAGACAATAAAAGTATATCAAACACTCAAATGATTCTTTGTAGAACAGTGAAAGGAAATACTGTATATCCATAGGAAATCGCATGCTTTGCAATTTATTTGGATAAAACAATAAAAGTGTATCAATAAGACAATAAAAGTATATCAAACACTCAAATGATTCTTCGTAGAACAGTGATAGGAAATATATCCATATGGTGTGCACATGAAGTGAAAAAACGGTGCTCAAAAAGAAGGTGCACAACTATTGCAATAAATCCGGAAGGAATAGGTAAAATCCAAAACGGCATATAAAAGCATACAAAAAAAATTCCTCCATATAGGTATATGCTGCAAATGTTCTTATAGGTGAAAGCAAAAAAGATTAGTAGTGTCCATATAAGGTGCAAGGTAGGTAAGTGACTGTATATTAGCAGTGTCAGCATAAAATGACAAAGTGCTGGTGCTGGTGACAATCCTCTGGCATAAAGTGCTGATGATAGGCGACCTCCGGTTCCTGTGCAGAGTAATGTATAGATGTACCCTTACCTTACTGCTGTAAGGTAACAGCATGTGGGTATATCTCAATGTGTTTCTTGGCAGCCTCCCAGTATGGTGTATCCAGCTCCACTGGTGTGTGTCTCTAGTCTGGAATCAGAGTCCCCCTACTGTCCCTGGTGTGTCCACATCCAATGAACCTCGCAATGGGGCATGGGGGGATGTAAAGAGGCATGCACGATAGTGTAGTATTTACAAATGTTTATTGACAAAAACAGTAAAAGTAAAATCAAGGTACTCACAATAAGAAATATATAACAGGCATATAACAAATGAGCTGTGAGCTCGCCCACGTCACTTCCTGTGCCTCGTGTTCCCGCACGTGTTCGTCATTGTCACATGACTTTATCCCTGATGTAATGCAATAGTAATAGTCATACGGTCTCATTTTTTCACAGTTCTACATTTGCTTTGTTCACGTGCTTATTTCTATTAAAATGTGTCCCTGTGCCCTCCTAAACATCATGCCACCAATGCTTAAATAAAAAAGACAAAGTAACGCTAGAGCAGACTATGTGATTTTATACACAACCCAGATCTATCATACAAATGCTGCACACACATATGGATCATGTCAGTAACTTGGAATTTGGGAGAATCATACACCTGTCCCAGTCAGGCAGACAGATGGAGCTGTAACTGTAATAACAAGGCAATCCAAGGGGAAAAAAAACGACTGTTTTCTCCATAAAAAATAACAATCGTTATTAATGTTTGCATTTTTCATTGTACCTCAGAGAAGCAATAAATATTTCATCTCCTTTTCATCTAAACAAATGGAAATATGCAACAAAATAAAGTTCATACAGTAGGATGAGTCATTGGGGAATATGTACAA
This sequence comes from Lithobates pipiens, assembly GCF_037356315.1. NCBI lineage: Eukaryota > Metazoa > Chordata > Amphibia > Anura > Ranidae > Lithobates > Lithobates pipiens. The sequence continues at coordinate 285,259,172 of NW_027507718.1, read as the reverse complement.
TTTATATATGCTCTGCAAGAGATCTGCACTTTATCTTGTATTTTTCAGGGGAAAAATGCTCTGAGTTCCTTCTGGGAGAGTTGATAATGTGCAAATTAACTAATCTCAACCAGACAAAAAGAATTGTTTGTTGTCAGTGTCTGCCTTGCTTTAAGTTTATCAGGAGTCAATGGTCGATGTGTTGTGCCTGTGTCCTTCCTTAACTTTTGCATTCTCATCCTGAGCATAACTTTGAATTGTGGGGCCATGTAGCAACATTTTGATGGGACCCCTAAAAAGGGTTGCAGCTGCCCCATGTGTGCCAACTGGCTCAACGAAAGTTGATTGAAGCGCCAGGTGAAAAATTGTTGGCCGAACAGCGCTTACATTCAATGCAGGCACTGTTCTGGTATTCTGACAGCTGCTGGGGCTGGTTGTCAGAATACAAAAGCTCCAAGGTAGATTCATCTATCCACATTAATTAGTATGGATGGAGCCCACAGGCTTAATAAAATAAATCTATGTATAAATAGCTAGCTCTACTCTCTTTGCAGCAGCTGGTAGTGTCAACTGTGACAATATGTGTCACTGATCTTAAAGGGGTTGTAAACCCCTGTGTTTTTTCACCTTAATGCATCCTATGCATTAAGGTGAAAAAACTCCTGGCAGTGACCGACCCCTCAGCCCCCCCCCCCCCCCCGTTTTACTTACCTGAGCCCCAGATTTCCCTCGGCAGGGACGCACTGTCCCTCTCTCCACGGCTCTTGAATGGATAGATTGATAGCAGATTGATATGCAGCCATTGGTTCCCGCTGCTGTCAATCAAATCCAATGAAGCAGGCGCCAGGCTGCAGAGGCGAGTCCGGCATTTGAGTCTATGGACACAAATGCTGGACACGGGGGCCCGTCCACAAGGTAACCCCCCGGGAGATCGCTTCTCCGAAGGGGGTTATCTGATGCGGGGAGGAGCCGAGAGAGCCACCAGGGGACCCCAGAAATGGAAAATCGGGGCCACTCTGTGCAAACCGAGCCACACAGTGGAGGTAAGTATGACATGTTTGTTATTTTAAAAAAAATAACGAGCCTTTACAATCACATTAAAGTTACAAAGCCATTCCTTACATTAATGTTTAGGCATCAGTATTGCCCCCTCACCTCCCCCCTCTTTTTACTTACCTGAGCCCTCATTCAATCCAACTCCATGCCTGTCTGCAGCTCTTTTCTCCCCCATGGCCTGGTCACATAGGCTTTGCTGAGGCAGCAGAGGGCATTGGCTACTACTGCTGTTAATCAAAGCCAGTGTTAAGGAATCAGGAGGCAGGGTCAAATCCCACTGTATCTGTAGATGCAGACAGTTTGGCTTGGGAGCAAGGCCATGGGAGTGCCTCCATAGAAAGTGGTTTTCTTTGGAGGCATTCGCCAGAGAGAAGGAGGCAAAGCACTGGCTTGGAATCCAAGAAGAGAAGGTTTGTTATTTCCAAAAATGCATTTACAACCACTTTAACATAAAAGTGTGATTAAATAAAGGAAAGACAGCAGGAGAGCTGTCAGCAAAGTCAACACAGTGCTATAGGGAAGTGCTTTGGTTAACAGTATAGTTGTAACATCAATAATAAAAACCATATTAATAATTTATAATATGACAAAATGAGTTAGGATTTTTCACAAAATTAACTCTAGAACCCTATAGCCCCATACACACTATCAGTTTTTCTGCTGAGTTGTTCCTTCAGATTTACCAAAACCATATAATATGAGGTCAAACCTTAGGAGTTTCCATATCGTATGCAATCAGGCAGGCCCTTGCACTACATGGTTTTGGTAAACCTGAAGGAAAAACTGATAGTGTCTATGGGGCTAAATACAAACTTTGGCTTTTAAATTTTTGTTGTAGGACTACAAACCTCAGCTGTCCAAAAAGGTTATAACTGGAGAGAAACTCCTGGATTTTTGACTGCATTGGACATAAAGAGTTCATTACAGTCTGTAGTAGGAGTTCAAAGGTTAATTAATGTACACTGCAAAGGCAGAGAAGCATATGCATATGCTTCTTACTGCACATAGAGGGGTCTGTGAGTAGCAACAATTCTACGGTGGGGTGTTCAGTAACAGTCTCCCCAGTGGGCCCCAACTCCTACGTCAGGTCCCAGAGCAGCCACGGGGCTGCTATGGCTATTGTTACGTCCTTTATTTTCATGACACATGGAGCATAGAAAGAACAACTCATATTGAGTAAAATGTTTTACTGGGTTCTGATTTAGTTCTGCTCAGCTGTGCTGAGAAGGCAATTGCATATACAGATGTAGGGGCCCAGGACAAAATTTGATCTCCTTCTAGCTTACTGCATATCTTTCTGCCAGGCCTACCTTTACCATGCAGCTACCCATTCATATGTACACTGGGCCTCTTTTGACTTTGTGCTCCCCCTCTACTGAGCTGCCCTGTACTTTGAGCTCTCCCAGTTGTTTTTTTTAAATAGTCAAACTGCAAAGGAAAGCTATAGGACAAGGACAGAGACATTGCCACACTAGCACATGTGGTGTCCAAGATCAAATTTCCATCACACAACCCTTGTCATCCCTTTGTTAGGTTTGTTTATCTATACATAACGTTAACTTTCTTTATTGATCTTATGCCGCTTACACACGGTCGGATTTCCCGACAGAAAATGTTCAATGGGAGATTTTTGTCGGAAATTCTGACCGTGTGTAGTCTCTATCTGCCATTTTCCATTGGAATTTCTGACACACAAAATTTGAGATCTGGATCTCAAATTCTCCGACAAAAAAATCCGCTGTTGGAAATTCCGATCGTGTGTACACAATTTCCACGCACAAAGTTCCACGCATGCTCAGAATCAAGCAGAAGAGGCGGACTGGCTAATGAATTTCAATTTTCTCGGCTCGTCGTATGTCACCGTGTTCCTGAAGTTCGGAATTTCCGACAACATTGTGTGACTGTGTGTATGCAAGACAAGTTTGAGCCAACATCCGTCGGAAAAAATCCTATGGATTTTGTTGATAGAATGTCTGATCGTGTGTACGGGGCATTAGACTAGCTTAAAGCACTGTAAAAGTGTGTAAATAAGCTTATATAAGATGACTGTATTTCCAGTGAAAGAAAAAAAACAATAATAATAAAATAATAATGTGTGATCTTTAACTAAACATGATAAAGCTATACCTTCAAATGTCTGAGTTGGATAACCCCTCGCTATACCCCCTATTACACAGACCATGAAGAGTTAATACATAACTTAACCCACAAGTAATTTTCTACCACTACTTTCTTTGACTCCTATTGTAAGTTGACAAGATTTTCAAAATAAATATGTAGACTTTCCAATCACTATACCCATTTTGAACCACACCCTCATTTCAATCAATATTTATACAGTATAAACAATATCCAAACCTTAACAATACCCATTAAGGGGGCCATGCACTATGCAAATTTCCTCCCGTTTATGAAGAACTGGATGAAATTCATTGTGTGCATGACCCTGTTGCATCCCTCTCTCCTAATATCCTTCAATGAAAATTGGAGTTTAATGCCGGTGCTCCTGTCTACACCCCCCTGCCAAATTCCCCCATAGCAAGCTATTCTTTTTTTTTGTATGGAGCCTCCCTTAATATCCATACAAGACACTTGTAAGCATTGGAATCTAGTGTGTATTTTTAGAGCTTTTTTTCTTTCTGCATGGTTGTACCTCATTACAAACAGAAAGCAGCTGAGCTGCATTATTTGTCAGCAAATTCAACAACATTTTTATGTCTTTGTAAATGTATTTTTTAAACTTTTTCTTTTCTTTTATCTTTTCTTTTATCTTATTTATTTATTTATTTACTTATTTATATTTTTGGTTTAGTACATGGTTCCTAGGGCAGTGCCTATCCCTCACCCTAAACCCCACCCCCATGGCATTTGCTTGACAATCTTTTTGCCTAATAGCCTAGTAAAGGGGCCATTATTGTTTTTTTAACATTTGGCTCCCATTGACTTCAAATCGGCTTGGATTTGGCACCCAAACTTTACTCGTGGTCTGCGAACTCACCTCAAACCAAACTCAAGTACAACCTTAATTAAGAGTAAGTAATACACAGAGAACAAGTATCTAGAGTACAGAGTTAGGGAGACAACAATAAGTAATGCACAGGGCAGGGGGGTCAATAGTAAATATTGCACATAAAGCAGGGGTCAAGAGTGAGTAAAGCATAGACAGCAGGTTTAAAAAATAAGCAATGTGCAGTGTGCAGGGGTCAGGCAAATTATTTATAAAGCAAAAGTTCCCAATACAACCCTCACCTCCAGGACCAAGTCTCCCTCCCTCAATTTTATTAGGCTTGGCGTTGATTTGCATCAACTGGTCAGTGCCCAGAGTCACCACACTGCATCTGCCTGCCTTTTTTGTTACTTTGATTTGTCTGCTTTTGCAGCTATTTGCTTCTTATCTGTCTGTTGGCACACCCGACACCTGTCAGATCTTTAGCACAGAGCAAAGTGAAAGAGCACTTCCCTTGGCTCTGTACTATGTGAAACTTATATTACAGTACTTTCTGGACACCAATAATTAACACTTTTACTTGGCACATTTCAGCCCAAAGTCCTTATCCCTGCAGCTGCTTATGGTGTTCATTACGAATAAAGGTAAGCCAGACACATTATAAAAAAAATCAGATACACATAGGCACAGGCAAATAAAAGATATACCAGTTAATGGTTAAAAAGAATATGACAGATTTTACAGAATTAGTTTGCTTTTTGCAAATACTGCAATTCAAAAATGTAATAATGACAGAAAAAATAAGCTTAAACCCCTTACATTTGTTATATTAAAATATAACTAAAGGCCAAACCTTTTTTATTTGGATAGAGTGAAGAAGGATTAAAACTCTTGTCAGCTTTTTATTGCTGTCTGTGCCCCTTTTAGGGAGATTGGCTCTCTCTATTTTTCCTGTTTACCATTATCATTGAAATAAAAAGTTTAAAAAAATCCCAAATTTTGGGTTGACATCGGCACAGGAATAGAAGAGGGAAGACTTTGAAAGAGGGCACTAGTTTTGGTGATCCTGGTGACACCCAGGGATTCTCTCACTTTGAAGGGATTCCTCTCACTTCCCGTTTTGGTATGGGGCAGGAATTGAAGGGAAATCTCCCCAATAGGACACAGATGAAAAATAAACAAAACTAACAGAAGTTATTAATTTTACTAACAACAGAAATTTTGCCAGAATATTTACCAGCTAGCCTGCAAAAAGAAAAAAAAATTATTGACCCTGTCTGATGTTAGAAATAAAGGGATTTGTTGCATACATTTTGCAAATATATGTGAAAGCTGCGGTGCTTTGCCAAGGCTCCTCTGTATACTCTGGTACTAACTCATTATTTCTGGGAGTCTCCAAGTTGTAGCATATATAGCAGTGAATACATTAAGGGAAGGTTTGCCTTGAGGGAGCTCACTCCTCCTTAAAGGAGCAAGAGAACAATTATTATATTATTATACAGGATTTATAGCAATATAGCACCAATAGTTTGCACAGCACTTTACAACATGAGGGCAAACAGTACAACTACAGTACAATTTAGTACAGGATAAATCAGAGGGTTCTACTCATTAGAGCTTACAATCTAGGAGATGGCAGCTGAAGACATCCAATGTATCCTTTTTAATACGCTATCCAAAATGGAAAAAAAAAAGTTTTACTTTTAGTTCTATGTCAACTATAGGTCAAGTAGGACGTCGGAACTAGAGCACAGAGCTGAATTAAACATCTTGAAACTCCCCCTTCAATTCTGTGCACCTTTTATATGAGGGCAGTCTCCCAAAAGCAGGACGTCTCTTCTTATAAACATAAAAATGTCTTGTGACCCTAAACTATAGGAACAGGCCCACTGTGCTTAATTGTAAATCTGGCCCTGGCCCAGACCAGTTACAAGGGATGTGTGGGGAAATGGCACTGCATAGCACCAGCCCTGCTCTATATGTTCTTTAAAGAGCACATCTTCCATTGCTTCAAACAGACTTTGTGTGATGCTGAGCGATAGTGCAAAAAAGCCATTCACCTTTTTGGGTGATCTTGAAATTGTATCTGCGAGATCTATTTTCGAGATCATCCAGTTTTGAGAATGCAACATCTAACTGTTCATGTAATTCCTGAATCATGTCAGTATTCTGGTTGGCTATGGCAACAGTTTGGTCAGTTGTAGCTTCCATGGCCTCTATTCTGGCCCCCACGTGATGCAAATCAGCCTGTATTGTTGATGTAATTTGTGAGGAAGTTTGGGCAAGTCCTCTGGAGAGCATTTTGGAAAAAGTCTCCATTAAATATTAAAAATCTGTTGGGGTAGTGGGGATGGATCTGGTATGAGTCTTTGGATGGTTGGGGGTATTAGTAAGAACTTCCATTGGTGTGAGGGGGAGGCCATCCAGGGTCCTGCCAAGCAGTGATTCAGTGGATGTGGGGGATAATATTGGGGGTTGCTGGTTACTCACTGTTAGAGGATGCAGACCCTCTGTGTATGTATCTTAGTCTGTTGGATCGGCGATGGATTCCTCTGGATCCTGGACCTTGCCTCGTGTAGCTGTATCGGCCTGTATCAGGACTGGGGCTAAGTTTCCAGGATAAATCCCATCTAGCTGTACCCGCGATCATGCTAGGGGGTTCCTCGGGTCCTCAGAGGGTGGTGGGGGACCGATCTCCTCGGCTGATATCTGTGGTGGAGAGTGCAAGCTGGAGCGGTGCGGAGCTCTCAGATCTTACGACCATCCATGGAGCCACCATGCATGCACCTCATCATGACATTTTTTTGTCATTCTGCAGTGTATGCAGTTCTTTTACCATCCTGAAAATGTTTTGCATTGTGTACAAGTAATAAACTCAACCTGATATTTCAGCTGATTACCTGCCTGTTAAAGTATTAAACATACTAATTCCATAGTGATCATAGTTACAGAAAGAGTCTCTCCGTTAAAGCGTAACTCCACTTTTGTTGAGAAAAAAAAACATTCCCCTCTGGGTGATCTAGGTACATGTACCTTTTGTTATTCTGAAGAAACCCATGTGTGTTTGTCTTAATGGGAGTGGTTTCATAATTATCTCTCAGCTGTGGCAGCTGCAGAGCACTAATGAGGAAAGCTGCTGGGTCTGCATCCCTTTAGACTTGTTCCCATTGGAAGTATCATACTAAAAATTAATTTTTTGTTGCAGGGGATGCCTGAAATAGGAGTTGTATCTTAGGCAGACTTCTGGGAAAATTGGTGAGCCATACTGGTGAGCCAATACTCAAGCAGGAAATTATGTTCCTGGGGAGTGATCAGTGCATGTTCTGTGTACAGAAATACTCCATGTAGCCATATTGCATTGCATTTATAGAAAATTATAGTGGCTGCAGATTGAAAAGGAAAGGTTATTTTTAACCACTTCAGCCCCGGACCAATAAATACCTTAAGGACCAGAGGTCTTTTTCCAATTTCGCACTGCGCTGCTTTAACTGGTAATTGCGCGGTCATGCAATATTGCACCCAAATGAAATTTGCGTCCTTTTCTTCCCACAAATAGAGCTTTCTTTTGATGGTATTTGATTGCCTCTGCGATTTTTATTTTTTGCGATATAAATGGAAAAAGAGCGAAAATTTTGAAAAAAAAAGATATTTTCTTCTTTTTGTTATAAGAAAAATCGAATAAACTAAATTTTAGTCATACATTGAGGGCAAAATTTATTCAGCCACATGTCTTTAGAAAAAAAAAATGTCAATAAGCGTATATTTTTTGGTTTGCGCAAAAGTTATAGCGTCTACAAACTAGAGTACATTTTCTGGAATTTACACAGCTTTTAATTTATGACTGCCTATCTCATTTCTTGAGGTGCTAAAATGGCAGGGCAGTACAAACCCCCCCAAATGACCCCATTTTGGAAAGTAGACACCCCAAGGAAACTGCTGATGGGTATGTTGAGCCCATTGAATATTTATTTTTTTTGTCCTAAGGGATTGAATAATGACAAAAAAAAAAAAATGTACAAAAAGTTGTCACTAAATGATATATTGCTCACACATGCCATGGTTATATGTGGAATTGCACCCCAAAATATATTCCGCTACTTCTCCCGAGTACGGGGATACCACATGTGTGGGACTTTTTGGGAGTCTAGTCGCGCACGGCATCCCGAAAACCAATCACCACCTTCAGGATTTCTAAGGGTGCAAATTTTTGATTTCACCCCTCACTACCTATCACAGTTTCGAAGGCCATAAAAAGCCAAAATAGCACAAAACCCCCCAAAATGACCCCATTTTGGAAAGTAGACACCCCAAGCTATTTACTGAGAGGCATGTTGAGTCCATGGAATATTTTATATTTTGCCACAAGTTGCGGGAATATTACAAACTTTTTTTTTTTTGCACAAAGTTGTCACTAAATGATATATTGCTCACACATGCTATGGGCATATGTGAAATGACACCCCAAAATACATTCTGCTGCTTCTCCTGAGTACAGGGATACCACATGTGTGGGACTTTTTGGGAGCCTAGCCGCGTACGGGACCCCGAAATCCAAGCACCGCCTTCAGGATTTCTAAGGGCATAATTTTTTTATTTTACTCCTCACTACCTATCACTACCTATCACAGTTTTGACGGCCATAAAATGCCAAGATGGCACAAAACCCCCCCAAATGACCCCATTTTGGAAAGTAGACACCCCAAGGAAACTGCTGATGGGTATGTTGAGCCCATTGAATATTTATTTTTTTTGTCCTAAGGGATTGAATAATGACAAAAAAAAAAAAATGTACAAAAAGTTGTTACTAAATGATATATTGCTCACACATGCCATGGTTATATGTGGAATTGCACCCCAAAATATATTCCGCTACTTCTCCCGAGTACGGGGATACCACATGTGTGGGACTTTTTGGGAGTCTAGTCGCGCACGGCATCCCGAAAACCAATCACCACCTTCAGGATTTCTAAGGGTGCAAATTTTTGATTTCACCCCTCACTACCTATCACAGTTTCGAAGGCCATAAAAAGCCAAAATAGCACAAAACCCCCCAAAATGACCCCATTTTGGAAAGTAGACACCTCAAGCTATTTACTGAGAGGCATGTTGAGTCCATGGAATATTTTATATTTTGCCACAAGTTGCGGGAATATTACAAACTTTTTTTTTTTTGCACAAAGTTGTCACTAAATGATATATTGCTCACACATGCTATGGGCATATGTGAAATGACACCCCAAAATACATTCTGCTGCTTCTCCTGAGTACAGGAATACCACATGTGTGGGACTTTTTGGGAGCCTAGCCACGTACGGGACCCCGAAATCCAAGCACCGCCTTCAGGATTTCTAAGGGCATAATTTTTTTATTTTACTCCTCACTACCTATCACTACCTATCACAGTTTTGACGGCCATAAAATGTCAAGATGGCACAAAACCCCCCCAAATGACCCCATTTTGGAAAGTAGACACCCCAAGCTATTTGCCGAGGGCCATCTTGACACTATTGAATATTTTATTTTTTTTTGTCCCAAGGGATTGAATAATGACAAAAAAAAAAAAAAATGTACAAAAAGTTGTCACTAAATGATATATTGCTCACACATGCCATGGTTATATGTGGAATTGCACCCCAAAATATATTCAGCTACTTCTCCCGAGTATGGGGATACCACATGTGTGGGACTTTTTGGGAGTCTAGTCGCGTACGGCACCCCGAAAACCAATCACCACCTTCAGGATTTCTAAGGGTGCAAAGGCCATAAAATGCCAAAATAGCACAAAACCCCCCCAAATTACCCCATTTTGGAAAGTAGACACCCCAAGCTATTTACTGAGAGTCATGTTGTCTGAACGAAAAAAAAGAGATTGATCGGTGGGTATGCCCACCATTAGATACCTCCCTTCATCCACCCACTTCTAATGATGGACATACATGCACCATTTATATATGCCGAAGCATGGGGGCATCCTCCCGCAAAAAAGTTATGCCGCGTACATACGTTCAAACTTTTCCATGGGCAAGCCCCCTGTCGGAATTTTGACCGTATGTACGCGGCATTAGGAGCAAAATCGCTCCTCCACCCCTTATGCCCCCATGCTTCGGCATATATGCTCTTTTTTAACTGTGGTGGTGAAATCACCGCCTACAGCACTGGAGTCACGGCTTTATGTATCGTGGGAGCAAACGCTGTTGCTGTCAAGATAAATAAATCCGCGCTGCAGCTGAATGGCGTACCTGCTAAGCAAATTATGGTTAATGTTAAAACAAAGTAACATCCCAGTAAAACCTTACCATACCATACCTGCAAAGCAATTGCCAAAAAAAACAGTAAAAAATAAAACACTTTTTAACACAACCTGTGCCTAAAATATATATATGCCGAAGCATGGGGGCATCCTCCCGCAAAAAAGTTATGCTGCGTACATACGTTCAAACTTTTCCACGGGCAAGCCCTCAGTCGGAATTTTGACCGTATGTACGCGGCATTAGGAGCAAAATCACTCCTCCACCCCTTATGCCCCCATGCTTCGGCATATATGCTCTTTTTTAACTGTGGTGGTGAAATCACCGCCTACAGCACTGGAGTCATGGCTTTATGTATCGTGGGAGCAAACGCTGTTGCTGTCAAGATAAATAAATCCGCGCTGCAGCTGAATGGCGTACCTGCTAAGCAAATTATGGTTAACGTTAAAACAAAGTAACATCCCAGTAAAACCTTACCATACCATACCTGCAAAGCAATTGCCAAAAAAAACAGTAAAAAATAAAACATTTTTTAACACAACCTGTGCCTAAAATATATATATGCCGAAGCATGGGGGCATCCTCCCACAAAAAAGTTATGCTGCGTACATACGTTCAAACTTTTCCACGGGCAAGCCCTCAGTCGGAATTTTGACCGTATGTACGCGGCATTAGGAGCAAAATCACTCCTCCACCCCTTATGCCCCCATGCTTCGGCATATATGCTCTTTTTTAACTGTGGTGGTGAAATCACCGCCTACAGCACTGGAGTCACGGCTTTATGTATCGTGGGAGCAAACGCTGTTGCTGTCAAGATAAATAAATCCACGCTGCAGCTGAATGGCGTACCTGAAAACATGAAAAATGGTTAACAATAACACAGTAAACAGTAAAGTATAAAAAATTTGAGAGAAGAGAGAGAGAGAGAGAGAGAGAGAGAGAGAGAGAACAATAAAACGACAACTATTTTTGGTTTTTATATTTTATATTTTTTTTGGTTTTTTTATTTTCCTTTTTTTTTTTTTTTTTTTTTTTATACACTTTTTTTTGAACTGTAAACTGTAACTGTAACGGTTCGGGTCTCTCAAAATGCGATGGCATCTTGGGAGACCCTGTGTAAGTGTGCCTAGCCTGTGAAATGCTGTACCCTACGCTAATACTTCACTAGTTCATGGTAGCGTTCAAAACACTCACCCTGACAAAGACCAGGATTGCCAGGACAGCGTGGACAATAAGAACGGGTGTCACGCCTATATCCGCGCTTGCTACAGACACGACATCTTTTTTGGGGGGCTCGTTGGGTAGGGGTACTCGGGAGGACATAAGAATAATGCCTCTCATGCAGCCGGCTTACTGCATTTGGTTGGGAATGGTGAGGTACAGAACCGTCTGGAAACAGAAGCTCTGTGACAACCTCTCTTTGGAAGAAAAGAAAGGTTAATGTTCCGCCTGAAGTTTTGTATAGCACAAAAGCATTCAGCAAAGCCAATTGAAATAAGTAAGCAGACACTTTTTTGTACCAGCGTCTGGTCTTACGGGAAGTTAGATACGGCGCCAACATCTGGTCATTGAGGTCCACCCCTCCCATATTTTTGTTATATTCGTGGACACAGAGGGGTTTCTCCACAATACCAGTCGCCGTAGAAATTTGGACCGTCGTGTCTGCATGAAGGGAGGTAAGAACGAAAACATTCTTATTATGCCTCCACTTCATAGCGAGCAAATTATTACACCGATAGCAGGCTCTCTCCCCCAGCCTAAGACGGGAATCTACAAGCCGCTGGGGAAAGCCCCGGCGATTAGGTCGCACGGTGCCACATGCTCCAATCTGATTATCAAATAAATGACTAAACAGTGGCACGCTGGTGTAATAGTTGTCCACGTACAAGTGGTACCCCTTTCCGAATAAGGGTGACACCAATTTCCACACTATCTTGCCAGCGCTTCCTATGTAATCAGGGCAGTTCTCCGGCTCTACGTAACTATCTTTACCCTCATAAACCATAAAGCTCCATGCATAGCCTGTGGCCCTGTCACAGCACTTATAGAGCTTGACCCCGTATCTGGTACGCTTGTTGGGAATGTACTGTTTGAATGACAAGCGACCAGTAAACTTAACCAGGGACTCATCAACGCAGACAACTTTTTGGGGAGTAAACAAGTCTGCAAAACGTTGGCTGAAGTGGTTTATGAGGGGCCGAATTTTGTAGAGCCGATCGTATTCAGGGTCTCCACGTGGACGACAAAGTTCATTGTCACTGAAGTGCAAGAACCGCAAGATCTGCTCGTATCGTTTCCTGGACATGGAGTTAGAGAACACGGGCATGTGGTCAGCCGGATGCGTGGACCAATAAGCCCGCATCCGCATAAATTTATGTGTGCCCATGTTGAGGGAAAGGCCCAAAAACGTCTTAAATTCGGAAACCGTAACTGGTTTCCAATCTCTGGCAAGAGACGGCAACTGGGGATTAGCGGCGATGCGTTGACCAGCATATAAATTGGTTTGGTCCACAATAGATCTATAGAGATCTTCCGTGAGATACAGAGAATAAAAATCGAGTGGCGTAAAATCATCTGTATCCACCTGAATACCGGGTTGGGCAGTGAATGGGGGAAGTACGGGTTCTGCAGAAGTGGTGGGCACCCAATTGGGATAGGCGAATTCTGCAGGAAGGGCACTATGGGTACGACTGGCCTGTCTTTGTCTTCTTCTTGGTGGCAGCGGGACACTACTTGTGCTTGCCACCTCGCCAGCTTGAACTGCACTTATGGGACTCGCCACGTCACCACGTGATACTGCAGTGCTGGATGTACGTCCAGGGTGTACTAGGCCGCTGGTGCTTGCCAGTTCACCAAAAGGATGAGCGGCGCTAGTACTGGCTCTATACTCCATACGAGGGACTTGCGGTTCCTGCACCTCAACAACATCAGAAAATCGGGGTCGGGTACGCCTGACAATAGCAGGGACCTCTTCTTCGTCGTCAGAGCTATCTGACATGGAGGCGCTGTCCTCTACAGGTTCGTATTCTGAGCCTGAATCTGACAGATCAGTGTCTTCCTCTTCACTATCTGTCATGCTCAGAAACATTTAGGCCTCTTCACTAGTGTACCTTCGCTTTGCCATTTTGGGCTCTAAATTTAGGGGTACAGTAGTGAGACTCACAGGTAAAAAAGCACCTACCCTTTCAGCGACTGTATAAAACGCTACAAAAAAAAACTGTTAGCGATCGCAGGGATCAGGCCTGACTCTGCGAACGCTGCAGTTATGTGTGTTGTGTTTTGTAAGTGACAGTGATCGATCGATACTGCACTTGGGTGGGCTGGGCTGGGCTGGGCAGAGGGGCAAAACGCAGGTGCTAGCAGGTATCTGGATTGATCCTGCTAACAATGCGTTTTTTTAGAACCCTAAATTGCTGGGCACGCTAGTATAGATCTGATCAGATCAGATATTGATCTGTTCGGATACTATACCACTAAGGGAGGTGTATGCTTTGCGCGTTGGTGTTAGCGGTGCTGGCACTAACCTAGCACTGCCTGGGGCGACGCAGACCCTTTCTGACCCTAAAACCAAATTTATATCACCCGCCGGGTGATCAGGGGGTTAAACCTTTATTAGGTAATAAATGGCGGGTGCCCTGATGCTATAAAAAGCGAACTACCTAACCAGCGTCACCCGTAACACTTATACGGTGATCACTGGTGAAAGGGTTAACTAAGGGCAATCAGGGGTTAAAACCTTTATTGGGTATTTATATGGGGTACCTGAAGCTTTATAAAAACCTGACGGGGAACCTAAATAACTAAATAACTAACTGGCTAACCAGCGTCACCAGTGACACTTATGCAGCGATCGCTGGTGAAAGGGTTAACTCTAGGGGCAATCAAAGGGTTAAAACCTTTATTAGGTTATATATCGGGGTACCTAACGGTATAAAAACCTGGCGTTGAACCTAAAAAAAACTAGCTTCCTAGCGGGACCAGTTACACTATTGCTGCGATCAGAAAAACGATTGCTTAGTGACACTGGTAAAAGAGGGTGAAAGGGTTAACTGGGAGGGCAATCAAGGGGTTAAACCTTTATTAGGGGGGGGTAGGGGGCTACCCTGGACCTAAAGGGGCCTAACACTAGCTGCCCTGACACTTTTTACAGTCACAACTGACACTAAATGTAGTGATCAATAAATAAATGAACACTGCATTAGTGACACTGTGACTGGGGGGGGGGCGGGGGGCCGATCGGGGGGTGACTGGGGTGAAATGTGTGCCTGTGTGTACCTATGTGTCAGTGGACTGTTGGTGCACTTACTTGGACGTCTTCACTCCTCGCTGTCCGGTTCAAAAAGACTGCCACGAGGAGCGTGACATCACTTCCGCCTCCTGTGTTTACATTTTCACAGGGGAGGAAGTTCGTCACTGGCCAGGAGCGATCGAGAGGGGATGGGCGGAAACCAACGGCCATCCCCTCATCGCCGATCGCTCCGGCACCGAAAGGGACCGCCGTATCTAGCGGGAGGGGGTCCGATCGGACCCCCCACCCGCTAGAAGGCATTCACGTACATTTACGTGATTGTGCCTGCCTGTGCCATTGTGTTGACGTACATTGGCAATACGGCGGTCCTGAAGTGGCTTATAACAATCAATTACAATATGACTTGTATCGCAATTGTACATACTATATTATTTTTTCTTTATTTGCTATTTTTTTCCCCACAAAAGTGGAGTTACCCTTTAAATGGTTCTAAAACACCTATACCTCTTTTCAATAGCAAAGGGTAGGTCAGTCAAAACTCATTGTTATTTCATCTCTGTCCATACATCTATAGGGAGAATGATGGGATGTTGCCCCCACAGACATACTTAATAAAGTACAAATGAGAAAAGGAGATGCATGAGCCATAATATGTTCCACATCTCCTTCCATGTTTGGGACATACTGTAATGTTTTTTTCAGGCAAGCTCTAATTTCCTTAGGGAAAGCATCGAAGGATTCAAAAGCAATCTGTACTTTCCGTACTGTTCTGTGGGCACTGATGCACGCTATTCTTCATTATTTTTCCACACCTAAATAAAAACAAAATAGACAGTTATGATGATATGAAAATATGTTTTTAAAGCCCACACTGTTATTTCCTTCACTTTCCACAAGCATTTGCAAGGATTTTTATTAAAATGGGGTTTCTGCTTTACCTACCTCCAAATTATGAAGAAAATATTTTTTAATTGGATGAGGAGTACATTTTTTTCTGGATTGGAATAAATTGGACTGGAACATGAAAAAGAAGAACATAACCACCCTGACTGAAGATAAGAATGAATCAAAGGAATACAATTAGAGTACAGTATTTAACTGTACTAAAATACTTTCTCCCAACAGTAGCAACTTCAGATTATCTTTTGAAGTTAGTTGCACACCATATTTTGATTAAAGTATAACTAAAGGCCATTTTTTTCTTTTAGCTTAGGATACCATGGAGATGGATTATAACACCTACCATTTTTTATTGCTGTCTGTGCCCCATTAGGGAGATTCACCCTCTCTGTTTGTTCTGTTTACCATTATCATTGAAAAAGTCAAAGAAAATCCCATATATTGGGTTCCCCCCTCCCCCCGAAAAGTAATAGAGGGGAATGCGTACAATGGGCACACTAGTTCTGATGACCTGGAAGTCCCCAAGAGATTCCCTTAATTTGCACGGATTTCCAGTCATTGCCTGTTTGGGAAAAATTCAAAGAAAATCCCATATTTTGGGTTGCCCCCCCCCAAAAAAAGTAATAGAGGGGAATGCTTAAAATGGGCACACTAGTTCTGGTGACCTGGAGGTCCCCAAGAGATTCCTTTAATTTGCAGAGATTTTCAGTCATTGCCTGTTTGGCCAGGTAAATCTCCCCAATGGGACAAAGATGGAAAAAATAGGCTAAAAGCTTACAGTAACCCTTCCTTACTCCATTCAAAATTTAGCATATAGTTCTGCTTTAAAGAAGCCCTGTCACCAGACCCTTATTTTCAACAAAAATCTTGTCATAAGATTATATGTGCATTTAACCAGTTGCCGACCGCCGCACGATGATGTACGTCGACAGAATGGCACGGGCAGGCATATGGGCGTACCTGTACGTCCCTGCCTTCCCGCGGGTGGGGGGCCCGATCGGGCCCCCCCCGGTGCCAGCGGCGGTCGGAATCCGTTCAGGAGCGATCCGGGATGAGGGGGCGGCCATTCGTTCATGGCCACCCCCTCGCGATCGCTCCTGACGAATGGAAGTGCAGCGTGACATCACTTCCTCTCCTGTAATGTAAACACAGGCAGAGGAAGTGATGTAATCTCTCCTCCGTGTCGGTATTTTTCGTTCCGGCACCGAGGAGAGAGGATCGGTGAGTTGCACCAACACTGCACAATACAGTAGAACATGCCAGGCACACTCTCACCCCCCCTTCACCCCCCGATCACCCCCCCAATCACCCCTGCACCCCCAGTCACAGTGACACCAATTGCATTTTTTTTGCCATTGGTGTCATTTGTGACTGTAATAACTGTTAGGGCAGTTAGGGTTAGCCCACTTTAGTTCTAGGGTACCCCCCTAACCCCCCCAATAAAGGTTTAACCCTGTGATCACCCCCCGTCGCCAGTGTCACTAAGGCTGGGTTCACATTGCAGCGGTTTATGAGAACGGATGTGATTCGCACCGCACTGCAGTGCAAATCACATCCGATCTCTGTGCGATTCGAGTTCAGCCATACAGATAGTATGGCTGAATTCGCATTGCACCCACCGCACCCGCCGCACCCGCCGCAAACTCGCACGGGACCCTTTTTTGGTCCGCAGCAGATTCCCCATGCGATCCGATTCCTGTCCGAGTTTGCAGATCGCACTGCGATATGCGAACTGATCTGGGGGTGTCATTAACATTTCACTGACACTCCCAGCAGTTCGCATAGGGCAGTGTGATGCGGGAACCCGCCGCGGATTCGTGGCGTTCCCGCATCGCTCCAGTGTGAACCCAGCCTAATAAGCGATCATTTTTCTGATCGCTGTATTAGTGTCACAGGTGACGCTAGTTAGGCAGGTAGGTATTTAGGTTCGCCGCAGCTTTTTATAGCGCCAGGGACCCCCATATACTACCGCATAAAGCCCCCTGATTGCCCCCTAGTTAACCCTTTCACCAGTGATCACCATATAACTGTTACAGGTGACGCTGGTTGGTTAGTTATTTTTTTATAGTTTCAGGGCACCCGCCATTTATTACCTAATAAAGGTTTAACCCCCTGATCACCCGGCGGGTGATATAAGTTTGAGGGTCAGATAAGGTCTGCGTCGCCCCAGGCAGCGTCAGGTTAGTGCCAGTACCGCTAACACCCACGCGCAAAGCATACACCTCCCTTAGTAATATAGTATCTGATCAGATCTATATTAGCGTCGCCAGCAGTTTAGGTTTCCCAAAAAGCTTCGTTAGCGGGATCAGCCCAGATACCTGCTAGCACCTGCATTTAGCCCCTCCGCCAAGCCCAGCCCATCCCACCCAAGTGCAGTATCGATCGATCACTGTCACTTACAAAACACAACGCACATAACTGCAGCGTTCGCAGAGTCAGGCCTGATCCCTGTGATCGCTAACAGTTTTTTTTGTAGCGTTTTGATACAGTCGCTGACAGCCTAGGTGCTTTTTTACCTGTGAGTCTCACTAGTGTACCCCTAAATTTAGGGGTGTCTACTTTCCAAAATGGGATCATTTGGGGGGGGGTTTGTGCCATCTTGGCATTTTATGGCCTTCAAAACTGCGATAGGTAGTGAGGAGTAAAATCAAAAATTTACACCCTTAGAAATCCTGAAGGCAGTGCTTGGTTTTCGGGGCCCCGTACGCGGCTAGGCTCCCAAAAAATCCCACACATGTGGTATCCCCGTACTCAGGAGAAGTAGCAGAATTTATTTTGTGGTGTCATTTCACATATACCCATGGCATGTATGAGCAATATATCATTTAGTGACAACTTTGTGAAAAAAAAAAAGTTTGTAATATTCCCGCAACTTGTGGCAAAATATAAAATATTCCATGGACTCAACATGGCTCTCAGCAAATAGCTTGGGGTGTCTACTTTCTAAAATGGGGTCATTTGTGGGGGTTTTGTGCCATCTTGGCATTTTATGGCCTTCAAAACTGTAATAGGTAGTGAGGAGTGAAGTCAAAAATTTACGCCCTTAGAAAGCCTGAAGGCGGTGCTTGGTTTTCAGGGCCCCATACGCGGCTAGGCTCCCAAAAAGTCCCACATATGTGGTATCCCCGTACTCAGGAGAAGCAGCAGAATTTATTTTGGGGTGTCATTTCACATATGCTCATAGCATGTGTGAGCAATATATCATTTAGTGACAACTTTGTGAAAAAATAAAAAAATAAATAAAAGTTTGTAATTTTCCCGCAACTTGTGGCAAAATATAAAATATTCCATGGACTTAACATGCCTCTCAGCAAATAGCTTGGGGTGTCTACTTTCTAAAATGGGGTCATTTGTGGGTGTTTTGTGCCATCTTGGCATTTTATGGCCTTCAAAACTGTAATAGGTAGTGAGGAGTGAAGTAAAAAATTTACGCCCTTAGAAAGCCTGAAGGCGGTGCTTGGTTTTCGGGCCCCGTACGCGGCTAGGCTTCCAAAAAGTCGACCACATGTGGTATCCTCGTACTCAGGAGAAGCAGCAGAATGTATTTTGGGGTACAATTCCACATATAACCATGTCATGTGTGAGCAATATATCATTTAGTGACAACTTTGTTGTTTTTTTGTCATTATTCAATCGCTTGAGGCAAAAAAATAAAATATTCAATGGGCTCAACATGCCTCTTATCAATTTCCTTAGGGTGTCTACTTTCCAAAATGGGGTCATTTGGGGGGGTTTTGTACTGCCCTGCCATTTTAGCACCTCAAGAAATTAGATAGGCAGTCGTAAACTAAAAGCTGCGTAAATTCCAGAAAACGTACCTTAGTTTGTAGATGTGACAACTTTTGCGCAAACCAATAAATATACAATTATTGACTTTTTTTTTTACCAAAGACATGTGGCTGAATACATGTTGGCCTAAATGTATGACTAAAATTGAGTTTATTGGATTTTTCTAATAACAAAAACTAGAAAATATAATTTTTTTTCAAAATTTGCGATCTTTTTACGTTTATATCGCAAAAAATAAAAATCACAGAGTCAGTCAAATACCTTTAAAATAAAGCTCTATTTGTGGGAAAAAAAGGACGCAAATTTTGTTTGGGTACAACATTGCATGACCACGCAATTACCAGTTAAAGCAGCGCAGTGCCAAATTGTAAAAAGACCTCTGGTCATTGACCAGCAAAATGGTCCGGTCTGAAAGTGGTTAATGTACTTTTTGCATGTTATTTACATGTAAAAGTGTCCCTTGTATAGAAATCCAAAAGCTCTGAAACTGTTACTAGACAGCTCCATCGTGTATTTGATGTCAGCAGCCCCAGCAGACTCAGAGCTGTCCCTCAGTTGCACTCTATATTATTCTCTGCTCCTTAGCAGCCATATATTGTAAAATGTTAATTAGGTACATGAAGAGGGGGCAGAGCAGCTAGACCAACAAGGACAGTAATTAGACACTTCAAGAAGAGGAGAGAGCTATGACATGCCTGGAGGGAAAGGGCTGTGCTAGGGAAGTGATTATTTTTGGAGTTGTCTAATTTTCCACGAAAGTCTAGAGCATCTTTGTAAGTGGATACAAAATATAAAAAGGAATTACACTGCAGATAAGCATTGTACTTGATTTTCTGTGGATGTTCTTGCATTTTTAAGGTTGGTGACAGGGTCTTTTTATAATGCATACAAGCAGGGTAAAACCAAAGCTTTACATTTTTGCCAGCACCACAAGGTGCCCATAAAAATCTTCCTTTTCATGAAACCTCTGGGAGTGAAGAGAAAAAGCCCTGATTAAAGCATTATTCTACTGTTGCAGTCAAATTTTAGAAAACCTCACTATATGTTTGTTATGTGCTACCGTTTGCACAACATGTCCAAATTTTATTTTTGTAGTAATTACTGTTTAGATGTTTTTAAAGCGGAGTTCCACCAAAAAGTGAAACTTCCAATTTAAGCAGTCCTAGCCCCCTTACATACCACATTTGGCATGCCATTTTTTTTTTGGGGGGGGGGGGGGGAGTGAGTGCTTAGTTTTGAGTGGGACTTCCTGTCTCACTTCCTGCTTCCACCTAGGTGACTCCTCCTCTACCCCTAGACGATCCCTCTCTCTCGGCAATCTTCTGGGACACGTGACAGGTCCCAGAAGATTGTCTGTCCACTGGGAGAGCACAGCTGTAAAGGTAAGTATGTGCTGATTGTTGAGTCTTTGTATTGCACAGATAACGCAGAAGATTTACTTTAAGTATCTTCCAAGCATCCAAACGATCCTGGACAATGATTAGGTAAAATAGTATCTGTATCTGTAAAAATCCACCAAGATGAGAATCTCATCTAATGCTGGAACTTCTAAAGCTGGCCAAACACAATAATATTTCTCTTGTTCAGCCCCATGGGCTAACCTAGGGACATCCCTAAATTTCCCCATCTATGCTATTGACCCCAGTGGCTAGCATTTGGATACAGAGGCTATTTGGACAACAGTTTTCTACCATGTTTCACAAATGTTAATTGAATATTAGTTCTGAACTGCTAAAGACGCAAAAGTATTGCAGAAGAGTACAACTGATGACAGTCAGAATGGTCGACTAATGTGCTTTGATACAGTAAGGTCATGTTAAAAAGTATATACAGTATTAAAGAATGTTAAACTTTTACAGTACCAAAGAGATCATATTAGGCCATGGGTAGCCCTGGGGGGTATTATTTTTTTCCATCACTCACCCTAACCTGTTGTAAGGTGTGCCATCGATCATTATCTTCCAAGAAGAGAATAAAGACCCCACTTGAAGCTGAGTTTCATGGAAAATCTCCATGCAAGCTGTTATCACTATTTAATTAACAACACCTTTAATGTTTCCACTTAAAATGCTTGTAAAGGTACCTGCCAGGAAAGTAAAGAGAGTTATTGTTTTGTGACAGTACTTTAGCTGTGGTATTTGGGAATTATTGTAATTGTATTTTGCACATCCAACAGGATGTTGTTTATACTCTGAAGTTATTATTTATTATTATTATTATAGACATTTTGGTTATAAGTGTAGCGCTGGTATTTTTGCCTGCTAGTGTTATGCAGTGTTAAACTATTATAGTATTATAATTTGGTATTTGGCACCATCTAGTGGCCTATACTGGAAATGGACTTCAGTTATTTTCTTTTCATGAACATGGGGAAATATTACAGGAAGTCACTGTGTCACGTACCTTACAGCGGAGTCCGAAATGCTGAGGTGGCCTCTTGCACGGTTCCGGTCCCGACCCCCCTGCTAGTGAGGACAGGGAGTGCTGGGGCAACAAAAGGGTGCAGGTGCCTGCAGGCTGAAGGCTGTAGCTTGGAGATACAGGATCCTCTCATAGGAAGGCGTTAAGACTGATCAGAGAAGGGGATGTTGTGGTAGGTATGGCGCTGTTCTTATAGACCAATAATGTTGTGTTATACCCTCTGCAGGTTATAACATTATCTATGGAAGAGGGCACAAATGATATCTTGAATAAACCCACTGAAACAAGCTTGATCAAGTTGGGAATATATATCCCTAATTTGCCCCACGGCGGAGTGAGATGTGCTCTAAACGATATATTTGTGTGTGTTTGGGCCCCAGCCTGTGCTTAACTGCTAAGCATGGGTTTGCTGCTAATTACTTCCCTTTTTTTAAAAGTATGAGGCTCTTAATTGCCCCTTTGGGTTAATATGGATGACAAATTGAGACCAGACTAAGGTGCTTGTGTTATACACTCTGTAGTGTTTTTAGTTAATTAATTTGATCAATTGGCTCAGGAGTTTATATAATCTAGACAAATGAGATAATTAATTTGTAAAAAAGATTTTTAAATTATATTATAGTAAACCCTCTACAATATTTACTATTCCCAAATGAAATACATAAAATAAAAATAAATATAAATATAAATATGAGTGAAAATAAAAAATAAAATAAAATCAAGTGCTTTGGTGAAAGTGAAATCTGTGTCAAAAAATATATATCAGCAAATGTATATATAACTTGTGTTCCAAAGCAAACTTCAGATGCCCCCAAAGTGATATACAAAAGTAATTATAACCAGAGTATGAATTCAATTGTAATATTACCGTTTTTGCTATTGTGAAATAATGAAAATAATAAATAAAAAAATGTTAGTGCAATATATATATATATATATATATATATATATATATATATATATATATATATATATATATATATATATATATATATATATATATATATATATATAAATGTAAACAAGTGAACCAAGTGACTGTTGCTTTAAATAATAAATAAAGTGACCCGTAATTAAACAGCTTTTTCAGGAAAAAATTATTCTCATATAAATGGTGCTTGGTGTTGTGATCCTTAACCGTGCTCCTATTACAAATGCATTCACCAGAGGCCTCACCCCTCCAGGGGTATTTCGCGATCACATCGTGTGCCCCTGCATAGCAATCTGTGGCTCCTGGACTTCTATATGATGGTGCTAGTAGAGAGCCTCACCCCTCCGAAGGTATTTCGCGATCACATTGTGTGTCCCTGTGTAGCAATCTGTGGCTCCTGGACTTCTCTATGATGGTGCTAACTTTTATTGTTGTTTCATTTGGTCACCATATGAGAAAAAGAAGGGGATGTCCATAGTGTAAATCTGTTTAAAACTTTGAATTTATTAAAATAAATAATGTACTCACATTTAAATGAACAAATGCAGGTGAAAAAAAGAACATAAATATGCTATATCGTCAGACAGGAAGTGACGCAATGCCGTTCTTTGCGTTTTGTCATCAGACGTCAACTGGTTCAGCGGAAGCCAGGCAGATAAGTATGAATTCAGGAACACTGCAATGTCAAGAACAGGCAAAGGTTGGCAACTGGCTGGCAACAAGTTACATAAACGGAAGGCAAGTTCGTTGTTAAGGACAAGCAGAGGTTGGCAACGGGCTGGCAGCGAGGTACAGAATCAGGAAGCAGAGCCGTAGTAGAGAATCCAAGCCGAGGTCTGTATAATCAGTAAAGGTAGATAACAGGCAGAGGTGATCCAGGACAATGGTCAAGGAAGCAGGGTTTGTCAGGAGCAAGGTAACAGGTCAAACAGCAATCAGGAACTCAGGAACAAGCTGAAGACGATCCAGCACTGGTATCAGGCAGAGACTCTGTTTATATAGGGCACCATGCGCCAGGATTGGTGGACGTTAATGTGCGCGTGCGAGTGTGCACACATGTTCGCGTTGGTGTGCAAGTGTGCACACACGTTTGAATTGGTGTGCGAGTGCTCAGACACGGTCGCATTGGTGTGCGTGCGCACGTTCATTCCAGAACTCATTCGCCTCTATCGGGGACACTGCGCATGGCCATTCGCATTAACGGAATGGGAATTAGCCAATGCTGCGCGGAGACGGGCATTAGCATTGTGAGTTCCCTGACAATATCCATTGGCATTAGCGGAATGGGAATTAGCCACTGCTGCATGGAGACAGGCATTAGCACTGTGAGTTCTCTGACAGACTGTTTGTTTACACTTTAAAATGGCCTACCTACCCAGAATGCCGAATGACCTACCAGTAACACTCAGTACTGAATTGCATGCTGGGTAGCATATAAAAGGACACACGCGGCCATTTTTCAGCCTCTTCTGGACACATGGCCAGCTCTCTGTTAGGTCTCCAGAGAGTGCAGTCTACACCAACTGCGGAGCGGAACAGCCAGCGACTCTGCTTTACACCTGTGTGCTGGAAAGATTGTGTAATTAGATCGGGAAGGATCCAGAGACACAGGTCGAAGCCATCAGAGGGTCCCAGTTCATCTTGCAGAGAGAAATGGTGTGACGGCGCCGGCTGGTGTGAAGCAAGACTGAGACAACCGGAGAGGAGCTGTTTATTCTTCAGGCCAGATTGGGTGAGAGGGCTGTCATCCATAGTTATTAGCACACTTTTTCACACTTAGACTCAAAGCACAGTGTCACTGGGACCTGTAGTCCCACAGAGGAGATCTTATCTAAAGGACTGAGTTTAAGCAGGCCTCAAGCCGACACTCCATTGATTACTGACACTGTGCGGTTCAGAACTAATTGCACCAAAGGCAGTTGTAAATGTGCTGCATTGCAAGGACAGTTCTAACACTCACTCTACAATAACCTTTGTTTGATTAACTGTTTGGATTACAATTTTCACAACACAAATAGCTAGCAGAAGAAGATTAAAGACTGCATCTCTTACTGCCAATCATTGCATTCTATTGATATTAAGACAAACTGCATTATAAAGTAGGGGGAGCTCCCTAGTAATTGTGTTGTACTGTATTGATAACTTTACATTCTTGTGGTTACATAGGTGTGTTGGAAGCGGCAAGGTGCCCAGAGTTAAGGTATTACACTCTGAGCATTAGTCCCCCTTGAAGACACACTCTCAGGGTCATCCGAGACGACTTCATATGTACAGATTGTTGTGGATACCCATTGTGTTGTTGCATTACGTTTGTGTGACAGTGTAATTACTGTAATTGCTGTTTAATACCAGTTTCAGTAAAACCACGTTTTTGGTTAAGTACAATTGGTGTGAAGTGTTATTCCTTTTCCTGCAGGTGGAGCATCAGATACCCAGGTAATAACAAAAGTATACTATTGTTATACTGCACATTGTGGGGTTATCCTTTACTGTTAGCTTCACACCAACATTGCACCAGAGCTGTGTCAAGGGGATTGAGCCAAGTCATTGGGGGTATAGTAGCAGAGTGCAGGCCCAATCAAATATCAGCAGCTCCTTCGGTGTCAGTGCTACACAAGCAAAATGATGTCCTGCGAATAACAGAAGTGAAAAAGTCATACAGTAATACCGTATATACTCGAGTATAGGCCGACCCGAATATAAGCCGAGGCCCCCAATTTACCCCCAAAAAAACTGGCAAACTTATTGACTCGTGTATAAGCCGAGGGTGAGACATGCCTGTCCATCCCTGTGTGTGTGTCCGTCCATCCCTGTGTGTCCGTCCATCCCTGTGTGTCCGTCCATCCCTGTGTGTCCGTCCATCCCTGTGTGTGTGTGTGTCCATCCATCCATCCATCCCTGTGTGTGTGTGTCTCCATCCATCCATCCATCCATCCCTGTGTGTGTGTGTCTCCATCCATCCATCCATCCATCCCTGTGTGTGTGTGTGTCTCCATCCATCCATCCATCCATCCCTGTGTGTGTGTGTGTCTCCATCCATCCATCCATCCGTGTGTGTGTGTCTCCATCCGTGTGTGTGTGTGTGTGTGTGTGTGTGTGTGTGTGTGTGTGTGTGTGTGTGTGTGTGTGTCCAGCCTACCTGTGTCCCGAGCCTTTGTCCAAGCCTCCGTCCCGTGTCGTGCCTTGCCTTGCCTTCGTCCCGTCCCGTCCCGTCCCGTGCCGTGCCGTGCCTTGCCTTGCCTCCGTCCCGTGCCCTCTTCGTCGGCGGCCATTGTAAAATTCAAAAGCCGCGCCTCCTCCTTCGCCTGTGATAGGCGGAACACTGAATTTCCCAGCAGCCTGTGTTCCGCCTATCACGGACGTCGTATCATCCTCGTCCGTAGTACGAGGATGAGCGGATGCCCGTGATAGGCGGAACACAGGCTGCTGGGAAATTCAGTGTTCCGCCTATCACAGGCGAAGGCGGAGCCGGAGGCGCGGCTTTTGAATCAGAATGGCCGCTGTCTGTCTGCTCGACACGCTGATCAAGCGGGCAGACAGCGATGACTCGAGTATAAGCCGAGGGGGGCACTTTCAGCCTCAAAAAAGAGGCTGAAAATCTCGGCTTATACTCGAGTATATACGGTAGTATAGTTTTATCCATGTGGTAACCTACAACATGGTAAATTCAAAAGCATTCTCGAGTTGTGCAAACGAGATTCTAGTTAGTGCCAATCAATGTACATGCAGTAAACATACCATATCAGCAGTCTAAACACACAGCAAACCAGGCCTAGGAGGCAGCGAACCCATGGCCAAAGGAGTGTAAAGTCCTGGGGAGCATTGATCGTGTATATACAAAAAGGGTTGGCTATAATATATAGTAAAGCTTCGGCCCTCAGGGTAGTTAGTGGTGCCTGCTGGTGACCCTGCCAAAATGTCAACCATCGGAAGAAACATTATGTGCATATGGCAGAGTGCTCCATCCAAAGATCTCACACTATTATATTTGGACTGGTATCTGTGAGTGTAAATTAACTTTTTGTACAAAAGTATAGCGTTAATTTCTCTTACCCACGATTGAGATGTAGGGGGAAGTGCCTGCATCCAAATGAGTGCTATCAACTTTCTTGCACTTAAAAGTATTTCATGCTTAAATATCGTCATGTATTTGTCAGCGTCCAAGTCAAGAATTAACCCAAGGATGCATTGTTTACTGTCAAGGGTGAACCCATTTGGTTATGCAGGAATTCTAGCACTTGAAGTCAATCACCTTGGATCATGGGACAAGCCCACTAATAGAAAAGTTTTTACATTTTTGGATGCAGCAGGTATTAAAAGTTGCTGGGAAAATGTTCTGCATTAAACTCACAGAAAGACTGGGAACTGAGTTTTTATAAATTAAGTTTTATTTTACCTCTATACCCTAAATTCTTAATTCACTGTAAGGTATGTGTTTTTCAAGGTGGAATGTTTACGTCACACTCGTAGGTATTGCAAAAAAGTAGCCGAAGCATGTTATAACTCCTGTTTATACCATTGGCAAATTACCTACTGGTGAATTCAGGCTTAGTGCTGAAGGTTATTCATCAGTGTTCTTGTGACCCGCAATTTCTGCATCCTAACTATGATAGGCTTGTTTCGTAACTCGTTTCGTAACGAATCGAAATTCGGCCGAATTTTGCATCTTTCGGACATTCGGATGCATCCGAATGTCCGAATAAAAAAATAACGAATAACAACGAATATGAAAGAAATATAACAAATGAATTTGAATGCATTCGAATGAATTCGAATGAATTCGATATGATTCGATAATTCTTTAAAACTCTAATGAAACAAAAGGTCAGCTCAAAGTAAATCTTATAGTCCAATCAGCTAATTAATTTTGTGCCGGAGGATGGATTACTGGCAAAGTACATTCCTGAGAACTGAGTTAGAAGGGTGTTGTATTGTATTTGAGCAGAGGAGAAGAGACGTTGTCATTGTGTGTGTTAAAATATTCAATAAACAAACGACTTTCCAAACTACGAATCATTATCACGAATGTCTATACATACATAAATAGGGAATTCCAACGAATACGAACAAATGAATTCGACACTCTACTAATAATTACGAATTATCCGAAAACTTACTAACGTAACATAACGAATATAACAGAACGAAATTATGTATTTTACGAATGACAACGAACCGAAACTAAACAACATTTTCTGTTGTGCACAAGTCTAAATTATGATTGTTTTTGTTAATGACCCAGCTTGTTCCTTGACTCTGCAACTTTTGCTTCTCTGCTCATCTGTTCTTGAACCAACTCTGTTATATTTAATCTGTAAGGATCCTGCCCTATGCTGTTGTGTGGGTAGTTAAATTTAGTGTTTTCTTACCAGGCTGTAACCAGCCAGAGCTGCTATTTAACTCTTGTCTCTGCAAGTATTCTCTAAGCTCAGTGAGTTGAATGTTTCTGCCTGTTACTGAGAAAGAGGCTCCCTTCAATGATATGGAGTTTGGTAGTACTGTATGCTGAAAAACAACCCCATACAACAATGTTCCCACCTCCAAACTTCACTGTTGGTATGGTGTTTTTGGGGGGATTATGGTATTTAAAGAGTTACATTTTGGTCTCATCTGACCAGATTATATTCTCCCAGTATTTCACAGGCTTGTCTAAATGTTGTGCAGAAAACTTTAAACGAGCTTCAACATGCTTTTTCTTCAGCAATGGAGTCTTGCATGGTGAGTGTGCATACAGGCCATGACGCTTGAGCGGATTAATTATTGTTTTCTTTGAAACAATTCTACCTGCTAATTATAGGTCTTTTTGAAGCACTTCACAAGTGGTCCTTGGCTCTTGGATAATTAGTCTAATAATTCTTTTCACTCCTCCGGCAGAAATCTTGTGAGGAGTACATGGTTGTGGCCTGTTTATGGTGAAATTATGTTCTTTTCCCTTCCGGTTTATGGCCCCAACAGTGCTCAAAATCTTTCTTGAAGGTTGCAAAGGTCTTAAGAGAGCTCTTTTATTCATCATGAGTTGTTTTTTTTGTGTGACACCTTGGTAATGAGACACCTTTTTATAGGCCATCAATTGCGACTGAACCAGCTGATATTAATTTGCACTGACAAGGGGTAGGATTGCTTTCTAATTACAGATAGATTTCAGCTGGTGTCTTGGCTTTCCATGCCTCTTTGCACCTCCCTTTCTTCATGTGTTCAATACTTTTTCCCTGTGTCATTCCATTAGCTCTCGTGGTAGATGCTTTTGTCAGTGATTCAAGCCAGTCAGGAACTATATTTTAAGGCATGGTAGTCCATTTTTATTAAAAGGGCAAATAAAAGTCCATAACATAAAGGTTTCCCATGCAGGGGTTTGTCTCCAGAAAATACACACAGCGGAAAATGATAGCCCTCCTGGCTCTCTTTAACGTCACCTCTACTCTTCATCCTGGTCACACAGACCACAGGATTCTTCAATGTGGAGTGGCTTTACTTTAGCGCACATAACTCCGATCTGGCCTTAGTCCTCAGGCTGTTTACTGCTTCTTGCACACATGTTCTGGCTGCCTCCTACACAATCTGGACACAGGGTTGGAGATCCCATCCAACTCAGGACACTATGGAATCTCCAAACTACAGAGCCCTATGACGGATTACCAAAACCTGGAGAATGCTGTGAAAGCAGTTTTCTCCAGTCCACATCTATGCTCTGCAGTCTTGCACCAAGCAAATATGCACACCCTGTGTCCCCCACTACTCATTTTGCAGTGATAGCATCTCCTACTGTCACTATATATGTATATGTATATATATATATATATATATATATATATATATATATATATATATATATATATATATTGTGGTTGATTTACTAAAGCTGGAGAGTGCAAAATCTGGGGCAACTGTGCATGGTAACCAGCTTCTAACTTCAATTTATTAAATTAAGCTTTGTAAAAAAAAATAAAAAAATTAAACCTGATTGGTTTCTGTCACCCCCCGGTATGTACAATGTATATACAACCTTTGATCTTACCACAAATCTTGTGAGTTTATAGCTTCCTGGCATCTGCTGACTTTTAGAATTGTTTCAAGTTCTCTCTGTGGACTATAGAACTCTCCCTCTGGGGCAATGTTCTGTACTCGTAATACACTTGCTCTGTAGTCTACCCCTAATACACTTGCCAAGTAAACTTAATGTTCTTGATGACAATGCTGCTCCTCTACAGATACAGAATGATGAGTGAGTATTGACAATAGGGAAAAATAAAGAAAAATAAAGCCTGAAAAGAGAAAAGTAAAGCCGCCAAAACATTTAAGGGTGGGCATGCTAGAATTTAATAAATTTTTTGAATGCGTTTAGATATGTTTTAAGTCACAATCTGATTAGGTGAACCTTGTTTTTCAATATTATAAACAAACTATTAGATATTTTACCAGCCAAATTCACGTGCTGTCCTTGTTTTAGGATGAAAAGATGAAAAGACAAACCTTTTGAAAAATCATTCAAGCTTATTTTGTTTTTTTGTCTGTTTTAATTTACCCATTTTAAATATTTTACTTTTTACATTAGTTTTAATTTAACCAAATGTGCTACTTGTCAGTTTTCCTCACTTTAATTTAGAAATAATTTTCTATATTTAACAAATGAAAGGGCAAATGAGAAAAATATATTTCCCAAGGACTGTTCCAAATGGATGGTAAAGCATTTGTGTTCATTTTCCTCTGTGGCAATATAATAAATATTCTGTCAGATAAGGCTGTATTATTTTAATCCAGAAGAAATAAAAGGGATCTAAAGTGTGACATGATGAGCACATGTAACATATTTCATTTTAATACCATTTTCTAGGCGAGATAGCAGCTTTTATCTCCTTGCTGCAATCATGCCTGGAACATACATTTCAGTAGACTTCATTTATTGTGTTGGAGGGTTTCCACCTCTATAGCTCCCTCATGACAAATTAGCCTGCCCTTCTAAACAAATAAGCACTTCAGAGAGTTCCACTTGACAGGCTTGTTAATCCCAGGAGTCTGTCTTATCATTGTAGAATTTAAGGACTGAGGTTTTACAGTATCCCTGCACTGCCAGGCTCTTACACAGTTGAGGACATGGAAATTAGTGTATAACCTTTTTTTATCCTTAATGCAGTAAGCATTTGTGCCACCAATTTGTGCCATTTAGGAATAAAGTATAGTGAAATAACATGCATAGGTACCTTCAAAAAGCACAGCAAATAGGATTAATGATGTGTAAGTATTAGTAATGAACAGAAACCGTTCGGATTTCATTTTACTGACATAACATCAGTGCAAGAATTTTGGTTACTTACCATAAGCTACTATACTCGGTGCATGCTATTTACGCAATAATTAAGAATGAGGGTAATTCTGAGTGTTCATCATCCAATTTAGGCAAATCTTTGTAAATTTTAAGGAAAGAATTTCAAATGTTGGAGAGAATACTTTCCAGTGTATATTGATACTTCTGTAGTTGTCCTGTCATTACTAAGAACGTGTGTCTAAAGCCAAAACTTTTTTTTTTTTTTTTAGCTTTGGATAGCAATGAAGGTTAGAATCCCAAAAGGTTTTTATTTGTCCCTGGGACTGGAAGTTATGGAAAATCCAAATTTTGAGTTGTTACCAGAACAGGAATAGAGATGCAATTTTTCAATGGGGACAATTGTTTCAGGGGCAACTATTAAAATGAGATTTATCTCCCTTTGGAGAGATTTCCAGTTAGCTCATTTAGCATGTACATTATGGATAAATGTTAGACACACATGGCAAAAAAACTGACACAGGGCTTCAATCATTCCCTGCTCTATCCAAAATGACAAAAAAAACGTTGATTTTGGACAACCTTCAAAGGCATGCCCCCTTACTCTACTGTCTAGGCATAGAGGATACCCCCCAAAGCATTCTTTATGATTAAATCCAACCTTGTCTGTAGTTATTCCTATATATATTCCATTACATCTGATCAGATTTTCTTATGTGTCTTTGTTCAATTTATACTTACCCACTTATCCTTTTGTCTATGCATGAAGAATGTAACCAATGCTCTAAAAGCTTGTTTTTAATGTTTTTAGGAAGCCACTTGATGTTACTACAATACTTTTTTACGTTCTATGCATATTTGTTGCTAGCAAAATTGGTACAGGTTTTTTTCTTTTTGTTTTTAAATGCTTGATAAAAAATGGATCGACCCTGTCCATGATGTTATTGTATTGTCTCAGTGATTTAATCTGAGGTTTAGGCTATCGAAACTGTTTCACTATTGCGCACAGTTTACTATTTAATTTATATGTGAAAGTTTTGTTGTAGCATTTCTGAATAAAGTATGCACAGTATGTGTGGTTGTTTTACTGGTAACATTTTAAGTTGTTAAATATGGTAAAATGAAACATTGAATTTGGGTATTATAGTATACATTCACCAAAAAATCTATAATTTTATCATTGCTGTTATCAACTCACTCATTGATTTCACCTTGATAAATTGTATTTTTTTTAACCTCAATATTTGCTTTGTGGTGTCCAGTGCCAAACATACTTTTATGTCCTTATCAGGCAATGAAAAGAGTGTTAGCCTGCCAAAAACCTTTTTTTTCAGTCTTTTCAAAACCTATTAACCAAAGAGAAAAGGAGAAAAAAAAATCCTGGAAGTGATAAGGCGCAGATAGTAGCTTTTGTAAAGCTGGCTGTTTGCTGATCATTAAGTGTAAACATATGTGTTGCAATTCCTCTTGTCGCTGTATAGCTATTGATTAGGACATTTGTGTAATGTATAAATAATAGCATCTATGACAGTGCTATCAGAAGTACCAGTAAAGTGTCTCAATAAATGAGTTATGGTTGCCCTTGCGCTGGCTTGAAAGACCCATAAATGGCCATTTGATTGTCTCTTTGACTGTGTAATAATTAACAGCATTTGTTATGATAGGAAGGATGTACCAGGCTTTCAATTGATGACATTCTATATGCTATTGATTATGACTAAACTGCTAAGCAGCTGTTACTTTTAAGGCCTTTTAAAGCTTCCATCATAAGCACCAAATTGATTGGGTTTTATTATGTACTGAGTATATAAAACTGACTACAGTTATCATATTCTACGTCAACCGGGATGAGGGTTTAACACTTTGGTTGTCTAGTCATCTTTTTATAATTTATTTCCCTTATCAAAGAACATAGTTAAATACATACAGTAAATACTACTCATCGCATCTAAAAATTAAGGCACAATATTCTAAAATATAGACAATACATATATACACGAATATACATGTATAACCAGAGAGTAGTGTTGTTTAAGCATTTTTGTAAGATTACATTTTTCATTTTGTATTTTCTAACCTAATTTTGTGAGCTTTTTTTTAACTCAGTAAAATTTTTTTTTATAAAAAGCAGTAAGCTTGGAATACTTTCTGTAATCCCAAATATAAAGTGTGGCCACAATGTCTGTCTTCTGTTTTCAAAAGGTTTTTCTGTTTCCAAAGTAGTTTTAAATCACTTCCTCAGCCCAACCATTTTCTTATGTTTTTGGCTAGGTTGAAGAGGATTTTCTGCCAAACAGCTAAATACACACTTAAAACACATATAAGTGAACTGATTTACCTGCCAACAAATTTGAAACTCTGTTCAGCATTTCTTGTGATCCATACACCATTTCTACACATAACCAGGATTATGACACTGTTTTCTGCTACAGCTGTTGAGCTTCCCATGTCACATTTCTACTCAGCAAGCTATATATAAAAATCATGCCACTGTCAAGATCTTCCCTGTACCTCCTGTTCCGGCAAGCTCGTCCTAAATCTCCTAGTATCTGAAAACATGAAAGAATGGTAACAGCGTGCTATATGTCTCTCAAAGCTACAGTTTACCTGGAGTATCTGTTTCCTAGCTTCATCTACCTTGGTTGACATCCCCTATTGTGTAGCACACTGTGTGATATTACTGCTTTAGCAACAAGTAATTTATTATAATTGTTGAATATTATCACATGTGCTAGATCCATATATTAGTTTAAATTTAACAAAGGATATCCTCAAAATGTTCTATTTTATCATTTTCATTCTCTAAATATATATATATATATATATATATATATATATATATATATATATATATATATACACATATATATATATATATATATATATATATATATATATATATATATATATATATATATATATATATATATATATTAGTAGCAAATAATAGTAGTAGTAGTAGTATGGGCTGTGAAAAACTCCTAAAATTGCATTACTTTATGATTTGAATTTTTTTATTTTTTTTGTAAGGGTTTTGTGAGTTAAAAATATTTATTTAAGGTATTTATTATAGTAACTATATGTAATGGATTTAACTTCGTTGAAGGTAAATAACATACACAAAATATTAAAATATTAAGGAATATTATTATTATTATTATTGTTATATTATTATACAGGATATATATAGTGCCAACAGTTTGCACAGCGCTTTAGAACATGAGGGCAAACAGTACACTTACAATACAAATCAATACAGGAAGGATCAGAGGGCCCTGCTCGTTAGAGTTTACAATCTAGAAAGGAGGGTCAAGTGGAAACAAAAGGTAATACCGTATATACTCGAGTATAAGCCGAGATTTTCAGCCCCTTTTTTTAGGCTGAAAGTGCCCCCCTCGGCTTATACTCGAGTCACGCAGATCGGCGACCATTCCACTATTCAAAAGCCGCGCCTCCCTGTCTGTGATAGGCGGAAGACTCAATTTCCCAGCAGTCAGTGTTCCGCCTATCACGGACATCCGCTCATTCTCATACTACGGACGAGGATGAGAGGATGTCCGTGATAGGCGGAACACTGACTGCTGGGAAATTGAGTGCTCCGCCTATCACAGACAGAGAGGCGCGGCTTTTGAACAGTGGAATGGCCGCCGTCTGTCAGACGAGGAGGATTGGCACACAGAGGCTGCAGAAGGCAAAGAGACAGGTAGGCTGCGATGGACACAGGGAGGGACGGGACACAGGCATGGACGGGACACAGGCATGGACGGGACACAGGCATGGACGCATGGACAGGACACAGGCATGGACGGGACACAGGCATGGACGGGACACAGGCATGGACGGGACACAGGCATAGACGCATGGACGGGACACAAGCATGGACGCATGGACGGGACACAGGCATGGACGGGACACAGGCATGGACACAGGGATGGACGGGACACAGGGATGTAACAGTAGCTGCTGCATGTCTCACCCTCGGCTTATACACGAGTTAATAAGTTTTCCCAGTTTTTTGTGGTAAATTAGGGGCCTCGGCTTTTATTCGGATCGACCTATACTCGAGTATATACGGTAACTGTGGGGGGTGAGCTGATGGAGAAAATGAAAATACAGTTGTTAGGTGTGGGTAGGGTAGGCTTCTCGGAAGAGAAGAGTTTTCAGGGATTGTCTAAATGCTAATAAAGTTGGAGATAAGCGGACAGATTGAGGTAGGGCGTTCCATAGTATTGGAGAGGCTTTGGACAAGTCCTGGAGGCGAGCATGGAAGGAGGTGATGAGGGAGCTAGAGAGCAGGAGGTTGTGAGAGGAACGAAGAGAACAAGTAGGTTGGTATTTAGAGACTAGGCTAGTGATGTAGCTGGGGCGAAACTGTGTTTTGCTTTGTACGTAGTATTTTGAATTTAATTATTTGGCTGAGTGGAAGCCAGTGGAAGGATTGACAGAGAGGAGTCGCAGACACAGAGAGATTGGTAAGGTGGATGAGTCTGGCAGCAGCATTCATGATGGATTAAAGAGGTGATAGACTATGTAGAGGTAAGCCAATGAGAAGGGAGTTGCAGTAGTCGAGGCGAGAGATGACCAGCGAGTGAATTAAGAGCTTTGTTGTATCATTAGTTAGAAAGGGGCGTTTTTTGGAGATGTTGCGGGGGGTGAGGCGGCAGGATTTAGACAGTGATTGGATGTTTTGCTTGAAGGAGAGTTCGGAGTCCAGGACTACACCTAGAACCTTGGTGTGTGGGTATGGGTTTATAGCTGTGCCATTGATTTTGACAGAGAGATCAGGGGAAGGGACATATGGGGGAGGAAAAATTAAGTAAACCATTGCAAAGAGTGGAAATGATATGTTACTATGAGTAACTGTACCTAAACACATAGCTGTGTGTTGAAAATGTTGAATATGTCAAAGTGGTTTAATTATCAAGTATAGAATTTTATGTTTTAATCATAATATTTCTGAGAGTTAGGCACATAGCTAGAGCATGCTACAATATAGCAACAAAGACAAAATGAAATTGATTAATTCTTCATACAGAATCTCTCCCTAAGAGCTCTTATTTTGTTTATCTATATTAAGACTAGGATTAATCTAGGCTGATTGCTTTATAATCTCCTTTTTATAAAAAAAAAACCTTACAATTAGCAACAGAGAGTACTGAACAAAATCACATACCAGTGGCATAGCAATGGTTTAGGGGGCCTTTCTTCACAATGAAGTCAAGGCACGGCAAGGTGAAATTGTTAAGTGAGCCACTGCAAACATAAATCACTCATGTGATAGTACAATAGCACACTTGTGGCTTCATTTTGCAGATGTAGAGCCCCCCCGTGTGTTCTGCTAAATAGAGGTCATTCTGCATATCATTCTAAAGTATATAACCAGTATCAATTCCTATCCCCCAACCCACTAATTGTTATCTACCCACCTTCCACTAAAAAAATTCCCAATTTGATTAAAAAAACAGTTGTCCTTCTGCTATATTCTCCTTTAAAGATACATGGCTCAAACATAGCTCACATATTTGCCGCACACTTAAAATATGCAATAATAGTTAAGTAAAAAAATGTCCTATTGCTTATTCTTTACCTACACCAAGTTTGAAACACACTTTAATTTGTTTTGAAGGCTCATTACTATAAGTGATATAATTTCAGGACAAAGTATTCCCATTTCCTGTAACCAAATGTTAGAACAGGCAGTCTTGGCCTCCATTAAGAGATTTTACCATTTTACCTTCTGCAGTTTTGGAAACATGGGCTTTTCAGAAACCAAGCCTTAGTCAATACACATTGTGGCTATTGTTTACATGTAAATTGACCGTATAACCACATATATAATGGTGATGTCAACCAACATTATCCAGATGCCCCCTTCCCTGCCCCCAGCCCTACTAAAATATAGTCAAATACAGTGCTGCCTTTTCAAAACAGACGGTATGTACATGTTACCAGTGCAGGGATTATAGTTACTTTTAGTCCAACTCATCATGGGCTATCTTTTCATAAATGTATTATTATTATTATTATTATTATTATTATTATTCTAAAGCCCTAACAGTTTTCACAGCACTTTACAATATAAAGGGAGGCACCATGAACACAATTACAATTACAATTTACAATTTAAGGGTGGGGGAGGGAGCAGGTGGTATAAAAGGTAATAGTTGTGAGGGATGAACTGATGGAGGTGGTCCACATGCGATTTTTAGATTCAGGCGGGGTTGGCTTCTCTGTATAAACACGTTTTGGGATTGCCTAAAGGCGCACAGGGGTAGGATACACATTTATTGCACTCTAAGCCCCATTCCATGGTGTACAAATTGTTCACTGAAAACCCCGCAAGTTGGATAAATTGTGTATAAATGCCAATTATAAGTCGCCTCATGATATAAAATATTGGTTTTAAAAAGTTTGTTGGCTACTGGGGCATAATGGAATGATTTGCATGGCTTTCCCACTATCCCTAAAGTAGAATGCAGGGTCGGACTGGGAATAAAAACTAGCCCTGGAAAAAATTTCATACCAGCCCCACAGCATTATTATACCAGCCCAGCAGCATAACGTCTTTATTTTCTTGTTCATGAAAGGGAAAACCATACATTTTAAAGCACATTTGATGAAGAGTGTATTATTTATAGATATGAAATCACATAGGGATTTATATATATATATATATATATATATATATATATATATATATATATATATATGCAAATATATGCAAATTTCAGTTAAAAGTAGTAAGTGGTCAATCATCAACTCAGAGCGTGGGGGGGAACCACGTTCCGCAGAAAGAATACACTAAGGTAAGGGGGAGTGGGTTACTAATATAAGGAGGAAACCCTTTATATCAGTGCCCCCTTACATTATCAAATTCACTCCCCCTTTACATCAGTGACCCCCCCCCCCCCCGACTGGGCTGGCGGCGCTGTCACTGACCTCCTCTCAAGTGCACTGTGCAGGGCTCAATCAGTCGGCTCCAGCTTGGTGGCTCTGGTCTTATCCTATAGTCTCCTGTCCACATTCCACACAAGTCTGACTTCTCCCATGACCCCCATCCCGGCTGCGCTCCCACTCTTGACTCCTTTCCAGACTCCCTCAGAGACTGCAGACATGATACAGGAGATGGTCAGAGACTGCAGACTTGATGCAAGAGCTCAATGCAGCCTCACCAGTGCCCATCAAATGCAGCCTCACTGTCCCCACCAATGCAGCCTCAATGTGCCCACCAATGCAGCCTAACTGTGCCCACCAAATGCAGATATACCTTGCCTGTGAATGCAGTCTCACTGTGCCCACAAATGCGGCCTCACCATGCCCACCATTGCAGCCTCACTGTGCCCACCATTGCAGCCTCACTGTGTCCCTCAAATGCAGCTTTACTGTGCCGTGAATGCAGTCTCACTGTGCCCATCATTGCAGCCCCTTCTGTGCCCTATGTCCCAGTCTGCAGTCCCTGTCTGTGGGAAGGTGTGTTGTTTATGCTCGGTACGGTACCTTGCATGCCAGCAGGATATCCATGACGGCCAGCAGCAGGAAGGATCTGTTCTCGTTTTGGATGGGGATGGTGCTCCTTCCAGGGGATCTGTTTGCTGTGAGATGGAGTGGTCCCTGGCCACCTGCACCTTCTGCCGTCTGCATTTTCTGGCCCCAGTCAGCCTGTCCTCTGGTCCTGGGGAAGTTGAGAGCACTGGGTAGGAGCTGGAGAGAAGGGGGAGCAGGGAGTTCTGGTGGGGTTGGAGAACACATTGGTGGGGCAAAGAGCAGGGGGAGTGGAGATCATAGGCGTGGGGAGCCGAGAGCACTGGGGGGAATTTTAGAGCACTTGAGGGGGCCAAAAAGAACAGGGGTGGAGAGCACGGTAGGCTGAGAGCAATGGGGGGCTAAGAGTGTGGGGTGGTGAAGAGC
Source organism: Lithobates pipiens (assembly GCF_037356315.1). Taxonomy (NCBI): domain Eukaryota; kingdom Metazoa; phylum Chordata; class Amphibia; order Anura; family Ranidae; genus Lithobates; species Lithobates pipiens. The sequence continues at coordinate 285,220,484 of NW_027507718.1, read as the reverse complement.
ACTGGGGGGGCAGAAAAACAGGGGTGGAGAGCACTGGGGGGTACAGAGAGCAGGGGGGAGTGGAGAGCAATGGGGGGACCTTGACGGCACTAGTGTGTCACGGTCCCTACCATGCCATGCAGACGGCCAGGTGTGGTCACACCCCAAGTGGCTCAATGAGGTATTGAACCTATGACTGCATTTTTTGTGCTCCTGTTACCTTGCCTCTGAGCCACACCTCAGTTCCTTTCAGTCTGCTTTCCAGCTTACCACAGTTCTGCATAAAATACTAGGACCATACTCTGGATCTTGCTGCAATAAGTACCTTTCACACTTGGTTCAGCTGAGGCAGTGTATCCAATCAGCTGGGTATAAAGCACTGCCTCACTCTAAGGGCTTTGTCAGTTTATTGTCTGTTGTCTCTATCATTGCCAAAGCTTCCTGTGTTCCTGTGTCTCTTGTTTTGCCTAAGTGTTCCTGTGTTCAAGTTACAGTGTTCCAAGACTGATCCCGGCTTCTGACCCTGGCTTGTTTATCATTTATTCTGACTTCTGGAATCCCTGACTACGGCTTTACCTGGACAATCCTTTGGCAAATTCCTGTCAAGCTCCCATGCACAGATTCACAGCCCAGGTAGCTTATCTCTTTGTTACCATGGGCTGTGTCTATTTGCAAGGATGAGCCTACATCTCTGCGCCATGGACTCCAACCTAGGTAAGCCCTCACACAGTGGGGGCCAAAAAGAACAGGGGTGGAATGCACGGGGGTCTGGAGAGCACTATGGGGGGTGGAGAGCACTGTGGGGGGATTGGAGAGCACTGGGGTGGGGGCTGGAGAGTGATGGGGAGAGCTGAAGAGCACTGTGGGGGGATTGGAGACCACTGTGGGGAATGGAGAGCACTGTGGTGGAAGAACGGTGGAGAGCACTGGGGGGAAAGAACAGGGGGGAGAGAACACTTGGAGGGAGAGCACTGGGGGTGGAGAGCACTGGGGGGAGAACAGGGGTGGAGAGCACTGGGGGGAAAGAACAGGGGGAGAACACTGAAGGAGTGGAGAGCACTGGGGAAAAGAAAAGGGGGAGAGCACTGGGGGGAGAGCACTGGGGGGAGAGCACTGGGGGAAAGAACAGGGGGGAAGCACTGGGGGGTGGAGAGCACTGGGGGGAAGAACAGGGGGGAGAGGACTGGGGGGAGTGGAGAGCACTGGGGGGAGAACAGTAGTGGAGAGCACTGGGGGGAGAACAGGGGGGAGCGAACTGGGGGGAGTGGAGAGCACTGGGTGGAGAACAGGAGGAGAGCACTGGGGGGAGGAACAGGAGTGGAGAGCACTGGGGGGGGAAGGACGGGGGAGAGCACTGGGGGGAGTGGAGAACACTGGGGGTGGAAGAACAGGGGAAGAGCACTGGGGGGGGAGTGGAGAGCACTGGGAGGGATAACAGAGGGGGAGAGCACTGGGGGGAGTGGAGAGCACTGGTGGGGAACAGGGGGAGAGAGCACTGGGGGAGTAGAGAGCACTGGGGGGGAGAACATGATAGAGAGCACTGGGGGGATTGGAGAGCATTGGGGGGAACTGGGGGGAGAGCACTGGGGGAGAACAGGGGGGAGAGCACTGGGGGGGAGTGGAAAGCATTAGGGGGGAGAGCACTGGGGGGATTGGAGAGCATTGGGGGGGAGAACAGGGGGGAGAGCGCTGGGGGATTGGAGAGCACTGGTGGGAACAGGTGGGAGAGCACTGGGGGGATTGGAGAGCACTAGGGGGAGAACAGGGGGGAGAGCACTGGGGGGATTGGAAAGCACTAGGGGGGAGAGCATTGGGGGGAGTGGAGAGCACTGGGGGGGAGAACATGGGGGGGAGCACTGGGGGGAGTGGAGAGCACTGGGGGGGAGAGCACTGGGATGGTGGCTAGAGAAGGATGGGGAGAGCTGGAGAGGGGGGCAGAAAGAACAGGGGAGGAGAGAACTGTGGGGGGGGCAGGAGAGTGTGGTGGGGAGAGGAGCACTGGGAGGGCAGGGAGCACAAGGTGAACTGGGGGGCAGTAAAATAGGTTGGATAGGAGGATCGACGGGGGGCTGCATATAGAGAAAATTAGCTTTCTATATTCCTCCATGCAGCCGCTGAATGCTCGATTCTCTTCCTCTCACTCCTCCAAGCATTCAGCGGCTGCATAGAGAAATATAGAAGGCTCATTTCCTCTAAATTCAGACCTCCATCGATCCTCCTATCCAGGCACTGTGGCATACAGGGCGGGCTGTACGGACAGGCATCTCCTCCTATGGATCACAGAGCTGGCTGGCTCTGTGTTCGGCGGCCGTGCTGTAACATAGTCCTGCCCCCCTAGACCGGCTTGTGTGATAGGCGAATGTTGATTCTATCTACTATCACATGAGCCGGTCTGGGGGGGCAGGACTGTGTTACAGAGTGGCCGCCGAACACAGAGCCAGCCAGCTCTGTGATCCGCAGGAGAGAGGGGAGCAATGCAGCCGCAACTAAAAGCGGCCCCAGGGCAGGCGACCTACCGGGAAATCTCCTGGTATCCCGGTAGGCCAGTCCGGCCCTGGTAGAATGCCAAACTCTACCTAACTAGTCCTAAAAATGCTCCTTTGCCACTCCTAACACCTATGCTGACTAACCTGTGTAAGAAAGATTTGTATGCTTACCTACAGTATTATGATTTTTTGGGGGGGATTTTGGCATATTAATTACATTCTACACTGTAGAAATTGTATATTTTTGAATGTTTCTTCCCCAGTTTGCAACGCATGCACAAAAACATGTGAAAATGACTAATGCTCAATGGACAATATATGCAATATAGCATGGTACAGACTTCCCTATACGTGTGTTGATATTAAAGAAAAAAGGTGATCTAAAGTATTTGTTTTTTTTCTTAAAATAACAAACATATCATACTTACTTCCACTGTGCAGTTCGTTTTGCAGTGTGGCATTGTGATTGACAGCAGCAGGAGCCAATGGCTGCGCTGCTATCAATCTATCCAATCAAGAGACCCGAGAACCCCAGGCAGAGAGGGTGAGTGGGTCTCCGCCGAGGGAACGAACTGGTTCAGGTGAGTAAAACCGCATAGGATGAAAAAACACGAGGGTTTACAACCCCTTTAAACTATAATCTCATAATCATTTATGACATTACTTGCACTGACATGGCACTTCTGCTGTTATTATAACGACCTTAGGTCAGCTTCACATAAAATAAAGTAAAAAGGGGAGAGCTGTGGACTTTAAAATATATAGGGGATACCATTACTTATTTAAAGGCTAAGTTCACCTTTTCAGGAAGAATTTCACTGACCATAATAAATGGAATTATTTTCTTATGTCTTTTCTGCCCAAGCCATCCCGATGTATTTATCTCCTTCTTATCTGACTCATGTCAGCTTTTCAGCTCCCCCAATTTTCAGCTCTCTGTGAAAAATGCTTTCTGCTTTCATCCCTTCCTGTAGATCATATCCTATCATGTACTGCTTTAGTGAATCATGGAATAGGGAATGTATTACCACTCTGGACCACACCTCCCTCATTTCTACACCACCTCCGGTTTTAATTTCACCCACTTTTCAAATTCTTCCCTTAAGGTGACCATACAGATTACAATTTGAGTGTACAATCTTGTTTAGATCTTCCATCAGCCATGTAGTGCAAGGGTCTGCCTGATTTCATACAAATTGAATGGATTGTTCAGGTGGGACCTCCTATTCCATAGTTTTGGCAAATCTAAAGGAAATTATACAGGGAATCTCCAGAACTTTTTTTAAAGCTGAGCATTTGTCACACAGCAGACATGCTCCTGCTGTGTGCCGTACAAAATGAGGAAGACCCTGGCTGTGTATTTTAGTGAGAATAGTGTTCATTTAGCAATCTCCTGGAGGGGGAGGGCAGGCGCAGGGTGTGTTAATGAGGTCAGCTGATAAACAACTTTCTTGTAATGGTTTTTCCATCCCAATTATCAAATTTCAGGGCAAGTAATGGAGGATTTTTCTTCAAGAGCCTGGAGGCTGAGGTGACGCCTGTCCTAAAAGACAGAGAAAGCTTTTTCGTTTCTGCAAAAGAGGTACATTAATGATATATTGGTACACAGGGAAGCTAGAATTTAGAAAACAAAATAAAAATGTGAACTCAGCTTTAAGGTAGGCATCCTTACACTGAGCAATTGTAAGATATTAAAAGAATTGGTAAAAAAAAACCCAAAGACACATCCCCTTATAATACAAAATACATTATAATTGTATCAAAAAGTACAGTATATAAAAAATGGCAACACTGTCATACAAAATATACCCTACCGGCACTCAATTCCCTCCGTAACCTTATTTATGTGGGAAAAAAAATTTAAATGGCAATATGAGTCCGCAAAAGTACTAAAAGCTATCTGAAAATTATTTATATAACAACAGTGTAATATCATTTATGGAAAACTGGTGGTTATAGTCATCCCAGATATAAACAAATAAATATCACTTCTGAGTTAAATTTTAAGTTCAGCTTTTGAACATGTTACATATTAGGACTGTATTTAGAGTGTAACATTTAACATGTTCCAGTTCCTGCCGCAACCCTGGGATTCTCTTCCTTGTGACAGCGGACAGGGGTTCCTCTCCCCTGCAGCCAGTGTCACATTTAAAATAGACACTGCCTTGCATCCACATTATTCACTCATAGTGATCTGTAAATCAGTGAACAACTTGCAGTTCTCAATGTACTATCAGAACGCTGATCAGTGTGTTTGTAGTCATTCATTCTTACTCCAGCTTTCAAACTGAAAACCTGCAAAAAAGTAGGAGCAGAAAGATGGAGGAGAGTGTACAGGAGTCTGAAACTGTACCCGTGACCCACTGATCGTGGGTACAATACTTTGCAGGCTCCTGTAGGAAAAAACAATTAACTTATTTATTTTTGTTAAAGGTGAACTTAGCCTATGAAAGTCCAGTAATGGAGAAGGAAATTTGATCCATATTCTCTGACCTGTACAGGATATCTACCTTTCGTAAAACATATTCCAGACCTCTGCTGACCTGATGACCTCTGAAGGTTTCAAAAAAATCATGGGTATTGTTTTGCATCTAAAACAGCATTGTTTTTCTATTATTTACCTACTATAGTCCTGTTTTCTTGATTACGTTATGATTGCGTATTTTTTAAATTATATCTGTTACTGTCATATTCCACTTAATCATCTGCATTATTCCTTGACATGTACTAAGTATACGACTGGAATAATTTAAATCTTGTGCACTGTGTATTATCTTACCTTTCCTTCATGCCGTACAATTAATTCTCTTGTACAGAGCAGAAAGGGTCATACATCTGTAAAAAGACAGCACAGATTAATAGAGCAGACTTGGCATACACGCCTCTCATCAGACACAAACTCATTATTCATACCGCAGAAGCAACTTTGTTTTCTTGGATAGTTCAGCTTAGAACACAGGGTAAATGTGTGCATCCCTACACACAATAGACAATAAACATTTGTATTTTTAAATGGGGACCTGTGTATCTACCATGAAAGGTGATATTTACCATCTTAAAATGATACTAAAGTCTTGTTTATTTTTCTTTAAAAATAACAAACATGTCATACTTACCTGCGCTGTGCAGTGGTTTTGCACAAAGCAGTCCAGATCCTCCTCTTCTCGGGTCCATCGCTGGCGCCCCTGGTCCCTCCCACCTGTTGAGTGCACCCACAACACGTAGCTTGCAATGGGGGCACCCGAGCCGAGCCACAGCTTTGTGTGTCCATTCAGACACAGAGCAGTGGTTCAGCCTTGCCCCCTCTCTCTACTGATTAGCTAACTGACTTTGACAGTAGCAGAAGCCAATGTCGCCGCTGCTCAGGAGGGAGAGTCTTGGATGGCAGAAGCACACGTGGAGCGAAATGGGTCTCAGGTAAGTATTAAGTATTAAGAGGGGGACTGCTGCACACTGAAGGTTTTTTTTAATCTTAATGCATATAATGCATTAAGTTAAAACAAAACCTTCTGCCTTTAGAATCACGTTAAGCTTTACAGGCTTCCACTATACTCAGACTTATATGCATAGTTTATATGTTATCTTAGTAAATGTAGTCCAAGCATAGATGTCTTTCATGTGTTCATCATATGTGCGTTCTGAGTTCCCTTTACTTGTTGGCAAATCAATGCAATCACTAGCGCTCACTGACTACCATGAGGAACAAGCATGTCAACCTTCACACTGAACAAAACAAGTAAAATAACTGAGTAGAATGCAATCTCATCTCATAATTATCCATTGTTTCACAGAATTTAGCCAGCTATGCACCGCCACCACAACCACTGTAATTTCCAAGAACCACTTGTTTTATTAAATGTTAACATTTATACTTTTCATTTAATGTTGTTTCTACACAATCCCAAAAGAAGCTCATACACATTTACGATCCCACTGCCTCCCAGAAGGTTCCTCACTAGGACAATAAAGTTAATGTTACACTTAAGATCCAGTGACTGGTGAGAAATTTATAGAGACAGGATTTCTAGAATATGCAGGGTGAACAATCACCTGACTTGTATGTGAAGCCCCCTTGTGGGCTGCATCCAAAGCAGAAATTGCTGCAGAACTTAAAAAGGAAGTAAACTTCCCTGGTTTGTTTGTATCTGTAGGTAAGCCTATAATAAGTCTTACCTATAGGTACTGTAAATATCTTCTAAACTCTCACCGTTTAGGAGATATTTACTATATACGCCGTTGATGATGTCATCGGCGCATGCGCTCTGATGGAACGGCTGTCCATGCGATGCATACTAGCTCATTATGCCTTTGTCTTACAGTTTCCCCCCCCCCCCCAGGGTTTACAACCTCTTTAAGCAGCTGGCAAGATGGCAACCCTCTTAGCATAGAAGATGGTCAAATCATGTGAAACTGCTAAAGAAATATTTCAAACTACTGTACCATACAACCCAGAACAAATCAGAGTAGAACGAATGAACCATACTCTATGTCAGAGTAGAAGAACCATGCTGTTTGATGCAGTTATGCCAAACACATACTGGGGGAGGCAATTTTGACCGCAAACAGGCCACAGGCTTCAATTAGGAAATCCACCAGAAGCAATAAAGACGTCCCAGTCAAACGCCTGTCCTATGTTGCTCCTGTAGCATTAAAACAAGTGCCAGTTTCATGGGATGGGATACAAAGACTTCAAACTCATGAGAACCAAAAGTGGATCAGAGCTGCTAATGAAGATTGCAAATGTTTTAATAAAATCTCTTATAAGAAACAGATTTATAGAACTAAGATACAAAATGGGACTAATACAAAGAGTATAAAGAGAAAAAGGGGCCATAAAGCTCTACAAAAGGGAGTAACTCTGGAAAAAATCCTGAGAGCATAGGGAATACAAAGAGTAGTTGTTGACTGGGAGTGTTGGAACAACTACTGTACAACAGTTATTTATTCTTCAACCAGTAGATGCCAGTGTTTATAAGTTTATAGCTGCATCTATGGTATGCACTGTCTTTTCCGTGAAAAAAGTTTGCTGTTTCCTGTCTGCAGTTAATCAGCAAAGCCCATGTGGACTGTAAAGAATTTCTAACACAAACCTTTATTCTTAATGATGATTTCTATTATCTGTTATATTATTATTATTAGTGGTAGTGGTAGTAGTACAACGTAATAATAGTAGTAGAAGTAGTAGCAGTAGTATTGTTAATTTATATTTACAGTATGTTCATTTGAATTAACCACCATTAGATATTTTTTTTCTGGATATTCATCAGATGTGTCCAATTTAGCATATTATTTTGTCTATAAAGTCACAAATGTACAGACATAAGTATTTTTTGTGTGGGCAGCGCACAACATATAGATATTGTGGAAGGAAACACAGACAGACACAAGGCATATTAGTAGTGATAAGACAGACAGGAAAATAATTGCAGAAAAATATAGTTATGTACCTCACAAGACAAATGAAATTACTCTGATAAGGAATTGTTGATAAAGTAAAGAACAGATAAGTGTATTATTGCCCATATGATAAAGAAGTGTTGGTTATGCTATCAAGAAGACAGTTATTGAGCGAAGATAAGTACAAGGCAGATATACTTAAATCAAGGAGCAGATCTTCACTAACACTTTGTGAGCTGAAGGTGACATTTGGGGTTCTTGCTTGACATGTCAACTGTGGTTAGTGTGTGTCACTATTCAATAATTCTTCAGCTATTAAGGTTTTGCTAAGGAGAGCTTGAAGGAGACATGCCTCCACAAGCCAGCATATTCCAATTCATGGGGTCATGGAATTCCTATAGATAAAAGGTCATCAATAAATTATAGGTAGTAACAATGTAGATGTGACTATAAGTAATGTGTTTTCTATCATAATTCAGAATATTTGATTGCGTAAAATCCTTTTTTGAGTAAAATATATTTAAAAAATCCTACTTCTGACCTGATTTCTACCTACTTCCCGGAGGCATCAGTGACATTACTATGCCTCATCGCTGCATCATGGAAAAGGAAAGGTGGGTGTCCAAAAAGTTGCTATGTTTCTGAGTATATTCAAGGACAATTTAAACATGCCTAATGTGTATTGGACACTAATAAGGAATATTTTATGACGTCAGTTCTGAAATCATCAGACCTTTGGAATTTTTCAATCCAGGGCAAACAGGCCAACTATATTTAAGGATATTATGGACAGAATAGAAAAGGTGCATCCAGCTCAAAGCCTTATGCCGCATACACATGATTGGATTTTCCAATGGGAAATGTTGGATGGGAGCTTGTTGGCGGTAAGGCCACGGTAAGACCGTATGTATGCTCTATCTGACATTTGTTGTCGGACTTTCCGTCAACAAATGTTGGCTAGCAGGTTCTCAATTTTTCCGCCAACAAATGTTTGTTGTCGGACTTTCTAATCGTGTGTACTCAAGTCCGTCGCACAAAAGTCCACGCATGCTCAGAATCAAGTACAAGCCGGAAGCGCTCGGTCTTGTAAAACTAGCGTTCGTAATAGAGATATCACATTCGTGACGTGGCAAATTATGGATTCTCTCAATGTAGCGCATTCTCTTCTGCTTTATAATGGTATAATAATGAAGTTGCTTTGCTGCTGATATTCACAGAGTTCTGACAAACATATTTTTTATTATTTCTAGTGATCTCCATACTATTTTTTGTTTTTCTGTTTTTTTTCTAGTGATCTCCAGAATAATATTTTTTTTTTCTAGTGATCGCCATAATATTTTTTATTTTTTTATGTTTTTTTCTAGTGATCTCCATAATAATTTGTTTTTTCGTTTTGTGTGTCAAGTTGCCACAACACCATTATTAGCTTGTATTTTTTAACCTCAAAGATACAACTATGTTGGTGTCCCTTGTTAATTTGACATTGTATTTTTTAAATGTACCTTTGCCTACAAACAAACTGTCCTTTTTGAAGTAAAACATATAGCCAAGTATTTGTCCCCTAAAAATGTTTTCATTTAATAGAAAGCACAAGGTAATAACAAAATAAAGAGGAAGGCAATGATGGAGAAACAGTTGGAATTGGTGAAGCCTTTGTACCCCAGGGCAGACATCAATTATTTGACTGTCAAAATTGTTAACCCGAGGAGTCCATTTAATAGGGATCATAATATGGTCCAGGACTCTGAGAGATCGGGAGCAGCAGCAGATGACATATATGTCCCAAGGCTGTGGTCTTACTTGGCGTTTTTTGCCAGACCACACCAAACCCAGGCCATCACTTTTAACACTTCCTTCCAGACTTCCTTCCATGCTGCTGTGGTGGGTGGGGTGGCTGTGGTGTTGGTGGAGGTGGTGGAGGAGCATGATCCAACTCACGGAGGTGTTTTTGACGTGGGAGTTCGCCCTTGTCCCCTTGTTTAGGGCCTGCAGTATTATCTCCTCACATATAGTGCATTGGGCCTCCTCCATGTGTTCTAATTTACTGGCAGTGACGCATCCAAATGCCTCGTGGCCACCAGGGGTCGTGGTAATTGCTGCAGTAGCATGTCTTAGGAAAGCAACCATGATCTCCTCCAGGTTCCTTGCCTTCCTGGTCCTTTTGGTTGGAGGGTGGAGGGGAGGAACCTGTGATTCGGTCCGGCTGTTTACCACAGCCTCCTCCTGGCTAAGACTTTCCTGTGTATGAAAATTGTACATAGCTTTAGGTTTTTGGTCATATACGAGGGGACATATACGTCATCTGCTGATGCTCTGGATCTCAGGGAATCCTGGACCTTCTTGCACTCCCTATTATATGTGCTCCTCAGGCTACCAATTGTCCCCTTCAAATAGGTTATGTCTACCATGGGATACACAGGCTTCACTAATTTCAAAAATGTCTCCAGTGCTGCCTTCCTCTTTAGTTTGGTAATATAGTCCCTGCATTGGACTTGCCAGAGACATGGAAGCTCCCTGTATTTGTCAATGAAGTTTGGCAGGAAATCAGGGTCTGTAAATGTATCAACTATTTTATCTGCAAGACACAACAGAAGACAAACCCTAATGTCAGGGTTAACTCTTCTTATCTTGTCCCAATATAGGCCTCAATCTATAAGCAGTATAGGCCACTAACCACTGATGCCCTAAGTTACAATTGTACCTTCGTTTGAACGATCGGCACTAACGATCCTTCGTTCTCCACTTACAGATCATACATATGTCACACGTGTGTTATGCTTTAAATACACTGCACATGCAGTCCTTCTTTCTAGTGTATTCCCCTCGTCTTCTCTTTCGGGGCCATGCTGAGAGCAGCAACGACAAAAGCCAAGGCAGTTCCAGATCCAGGTGGAGATATAATGCCTCAAATATGTTCTGAGGAGAGATGGTGGAGATGGTGGACATCTTGAAGAGGACAGACTATGATGGGAAGCATAGACCATACAGAAACCCTAATGTTAGAATGGCCAATATCATGGTTAAAGTTGTCAGAAGTCTGCACAGGAATTTTGGGTACGACGATCCAAGGAGCAATTGAGGAAATGCTGGTCAGGCCTGAAATTGAGGGAGCAAGATCAGTATAGAAAGATCAGGAAAGTGCTGCAAAAAAGTAAGTATTTGTCGTGCCATTATTATTATTACTTTTGTGCTGGTCCATGTGCTTTTCTTTACTGTTGTACAGTTTAAAATGCCAAGTTTGAGGTTTGTGGATACAGGAATCGTTCGTATTAAACATTGTTCGTTCGACCACTAATACAAAATTTTTGGCAGATGCAGGTTAACTACATTTATTTATGCCTATTTTGATCAAAATGCATTTATTACATTGTTGTCTAGATGTGTTTGAAACTATAATGAAATGACAAATTGATTCAGTGTAAGGAGAGGACACTCAGCAGCTGTTTACACATCTGGACGCAGGAGCACTAGTGTGGGACACCTTAACAACCTTTTTATGGTGTCCCACGCAGGTGCTCCAGTGGATACTAGGGGTCTCTCCATGTGTGAAATTTGCACAAAACAGGTAAGTATTCCAGCTTTTGAAAGTGAAAAAATCATGTCTTCAGCTTGGAACTCTGCCAAAACAGACAATTGGATGACACTTCCAAGCAATGTTTCATATTACTATTTCTAGCCTAACATATCTGTCTGCTAAGTATACTTTTTTGTATTCACATAGGGAGTAAAGAATAGGGACATCTGAGGACACCAGTGACCCCACACTCAATGAAGAAAGGCAACTCACTACACAATATGAGGACGTGGATGCAAATGTTCAGTTAGTGCTGGGTGAAGTGTCCGAAATGGTGTCGACAACAGGTCCATGTCTGAGACCACAGCAAGTGCAGCAAGTGCAAGTGCACAAATACTCATCAGTGAGATCATGGTGTGCAATCATGATTTGAAAAAGATGAAGCAAAACATCCATGATGTTCAAAAATGACTAAGCAATGATATTTTCGGCAACATCTAAACTCAGATTTTTTTTAAAAATTTGTCATTATGTTGTACATGTTTTCACTGATTTAAAATGAATTGCAAAGTCACATTTTGAAGATGCACACAGTGGGGGTAATTTACTAAGATGAATGCGCTGCGCTGGTTCATACCTTATTTTGTGCAGATAAATTATTAAGTGAGCGCACGCCTAAGCGCAACAGATAATATACAGTCCATTCACACAGGGGCAACATGACTTCCAGCGCGACTTTGGGAGGCAACTTGGACACGACTTGAGTATGAATTACAACGCGAATTGGGGCGACTTACAACAAGACTTAAAGTCGCCCCCAGGCCAGGCGACTTTAATTTAAAAAAAACCGCCATGAGTTCACTTTTTTGGTGAAATGGTAGGGGTACTTTTGTACCCCCTTACCATTTCACACGGGGGAGGCCAGGATCTGGGGGTCCCCTTGTTAAAGGGTGCTTCCAGATTCCGATAAGCCCCCCGCCCGCAGACCCCCACAACCACCAGCCAGGGTTTTGGGGATGAGGCCCTTGTCCTCATCAAGATGGGGACAAGGTGCTTTGGGGGTACCTCAAATCACCCTCCCAATGTTGAGGGCATGTGGCTGGTATGGTTCAGGATGGGGGCACTCTCTCGTCCCCCCTCTCTTCCTGTGGCCTGCCAGGTTGCATGCTCGGATAAGGGTCTGCTATGGATTTTGAGGGGGACCCCCACACCATATTTTTTTTGATGCGGGGTTCCCCTTAAAATTCATGCCAGACCTGAAGGGCCTGGTATGGATTTTGAGGGGGACCCCCGTACCATTTTTTTTGGCACGGGGTTCCCCCTGGCTGCATTCTTGCGAAGGAAATTGTGCAGAATGCACAATTTGATGGCCACATGTTGATGGCCATAAGGAAAAGCCTGAACCGGCTGGCCGGCATTCTCAACCACTCTTCTGGCACAGGCCAGCCGGTAATTAAAAACCCTCTGCTCTGGGGTCAGGGTCCTCATGGGGAATGGCCTCATCAGATGTTTCCCCAGAGCAAAGGCTTCATCCGCCACAAACACGAACTGGAGGCCTGCAACATTATCCTCTGGAGGTGGCAACCCCAAGGTGCTATTTTGGAGACTCCGGTAAAACTCTGTCTGGGCCATCACTCCTCCATCAGACATGCAGCCATTCTTCCCTACGTCCAGGTATAGGAATTCATAATTGCCCATCACCACCGCCAACATCACAATACTACTGAACCCCTGTCGTTGAGTAGTATTACCCCAAGTTGGGTGGTGGGACAATCCTGACATGCTTCCCATCGATTGCACCACCACCAGTGGGAAAGTCCCACTGGTGGTGGAAATGGGAAGCCACAGTCTGCCATTCCTGTGGGTTGGAAGAAAACTGTGGAGTCAAACAAGAAAAAAAATTTACTTTTACACATAACATTGCAAGCAGATTAGACACAAACATTCTTGGCCAACATAAGTATAAGATTTATTGAAATTTATTGAAATGAGTATTTAAAGACAAAAGTATAAGGCCAACTTATCAGATTTCTCACCCCCTCTGGTGGCCTATTGGAAAAACTTTATGGAGGATGAGTAGATGTTTTGGAAAGGTAACGCTCTCCACTTCATTGAGAGCTGAATGCATAAATAACGTGTGTTGGGGAGAGTTAAAAATGAGTTTGGCCCCCCCAAAAAAAAAAAAAAGCCTCTTGCACTCTGCCTGAATTTAAGGACAACAATAACATGTGGACACATTTTCGGGGGTGTTTAGGGTAAGCACTACAATAGTCATATGATGATGTTGTGCACTGGTGACAGTATGCAAATAAAAACAGTGAAAACAAACTATTTCATTTCATCATTTTCCAAAACAACTTTAAAAAACTCACCATGCCTCTTACTAAATACCTTGGACTGTCTACTTTACAAAAAGTGTCATTTAGGGGGTATTTATACTGTCCTGGCTGGCATATGGCCTCAAAGAGATTAATCTATTTTCAAATATGTTGTATATACCATAGTTTGTAGACACGATAACTTTCACACAAACCAATTAATTAACACTTATTGGGATTTTTTTTACCAAAAACATGTAGCAGAATACATTTTGGCCTAAACTTATGATGACCTGAAGGGCCTGGTATGGATTATGAGGGGGACCCCCGTACCATTTTTTTTGGCACGGGGTTCCCCTTAATATCCATACCAGACCTGAAGGGCCTGGTATGGAATTTCGGGGGACCCTATGCATTTTTTTTCTTAATTTTTTTTTTTTAATGCTAACACTGCCTGTGTGCAAATAGCCTTAAAAAAAAAACCGTAAAATCAAACCAGTGCAAAAAAAGTCGAGAGGTGCGCCTGTTCAACTTATGCAAATGCATCTACGTGGCTTGACATTTACTAAGATTTTGCCGGCACAGTGAACCAAAGCACTTGAACGTGCGCAAATGCCGCTTGCGCATGCGCAGTGCATAAATTGACCTCACGCAGTTCCAAGTGTATTTGCAGGCGCAGCAAGCTTGCTCAGAGAAAGTTACTTTTCCGTTCTATTTTGGGCATATTTGTTACTTGGACAGTTCTAACTATACTTTCTCACATCACCTACATCACCCCCATAATATTGGCACTTCCAGCTTCTTTTAATTCTGAGTTGAATAATGCGTGTGTCATGTCTATAGCGGCGCACCGATCGACGCCTCCCATGCCCCGGCATGTTAATAGTAAATGGGGAATTGCGCTGTGTTACAGGCGCAAATGCTTTGTGGCCGTTGAACATTGGCGTGCGCCGCAACTCATGGCGCATACCGTTTGTAAATCAGCCCCAGTGTGTCAACATGTGCTATCTGCCATCATGGGATATCAATGTACGTGTTTTGTGGGTGCAACCCCTTCCTCCAAACCAAAGTAGTTGAGAGGAAGGGGTTGCACCCCTGAAACACATTCATTGATACCCCATGATGGGAGCTAGAACATGTTGACACTCTGGGGCTTATTTCAAAAGGGCAAAACCACTTTGCCCTACAAGTGCAATGCAAGTGCACTTGTAGGGCAAAGTGGATTGTCCTTTCTGAAATAAGCCCCGGTGTGTCAACATGTGCTAGCTCCCATCATGTGGGATCAATGGATGTGTTTTGGGGGTGCAACCTCTTCCTCTCACCTACTTTAGTTTGGATGAAGGGGTTGATGGCAGATAGCACATGTTGACACACTGTGGGGTTGATTTACTAAAGGCAAATCCACTTTGCACTACAAGTGCACTTGGAAGTGCAGTCACTTTAAATCTGAAGGGAAGATCTGAATTGAGGGGAAGCTCTGCTGATTTTATCATCCAATCATGTACAAGCAAAAATGCAGTTTTTTATTTTCCTTGCATGTCCCCCTCAGATCTACAGCAACTTTACGTCCAAGTGCACTTATAGTGCAAAGTGGATTTGCTTTTAGTAAATAAACCCCTGTGTGTTTTGTGGCTTTAACAAAATAGATGTAGGGAAAATACACACATTTTAGGCATGGGGTCATGAGGGAAATCCAAATTTTGAGTCCCAATTTGTGTGTATCTCAAAATTTGGCTTTTAGAGGGGTGAGATCACCCCATCTGATGAAGGCAAAATCAACACAGTTTTGACTTACTAATGTCTCATATGGCCTCACTTTAATAAAGTTGAACTTTGCAAGTTCCTGAGTTGGGGATGTGTATGTCATGTTTTTAAGCATGCCTGTTTAGCCCCAAAAAAGGCAAATTTATGTCAAACATATATGCTATACATCAAGATGTTGGTTTATCACAAAACCGTTTATAACGCACATGTGAATGTGCTTGGAATAAAATGTTTTATACTCAATGTGTGGCTTCTTATTTCAATGCTCAATACCAGTTTATTTTTTAAGTTGGTGTAGTTATAGTGACAATGGGGGTTATTTACTAAAGGCAAATCCACTTTGCACTACAAGTGCGCTCTCAGTGCACTTTCAAGTGCACTCGCAGTGCACTTGTAGTGCAAAGTGGATTTGCCTTTAGTAAGTAACCTCCACTGTGCTGTAAAATTTGCCAAAATCTGGTTATTTTAGGGACTCCAAACAATTAATTAATGGAGTTGAAAAGGATGATCATTTTTATCATTAATGCATTACATACATTAGCAACAATAACATTGTGTGTGTGTGTAGCAAACCCACAGCACAGCATAATAGTTAGCTGAAGAAGAGATTGTCACCTCATGTATCAAATGAGTTTCGTTTGCACTATTGAAGAAAATGGCCAAAAATAAAAGGCCATTTGAGAACCTAGGAGACAGATAAGAAACACAAACATGAATTCAAATGAAATATGAGTTTAGCTTTTTTTAAAAAAATATTATACAGATTCAAGATTTGCTTGTAAATCATACAGATTCAAGATTTGCTTGTAAATCAATTGCCCCCCTACCCACGTAGTACTCAACATAGTTTTGCCAGACTTTGGGGGCGCTTTGGGGAGGCAAACTAGGATGGCCACTTTCAAACGCCATCAGTGATGTAGGTTCTTGCAAAAAGTTGGCCTCAGTCGCAACTGAGGCCAGATAGCTGGCTGCATTCTTGCGAAGGAAATTGTGCAGAATGCACAATTTGATGGCCACATGTTGATGGCCATAAGGAAAAGCCTGAACCGGCTGGCCGGCATTCTCAACCACTCTTCTGGCACAGGCCAGCCGGTAATTAAAAACCCTCTGCTCTGGGGTCAGGGTCCTCATGGGGAATGGCCTCATCAGATGTTTCCCCAGAGCAAAGGCTTCATCCGCCACAAACACGAACTGGAGGCCTGCAACATTATCCTCTGGAGGTGGCAACCCCAAGGTGCTATTTTGGAGACTCCGGTAAAACTCTGTCTGGGCCATCACTCCTCCATCAGACATGCAGCCATTCTTCCCTACGTCCAGGTATAGGAATTCATAATTGCCCATCACCACCGCCAACATCACAATACTACTGAACCCCTGTCGTTGAGTAGTATCACCCCAAGTTGGGTGGTGGGACAATCCTGACATGCTTCCCATCGATTGCACCACCACCAGTGGGAAAGTCCCACTGGTGGTGGAAATGGGAAGCCACAGTCTGCCATTCCTGTGGGTTGGAAGAAAACTGTGGAGTCAAACAAGAAAAAAAATTGTACTTTTACACATAACATTGCAAGCAGATTAGACACAAACATTCTTGGCCAACATAAGTATAAGATTTATTGAAATTTATTGAAATGAGTATTTAAAGACAAAAGTATAAGGCCAACTTATCAGATTTCTCACCCCCTCTGGTGGCCTATTGGAAAAACTTTATAGAGGGGGAGTAGATGTTTTGGAAAGGTAGCCCTCTCCACTTCATTGAGAGCTGAATGCATAAATAACGTGTGTTGGGGAGGGTTAAAAATGAGTTTGGCCCCCAAAAAAAAAAAAAAAAAAGCCTCTTGCACTCTGCCTGAATTTAAGGACAACAATAACATGTGGACACATTTTCGGGGGTGTTTAGGGTAAGCACTACAATAGTCATATGATGATGTTGTGCACTGGTGACAGTATGCAAATAAAAACAGTGAAAACAAACTATTTCATTTCATCATTTTCCAAAACAACTTTAAAAAACTCACCATGCCTCTTACTAAATACCTTGGACTGTCTACTTTACAAAAAGTGTCATTTAGGGGGTATTTATACTGTCCTGGCTGGCATATGGCCTCAAAGAGATTAATCTATTTTCAAATATGTTGTATATACCATAGTTTGTAGACACGATAACTTTCACACAAACCAATTAATTAACACTTATTGGGATTTTTTTACCAAAAACATGTAGCAAAATACATTTTGGCCTAAACTTATGATGACATTTGATTTTATTGGATATGTTTTATAACAGAAAGTAGAAAGTAGAAACTATTGTTTTTTTTCTAACTTTTCATGTTTTTTAATTTATATAATAAAAAAAAACCGAGTGATGATCAAATACCACCAAAGGAAAGCTCTATTTGTGTGAAAAAAATTAAATAAATGTCATTTGCTTATGTAACGCTGACGAGCAGGCACTATTGTTTTTTGAAAAGTTAATTTGCCTAAAACCACAGTTGGGTTTCGGGGCTATTTCTCCAAATTTCTGGTTTCAGTACCAGTCCAGCTGGGTTGCACTGGGTTCTCCTTGACCACAGGTGTCGCTGTCACTGCCAGCAAGAGTAGAAACGCAGTCTAGCTGGGTGCATTGAATGCCACTATTCTCTCGGGAACCAGCCCAGTGGGAGTGTTTTCCTGCTGTGCATTCTGGGGGGTGGTATTTAACCACTTGCTTACTGGGCACTTAAACACCCTTCCTGCCCAGACCAATTTTCAGCTTTCGGTGCTCTCACAATTTGAATGACAATTACTCAGTCATGGAACACTGTACCCAAATGAATTTTTTGTCCTTTTTTTCCCACAAATAGAGCTTTCTTTTGGTGGTATTTGATCACCTCTAGGGTTTTTATTTTTTGCGCTATAAATGAAAAAAGACCGAAAATTTTAAAAAAAACGCATATTTCTTTGTTTCTGTGACAGAATTATGCAAATTATTAATTTTTCTTCATAAATTTTGGCCACAATTTATACTGCTACATATCTTTGGTAAAAATAACCCAAATTAGTGGCTATTATTTGGTCTTTGTGAAAGTTAGAGAGTCTACAAGCTGTGGTGCGAATCGCACAAAATTGATCACATCTGATGTACTGGTGGCCTATCTCACTTCTTGTGACCCGAACAAGACAGGAAAGTACAAATACCCCCCAAATGACCCCTTTTTGGAAAGTAGACATTCCAAGGTATTTAGTAAGAGGCATAGTGAGCTTTTTGATGTTGTCAATTTTTTCCCACAATTCTTTGCAAAATTAAGATTTTTAATTTTTTTTTCTCCACAAAATTGTCATTGTAATAGGTTATTTCTCTCACGTGGCATGTGTATACCACAAATGACACCCCCCAAAAAATTCTGCTACTTCTCCTGAGTATTACAATACCACATGTGTGGGACTTTTTCACAGCCTGGCCACATAGAGAGGCCCAACATGCAGGTAGCGCCATCATGTGTTCTAGGAACATAAATTACACATCTAACTTGTTAACTATTTATTACACTTTTGAAGCACCAGGACAATGACACTGATGACAGATGGCACTGATACGTGGCAATGATGACACTTATACGTGGCACTGATGACACGTGGCACTGATGGCAGATGGCACTAATATGTGGCACTGATGACAGATGGCACTAATATGTGGCACTGATGACACGTGGCACTTATACGTGGCACTGATGACACGTGGCACTAATACGTGGCACTGAAGACACGTGGCACTAATACGTGGCACTGATGACAGATGGCACTAATACATGGCACTAATACGTGCCACCGATGACAGATGGCACTAATACATGGCACTGATGACGCGTGACACTGATGACAGATGGCACTGATAAGTGGCATTGATGACACCTGACACTGACAACAGATGGCATGTGACACTGACAGGTGGCACTGATGACAAATGGCACTGATACGTGGCACTGATGACAGATGGCACTAATACGTGTCACTGATGACAGATGGCACTATGTGGCACTGATGACACGTGGCACTGATGACAAATGGCACTTATACGTGGCACTGATGACAGATGGCACTGGGGACAAATGGCACTGACAACAGGTGGCACTGGGGGCAGGGGGCACTGGGGGCAGGTAGCACTGGGGGCAGGTAGCACTGGGGTGGATGGCACTGGGGGCAGGTAGCACTGGGGTGGATGGCACTGGGGGCAGGTAGCACTGGGGTGGATGGCACTGGGGTGGATGGCACTGGGGCAGATGGCACTGGGGTGGATGGCACTGCTGGGAGCGGATGGCACTGCTGGGGGAGGATGGCACTGCTGGGGGAGGATGGCACTTTTTTTTTTTAACTTTTTTTTTTTTTTACTCGAGGCAGAACGGCTGCCGCTGCAGCCGTTCATCTCTCCCCTCTCACACTGTCTGTGTGAGGAGGGAGAGCGGCGCTGAGAGATGATCTCATATGTTTACATATGAGATCATCTCCCATTGGACATGCCGATCACGCTGTAAACGGCCGCTGTGATTGGCCGTTTACAGCGATCTGTGTTTGCCTGTCCCCGGGGGACACGGCGAACACAGAACTTCCGCGATGCGCGATTACTCGAGGCAGAACGGCTGCCGCTGCAGCCGTTCATCTCTCCCCTCTCACACTGTCTGTGTGCAGGTAGCACTGGGGTGGATGGCACTGGGGGCAGGTAGCACTGGGGTGGATGGCACTGGGGGCAGGTAGCACTGGGGTGGATGGCACTGGGGTGGATGGCACTGGGGCGGATGGCACTGGGGTGGATGGCACTGCTGGGGGAGGATGGCACTGCTGGGGGAGGATGGCACTTTTTTTTTTTTCCTTTTTTTTTTTTTTACTCGAGGCAGAACGGCTGCCGCTGCAGCCGTTCATCTCTCCCCTCTCACACTGTCTGTGTGAGGAGGGAGAGCGGCGCTGAGAGATGATCTCATATGTTTACATATGAGATCATCTCCCATTGGACACGCCGATCACGCTGTAAACGGCCGCTGTGATTGGCCGTTTACAGCGATCTGTGTTTGCCTGTCCCCGGGGGACACGGCGAACACAGAACTTCTGTGATGCGCGATTACTCGAGGCAGAACGGCTGCCACTGCAGCCGTTCATCTCTCCCCTCTCACACTGTCTGTGTGAGGAGGGAGAGCGGCGCTGAGAGATGATCTCATATGTTTACATATGAGATCATCTCCCATTGGACACGCCGATCACGCTGTAAACGGCCGCTGTGATTGGCCGTTTACAGCGATCTGTGTTTGCCTGTCCCCGGGGGACACGGCGAACACGGAACTTCCGCGATGCGCGCCCGCGGCGGCGCGCATTGCGGAAGTAAACATCAGGACGTCCAGGGACGACCACCCGGATGAACGCGCCTGCTCTACGGCCGTCATTCGGCTATAGGGCGGGCGCGAGGTGGTTAAGGTACCGACACCACGTGGTTCAGGGGTTCCATCTTGTATTTTCTGTCTGTTCGGTTCTGGTGGTCCTCCTGACCCAGCCCCATGGCCCTGCTGGCCTGGGGTGCGGAACCATGCAACCTGAGTCTCGGGCCGGCTGGCCCGAGGCGACGCAACTGCAGGGACAGGCCCGACTGGATTTCGGGCTTACTGATCCAAGGGTGGTCTGGTGCCGTCTCATATGAAAGGAGAGGCCCAGCAACTGAAGAACCCCAGGGGAGGACTCTACAGGAGAAGGCCGTGCACAAGGCTGGCTTCTCTGAAGGAGCCTGGGGGCTTAGTTGAAGGACGCAGCCTGGATCAACACTTATACAGTATCGCTGGATTGGCTGAGAGAACCTGGTACCGTATGTTAGCTCTTTAAATTTATCTACGTCCCTCAGTAATGCTCAAGTGTACCTCATAAGTCTGTGGCAGAGACTTTACCGAGCACCCCACCGGCTGCTAGGCCAAGTCAAGTGTACCTCATAAGTTTGTGGCAGAGACTTTACCGAGCACCCCACCGGCTGCTAGGCCAAGTAAGAGGAGGTCTATCCGGGGGTTGTTAAATCCAGTTGTGAAATGGTTGCTATTCTTTGGGTTTTCCTCTAAAGACTTCCATTTTTCGCAATCTAAGTACCTGAACTCACTCCTAATCCTCTAGCCTTTATTGAAAGACTCTGTTTCTGTTCTAAATAAATAACCCAAACGAAAAATTCAGTGTCAGTTTCCACATTTTTTGGGCCATCTACCACAGGAACCACAAGACAGAGAAGCAAACAAGAAGGTTACGGTAAGCCCAAATAAAAACAGCAGCTCCTTCAGGGGTCAGTACTACACTTACAGTGTTGCATGTTTGCGCAATTGCTAGTTAACCAGTTCTGGACGGCCCACCGCACAATTGCTATGGCAGAGTGGCCCAGTTGCACGAAACAACATACCTGTTCGTTGTGACTTCTTCTGGGTCTGGGGCATTCACGCGCACTTCCAGCAGCCCGCTCCCGCTGTGATTGGACACAGTGAGAGCCAACCAGTGGGTTCGCAGACATGATATCCACCAGGACCCACCGATCGTTGACATGATAGCCTATGTAAACAAGGCAGACTGGCGTCCTGTCAGAGAGGAAGATGGAGATCTTGTGTTTCTGCTACAGCCTTGGTCATTGACCTAATATTACGAGCATCCCATCCCTTTTGTGTATGTGCCACGGCTGAAAGGGGATGAAGAAAATGGTGGGCCTGTTTTAAGCCTCCCCTCCCCCGCCCTTATGGGATTGTGGCAGCTGGCAGTTTTACAGCTCCCCTTTCCAATTAGCTGGAACGTCTGAAAAGGAGCTTGTAGATTGGATTGGGCTGAGGTCCCTATATAAGGCCTAGCTAACAGGCTCAGGACACCAGTTGTCTGGATCCCATCAAGGAGTTCTCCACCCTCCCGCCCTTGTTGCAGCCTTTTTAGTGTGGTATTGTCACCTTTATTGCAAAGCAGGACAGTTTCAATACATTTATTTATTCATACATTTGTTATTTATTTCTTATGAGTCGTGGTGACTGGCTAGGTTATGGTGAATTGTTTTATAACATTTCCTTTATATTTATTATTTGTTGTTTGCTTCAAAAATGCACTTAAAACCAATAATAAAGGGTTGCCAATCAAATCCGATCAAACCAAAGCTTATCCTTAAAGTGATACTAAAGTCTCAGTTTATTTTCTTTAACCACTTGACCACTGGGCACTTAACCCCCCTTTCTAACCAGACCAATTTTCAGCTTTTGGTGCTCTCACACCTTGAATGACAATTACTCAGTCATGCAACAATGTACCCATATGAAATGTTTGTCCTTTTTTCACACAAATAGAGCTATCTTTTGGTGGTATTTAATCACCGCTGGGTTTTTGTTTTTTTGCGCTATAAATCAAAAAGGACAGAAAATCTGGTAAAAAAATAAAAAATAAAAATTCTTTGTTTCTGTTAAAAATTATTGCAGAGTATTGGCGAGTATTGGCAGAGTACTGGCAAGTATTGGCAAGTATTAGCAGAGTATTGCACAGTATTGCACAGTATTGGCAGAGTATTGCACAGTGTTGCAGAGTATTGGCAGAGTATTGCACAGTGTTGCAGAGTATTGCACAGTATTGGCAGAGTATTGCACAGTGATGCAGAGTATGGGCAGAATATTGTCACTGAGCAGTGCTGTGGGCACTACACATCCAGCCCACAGCGCTGCTGCCATTCGGTACAGAGAGGGGAGGGAGGAACCAGCGTCATAATGTGACACCGGTTTGTTTACAAGTGATCACTCCATCATTTTACGGAGCGATCACGTGGTAAACGGCCGCTATCAGCTGCCATTTAACGTGATCTGTGATCACGGATGTTCCCGGGTGCGCGCCCCAGGGGGCACGCGGGAGCAAGCTTCTGTGAGGACGTCTTTCGGGTATGGTCGGCATGTGGTTAAAAATAACAAACATGTTATACTTACCTGTTCTGTGTAATGGTTTTGTACTGTGTAATGGGCTTTAATGTAATACAGACAGTATTTAAAATTCTTTCAAAATTATGTGTCCATCCAAGACAACCATATCCACAGGCAAACAATGTTGTTGTGCAATTTCACTTAGATTGACCCTGTTAAAGGAAGTAGAAATTTACTGGCAGGATCAACAGCCAATAACACCATGTTATGGGGGAGTGGGGCAGCGTAAAAATAAATAAATTGATTAATGCTAGTGACTGACTGCATCAAATAAGTAGCTTTTCTATTTTGCCCATAGTACCACTTTAACTGAAAAAAAAATGTCTGTTTCCTGAAGGCACTTTTTACCCATTCATGGTAGATATAGTCCACGGTATTTCTAACCTTGAAAGCAAATATGAAAAATGCTCACTTTAAGATTACTCTTCAGAGACACATTGTAGCCATATGTAAAATAATGTTGAGTATAACTGTACATGGCACTATATAATTTATTTTACATCATGATCTGTCAGTATATCTCCCCCCTCATCTAACTCTCTTTATATATGATCCAGATCTATTTGCTGAATACCCATATTTTATAAAAAAAAACGATCATTGGCTGTTACACAGCAGATGTGTTTAGTGGATGTTTATGACAATATTTTACATTCCGTAATTCTGAGACTCCCAGAATAATCAGTCTTTTGTATCAATCTCCCTGAGCTCAAATGATGTTGGGAACTTTTCATCAGAAAATGAAATATCTTACTGTGTTTCAGTTGGGTTTTATGTAGTTTAACCGATTCCGCAGATGTTTGTTGGAGAGGCTTCGGGTGATGAATGAATTATGGGAGATAAAAATGTACATTTAGGAGCTTGACAGAGCGGTCATAAAAAAGTATTCTAGTACAGTCTGTGCAAAAAAGGAACACAGAGAAAGCAGTGAAGCACAGAGGGGTAAGGGGGATGCAAAGTGCTTCCTGTGACTTGGATCTCATCTCTGTCAAGGAAAAGTTATGTCTGCAGTTTAAATGGCTGCAACCAGCTGTGATCCATGTGTTTGAAAAGCTTGTGGCTCTTCTTTTTCATGTCCAGTTATTGTATCTATAAATTGCTGGGGGCCACCTGTGCAATTATCTCATCCACAATAGCCCCCTAGGAAACATTAACAAATCAGGGCTCATAAAGTGCAAATCCATACAAGTAAAAGCTGACACTTTCATTTTCTTAAGACCTCTTTCTGCAAGTTTTCAATTTTGTGAATTAATATAAACAAATTGAAGGTATCTGTTTAGTTTACTTTGAGGGCTTTAGGGCAACAATGGGGGATTAACATTACTTTATGCCAAAAAATGAAATTGTAAGGCTTTAGATGACTGCTTCATGTGCAGATGAATCTCAATTTTTTTTTTGACAAGTGACAGCTGGTAATTCACATGACCATTTTATGTATTACTGTGCAACATCGACTTGCTGCTTCACAGTAACACCTACTGGGGGGGGGGATACAGGCAAGAATAATAGCAGAAAAATAGATGTCCATATTTCTACACATAATTACATAGTTAGTCAGGTTGAAAAATGACACAAGTCCATCTAGTTCAACCAAAAAATATAATCCAATATACACAATCCTTCACCCACAGTTGATTCAGAGGAATGCGAAAAACCCCAGCAAAGCATGATCCAATTTTCTACAACAGGGAAAAAATTCCATCCTGATCCCTCGAGAGGCAATCAGATTTTCCCTGGATCAACTTTACCTATAAATGTTAGTACACAGTTTTATTATGTACATTTAGGAAAGAATCCAGGCCTTTTTTAAAGCAATCTACTGAGCTGGCCAGAACCACCTCTGGAGGGAGACTATTGCACGTTTTCACAGCACTTATGCCCAATACACACGACGGAGAATGTGCGATCGGATTGTGTTGTCGGAAAATCCAATCATGTGTGTGCTCCATCTGACTTTTTCCATCGCACAAAGTTTGAGAGCAGGATCTAAAATTTTCCGACAACAAAATCGAATTGTTTAAATTCCGATCGTGTGTAGACAATTCCGATGGACAAAGTGCCACGCATGCTCAAATTAGACTAAGAGATGAAAGCTATTGGCTACTGGCTTCTTTATAGTCCCATCGTACGTGTTATACGTCACTGCGTTCTGAACGATCATATTTTCCGACAACTCTGTGCTACCGTGTGTATGTAAGACAAGTTTGGGCCAACATCCGTCTGAAAAAATCAGACGGATTTTGTTGTCAGAATGTCCAAACGTGTGTATGGGGCATTACTGTGAAAAAAACTTTCCGTATTTGGAGATGATTTTTTTTTCCTCCAGACGTAAAGTGTGCCCCCTTGTCCTCTGTGTTCAGGTGCGGTCTCTCCTTCCCCATTGGTTCACCAGCGTGGTGTTGGCGGCATATAAATATATGTACATTCCCCATTGTAGTGAGCTGGCTAATTGTCTCCCTCTGGGGTTATTGCGCACCAGATACAACCATCTGCTAGTAGCGCTTTGCTGCAGCATTGGGGTAAGCTTCTTTATGGTTCAGATTCCCTCACTGTCTCCCCTCCCACAGTGGTTTCGTTTTTCAGTCCAAACTATTTGTTTGTCTTTTTCCCCCACTTGGTATTTTTTTTTTAAATCCTTTACACTACCCTCACTTTTGTTACTATTTCTCATGGAGCTACACTGGGTTCACTATTAAATAACACTACTACTATATAAAACATATTATTATTATATCTATACACATATTTAATAATTTAATAATAATGGGGAAAGGGAGCTGGTGGGTGCGGTCATTTTTCTTACACATGGAAGTCGCACCGGTTGCAATCCAGGAATTCACTAACACGGAAGCACACTGGCACTTTCTTTTTGTAGAACCTTCTTTTGTTCTTCTGGCGTGGGTTTTTACCAACTTCAAATGTGCAATTAATCGCATACTTCCATTTAGCGATTTTGAAAAAAATCGCATGCCTCTATTTAGCGATTTTATGAACAAAATAGACTGGATTTATGTTCTGTGGCAACTTTAGGAGCACGTGACACTTTTTGCATAGCCAACATTGTTATTATGGCACTTTGTTAAGCACGTAGCACTTTTTCTCGTATGGTTTGCACAAATTCATATTAGCACTTTAGTATTGCAATAAGGGGTTTTATTTGCATATTTGCATATATAAATTTATACAAGCACTTTAATATTGTAATAAGTGGTTTGTTTGAGCATCTTTTTTGCACTTTGCATATCTCATAGTGATAGAGATATACACATTCATTTCATTATTCATTTTTTATTTTTCCATTTGTTGTTTGTTTTTTGTTTTTTATATATACAAATAATTTTTTCTTTGGAAGAGGTATTGTTAACATAGCACTCAATGCACAAAAGAATTGTTATTTGCATTATATTTCTTTCATTTTTATTTCAAATAATTAGGCACAAGCACTAATAGGCGGGTTTGCCCGTAAATTCAATCAATAACAGGTGAGCGCCGTAACTACCACCCTAGCATCTATTTATGTCCTTCACCTTTTAGGTGAATATATTAGGTAGTGGCAGCCCCTTTCACTATAATACACAGCTCGTTTGCACATTGGGTTTTTATCTTCGGTATAATTTATTTGTCTACTGGTTTTGTTCCATTAGAATAGTGCAGGGTCCTTAGCGCACCTTTACCCCCCTTTTTTTCACTTATATTTAATAATTTGTTCCCAGATATTCCCACTTCATGAAGTATATACTGTTTCTTGGTTTAAGGAGCTACACCTTGCACGTCCCTACACTGC
Organism: Lithobates pipiens; assembly: GCF_037356315.1. Taxonomy (NCBI): domain Eukaryota; kingdom Metazoa; phylum Chordata; class Amphibia; order Anura; family Ranidae; genus Lithobates; species Lithobates pipiens. Next base: position 285,193,311 of record NW_027507718.1, on the reverse strand, counting down.
CCGATGCTGCTTCCTTGTATTATCCCGCCTCTCCCATGGTGGGTTTGTGTCCACGGCCGGCCCTGCGCCACCGTCCCTGCTCTGCATTTGCTGTTTGGGTTGGTGAGTGTGGCTGGTTAACCATTACATTAATATTTTTGACATTTCTAGAGTATGGCTCATTATATTTTTATATATATATATATATTCCATAGGAAGGTCTGTCGCATCCGCTCCTGATGAATGGGAATTACCTATGAAACGCGTCAAGCTTTACTTGATGCCACAGCAATACTCTATACGGACCAATTTTACTCTTTTATTACCATTAGACTCTATGACATTGTTTATACAGCATTTGATGGATACATATTTACCATGTGGGCGCATGTGCCAGCACCTGGGCATTTTACCAGTGGCATTAGCAGGCCATATTTATCTATATATCTACCTCTTGGAACACGTATTGTTATACATGTATTTGTCTATTCATCATGTCCAGGCCCTGTGTACACCCTATGTATATATATATATATATATATATATATATATATATATGAAATCAGTAATGGTTTAATGTCTTTGGATCAATGCTATTTAATAAATATACTCACCTCCGCTATTCAAGTGCTTCATCTAAAGTCCCAACTTCCTTTTAGTCTATATTCATTAACCGGGATGGAGGCACCTCTGGGTGCTTCATTTAAAGTCCCAACTCCCCTCTTTTTCATTAAAGTGAATAACTCAACACCCAGTTCACTATATGGACCACTTATGTATTTATACATGATGATCATATCCCCCCTTAACCTCCTGTTCTCAAGAGGGAATAGATTCAGTTCCTCTAATCTTACCTCATAGCTGAGCTCCTCCATGTCTCTTATTAGTTGCCCGTCTCTGCACTTTCTCCAGTTTCCCGTTATCCTTTTTGAGAACTGGTGCCCAAAACTGAACTGCATATTCCAGATGAGGTCTTACTAATGATTTGAACAGGGGCGAAATTATATCTATCTCTCTGGAGTCTATACCTCTCTTAATACAAGAAGGGACTTTGCATGCTTTGGAAACCGCAGCTTGACATTGCATGCTGTTATTGAGCTTGTGATCTACCAAAACCCCCAGATCCTTCTCCATTATGGATTCTCCCACTTGTATTCAGTTTTAATAGAAATACACTGGATGGTGGCCTAGGGCCAAGAGCAATGATTTCCAAACATATTCAATTTAAATAAGATATAAAAATTATTACATTTAAAAGAGAAAATTATGCAAGGAAGATATTTGTATACTGTTATTCAAAGCTGAACTTTACACTAAGAAACGCAGATTAATGCAGCTCTGTAATCATTTACCCCTTGTTGCTGCCATGCATGGCCCTTTAAGAGGATTAAATGGCATGAGGCAGAGGTAGGCTTTACAATCAAGTGACCGCTGTGATTGACTGTCACAGCAGTCACATTATTGGAAGTTTCCAATTGTAAGTATGCATCAGGAGCTTCCAGTGACAGCTTAGTTATAGCACTAACAGTGGGCAGTGAGTGTGCTCTCATCACAGAAAGGCCATTCCCCATGTATGCATACGTGCAGTAGCTCAATGTTAAAGTCCACCCACCAACCTGCGGCATATACACTATATTGTCAAAAGTATTGGGACACCTGCCTTTAGAAGCACATGAACTTTAATTCCAGTCTTAGCCCATGGGGTTCAATATTAGGTTGGCCCACACTTTGCAGCTATAACAGCTTCAACTCTTATGGGAAGGCTGTCCATAAGGTCTAAGAGTGTGTCTATGGGAATGTTTGACCAGTCTTCCAGAAGCGCATTTTGCAAGCTCAGGCACTGATGTTGAACAAGAAGGCCTGGCTCGCAGTCTCTGCTCTAATTCATTCATTTCTATCAGGTTGAGGTCAGGCCTCTGTGCAGGTCAGTCAAGTTCTTTCACCCCAAACTTGTTCATCCATGTCTTTATAGACCTTGCTTTGTACACTGGTGCGCAGTCATGTTGGAACAGGGGCCATCCCCAAACTGTTCCCACAAAGTTGATGGCATGAAATTGTAGAAAGTGTTTTGGTGTGCTGACAACTTAAGAGTTCCCTGCACTGAAGCTAAGGGGCCAAGCCCAAATCCTGAAAAATAACCCCACACCATAATCCCCCCTCCGCCAAATGATTTGGACCAGTGCACAAAGCAAGATCCATAAAGACATGGATTAGCGAGTTTGGGCTGGAGGAACTTGACTAGCCCGTACTGAGTCCTGACCTCAACCTCACCCTTGGGATGAATTAGAGCTGAGACTGCAAGCCAGGCCTTCTCGTCCAACATCATTGCCTGACCTCACAAACACACTTCTTAAAGAATGGTCAAATATTCCCATAGACAGACTCCTAAACCTTGTGGACAGCTTTCTCAGAAGAGTTGAAGCTGTTATAGCTGCAAAGGGTGGGCCAACTCAATATTGAATTGTATGGACTAAGACTGGGATGCCATTAAAGTTTATGTGTATGTAAAGGCAGGTGTCACAATACTTTTGACAATATAGAGTATGGGTATGGTCGTCGAGAACAGGAAGAACAAGAAGCAAGGAGGAAAGAGTGGAGTTACAGCGATGAGCAATATGTTGATTTTCTTTCACTGGAGTTAGAAGTGGAGACTTTGTAGGATGTGTAAATCTCATGACTAGATAGACAGAAGTAAAAATCCTTTGGCTTGTTAAACAGCTCTCATATATGTATTTCACCTGTATATTTAGCTGGCTGGCTGGAGTTCAGCTTTAGGTTTGTAACGGGGATATACAGTCTTGGCAATTATGTGTAAAGCCGCGTACACACGGGCGGACTGTATGGCCAACTTAGTCCGTCAGACAATCCGACGGACAGTCCGTCCTACTTTCGAATGAACGGACTTGACCACACACGGATGCACAAACAGTCCGTCGAAAGCTTGCACGATGACGTGTACAGCACGTACGACGGGACTAGAAATAGGAAGTCCAATACACAGCAATGCAACCTTTAAATCCTTTCTGAGCATGTGCCATACTTAGTCCGTCGAACTAGCCTACTCACGAGCCGATTGTCCGCTGAAACCAAAGTATGACGGACAGTATTACGGAAATTCCGAAATACTTAGTCCGCCAGACTGCACGCTGAAAAAGTCCGCTGAAGCCCACACACGAGCGAACTGTCCGCTGAAATGTGTTTCGACGGACTAAGTTGGCCATACAGTCCGCCCGTGTGTACGCGGCTTAAGTTGTGTATTTCAAGCGAGTGCTCATAGCTTCAATAAGGACCAAATCTATGAGAAATAGGAAAGAGGGAGCACTCACAATGCCACATCCGTAATGTATCAAGGGAAAACAAAGAAGATACCAAATAGATATCAACAGGTCGGACTTTTAAGGCATGGAAGCAAATAGGAAAGTAGAAAAAAATATATTTATTTTATTGAAAAATACAATATCATAACAGTGTTCAAAACGATATAAAAATCATATGAAATTATATAATTTATACATTGATCCCTTGTGCGTCACGTCTACACGTTTCGCCGTAAAGGCTTCCTCGGGACACAGAGGTTCAAAGACGTAGCAAGAGAGAACAACAATAAATCTCACTATCTTCAAATGAGCTGCGCCTCAAGTACAAATGTCATAGCAACCAGGACAGATCCAAGAAAATAAGTCTCAGTCGTTAAATTACCATCAATGGGGATGGCCAATAGAGGACATAATCCTATCCACATAAAGCTTAGTAGAGGCTGGTGACACATAGTATGGCCAAACAGTATGTAGAGACTAAAGGTAAAAGTATTTTTATGGAGACAATGGAGGCGTATACCCCTGGGAGACAGCCCAATGCTGTGCACAGCAAAAGTCCGACCTGTTGATATCTATTTGGTATCTTCTTTGTTTTCCATGGACCAAATCTAATAATGTTTAAATCTACCATTAGCTTTTTTGTTCCTTATAAAGGTTGCAAACAGATGAGTAAAATATTTCTTTTGCCTAGATGACATAGCTGATCAAAAGTGGTAAGATACTTCCAAAGGATTGGTTCATGAATAAGTTCACGCACCTTCCAAAGAACCTTAAAGGGCATTTAGTGAAAGTGCTTGAGTTGGAGGCCTGCCAGATGAACAATATTCATAAAGTGATTCCACTGAGCCCTATGAAAGCACCGCTCACCAGGCCTATATTTTAAAAGACGGATGGTAACTTGGATATAATGCAGTATACAGTATGTCAAAATCTACAAGGGAGTTATCCGTTTAGTCTTTATGTTCATCTTTTAAGTGCTTTGCCATTAAGATGCGGAGATAACAAAAATAATTTGCTACTTAACTCTTATGATTTGTCAGGCTTGCGATGTTACCTACTGCACAGTTTAGATTTTAGAAACCAGAGCACAACATTTTAAGGATGACAACATTAAAGTTTTTTTAACATGATTGATATAGTAAGCATTTTACTCCAGACTGTATCATTTCAATCACTTAAAGTTCAACACTGGCAAGCAACTGTATACCATTTATGTTAAAGGTTTTGGAGTCAGATTGGGTCATTGTTTTCATGAACAAGAATGAATTAAGGGTACCATTTACAGGAAAGAGGGCTACACTGCAATATGATCCAATATGATAAATCACAAAGCAAATTCATATCTCTCTGGGGACTAGAGGAAATAATGGCAAACAGAAGATGGCAGGAGCAATAGTGACCAGAGGGTAGTGGTGAGAACAAGAGTGTTCAATGGTGAGTGCTCACCAGGGGGTGGGGAGGAACAATAGTGCCTAGGGCAGTGATGGCAAACCTTGGCACCCCAGATGTTTTGGAACTACATTTCCCATGATGCCTATCCACTCTGCAGTGTAGTTAAGCATCATGGGAAATGTAGTTCCAAAACATCTGGGGTGCCAAGGTTCGCCATCACTGGCCTAGGGAGAATACTTATCAAAAGTGTTGCCCCAGGCAGGGATGTAGATCTGAACAGTGATACCCAGTGAGGACTGGTGTGGACAGTGGTACCCAGCGGCAGGTAAGGGGGGGGGGGGGCATTGATACCTAACATGGAGTAGGGAGGAACAACATTGCCCAGTAGGAGGTGAGGGTAAATATTGGTATAAATGGAAAACGCTTAACTGCACTTCAGTCTGTGTACTACAATGCTGCTCTCACTTCTGTATCTCCTGTTGGTGGGACCATGCAAACTCTGTCAGGGCAGGAAATCACTCCACCATACAGAGTCTGCAAAGAGCTGGAGTCCCATGCTGGAACAAGAGCTTCAGCATTTGCTTCCAGGACACAGCTCAAATCCGCCAGGATTATACAGGCATACCCCACTTTTAAGTACACAGTGGGGTTTATTTACTAAAGCTACAAAAGTGCAAAATCAGGCTCACTTCTGCATAGAAACCAATGAGCGTCTAACCCCAGCTTGTTCAATTAAACTTTGGTAAGAAAACCTGGAAGCTCATTGGTTTCTATGCAGAAGTGAGCCTGATTTTGCACTTTATAGCTTAGTAAATAAACCCCATTGTGTACTTAAAAGTGGGGTATGCCTGTATTGAAATCTAGGGATAGCCCTGCCAAATCCAAGATTTTTTGGGGGTTTGCAACTTCTTTACTGGCCATCAATTTATACTGATATATTAGTGTTGATCTAAAGGAGTAGAGCGTGTTAATTTTGCAAACACAATATTAATTTTGCAAATCGTAATTAAGCTTAGTAATCACTATGAAGCTGTATTCGCTTCAATCGACTAACTATGTGCTAGCGAAATTTCAGTTTTTTTCAATTTCCCTGACTTCCAAAATGAATTTGCAGACTGATCCATTCTTAGTGAACAAACTTTTTTTTTTGTACAAAGAGAAGGCTCAATTTACAAATATGGGTTCTTTTTTTTTTTACCTCCACCCCTTATTTTGTGTGATATTTTTCTTCTAAAATATTAACTTCATACTTATAAATATCATTTTGGTGTGCAATTATTATAGAGATAAAATTAATATTTTTAACTTTTAAAACTTTACTTACTAATAATTCATGATTTTACCTAACGAATTATTATTTTATCACCACATCAAATAGTTTGTTTTCCTGCTTTACTAAATAAATACCTACCAACACTCACCATTGTGAAGCTAATTTGATTACCTATGTGCTAATCTTTGGGAGTAGACTTTTATTGCTGACAGTGTTCTAATAGCACTAGTAGTGGGCAAACCTCATTATATACAAAGCAGGCTAAATAGTATTATGCAACTTTATTAACAGACCCTTTAACTACGTGAGTACCCACCTGTAGTACCCTTTCATTACAGGATTTTCGTAATTTTCGTAAAAAAAAGTCAGATGAGGCATACACCTGTTCGGAATATACGATGAAAAGCTTCTGTCTGACTTTTTCTATCGGACATTCCGCTAATGTGTATGCGGCATAAGAGTACCCTTCACTGGAACTAGGGGACCAAGCCCAATGCCTGAAAAACAACCCCACACCATAACCCCCCATCCACCAAATGGTTTGAACCAGTGTACAAAGCCAAGTCCATAAAGACATGGATGAGCAGATTTTGGGTGGAGAAACATGACTGGCCTGTACAGAGTCCTGACCTCAACCCGATAGAACACCTTTGGGATGAATTAGAGCAGAGACTGGGAGCCGTGCCTTTGTGTCCAACATCAGTGCCTGACCTCACCAATGCACTTCTTTAAAAATGGTAAAACCTTCCCAATTTATAGCTGCAAAGGGTGGGCAAACTCAATATTGAACCCTATGGACTAAGACTGGGATGCCATTAAATTGGAAGTAAAGCCTCATAAATAAAATAAAAAAATAACCCCTTCAAGACAAAGACATAAGACAAAGACATAGCATACTAGCTCATTCTGAATTACTTACCTGAAATCGAAGCCCCCAAAGAGGTCCTTGTTCATCTCCTCCAACACTGCCATCTATACCGGAGTAACTTCTGGGTATCACGGCTCTGGTGCTGTGACTGGCTGGAGCCACGATGGTGTCACTCCCACGCATGTGCGCTGGTGCCGCCACTAATGGTATGATCGCAGTTAGCAACGGCACGCTCACTGCGCCTGCGCAACGCTGTCTATGGCGCATGCACTGTAGACAGCGGTGCCGCTATTTGGGAGATATTTCTTGCACCTACAGGTAAGCCTTAATCTAGGCTTACCTGTAGGTTAAAGTGGTTGTAAAGTTCATGTGCGTGTAAAGGCAGGGGTCCCAATACTTATGACAATATAGTGTATACTTTGTTATATCTATTTGATAAGTACATAAAAATGCTTGATGATCCTGCCAGAATTCCAGTGCTGTCCCTTTCCCTGTGCACTCAGTGTCATCTGTGAACTAGTGAACTTCAAAGACATGCTGGTAGGTCAATCAGATCCTGTCTATAAATTGGCCCTAATTTGTGTATGTGTTTGTAAGCGTGTCGGGACCCTACGGGGTAAAGGACTGCGCTATATCAAGATGCAACTCAACTCAACTCAACTCAAGTGAAGGGACAGTGTTTTATAGCCTTATCACACTTCCTGTCCTTTTCTACCTGCTTACATAACCTACAGGGACTGACAGTTGTCAAGCTAGAACACGGAGTGTATTACTGTCAGGATCACAAAGTGAAAAAAATGGAAAGAAAGTCTGAAAAAATAAAAATGAATGCAGCCACCACATTTGAGGATTGGTATGCTGCAATATTTTAATTTTTTTTTTTGATTTAGATACACTTATCAAGAAAATAATGACCGAACATAAGAAAAACAGCTTTGCTGTCTGATGAGTCACATAAGTAACTCATTATTTATGAGTAAAAAGCAATTAAAGGGATTGTAAAGGGAATTTTTATTTTTTTTAAATAACAAACATTTTATACTTGCCTCCACTGTGCAGCTCGTTTTGCACAGAGTGGCCCCCGAACCTGCTCTTCTGGGGTCCCTCTGCGGCTGTCTCCGCTTCCCTCTGCAAGTACTTCTCACGTTCATGCGAGCTCCCTCGCATGGTGAGAAGTGCTTGCAGGCGCGCTCCCGTGATACTGCCAGTGGCTCTAGCTCCTCACTGTATCACACGGCCCTGTCATTGGATGTGATTGACAGCAGCGCGAGCCAATGGCTGTGCTGCTTTCAATCCATCCACTCTAGCCAATCAACGGCCAGGCTGAGCGGCAAAGAAGATGTTGGAGGAGGGACTTTCGAGGGGTCAGGTAAGTAAAAAGGGGGGGCTGGGGGCACAGGCACTGTCAGATGTTTTTTCACCTTAATGCATAGAATGCATTAAGGCGAAAAAATGTTTACCTTTAAAAACCCCTTTAAGTGTTACCACATTATCACACAATTCTGCTTTTGTAACACAATGCAGTTTTATGAAGTAACAGGGCAAGCTGTGTTATACAGAACAACATACAGTATACAATAAGCAATCATTAAATCACACTCAGTACACTGAACAAGAGCGCCGTGTAGACGATTGAAAAACAAACATTGTCATAGACAAACTATTTCAGGGACGAGCTAGAAAAAGAAAGCTGTCACTGGATATCGGGGACATTTGGCAACTATACAAATGTCACATTTGAAGTGATGTGGGTGACTTTGAATTTGCAGTTCCAATGTTCCTGCATAATTCCTGTGGCTTAGCTCACAAGTCCTTTTAAAAAAGCTTTAAATAGTCCCTACAGATTTTACAACTACGTGAAGCAATATTAACAATCAAGGGAAGATAAAAAATGATACACAAACTATCCATAGTGGAAACACTTTTAACAGAAGGAATGTCCAGTGTGACCTCCAGCTGCTCTTGCACCTGTGCAGAACATAGGACCACGAGACAGAAATTGACTTTGTGTTGTATCACACCTGCCATTTCCATCATACCACAGCAGCTCCATAGAAGGCCATAAATCTGTCATGTGGGGCCTAGCCCTGGGCAGCGCCCAGTGTAAAAATCAGACCTCTTTTTCTTGAAGCAGATGCTTATCTAGTTACCCCAATACCAACATTTATGGTGGTAACAATCGCATGGAAACCGAGACCGAGAGCCAGATCTCTTTCATACGTAGCGCTGTGACAAATGATGATAGCTTTATCTTTTACGCACAATTTGAAAGGCCCGGCCATAAATTTTCATGTGTTATTTAAAATATTTACTAAAACTACTTCTCTTTTATGCACGCAGCTATGCGTTTTATATGACTAGAAAGAGTGATGAATGAAGAAAGTTTCTGCGAAAGAGTTAGTCACGCTGAGGAGATTATAGTTATAAGAATGAGGCCACTTCTATAGCGAATACCAGTATAATGCTATTTACTTCTTTTAACAACTTATATTTATGTCTACTGCCATTTAGTGCCATTTACATTTTGGAATATACCTGTCAAAACCTTTGGGGCTGCTCAAGTTTTGAGACAGCTGTGCTTAGAAAACACGCTTCCAGTTTTAACACAGTGTCAAATATGAACAGAAATGAGATAGGATTCAGTTTTGTTTGGAACGTTTTGTGGTAATGGAGAAGTGTGAGAACTGAACCATAACTGTATTGCCGTAAAACATGTGTGATTTACAAATTATGAGGAACATTTATAAAGCTGCCTAATACACATACTATCCAGCAGAGGTACCCATACACATCTACCGCTTCTGGATGTGAAATAATGCTCCTAGGTTATGTATTTAGACTAGGAAGCCTGGGCCTGATGTATGAAAAGTCAGCTAAAGATTACATTTTTTTCTGCTGAGGTGTCGCAGAGATAGAATTGATTCCTACCTCTCCAAATGTTCCCTAAAGCATGGCTCCCTAATCAGAGTTACAAAAATCAGAAACACATAAGATGTTGCTGACACACATCCTTTTCCCCCTTAGGCAAATTTCACACTGGAGCGGAGTGCTTTTAACCCCGCTAGCGGCCGAATAAAGGGTTAAAAGCACCCGTGTGTACAGGGCATTACACACGACTGTGTGTACAGGGCATTACACTCTTTTTATCGTCCAATGCCGCGTACACACAACCGTTTTTTTCCATCAGAATAAACTCTGACGGTCTTTCCGACGGAGTTCTGCTGAAACGGTCTTGCCTACACACAATCACGCCAAAGTCTGATAGTTTGGAACATGATGACGTACGATGGGACTAGAAAAAGGAAGTTCAATAGCCAGTAGCCAATAGGTGCCCTTGCATCGTTTTTGGTCAGTCGGAAAAGCATACAGTTGATAGAAATAGAAATTGATTCCATCGGAAAAATTTAAAACGTGTTCTATTTCTAGGTCCATCAGAATTTTTGGAAAAAAAGGTCCACTGAGGCATACACACGATCGGATTATCCGATGGAATGATTCCGTCTGACCTTTTCTGCTGGAAAGTCCGGTCGTGTGTACACGGCATAATACTTTTGCCTACTATTTTATTGATCCCTGTTTTCTCCTCTTACTTCTTTATTAATGTCACCAGATAAGATGCACATTACGAAGCTATGTTAAAGTGGTTGTAATGGCTAATGCCCTGTACATACGATCGGATTTTCCAACAACAAATGTTGGATGTGAGTTTGCTGGCTGAAAGTCTGACCGTGTGAATGCTCCATCGAACATTTGTTGTCAGACTTTCCGCCAACAAATGTTGGCTAGCAGGTTCTCAAATTTTCCGCCAACAAATCTTTGTTGGCGGAATTTCCGATCGCATGTACACAATTCCAACGCACAAAAGTTTACGCATGCTCGGAATCAAGCAGAAGGAGCCGCACTGGCTATTGAACTTCCTTTTTCTCGGCTTGTCGTATGTCTTGTACGTCACCACGTTCCCACGTACGTAATTGTTGGCTAACATTTGTGTGACCGTGTGTATGCAAGACAAGCCAACATTCTTCGAACAAAAATCCACTGTTTTCTTGTCAGAAGGTCTGATTGTGTGTACGGGGCATAAAGGTTTTTTACCTTAATGCATTATCTGCATTAAAGTGGTTGTAAACCCTCACATATACCCAATGAAGTGAACAGCCTCAAATGATACACAGAGATTAAACAAATCCTCCTCCGTTGGTTTTACTTGTTTAATTGTAGTCTTCTCTCCTCTACAACCTCTTCAAATGGGCAGAAAAGTGTTAAATTCTTTCTTCATCTGTCAGGAGCACAGAGGAGGGGGCTTAGAGATTCAGTTACAGTGTGTTAGAGCTGATTTGATATAAGGAACACACAAACACACAGCAGAAGGACCTGGGTTCTGAATAGACAAGCTCTGTTCTGAGCTCTCCCACCCCGCTCAACACAAATTTATCTTACGTGTAGTGAAAACTTCTCAGGAGTGGCTCATGCCGAGAACAGAGGAACGAAGCACCACAGAGAAATTACACTTAGAGCTTTGGAGAAAGATAAGTAAATACTACACATACACGATATTATCAAAAGTATTGGGATGCCTGCTTTTACACACACACACACACACATGAACTTTAACCACTTCAGTCCCAGAAGGATTTGCCCCCTTCCTGACCAGGCCATTTTTTGCCATACGACACTGCTTCACTTTAACTGATAATTGTGCGGTCGTGCAACGTTGTACCGAAACAAAATTTATGTCCTTTTTTTCCCCACAAAGCTTTCGTTTGGTGGTATTTGATCACCTTTGCGTTTTTTTTTTTTTATGCTATAAAAAAAACCCAGCAACATTTTTGAAAATATTCTGTAGTTTTTGCTATAATACATATCCCACATTTTAAAAAAAAACTAATTTTTTCCTCAGTTTAGGCCAATATGTATTTTTCTACATATTTTTGGTTTAAAAAATTTCAATAAACGTATATTAATTGGTTTGCACAAACGTTATAGTGTCTACAAAATAGGGGATAGATTTATGTAATTTTTATTATTATTTTTTTTTATTAGTAATGGCGGTGATCTGCAATTTGATCAGGGCTGCAACATTGCAGCAGACAGATCGGACACTTTGAACACTATTTTGGGACCATTGACATTTATACAGCGATCAGAGCTAGAAATAGCCACTGATAACAGTATAAATTTCCCTAGCAGGGAAGGGGTTAACACTAGGGGCCAATCAAGGGGTTACCTGTGTTCACTAGGTGTGCTCTAACTATAGGGGGAATGGGACTGGCTAGGGGAGAGAGATCGGTGTCCATACTTAGTATACTTAATATGAACACATGATCTCTCTCCTCTCCCCTGAGAGAACTGGGATTTGTGTGTTTACACACACAGATCCCGGTTCTCACTCTGTTACGAGCGGGTGCCTGACGGTCATCACGCATTGGCTCCAGGTACACGCGGCACGTGCGTTTGCTGTGACGTCTTAAAGAAGCGACATACAGCTACAGCGATTTGCGAAGCCGTGCCAACCTGCCACAGTACAACTGCGGGGCTGGTCGTCTAGCAGTTAATGGCAACCCAGTCATCCATGTTTGTATAGACCTTACTTTGTGCACTGGTACGCAGTCATTCTGGAACAAAAAGAGGCCATCCCCAAACTGTTCCCACAAAGTTGGGAACATAAAATTGTCCAAAATGTCTTGGTATGCTGACGCTTTAAGAGTTCCCTTTACTGGAACTAAGGAGCCAAGCCCAACCCTTGAAAAACAACCCCCACACCATAATCCGCCCTCCATCAAATGATTTGGACCAGTGCATAAAGCAAAGTCCATACAGACATGGATGAGCGAGTTTGGGGTGGACGAACTTGACTGACCTAAACCCGATAGAACACCTTTGGGATTAATTAGAGCAGAGACTGCAAGCCAGGCCTTCTTGTCCAACATCATTGCCTGACCTCACAAATGCACTTCTGGAATGGTCAAATATTCCCATAGACACACTCCTAAACTTTGTGGACAGCCTTCCCAGAAGAATTGAAGCTGTTATAGCTGGGAACGGCGGGCCAACTCAATATTGAACCCTATGGACTAAGACTGGGATGCCATTAAAGTTCATGTGTGCGTAAAGGCAGATGTCTCAATACTTTTGACAATATAGTGTATATGTGCTTTGCTCAGATTCCATGACCAAAGATTACAGCCACTTTAACTTAAAACACCTTCCAAGATTATCTCCCCCCGCAGCCCCCTAAATACTTCCCCACAATAGGTGTGCTGTCTCTTTAAATGTACCAACACAATTTTCAAAAAGTGCTACTGTGCTCAAATAAATAAATAAACTCAAGACATTCAACATATAAATATTATAAGATATCAAAAAGTGCTCATATGCCCAGATAATTATGTGCAAAATAATTGATATAAAATAGAGTTAATTAAAAATCCATAAGCTCCCAGTGCCTGAGGGATGTCAGTGAAATCTTATACTTCAAAACGTATCACCACCTCCCAGGTGTTACATACAGCTCCACATGTAACTTCCAGACTATAAGAGGCTAAAAAGTAGCACAAGGAAAGGCTCTCCTTGGTCCCAGAAGCAATAACCTCGCTCTACGGCAGCAGCAGCCTGATTCCCCACTAGGTGGCACACACAATGGTTTCACAGCTTCAGTAAACCACCATCCAAAGGTGCAAGTGTCACTCAAAGGAAGACCTAAAGCAGATGCCCCAGATGCCAGAGCCAAGCAACAGCCATGAAAATAAGTCCACCCCAGCACTGCAAAGGATGTCACTAAACTTAAGACACCCAAGAGGAGACCTGAAGTATATGCCCTAGGTGTCAGAGTAAAGCATCAGCCATGGAAATAAGTCCATCCTAGCACTGCTTAAAAGGATGTCACTAATCTCAAGACACCCAACAGGAGACCTGGAGTATGTGCACTAGGTGCCAGAGTAAAGCAACAGCTATGAAAATAAGTCCACCCCAGCACCGCTTAAAGGGATGTCACTAAACTCAAGACACCCAACAGGACACCTGGAGTATGTGCCCTAGGTGCCAGAGTAGACCAACAGCCATGAAAATAAGTCCACCCCAGCACTGCTTAAAAGGATGTCACTAAACTCAAGACAACCAACAGGAGATCTGGAGTATGTGCCCTATTTGCTAGAGTAAGGCAACAGCCATGAAAATAAGTCCACCCCAGCACTGCTTAAAAGGATGTCACTAAACTCAAGACAACCAACGGGAGATCTGGAGTATGTGCCCTATTTGCTAGAGTAAAGCAACAGCCATGAAAATAAGTCCACCCCAGCACTGCTTAAAAGGATGTCACTAAACTCAAGATATCCAACAGGAGACCTGGAGCATGTGCCCTAGGTACCAGAGTAAAGCACTGAACAGGTGTTATGCACAGCACAGTGGCTAATGCAAGGAAGAGGGATACACCATTATCAATGGTAACTTTTAATTACTTGATACTCTTGATGTCATGATACGCCTTCAAATCATTAGAACAGTCAGAATGGTGGAATAATTTCCTTTAGCTCACATGGATTTTAATATCTTGCTTGCTGATCAACAAGATGTTCTTTTTTTTTTTTTTTATATCAATCTTGACACAGTAAATGAGAACTATTGTGAACACAGACACAAACAACTGAAAAACAGAATTTAGCAGCATTACCCTATTAACATAATTATGTCAGAGCTGAATACTAACACCAGTCTGAAGCTGCTTCAGGGAACAGATATTGTGGAAATGGTAAATGTCTAAAACACTCACTATTGTGGAGACCATAATGGATTTGGCATTTGATTAAAATAATGATTAGTTAAGGGAAGTGAAAGCATGCTGCTGTATGACTTTTCTCTTCCAAGAAATATCAAAGAGGGAAAAGACAAAGCGTCCAGGACATGCACAACAGAGCAGATAACCTTTGAACTTTAAAAGATGGGAAGGAACAAGAAAAAGCCTATACGGTGTTCCTTTTTTTCCAAATAAAATATTTCCTAATTTTATAGTAACACATAACTAAGCACGTTTTTAGATAGATAGATAGATAGATAGATAGATAGATAGATAGATAGATAGATAGATAGATAGATAGATAGCTGATAGAGACATTTTAGAAGTGACTGTTAGGGCACTAACATGGTATTCTTGACTTCAAAAGTCAAATTAATATCCTAATAACAGCTGGCATACAGATCTTGAAAGCTTCTTTTGCACAAAGGGTAGCCCAGCATGTTCAATTAGCCACTTTTGAGTATTCGGAGAACAACTTGATTGCATTAGGAAAATAATTTTGGTAACATTGTGTTACTCCTGTGGGAAGCTAAGCCAATACATGAGACACCATTTGTTCTGCTAGCATGTTGCTGATGTCAGCATACGTTGTATTAAGATAATGGCAAATACACTGCAGGGGATATCCGTTTTGAACAGACTACTTTCAGTTGAAAAGAATACAAAGGAGAGTTAACACATACTCCAGCAGCTCTCCAGCAGTCACACAGCAGTGAGAAATCCTTGAGCATAGCAAAATTTTCCAGCAAAGGACATGAATTATGACAAGTTTATCCACAATTACTAACACATAATAAACAGATTACAAAATGAGAAATATAGTTTGTGGTGTACTATTACTTGCTTATGGCTTCGCTGCATTATTTCGTGCCATTCGGTTATGTTTTCTGCAAGTAAGAAGATCTTTGCTTTTGGATTTTGTATAGCGATCAGCATATGTGACAACCACTAACACGTCGGTTAACACCTGCTAAGGTTTACATGTTATGGTACACGATACCCAACTTTTTATGGTGATACATTCATTTTACAAGAACTGCAGCGTGACTGGTATAAGTTCATTTAATTCCATTCAGTGTAATGTCCCTGCACACGTTATAATTATTAAACTGTTCCAGCAGCAAAAATGTTGCATGGATATACCACTCTCAGGTCATACATTTATTTTGAGTTATTGAAAGCATATTATTTCTTCCCTTTTTTTCATATGAGATAGTTACCAAACCATTGCAAGCCTTTACTTGAATCAGTATTTTTCAAATGTACTTATTTATTTATTTTTTAACCCCCCCCCCCCCCCCCCCCCATTCTAAATACAATGTTTTTGTTTGTTTAATAAACCTTTCCATTTTCATTAGATACCTTATTTACACCTAGTGCTGTCATCACTGGGTCTCTTTGCTTATATCTGCAAAGTATGCGGCTCATGGATAGTGGGAAGGGCCAGCAGCGTTTTTTTTAAATAGATTCCTAAAAACATTGCAGCATCTAGTCTCAGTACTCAGTACTCCAAAGCACTTTAGTTAAATCTGAGTAAATAATATCAGTACTGGAGAGGAGCCTGTACAAGTGGCACATGTGCAGTAAGGCTCAAAGTCTTTTCTGAGCTTTGGTAGTGTCCGCCGAGAAAATGTGCGATATTGTGCTTAGAAATTTAGTGACTATGGCCACAGTGCTAGAGTGCAGACAGGACAGCGGCCCATACCACATGTGCCCATATGTCAGGATGGCACCAGGGAGACACTGAAGACAAAAGAGACACATTATAAACATAAACTCCACAGAGCAAACATACATAGGCTTGAGACAGGGAGCAATGGTGACATAAGGTATGTAGCTACAATTTTTTCAGGGAGAATTTAATATCACTTTAATGTGGTTGTAAACCTCTGAAAGGAAAAATGAACAAAGCACATCCTTCTATGATGTGTACTTGCCTTAATCCCAAAGTGTGAATCTGGTCTACTCTCTCTTTCCTCTGCTAGCTGTATGAATCACCTCTGCCAACATCAGGAAACCCTGGGACATACCCTCCCCCAGCACACAGAGGGAGATTGCCAGCCTCAAATGTGCATGTTTCATTATAAGACTGTGTAGAGTAGGGTGACCAGACATCCCCAGTTTCCGGGGATAGTCCCCTGATTAAAGACACTGTCCCCGAACCAAGTCTGTCCCTGGTGTTGTCCCCAGATTGGATTTGAACAGGGGCTGGGGCAATTTTAAAGAAAGTCAGTGCAGAATTTAAAAAAAAAATCTGAATTACACCCCCCGTGCTCTGTCACTCCTACTAGCTTAGGGGGTGAGGTGTATTTTTTTCCTTATCTGTGCCCCTTTCTGATGGTCATGTGCTGGTGGGAGCGAAGAGAATATTTCTTCCATTCCGGGTGCATGCCCGTACCGCTGCTGCGCGCATGTTCTTCTGCCTTGGCTCAAGTCCCAGTCAGCTACCTGCCCATCTCCTTGCCTTCCCTGGCCGAGTGATCTTCCTCCGCTCCCCACCCAGTAGTACCTGGGGCCCGGAGAGTGAGACTTGACAGGCTGTGAGGCGGTGACAGGCAGAGAGTAGCTAATTGCTGCCATTACTAGTAAAAAAAAATATGTCCCTGGATTTCATTAGAAAATTCTGGTCACCTTAGTGTAGAGGGGTGTGTGTTTATTCATTCTATGCAGGTCTCAGATTACACTCAGCTCTGTGCTGTGTGCTGTGCAAGTGTGTGACATCAGATCCCATCCACTGCCTCGGGAAGCTCAGAAATAGCCTTTGATATGTGAAATTTGAACAGCTTTAGACAAAAGAGGGCAAACAGGATAAACAGCTTATATAGGAGGATTTGTTTCATCTCTAAATATCATCTGAGGATAGTCACTTCAGTGGGTATATGTAACGGTTTACTACCACTTTATGGTTAGGTTAGAAGTTATACAGTGGGGCAAAAAAGTATTTAGTCAGCCACCAATTGTGCAAGTTCTCCCACTTAGAAAGATGAGAGGCCTGTAATTGCCATCATAGGTATACCTTAACTACGAAAGACAAAATGTGGAAACAAATCCAGAAAATCACATTGTCTGATTTTTGAATTTATTTGCAAATTATGGTGGGAAATAAGTATTTGGTCATCTACAAACAAGCAAGATTTCTGGCTCTCACAAACCTGTATCTTCTTCTTTAAGAGGCTCCTCTGTCCTCCACTCATTACCTATATTAATGGCACCTGTTTGAACTTGTGATCAGTATAAAAGACACCTGTCCACAACCTCAAACAGTCACACTCCATTCCCCACTATGGTGAAGACCAAAGAGCTGTCGTAGGACACCAGAAACAAAATTGTAGACCTGCACCAGGCTGGGAAGACTGAATCTGCAATAGGCAAGCAGCTTGGTGTGAAGTAATCAACTGTGGGAGCAATAATTAGAAAATGGAAGACATACAAGACCACTGATAATCTCCCTCGATCTGGGGCTCCATGCAAGATCTCACCCCGTGGGGTCAAAATGATCACAAGAACGGTGAGCAAAAATCCCAGAACCACACGGGGAGACCTAGTGAATAACCTGCAGAGAGCTGGACCAACGTAACAAAAGCTACCATCAGTAAAACACTACGCTGTCACGGACTCAGATCCTGCAGCATCACGATTACGTCAGAGGACCTTGGACCACCAATGTGCAGGACAGAAGAGGCTGGTGGAACCACTCTAACAGTGCAGAGGAGCCTAAAAGATCAAAGGAGCTGGTAAGTATCGCTAGAGCTAAACATGCAGTCCTCACAGTACGGGCAGAGCCCCAAAACAAAGGTGGATTTTTGTTGTCCTGGAGTTCAGTTTCACCTCTGTATGTTATAATTATCTATCTATCTATCATTATCTGCCTATCTATCTATCAATCTATCTATCTATCTATCTATCTATCTATCTATCTATCTATCTATCTATCTATCTATCTAATTTCTAATCTATTATCTTTTTATCTATAAAACTGTCTGTCTTGAATGTACCAATGTACCTATCTATCTATCTATCTATCTATCTATCTATCTATCTATCTATCTATCTATCTATCTATCTATCAAAATGCACTTCATCCTAGCTTCATAATAAAGGTTACTCAGAGTGAATCAGAATTTGTACCAGATCAGGTCATGATGCTCAACCCTCATTGATGAAGACTACGCAATATCCCTATAAGTGATTATCCACCAGTAGTTATGCTTTGATGCTATTTACATTTTGGATCTATAGTGAGACCTTTTCTGTCTTTTATTTGTGACACCTCTTTTTTCTCTTCCCTTATTTACTTCAGAGTAGAAGAGGTTGTCCAATAGAAGATTAATTAATGGAGGATTACGCCAAGTCCACTGTCTAATATATCGCTTTTAATGCTTTCTTGCGACAGGGCAGCTGGCACTTGCAGAGGATAGTAATTGCTAGCATATTGATAAAACAGATCATGCTTAAAACCAAACCATATGTAAACCTTATAGATTTTTTTTCTTTGTAAACAGATACGTGAAATTCTAGAGGTTCTGCTTTCTCTAAGATGAAAAAGAAATGTGGAATTAGTCAACACAAAGAAGATGAATTGTTCGGGATGATTCTAGTAGGACATTCAACAAAGAGCTACAGTATATTTACAAATCTCTATTCATGATGCTATATGACAAACCACCCTTCGTATTTCTCTATAATGGATGATTCTTGAAGCTTTCAAGTTTACAAGTGCCATTGTGGATGACTCATGTGAAGAATATAATGTCTGCTCATGTCTAGCTTGATTTTAATAGTGTGTTGTAGGTTAGTCATTTTAATTATTTTTGAATTGCACTTCAGATCCTCAGTGAAAAGAGAGCAAGCTTCCAATGTCATGTTCAGTTCTACTTTCGATAAATGGAAATATGCAATGTAAGAGGTGGTGCAACAGCCAATTGTAAAGGAAGAGACTTACACTTCATAAAAGGATAATTTTACTGAATAGAGGCATTAGCTTGACAGAGATATAAACATGGTACATTAAAGAAAAAAATTACGTCAACAGTACTGGAAGTCTGTAGAAAGAAAGAAATGATTTGTACAGATAACCCAATTGCTCACTAAAAGCCTTTGTCTAAGGAAACAAAGAAAAGAAAAGAAAAAACAGAAGCGCCTCTAAGTGTAGACGTACAGATTCATTTAATGCTAAAAGCAATAGATTAGCAACTGACATTTCAAAAGATACAGGTAAGCATATAATAATTTCTCTCTGATGAGGAGTCATCGCCAATCCAGCTAGTGTGTCACTGCCACTTGTTTGGGCTCCAAGTAGCCAGCTAGGGAGGATGGAAGACCAAGATCGAGGGATGGACCGTTTTTGGACCGCAGTGCTGGGAATGATGACGTCCCTGGGCATCGTGTAACACATTTCCGAGCATGAGCACTGTAAACTGAGTGACAGACTCTTGTTCTGGAAATGATCACCATTATTGCGCATTTTTAACCCCTTTAAAGAAACATATTTTAACATTTTAAAGTTAGTAATTTCTTACATTGAAAACATTCTTAAAAGTATTATTTAGTCTTAAGCACTGTTCCTATTTTTTTTTCTACTTACTTTTTTTTTTCTTTTCTTTTTTGGTGTTAACCACTGCAGCCAGGCAAACTGTATATACCATTCAAGCCTGTCCATCCATGTTTGATATCACAATTATCCTTCAGATTTTTGACAGCCAAGTTAATTTCTTCTTTAATCACTGCAGCCCCGTAAGGATTTACCCCCTTTCTGACCAGAGCACTTTCTGTGATACGGCACTGCGTTGCTTTAACTGACAATTGCGCGGTCGTGCGACGTTGTACCCAAACAAAATTGACGTTCTTTTTTCCCACAAATAGAGCTTTCTTTTGGTGGTATTTGATCACCTCTGTGGTTTTTATTTTAAAATTTTGAAAAAAAAGCAATATTTTTTATTTTTTGCTATAATAAATATCCCCCCAAAATATATTAAAAAAAACATTAATTTCTTTCTCAGTTTAGGCCGATATGTATTCTTCTATATATTTTTGGTAAAAAAAATAAAATAGGCATATATTGATTGATTTGTGCAAAAGTTATAGCATCTACAAAATATGGAATAGATTTATGGCATTTTTATTATTATTATTATTATTTTTTTATAATAGCGGTGATCTATAATTTTTATCATGACTGCAACATTATGGCACATCGGACTCTTTTGACACTATTTCGGGATCATCGTCATTTATACGTGGATCAGTGCTATAAAATGCACTGATTACTGTGTAAATGACACTGGCAGGGAAGAGGTTAAACACTAGGGGGCGATCAAGGGGTTAAGTGTGTCCTAGGGAATGATTCTAACTGTGGGGGGGTGGGCTACCACTGACATGACAGCGATCACTGCTCCTGATGACAAGGAGCATTAGACCCCGGCCATGTCCCTAGGCAGAACAGAGAAATGCTTATTTACAAAGGCACCTCCCCTTTCTGCCACTCCGTGGTATGATCGCGGGCCCCAGCGGACATCGAGTCCGCAGAAACCGTGGGCACAGTCAAGGAGTATGCGGCAGCACGCACACCCACAATGCCGTGATTTAAAGGGGACGTACCTGTATGCCCAGGGGCGGACTGACCATTTGGTCACTTGGGCACTGCCCGAGGGCCCCGGGCTACTAGGGGGCCCCTTCAGGGTTGCCAACCTCAGTAAAACCAGGGACAGTATGTAAAAATATGTGTTTTTTTTACATTTGTCTCTGAAATGTCCCTTACCGACATCCTTTTGGTCTAAAAATCCTGAGATTATAGCTGCCCCACCTCTCTAGTACCTTCTCAGCCAATAGAAACATGTCTGTGTATACTGTGTGTACATGTATGTGTATACTGTGTGATTGTATACTGTGTGTGTGTATACTGTGTGGCCCCATAATCTCTGATTGCCTGGGGGCCCCATAATCTCCTATTGCCCAGGCCCCATGAGTTGTCAGTCCGCCCCTGTGTACGCCCATTTGCCCAGCTGTGGCATTGTACCGACGTACATCGTCCTGTACTGGCCAGGTTAAACTATTTTGAACATAAAAAAGGTATTTTCTAGAACTTAAACAGACGATGACATTGATCCAAATCAACATCTAACTAGAGCACTCAGGTAACTGCCAATGTAACCAGGCAACTGTTGTGGCCAGATTTCTTCTTGTTAAAATGTTCATTTCAGAATTCATAAGAAACAATACAATTGAGCCTGTTACATTTAAAACTTACCCTATGCTACCTGAAAATAGAAAACTGTACTGTATACTATATTCACCTCCTTGGCTATTTACCTATTTTGTTACATTACAGCCATTAGTTCAATGTTTTTTTAATCAGAATTATATGTTATGGATCAGAACACAATAGTCTAAGTTGGTGAAGTAAAATTAGAAAAATATATACATAAAACAATTTTTTAGAAATAAGAAACTGATAACTGGCATGTGTATATGAATTCACCCCCTTTGTTAAAAAGCCTATAAAGCCCATAAAAAGATCTGGCGCAACCAATTACCTTCAGAAGTCACATAATTAGTTAAATGATGTCCATCTGTGTACAAGATGTGAGACTGGAGTATCTGTACATAGGACGACAATAAGCTGTACGCTCCATAGAGTTGGGCTTTATGGCAGAGTGGGCAGAAGAAAGCCATTACTTTCAGCAAAAAATAAAATTGCAGGTCTTGAGTTCACAAAAAGGCATGTGGGAGACTCCCAAATTGTATGGAGGAAGGTGCTCTGGTCTGATGAGACTAAAATTGAACTTTTTGTTCATCAAAGAATACGCTATGTCTGGTGCAAACCCAACACATCACATCACCCAAAGAACACCATCCCCACAATGAAACACGGTGGTGGAAGCATTATGCTGTGGGGATGTTTTTCAGCAGTCCGGACAGGGAAACTGGTCAGAGTTGAGGGAAAGATGGATGGTGCTAAATACAGGGATATTCTTTAGCAAAATCTGTACCACTCTATGTGTGATTTGAGGCTAGGACGGAGGTTCACCTTCCAGCAGGACAATGACCCCAAACACACTGCTAAAGCAACACTTGAGTGGTTTAAAGTTGAAGTAAACCCATCGATTTAAACAGTTAAAAAAAAAAAAAGGCATGCCAGGAATGCTAACTGCACATTGGCTGTGCTCTCAGCCAAACTATCCAATGACTGGTGTCATAATGAATCACATGTGCAGCACCATAGCAGTTTAAGATTAAACAGAGGCAAAGATGGCAGCTCCCTTGGCTGAAAACGATAGGGGAGTTTACTTCCACTTTAAGGGGAAACATGTAAATGTGTTGGAATGGCCTAGTCAAAGCCCAGACTTCAATCCAATAGAAAATCTGTGTTCAGACTTAAAAATTGCTGTTCACAAGCACAAATCATCCAACTTGAAGGAGCTGGAGCAGTTTGTAAGGAGGAATGGGCAAAAATCCCAGTGGTAAGATGTGGCAAGCTCATAGAGCGACTTGGAGCTATGATAGCCACAAAAGGTGGCTCTACAAATTATTGACTTTAGGAATTTAGGTGAATAGTTACGCACATTCACTTTTTCTGTTATTTGTCCAATTTGTTGTTTGCTTCACAATAAAAAAAATAAACTTCAAAGTTGTGGGCATGTTCGGTAAATTAAATGATGCAAATCCTCAAACAAGTCATGTCAATTCCAGGTTGTGAGACAACAAAACACGAAAAATGCTAAGGGGGTGAATACTTTTGCAAGGCACTGTATTCACCCAACATCATACAAAGAACAAAAAATAATTGACGTTTTCTCTCAACTATGTCAAGTGGTTTCAAAAATGTTTTAGTTGTTGGAAAGATTGCACACGGGTAACAGACCTTTTTTGGATTGCTTTATTTTCATAGTTTTGATTTTTGCTTTGGTTTTTTAAACGAGCTATAAATAGTATGAAAAAGGGAGATAGAAAAAGTGTCTGGGTATCTCATAGCTACAAATCAAATTACACATTATATTCTTGAACAGATTAAACATTGAAACTTGATAGGTTGCAAAGGGTTCACATTATATTTTCCTTAAGCGCAGTTTTCATCAACTATCCTACAATATGGTTGGAATTTTTGCACAGATTCATCTAAGAAGCATGTTCGTAGAGGTTCAAAACTTTTATGGGCCTCACCAATAAAAGTGCTTTAGTGAAAGTAATATTTTGTATGTTTAGTAAAAAGTTGTATTCTTTCTACAAAGGAGATTTGTCAGTGGCACCAAATGTTTAGATCATATACTTTAATGGCCATTTAATCACTATTTTATTCCAAAAACTTGACCCTTATTGCTCACCATGGTAAATAAATAACTAATACTGTTTGAGCAATCCAGTCATCCCCAAGTGTCTCTTAAAAGTTGCATTTTGGAGCTTACACAAAGATCGACAGAAAAGGAAATGCAGATGGAGACATAATATTTCTTCCTTCCTCTTGTGTCTTTTGCCTCCTGCTGTGTCTACATGGCAGCTGTACTGATTGGAATCAATTCTGATTCTTTGGTTTAAATATGTAAAACTGTATCATGCCTATTTTTCCTTTACAGGACTGTATACATTTCAGTGGGTGTAATTCCAAGCGTAGTTTTATATAATGTTTCCCAGCAGGACTCAATAAAAGACATAAATATCACAGCCACTGACTGTGGAAACCTGATACTGAGAATAAACGTTGGAATTAATGCTCTGTCGGGACTACTGGTGTGATGTGAACATTGAAAATATGATGCTTCCAACCAAATATATTGCCATAAAATGAAAATCTGTACCAAAATCAAAAGATTAGTTGAGTGGTAGGGGTCCATGTCCATATCCATGATGCATTCAAATAAAACATTGTTGTCCCTATTGTGCCTAAAACATTCAACATTTTATCTGATGTTAGCTCTTGTTTCATTCACTTGGCAAGGGCTTTTTCTGCTTATTTGCAGTGATACAAAAATCCTACACTCTGCTTGATTTGAAGTAAAATACCGTATATAAGTTTTAAGTGAAAATGTCTATTGTTTATATTTCCTTCTTGGTAATGTGAGTTTGCAAAACGCATGGGATTGTGGGCCTTTACTATTACCTTTAAGGATACAGTATCTCACAAAAGTGAGTACACCCCTCACATTTTTGTAAATCTTTTATTATATCTTTTCATGTGACAACACTGAAGAAATTACACTTTGCTAATATATATATATATATATATATATATATATATATATATATATATATATATATATATATATACATATTAATCCATGGAAATAATGATTATTTTTTTTATATAAAGTGCTAATCTGCCAATAATTTATCTTAAGTGACTGATTTAGACTTATCACAATGTTCTGATGTGCCAATAAACTAACAAAAAATCATCAAATGAGTGAAACAAAAAGTGCACAAATCATAACTTTTCAAAAAAGTCCTCTTATAATTTTCAAATGAATAAATTCTTTGTCATGGTTCTCCAATGAAATCTTCAGTGACATCAAACTCTTGCCCACACACACACACACACACACACACACACACACACACACACACGTGATTCTGCTCACCTCAGGGTGTGTGACCACATAATCAAGTTTGGTCTATAACAATTAAACCACCTCTGGGCTCTATGATAAGTGGACTTTACAGGAAACTATGTTGTTCATTATAGGATGCTTGATTACGCCATCACCTTTACCCTTAGCTTCTTTACCATGCCAGTGATCGTCTTGGTGTGTTTGGTGTCATTATAATGTTGGAATACTGCCCTGCAGGGCAGTCTCCAAAGGGAGGGGATCATGCTCTGCTTTAGTATGTCACAGTACGTGTTGCCATTCATGGTTCCCTCAATGAACTGTAGCTCCCCAGTGCCAGCAGCACTCATGCAGCCCCAGACCATGACACTTCCACCACCATGCTTGATTGTAAGTAAGAAACACTTGTATTTGTACGCCTCACCTGGTTGCCACCACACACACTTGAAACCATCTGAACCAAATAAGTTTATCTTGGTCTCATCAGACCACAGGACATGGTTCCAGTAATCCATGTCCTTAGTCTGCTTGTCTTTAGTAAACTGTTTGCAGGCTTTTTGTGCATTATCTTTAGAAGAGGCTTCCTTCTGGGACAACAGCCAAGCAGACCAATTTGATGCAGTGTGCGGTGTATGGTCTGAGCACTGACAGGCTGATCCCCCACCCCTTCAACCTCTGCAGCAATGCTGGCAGCAGTCATACGTCTATTTCCCAAAGACAACCTCTGGATTTGATGTTGAGCACGTGCACTCAACCCCTTTGGTTGACCATAGCGAGGTCTGTCCTGAGTGGAACCTGTCCTGTTAAACTGCTGTATGGTCTTTGCCACCATGCTGAAGCTCAGTTTCAGGGTCTTGAAAATCTTTTTAATAGCCTAGGTCATCTTTATGTAGAGCAACAATTCTTTTTTTCCAATCCTCAGAGAGTTCTTTGCCATGAGGTGCCATGTTGAACTTCCAGTGACCAGTATGAGAGAGTGAGAGCGATAACACCACATTTAACACACCTGCTCCCCGTTCACACTTGAGGTCTTGTAACACTAATGAGTCACATGACACCAGGGAGGAAAAATGGCTAATTGGGTCCACTGTGGACATTTTCACTTAGGGGTGTATTCACTTTTGTTGCCAGCGGTTTAGACATTAATGGTTGTGTGTTGAGTTATTTTGAGGGTAATTGTAAATGTTCATCTGTGTTCATTTATTCCTGTATGTCCCACAGGAATATTACCAATATTACCATGATTGCCAGCCTCCCACCCTACATCCTTCCCCCATCCCTACTTCCCTCCTCAATCCCCCCTCTCTACCCCCCCCCTTCTTTTCTTCTCCTCCCACCTTTAGTCTATCTCTTTCTTTCTATGAAACCATCATCTAGTCAAATATTTTCTTTACTTGTGATGATCCAAGGTTACACCTAGTCCTATTTAATTTTACGGACCAGATACTATACTCCTTCTACTTCAGTATTCTATGTTACTGTTGGTCCTGGACCGTATGTCATATCATATGATTGTATATCACTGGGTGTACATGAGTCCCATTGCCTTGTTTCTTTGACTATTTATATAATGATGCGGTTCATGTTTTTCATACTTTTTATGTTTTTGCTTATCTGTTTTTGCTGAATAAAAAGATATTAAACAAAACAAAAAAAAAACAACAACAAATAAGGTCCAACCTTACAGAGCATATATAAGTAGAAAGCACATCTCGGTACAAAATCACAGCCACAATGGACCATAACATATAGAATGGGCAATAAAGGGTATGCGAGGAGTGGACATTTAGAACATTACATTCTAACAATCATCCTGTAATGGTCAAAAGAGGTTCTCTGGAACAGTAAGAAACAGAAGGAAAGAAAAACATAGGGGTGAACAATAAGGCATAGGAAGCGTACAGCAGGCAGAAATGCCGTAAAAGTAAAGTAGAAAGGGGAAGAAGGAAGTGATGGAAAGGTGTGGGGATCTTGAAAGGTACTGGTCAGGACCATTATTAAATGGATGGGGTCTCTAAATGGTAGTGGGTGTGCAGGTAAAAAAACCCTGTTGACTGTAAACCCCTTATGTCATAGAACAAACACAGCCAACAAAACCAGTTTACCTACTACAATTCAGAGTGATTAATATGCTTCAAATGTAATAATTCAACAAATGTCCCCTTCCAGTAAGAGGTGACACAAACTATACAAAGAAAGGGGGTGGCAACTTGCTGCAATGGCTACAGCTGATTAGCAAACACCAAGTCTCTTTAGCCCTTTGTATGCTGGGTGAGCAGGGTCTTAGGGATGGCGATTGCAGATTTGTAAATTTAACAGTGGGACAGCTGCTAAAAGTGAAAAGCATAACTAACCAAGTAGGTGTTGGGGGGGGGGGGGGGGGGTAAAAACAACTAATCCCATGAAAGGAGGCACTATAAAGCACAGTCCTCTCCTAGTTTATTCTGGAAATGTTTTTTTTTTTTTTCATAAACTTGACTTTCCTGAAAGGCTACAGTTTAAAGATCTTAACAGACTATTTAAGCTGGGAATATACAATACTATAACTATCTGTGATATACCATCTCCATTTTAGTAAGGCGATAATGTTGTGTCAAACAGTATTCTCTATAGGTCAGTTAAATCCTAGAATGGAAGAAATGTTGCAAGGTTTTCAATGCCCTAAGTTTAAGCTTTAGTAAGATTTACCCGTAGCTGTAAACAGGAAAAAAATAGCAACGGGTCTGATTTACTATTGTGATCTGGGTTTCCTACAGCCTACCTGTAGTTTCCATGTTAGTAAACCAAACCAATGTCTTTTCATAAGACATGGGTGGCATTTATTTTAAAATAAAATAAGCTCCTTTCATATAACCATTCCAATCAGATCCTTCTGTCAGTTTTTCAGGCGGACCTGATCTGACAGTCCATTCACCCCTATAGACCGATGGGTGTAAATGGACAGTCCGGTAAAATCAAACAGAAGGAGAGGTGATGTGGCCAAAATTCTGTGGGAAGATTTTTAAGTGTTAAATAAAATATGAGTTTACGCACTGTATGCACAGCACATACCTGCCATAATCCTTGTACCCATGTAATATGCTTTAATTACTATGCCTCCTTTCTGGGCAGAGTAGGTCGACGGAATCAGTCCGTCAGACAATCCGATCATGTGTGGGCTAATCCATTTGTTTTTCATTAAAAAAAATCAGACGGACCTAGAAATAGAACATGTTTCAAATCTGTCCATCGGACTCAATCCCTATCGGGAAAACCGTTCATCTGTATGCTGGTCCAACGGAACAAATATGACGCAAGGGAAGCTATTGGCTACTGGCTATTGAACTTCCATTTTTAGTCCCATCTTACGTCATCACGTTCAAAACTAACGGACTTTCGAATGGACTTAGTCTGTTCATGTGTGGGCAAGTCCGTTCATTTGGAAAGCCCGTCCGAACTCCGCCGAAAGTCAGTTGGGAAGACTGTCGGACATAGTCTGCCGGAAAGTCCGGTCGTGTGTACGTGGCAAAACAGATACATACAATACTCAACACAATATTTTTTTACAAAATGAAACTCTTCCATTACGTATGCTTTTAAAACTTAAAGAAGAACTTGATAAAACAGTCCTTTACTACTTAGCAACCATCAACTGTTGGACTAATAAACACTTTGGTCATAAAAATTCATGATCAGTGGTTGGCTGTAAAAATAACCCACCTCCACAGCACTGGTGCACTGGTGGTCAGCTGATGGCTGCAAAAATACCCCCCCCCCCCCCCCACACACACACACACAGCATTGGTGGTCATGCACAGATGAAATAAGTAAACAGAAATGTACTTTTCCTGTAATTGGATAATTGAAGGAAGTAGTCACACGTTGGGGCTGATTTACTGAAATTGGGCAGTGCAAAATCTGGTGCAGCTGTGCATGGTAGCCAATCAGCTTCTAACTTCAGCTTGTTCAATTAAGCTTTGACAAAAAAAAATGGAAGCTGATGGGTTTCTATGCAGAGCTGCACCAGACTGTCTGTGCTTCAGTTTTAGTAAAGCAACCCACTGTATTGAGTGACGATTCCCAACTCATTTAGTAAATTAGCCTCAAAGTATTATCAGGGATGGCGCTACCTATAGGCAAGGTAGGCGCCGGCCTAGAGCGCACATCAGTGGGGGGCAGCTGACACCCCCCCCCCCAGAGCAGAGGGGGTGGAGTCAGGGGAGGAGCCAATTGGGGTGGCAAAATTAGGTTTTGCCTAGAGTGTCAAAAATCCTTGCACCAGCCCTGAATATTACACCATTCAGGAATATTCATTCAGCTGTTTAGAATCCCAAAACACTTAAAATAAAGTGCATATGGAAGAAAAGAAGGTAACGGAAGAGAGAATGAAAATATTATTAATTGCATCAAATATCAAATTATAACCCATAAAATAAAGGTTTTATGATTTTTTTTTTCAGGAGTAGAACATTGTAAAAATAAATTTAGTTAGTGGTTTTTTTTTTGCATTTATTTTCATTTTTCAAATAAAACATTGTTGCATTATCTGCTTTTTTGATTGATATACATTTATGAAGTTAAATAATTGCAATAATCTGCAAAGTATTATTATTATTATTATTATTATTATTTTTATTTTTATTTTAATATTAGTATTAATACTCATTATTATAATTATTAATATGTAATATTATTATTATATATTGTGCAAGAGTACAATAGCAACACTTTTTCTTGTGTTGGACAATCTACAGTCCAGATCAATGTACTAACCTTTGATCTATAAAAATAAAAATCTTTTTTAGAGTAGCATGAATTGAGAACTCATTCTTCCTCTAGGAATGGAGATAATTTTTTAGCTAAACAAAACAGCTGATTTTTTTCTAGTCTATTCACAATACAACATTTCCCGTTGTTCTGCTCAAATTCCAAAAGGTGTACAAAGTAAAGCAATTACAGGGATGCGAATCATCCTAGAGAGCAATCACTGTCCTATTAGACAAGACAGGAGCCGTGCCATACAGGTATTCTTCATCACCTACCAAGTTAGGCACAATATAAAACAGAATCAAATTTGGAACACCAACAATAAAAAACAAGGTGTTAACATTTTCTTTAAAAACTGAACAAACCCTTTTCTAACTCCACTCAGCTTTCTCTATACTTGCATACATTTTTTGCCATAGATAGACATGTAGAGATATACAAATATCCATTCCGCATAGACTACCCTGTTCAGTTTGGGCTATATCAAATATTACACCCACGGAAAGGATAAAGTTATAAGCCAGCTGCATAGTATTTTGAAGAATTTTGAAGAATACAGACACATTTTTGACAACATATATAAAATAATGAAAAAATAATTGGAAAACAGGAAAATTTACCATGAACCAAGCCTTCTAGCCACTGAAACTCTTCCAAAAATTCTACTAAAGGCTTCATCTCACTTGTCAGCATTTAAATATTGGCTGCTTTCCATGGAAGAAATTGAGATGCCACAATTTCACACTTAAATACCCACCTTAGACCATGAAACTCGCTGATGAATCAGCTGCAAAACACACAGGGTGTATGTGCACTTATCATATCCTAAGTCACAGGAGCATATCCATTCATATTGTATGCACTAAAAAAATTGCTTATGGCGACTGGTATCATTTCCAGTGAATTAGGTTTAATTTTTTTAAAGTCACAACTAGACATGAAAATGTTTCATAGAACCTGCCTGTCATTCTCACAAGGAGCAGCTGATTACCTACCTATCATGTGTACATAACATTGTACAGAGAAAAAAAAAAGGTAACCACTTCAGCCCCCGGAAGAATTTACCCCCTTCCTGACCAGAGCACTTTTTGCGATTCGGCACTGCGTCACTTTAACTGACAATTGCGCGGTCGTGCGACGTGGCTCCCAAACAAAATTGACATCCTTTTTTTCCCACAAATAGAGCTTTCTTTTGGTGTTATTTGATTACCTCTGCGGGTTTTTATTTTTTGCGCTATAAACAATAAAATAGCGACAATTTTGAAAAAACATATTTTTTTTACTTTTTGCTATAATAAATATCCCCAAGAATATATAAAAAAAAATGTATTCCTCAGTTTAGGCCAATACGTATTCTTCTACATATTTTTGATTAAAAAAAATACAATAAGCATGTATTGATTGGTTTGCGCAAAAGTTATAACAACATCTACAAAATAGGGCATAGTTTTATGGCATTTTTATTGATATATATTTTTTTTTTTTTACTAGTAATGTCAGCAATCAGCGATTTTTATCCTGACTGTGACATTATGGCAGACACATCGGACAATTTTGACACATTTTTGGGACCACTGGCATTAATACAGCGATCAATGCTAAAAAATTGCATTGATTACTGTAAAAATGTCACTGGCAGTGAAAGGGTTAACCACTAGGTGACACTGTAGGGGTTAAATGTGTCCTAGGGAGTGTGTGACACGTCACTGAT
The DNA here is from genome assembly GCF_037356315.1 of Lithobates pipiens. Classification (NCBI taxonomy): domain Eukaryota; kingdom Metazoa; phylum Chordata; class Amphibia; order Anura; family Ranidae; genus Lithobates; species Lithobates pipiens. The sequence continues at coordinate 285,161,698 of NW_027507718.1, read as the reverse complement.
CAGCATTCCTGATTACAGAGAGAGCTGATCAGTGTCACTAGGCAGAACAAGGAAATGCTTGTTTACATTAGCATCTCCCCGTTCTTTCTCACCGTGAGGCGATCGCGGATATGCCCGCGCACATCGAGTCTGCGGGACCCGCCATCATGGTCACGGAGCTCCTGGCAGCGCGCACACGCTTGCAAGCCGCCTCTTAAAGGGCAATGTACAGGAATGTTAATGTGACTGTATGTGCCCTTCTGCCGCAGTATATCTACATGAGGCGGTCGGGAAGCATTTAAAGTAGTTCCAAAGTTAGAAGGTTTTTTTTTACCTTAATACAGAGAATATTCTCTGCATTAAGGTAAAAAAAAACTTCTGTGTGCAGCTCCCCCCTTCCCCAGTCCCCCTTATACCTAATCTGAGCCCTATCTCGATTCAGCTGTGCCCAAGAGCAGCGGCTCTCTCCACTCAATCTCTCTCCTGAATATTGAGGTAGCAACGGGAGTCATTGGCTCCTGCTGCTGTCAATCACAGCCTGTGAGGAGGGAGTGGCGCAGAGCCGTGCTGTGTGTGTCAATGGACACATTGAGCCCGACTAAGGATCGAGCCAGCACAAGTGCCCCCATAGAAAGCAGTTGCTATGGGGGAACTCAACGGGGGGGGGGGGGGCAGGAGTGCCAGCAGTAGATCCCAAAAGAGGGGGATCGGGCTGCTCTACGCAACATCACTGCGCAGAGCAATTATGACAAGTTTGTTATTTTTAGAAAAAATTCCTTTAGAATCACTTTAATTTTAAAAAGCCACAATTGCCCTGTACTCTGTTATGCAAAAAAACAAAGATGGCCTATTTAAATAGTTTCTTACATATAAATGCTGTTAAAAGGTTTATGGTTGTATCAATTTTTACTTTGGAAAAGGAAAACAAATGAAATGAAACAGCCCAAACAAATGTTGATTTCGAATTTGAGACATGACCATTTCTCCACTCTTCCTGTCATTTCCTATCTTCTTTCCTTTCTGTTTTCATTTGATTTAACTGGACAGGGTTGCTAACGACATGGATTATGATTGAAAAATGGACACTTTTATCTGGGGTGTTGATGGAGTTAGCTTTAAATAGGGATCGATTAGTGACAGTTCTCATCAGGTAGCCCTATCCTTATAAGCATTATCTATGAGCTAAGTAAAAATGGGACATTATCTGGAGGCTGAAAACAGAGGAGAATGGTTTGACTGATGGATGCTGTGTACAGTGAGATAAGTTCAAATAAATTGGCTAAGTGAGTCTTGGCTTGATCATTAATTTGCCTTATGAGCATATATACGTTCATAAAGAAGACATACATAACTAATTGGAATGTATAAATAAACCAAGATAACACGAATTGCTAATGCCATGTGATTTGTACCTAATGCTCTTCCCATGACATCATAAATACTGTCCATATCCTGTAATAATTTTAACTGACCACTATTGATGACTTTCATATTTGTATGTACCGCTGTACAGTTAGAAACTAAAACAAGTTACACACAAGTAATTAAAGAATTTTGTTCTTACCTTAAATGATCAATTCAATTTATTTCACCTTCCAGCATTCCCCTTACAGAAACATGTTACAGTTCTATCACATATTGATTTATATTTTCTCCTGACTTTTAAGAAAATTGCATACATCAACTCTTTCCAAGGTAAGCTACACCCTCCCTTCTTTCTTGCTGTAAGGGCCAGTTCACACCAGAATGTGATGCGGAAACTTGGCTTCTGTGCGCGTTTCCCAAACCGTGTTCAAAATTCAAAAATGTCAACATTAAGTTAATGACACTCTAACTGTAGGGTGAAAACTCAGTGTGTTTGCCCACACTGGATTGCATGGTAAAGAAGTTCCATGCAATCCGGCTGCAGTGAGTTTCTAGAAGTAGTGCATGCACTTAGTTTGGTGCAGTGTGGCGCATTCAAAATGAGAAGGGCAACAAAGCTAATAAAGGGACTGGAGGACTTTGGTTATGAGGAAAGGTTATGAGCATTGAAAAGAGGTTTAACCTTAAACTGCATAGAGGGTTAGAGGGTTCTTTACTGAGGATGTGGAATTCTTTTCCACCGGTGGTGGTTTCAGCGGGGAGCAGGGATGAGCCGAACACCCCCCGGTTTGGTTCGCACCAGAACTTTCGAACCACATTGACGTCTATGGGACTCGAACGTTTGAAATTAAAAGTGCTAATTTTAACAGCTAATATGCAAGATACTGTCCTAAAAAGGGTTTGGGGACCTGGCTCTTGCCCCAGGGGACATGGGTCAATGTCTAAAATGTTTTTAAAAATGGCCGTTTTGGCAGGAGCACTGATTTTAATGATGATTAAAGTGAAAAAAAAGTGAAATATTCCTTTAAATATGGTGCCTGGGGGGTGTCTGTAGTATGCCTGTGAAGTGCCACGTGTTTTTCCCGTGTTTAGAACAGTCCCTGCACAAAATGACATTAAACAGAAATAACATCATTGAAAACTGCTTGCGATTTTAATGTTATATCTGGTTCCTGCAATATGGTTGAAAACCATTGAGAAAAATGGCATGGGTAGCCCTCCCTGCCCATTACCAGCCCCTTTGGGTCTTGTACGCATAACAAGGGGAACCCTGTACCCATATTAAAAAAAGGAAATGCGTGTGGCCCCCAGGCCCTATATACTCAGAACAGCAGTATACAGGCGGTGCAAACAAGACAGGGACTGTGTAGGTTTGTTGTGTTAAGTTGAATCTGTTTGTAATTTTCAACTGATACATTTTTAAAGTGTAGCTCCAGTCAAAAAAACTATTTTTAAGCTTTTTGGAAAACATAGGGAAGGGTTATCACCCCTGTATAATTTGTTTTGTCGTCCATCTTTTTTCATCTCACTTGCTGTTGTCTCCTTCCGTTTGCAAGTTGGAGATGTTTGTAAGTTGGACGTTTGAAAGTAGGGGCCTGCCCTATATGCTCTGCAGAAATGGCGGAACAAGGTGTTGGTTTTGCCACAACATTGTAAGCCCTCAAAGTGACTCTTGCTGGGCGCTGGAGCGCCCTGCTGTGAACGATTATATCAAGAATTGTAATTACATGCCATTGTTGAACAGCGGTAGAAAAATTGACCTTTGGTGGTTGTGGTGCTGGTGCCACAACACTATAAGTCCTCACAGTTACTCTGGGTGGGCACAGGAACGGGCCCTCCTGTGAAATATTATATCAAGAATTGTAATTACATGTCCCTGTTAAACAGGGGCAGAAAAATTGGGCCTTAGGCACTGGTGCTGGTGCCACGACACTGCAACCTCTCCCATATATTCTAGTTTTATTGCAGGAATTAGCCCTGCTGCAAAGCATTGCATCAAAAATTGTACTTAAACGCCCCTGTTAAACAGGGGCAGAAAAATTGGGCCTTAGGCACTGGTGCTGGTGCCACGACACTGCAACCTCTCCCATATACTCTAGTTTTATTGCAGGAATTAGCCCTGCTGCAAAGCATTGCATCAAAAATTGTACTTAAACGCCCCTGTTAAACAGGGGCAGAAAAATTGGGCCTTAGGCACTGGTGCTGGTGCCACAACACTGCAACTTCTCCCATATACTCTAGTTTTATTGCAGGAATTAGCCCTGCTGCAAAGCATTGCATCAAAAATTGTACTTAAACGCCCCTGTTAAACAGGGGCAGAAAAATTGGGCCTTAGGCACTGGTGCTGGTGCCACGACACTGCAACCTCTCCCATATACTCAAGTTTTATTGCAGGAATTAGCCCTGCTGCAAAGCATTGCATCAAAAATTGTACTTAAACGCCCCTGTTAAACAGGGGCAGAAAAATTGGGCCTTAGGCACTGGTGCTGGTGCCACGACACTGCAACCTCTCCCATATACTCAAGTTTTATTGCAGGAATTAGCCCTGCTGCAAAGCATTGCATCAAAAATTGTACTTAAACGCCCCTGTTAAACAGCGGCAGAAAAATTGGGCCTTAGGCACTGGTGCTGGTGCCACGACACTGCAACCTCTCCCATATACTCGAGTTTTATTGCAGGAATTAGCCCTGCTGCAAAGCATTGCATCAAAAATTGTACTTAAACGCCCCTGTTAAACAGGGGCAGAAAAATTGGGCTAATGGCATCACCCAGAACCAGAAATGTTCTTCCAACATACCAGCGGAGGAGGAAGAGGATAGACAATCAACATAACAGGACAGTCACTCAGCATCAGCATAGGCAGTCGAAGGGATGTGATATTTCAAAAAAAATTATTCGGTTACATCAGCTTCAGGTGCTTGGTAGCTGTGGGTGATCCAAGACTGATTCATCTTGATGAAGGTCAGTCGATCAACTGATTTGGTGGACAGGGGCACCCTGTGATCGGTAACAAAGCCACCAGCAGCACTGAAGGTGCGTTCCGAAAGAACTCTGGATGCAGGACAGGCCAGTAGCTCAATTGCATACTGTGCAAGCTCTGGCCAGTGATCCATCCTCAAGACCCAGTAAGCCAGAGGATTTTCGGTGGGAAAGGTGTCCAAGTCTGACCTTGCCCCTAGGTATTCCTGCACCATGTAAATCAGACGCTGGCGATGGTTGCTGGAACCGATCATACCTTGGGGCTGCGGACTAAAAAATTGTCTGAAAGCATCAGTCAGACGGCCACCTTCTCCACTGCTCCTTCTGACCGATGCCTCAGCAACACGTTGTCCAGGACCAGGAGTTTGTAACCTCCCAGTCTCTGGGAACGCGTTGCACAGACCTTTCTGCAAGGCCTCCCGGAGATGTCTCATCCTCTGCTCCCTCTGCGATGGCAAGATAAGGTCGGCAACCTTACCCTTGTACCGTGGATCAAGGAGAGTGGCCAGCCAGTAATGGCCCCTCTCCTTGATCCGAAGAATACGAGGATCCTTCCGCAGGCTTTGCAGGATCAGGGAGGCCATGTAGCGTAGGTTAGCTGAGGCATTCGGTCCGGAGTCCTCTGGGTCACTAAGGGCAACATGATCCGCAGCTACCTCCTCCCAGCCACGTACAAGTCCACGTGTTTCTTGGGACTGTAAATCATCCCTACAAGACTGCTGCTGCTGCTGCTGATGCTGAGTGCCAGCCTCCACCTCCATGCTGACACAATCATCCTCCTCCTCCTCATCATCTTCCTGTGTGATGGGTGGCACAGCAGGAACACTGTCTGGATAAAGGGGGCCTTGAGAGGCAAGGAAGTCCTCCTCTTCCTGCCTCTGTTCTGCCTCAAGTGCCCTGTCCATTATTCCACGCAGCGTATGCTCCAAAAGGTGGACAAGAGGTACAGTGTCACTGATTTATGCACTGTCACTGCTCACCATCCTTGTGGCCTCCTCAAATGGTGACAGGACAGGGCATGCATCCCTGATCATGCCCCACTGGCGTGGTGAGAAAAAACCGAGCTCCCCTGACCCTGTCCTGGTGCCGTAGTCGCACAGGTACTCATTGATGGCCCTCTGCTGCGTGTGCAGCCGCTGCAGCATGGCCAACTTTGAGTTCCACCTGGCGGGCATGTCACATATAAGGCGGTTCTTGGGCAGGTTCAACTCCTTTTGGAGCTCAGCCAGCCGAGCACAGGCATTAAATGATCAGCGGAAATGCACACAGACTTTCCTGGCCTGCTTCAGTACATCCTGTAAGCCGGGGTACCTGCCCAAGAACCGCTGCACCACCAGGTTAAGGACGTGAGCTACACAGGGCACATGGGTCAGTTGTCCCTGTCGGAGGGCAGAGAGGAGGTTGGTGCCATTGTCACAAACCACCATTCCTGGCTTAAGCTGGATTGGCGTCAACCACCTCTCGGCCTGCCCCTGCAGAGCTGACAAAACATCCGCCCCAGTGTGGCTCCTGTCCCCCAAACAAACCAGCGAAAGCACAGCATGGCATCGTTTTGCCTGCGTACTTGCGTAGCCCCTGGAACGCCTACGGAGCACCGCTGGTTCTGAGGACAGAGCACTGGAAGAGGCCATGGAGGAAGAAGAAGAGGAGGGGGTGGAGGAGAGAGGTGTGTCACAACCAATAGTAGCATTTTGGAGGCGTGGTGGCGGAACAACCTCCAATACTACTGCACCTTGTCCTGCATCCTTCCCAGCTGCCAGAAGAGTGACCCAATGGGCCGTGAAAGACAGGTAACGTCCCTGTCCATGCCTGCTGGACCATGAGTCAGCGGTAGTATGCACCTTACCGCTGACCGCCCTGTCCAGCGAGGCAAGGACATTGCCTTCCACATGCCGGTAGAGAGCCGGAATCGCCTTCCGTGAGAAAAAGTGGCGTTTGGGGACCTGCCACTGAGGAACCGCACATTGTACAAACTCACGGAAGGGGGCCGAGTCTACCAACTGAAAAGGCAGCAGTTGAAGTGCTAGCAATTTAGCCAAGCTAGCATTCAACCGCTGGGTATGTGGATGGCTGGGAGTGAACTTCTTTCGCCGGTCCAGCAGCTGGGGCAGGGACATTTGCCTGCTATAATCGGACGTGGGTGTACCGCTAGCAGAGTTCCCGGAAGCACTTGACTGTGACACACCTAATTCTACACCTTCATTCCTCTCAGAGCAGGTTTCAGAGAGGACTGAAGGTCTAGTGGGGTTGGAGATGCCAGCTGATGAGGAGCAAGGAGAGGTCCGCTTTGTTCTTTGGTGTGGGTCTTTGAGGTACGCTTGCCAACAAGCTGCATGGCAGGTCAACATATGGTCAAGCATGTGGTGCCCAAGCGGCTGATGTTTTGGCCACGCGAGATACGCTTGAGACATATGTTGCAAATAGCAGCGGTGCGATCTGATGCACTCGTCTCAAAAAAGGCCCACACCAAAGAACTTTTAGAATAACGTGCAGAGGCAGCGCCCTGCACAGGCGGAGCTCTGCGGTGTGATTCAGTCGGTGTGCTGCCCCTAAGCTGGCCCCCGGAGGGCATCCTGCCTCGTTGGGCATGTACCTCCTCCTCCTCCTCCTCCTCTCTCCTACCAGGCACCCACGTGGAGTCAGTGCCCTCATCATCCCCTCCCTCTTCATCGCTGTAGCAAACCTGGTAGTATGCTGCAGCTTGTGGAACATGACTGCCAGATTGCTGTCCTTCTTGAGCATCCCCTCTCTCTGCGCTCACGCTACTGCCTTCCTCTAGCTGAGTGTCATCATCAGAGCCCACAAAACACTGGGCATCCTCCTGGAGCATGTACCCAACACTGTGCTCAAAGAGTTCAGGAGACTCCTCAGGAGGACGTGGTGGGTCTAGGGAAGGAGTCACTGATGATGACATTGAGAGGAGGGTAGACGATGCGTTGGCAGCTGCTTTGCTAGTACCCTGAGCCTGGGTGAGAGAGGATGAGGAGGATGAAGAGAGCTTGGTCATCCACTCTACCAAGTCGTTGACATGTTGTGGTTCAACATGTCCAGCTGCCGAAAAGAAGGACAAGCGTGTCCCATGGCCACGTGCTGATGACAATGCACCACGTCCACGACCAGCACTGTTGTCTCTAGACACAGAGCCTGCTTGCCCTCTTTTATCGGCTCGTGCCTGTCTGCCTCTCCTTGCTGGCCTTCCAGACATGGTAATGGCCTGAAGGGAGTTGGGTAAAACAGCAGTGTAATGGAGTCACACAACACCCACTAAGCCCTGCAGATGGCTCTATTAGAGAACAGCAATAAACGGTAGATACAGGTGTATATTGTGCTGGAGTCACACAACACCCACTAACTCCTGCAGATGCCTTTATTATAGAACACCAGAGATAAAGGGGTATACTGTAATTGAGTCACACAACACCCACTAAGCCCTGCAGATGCCTCTATTAGAGAACAGCAATAAAGGGTAGATACAGGTGTATATTGTGCTGGAGGCACAAAAAACCCACTAACTCCTGCAGATGCCTTTTTTATAGAACACCAGATATAAAGGGGTATATAAAGATGTATACTGTGCTGTGCTGGAGGCACACACAACTTCCAATAATTCCTGCAGATGGCAAGTGGGCTCAAATAGAGAAGAGCTATGTAGGTGGATATAGCGGTGTGTACTGGGTACAGAGCATGCAGACAGCACGCACAAGCTCCTAACACTACTGACTGCAAGCTCTATTATAAAAGATAGATCACTAGCTATATAGGTGAGGTAAATATAGCGGTGTATACTGCGGTCAGGGCACACAGACAACAACCACTACACAACAGCAAGATCGAAAATCGGCCGAAAACGATCGGTGTGTACTGTGTTGAAGGTACACAGAACACCCACTAACTGCTTCAGACGCCAACACACTACACTAGGCCGCCGCGCTGGTGGCCTTATATAGTGTGGGGCGTGTACTACACAGCCTGAGCTATGATTGGCCACAGGCATCCTGCCTGTGGCCAATCATGGCTCTCCTCGCTGCTGGCGCTGTGATTGGCCAAGCATGCGGGGTCACAGTGCATGCTTGGCCAATCATGAGCCAGCAATGCACTGCGATGACGCAGTGCATTGTGGGCCGTGAGCACCACGCGAATTTGGCGCGAACGGGCCATAACGTTCGGAATTCGCCGAACGGGCGAACAGCCGATGTTCGAGTCGAACGTATGTTCGACTCGAACACGAAGCTCATCCCTAGCGGGGAGCATCGATAATTTCAAAAACCGATTAGATAAGCATCTGAACAACCACAACATACAGGGTTAGGCAATGTGATACTGACATAAAATCACACACATAGGTTGGACTTGATGGACTTATGGCATATGCATGCACAGCGCATTACTGCGCGATTCCTGGTGTGAACTGGCCCTAGTAGTTAGATTTTATGCCCATTAGGCATTAGATATCCATACTCACTAGTACTTCAAAAAATATATAAATAATTATTATTTAAATATACTTATTTTAATTTTAATTTTTAAAAATAACAAACATTTTATATTTACCTGCTCTGTAAAATGGTTTTTCACAGAGCAGCCTAGATACTCCTCTTCGAGTCCCTCTTTGACGCTCCCAGACCCTCCTTCCTGCCAAGTGCAGCTTGCTCTAGGGGCACTTGAGCCGGGTCACAGCTCTGTGTGTCCATTCAGACATGGAGCCATGGTTTGGCCCTGCCCCCTCTCTTTTCTGATTGGCTACCTGACTTTGATGGGCAGCAGTGGGAGCCAACAGCGCCGCTGCTGTGTCTCATCCAATCAAAAGGAGTGAGTCCCGGACGGCCAAGGCACTCATGCACAGTGCTGGACAGAGATGGGGCTCAAGTATTAGGAGGGGCTGAGGGGGGCTGCTACACACAGAAGGCTTTTTATCTTAATGAATAGAATGCATTAAGATAAAAAACCTTCTGACTATACAACTCCTTTAACATACAGTGAAAAAAAAAAACGGTGATAGGCTATACTTCAAATCCCAACTTCAGGAAATTTGAAAATTCTCTCTTGCAGTGGGGCTGCACCCATGAGGGCTAACTGATCCTTTAGGTCTATGGGGCATAGAAAAGGAAATATTCTTACCTGATCCTCTGCACTGTTAAACTAGTCTCTGCAGCGTCTTCACCCCTATGCTCCAGTGGTCTAAAGTCCTGATGTAATCAAGACCACTGCAGGGTCCATAGCCTTGCACTGGACATGATGACACCCAAGGACAGTCCACTGCTGAAGACTGGGAAAGCACTGTGGGCTGGGAAATAGGAGGACTGGCTAAGTAAAGATGCTTTTACTATACACTAGAATAAACAAGCAGTTAACCATTTCAATGTGGCCCCACTGCAAAGGAAGATTTTCAAATTTGATGGAGTTGGTCTTAAAAATTTAAAAGGTTATACTATCAGAAAAAAATAGACTTTTTGATGCTGAAGTTCTTCTTTAAAAAAACATCTTGTCATATAGACATTTTATAGGGACTGAAAATGGATTGATGGATTATTTTATGGGAGTAATAATTTATGATTCTCTAGCAACAGTGACCTCTAGTGTTAAGTAAATGAAACAGTTCTGTGTGAGTATAGAATTCAAAAAGTAATCTAAGTGGTCCAGGGTATGTATTCAAAAAGATAGAAAGATGTACTGTGTCATAATCTAAAAGGTAAAAAATAAAAAAAAACTTCTCATCATAACTGGCAAAAGAATAGAGTCTTAATCTCTAATTTGTAAGATTTTCAGCATGTTACACGTGGTGCTGTTGGGACTGTCCATTCAGCATATTAGAGACCTAAAAAAATAAAAAAATAAAAAACAGGACTGAACAAACAGCTATTTATTTATTACAGGTACTAATATAGCACCAAGAATTCATGCAGCGCTTTACACATTTATACATGTTGCACATTCACATCAGACTCTGCCCTCAAGTATCTCACAATCTAAGGTCCCTAACTCACTTTCATACAATCACATAGTAGGGCCAATTTAGACAGGATCCAACTAACCTACCAGCATGTTTTTGGAGTGTGAGAGGAATCCATCACAGGCACAGGGAGAATATGAAGCTCCAAGCTTGTGCCATAGGATTTGAACCAATGACTCTAGTGCTGCCACCAGTAATTCCACCAGACTGAGCCTGTCACCATATATATATATATATATATATATATATATATATATATATATATATATATATATATTGGATATTTTAACAGTGAGATCTTCCTATCACAACTCCCAGATCATAATTTTGGGGCCTCACAGAAGAAACAAAATCCCAAATTATATGTATCCAGTGTCCTCAAAAACGTTATTGATACAAATGATAAAGACATAACCTAGCCTGGATCCTCTTGCTGACAAACCCTTCACCAAATATGGGGCTTAGCCATTTGAATTTTGGATGTTCCTGCACACCCCGTATGTTCCAACATCTCCTTTTATAGTTTTTTTTTGTAAAAATTTAATTTCATATATTGTACCAATAAAGTCCCTAGAAATTTAAAGTGGTTGCAAAGGCTGAAGGTTTTTTACCTTCATGCATTCTATGCATGAAGGTAAAGAAACCTTCAGTGTCCAGATCCCACCACAGCCCCCCAGCCCCAATACTTACCTGAGCCTGATCCCGATCCAGCAATGTGCACTATAGCAAAAGCTCTCTTGGGTCCATCCCTCTTAATCAGGTGAGACACAGCAGTGGGAGCCATTGGCTCCTGATGCTGTCAATAAGAGCCAGTGAGAGGGGAGTGGGGGATGGGGCTGGGCTCTCATAGACACACAGAGGTGGCTTGGGAGCAAGGCCAGGAGCACCGGCAGGGGACCAGAGTATAGGAGGATCGGGTCTGCTCTGTGCAAAACCATTGCACAGAGTGGGTAAGCGACATGACATGTTTGTTATTTAAAAATGCCTTTACAAGCACTTTAAGAAATTGGCAGCAATTTAACTCTCCAACATCTAGTAAAATCTAAAATATCAGTTTTCTGAAAAATTTAAATTTTTTTATTCCCAACCATCATTCTTACTTTGTATTATCCTTATTCACTACTACTAACCGATTGTCTCAAGCAACACTTGATTCTGCCTTATCAGTCGTTATTGCGCGGCCTGCTTGATTATTAGAATACACAGCAAAAATGTTTGGGATATTATTATTATCATTCACAATCTATATAGTGCCAACAGTTTACGCAGCGCTTTACAATGTAGAGGGGCGACAGCACAATACAGTTCAATACTGCAAGGACCGGTGGGCCCTGGGATATGACATTTTCTGCTTAAGTAGCCACTAAATCTATAATTTGTCTCTGCAAATGAACCTCTGCATTAGGCATACATTGTATACAAAATCATCTTGTTTCCTTCCACTTATGGTTACTTAAGGGATGCATCTTTTAGCCCAGTCCATTTTTAATAAGCCATTTTTTGCATAGTGGCTTATATTTTTTTGCATTTGCGACACTACACACCAGATGACTGTCACCACAGTGATGTGCGAATTAGTCAGAAATATTTGCATTTGTCTGGTATTTAAAATGTATTGTTTACTGTCTCTTTTTTTCTTCTTTTTAATATAGGTATTTATAAAAGTAAACGATATTTGTCTATGTATGCAACCCTACACTATTATTCTCACTTAATGGATAACAATGGAGTATACATTTCCCAACCTAAGTAAGTGTGCTATAGGTGCAGGTTGTATAACTTAACAAAGATTAATATATACATATATATATTTGAATGCCTAAAGAAAAGTTGTCACCAGAATTAATCATTATATAATAATCATGATATAATTATGATTTAAAGTATAACTAAAGACAACACTTTTTTTTAAGTTTTGGATAGAGTGGAGATGGATTAGAACCCCTGTCAGTTTTTATTCTTGCTTGTCCCCCGGATAGGGAGATTCACCCTCTCTATTTGTCTGGCTTAACATTATCATTGAAAGTGAAAGTAAAAGAAAATCCCAAATTTTGGGTTGTCCCCAGAAAAGTAATAGAGGGAAAATCTTCCAATGAGGACACTGGTTCTGGTGACCTGGGGGGCCCCAAGAGATACCCTTAACCACTTAACAACCGGCCCATAGCCGAATGACAGCTACAGGGTGGTTGTTTAACTCTGAGAGGCCGTCATATGACGTCCTCCCAGAATTCTGCTCTCGAGAGCATCCGTGACCGCCGGGTCATCACGGATCACAGTAAATGGCCGGTCATCGCGGCCGTTTACCACGTGATTGCTCCATCAAATGTTATGATGCCGGTTCCTCCCTCCCCTCTCTGTACCCATCGGTACAGCGGAGGGGGAAGAGATCGGTGTCAGCAGCGCTGTGGGCTGCATCTGCAGTGCCCACAGTGCTGCTCACCGAATTTAACCCCTCAATTCCCTGCCAATACTCTGCAATAACAGCCAATACTCTGCAATACCAGCTAATACTCTGCAATACCAGCTAATACTCTGCAATACCAGCCAATACTCTGCAATACCAGCCAATACTCTGCAATACCAGCCTATACTCTGCAATACCCGCCAATACTCTGCAATACCCGCCAATACTCTGCAATACCAGCCAATACTCTGCAATACCAGCCAATACTCTGCCAATACCCGCCAATACTCTGCAATACCAGCCAATACTCTGCAATACCCGCCAATACTCTGCAGTACCCGCCAATACTCTGCAGTACAATTCCAGCCAATACTCTGCAATACCCTACCAATACTCTGCAATACCCTGCCAATACTCTGCCATAAATTGCCATACCCGGAGATACTCGGAGATACCCTGCCATACTCGAAGATACCCTGCAATACCCAGCCATACTCGGTGATACCCTGCAATACCCAGCCATAGACGTCCCTCCCCTCCCGCCGCCCTCCGGTGCTTCTACCGACTCGCCAATACAATCCAAGCCAGAATCTTTTTTTTTTTTTCAGGCTTCCCAGCTTAGAGGTGAGATGTGGGGTCTTATTGACCCCATATCTCACTGTAAAGAGGACCTGTCATGCCATATTACTATTACAAGGGATGTTTACATTCCTTGTAATAGGAATAAAAGTGATCAAAAAATTTATTTTTGGGGAAAAAAATGTCAAACTAAAATAAATAAAGTAAAATGAACAATAAAAAAATAAAATAAAATTTAAAGCGCCCCTGTCCCCATGTGCTCGCATGCAGAAGCTAACGCATACATAAGTCCCGCCCACATATGAAAACGGTGTTCAAACCACACATGTGAGGTATCGCTGTGAACGTTAGGGCGAGAGCAATAATTCTAGCCCTAGACCTCCTCTGTAACTCAAAACATGTAACCAGTAAAAAAGTAAAAAAATTTAAAGCGTTGCCTATGGGGATTTTTAAAGTAGCGACGTTTGGCGCCATTCCACGAGCGTGTGCAATTTTGAAGAGTGACATGTTAGGTATCTATTTACTCAGCGTAACTTCATCTTTCACATTATGGAAAAATTGGGCTAACTTTACTGTTTTGTTTTTTTTAAGCACAAAAAAAGCATTAGAAAAATTGCTGCGCAAATACCGTGCGAGATAAAAAAGTTGCAACGACCACCATTGTATTCTCCAGGGTGTTTGCTAAAAAAAAATATATAATGTTTTGGGGTTCTATGTAATTTTCTAGCAAATAAATTATGATTTTTACATGTAGGAGAGAAATGTCAGAATTGTCCTGGGTGCTCCAGAACGCCTGATGGCGCTCCCTGCATGTTGGGCCTCTGTATGTGGCCACACTGTGTAAAAGTCTCAAAAAAAAGTATTGCCATACTCGGGAGTAATAGCAGAATGTGTTTTGGGGTGTAATTTGTGGTATGCATATGCTGTGTGTGAGAAATAAACTGATAATATGACAATTTTGTGAAAAAAAAAAGTAAAAAAAAATTTGATTTTGCAAAGAATTGTGGGAAAAAATGACAACTTCAAAAAACTCATCATGCCTTTTACTAAATACCTTGGAATGTCTTCTTTCCAAAAAGGGGTCAATTGGGGGGTATTTGTACTTTTATGGCATGTTAGGGTCTCAAGAATTTAAATAGGCCGTCAGTACTTCAGGTGTGATCAATTTTCAGATATTGGCACCATAGCTTGTGGACTCTATAACTTTCACAAAGACCAAATAATATCCACCAATTTGTACTTATTTTTACCAAAGATATGTAGTGGTATAAATTTTGGCCAAAATGTATGAAGAAAAATTACTAATCTGCTAAATGTTATAACAGAAACGAAGAAAAATTCTTTTTTTTACAGAATTTTCGGTCTTTTTTATTTTATAGCACAAAAAATGAAAAACCCAGCAGTGATTAAATACCACCAAAAGAAATCTCTATTTGTGTGAAAAAAAGGACAAAAATTTCATATGGGTACAGTGTTGCATGACTGAGTAATTGTCATTTAAAATGTGAGAGCACCGAAAGCTGAAAATTGGTCTGGTTATTAAGGGTGTTTAAGTGCCCAGTGGTCAAGTGTTTAATTTGAAGGGATTTCCTATCATTTTCTGTTTTGACTATGGGACAGGAAATGAAGGGGAATCTTCACTTGGGACACAGATGACAAAAATAAACCTTACAGCAGTTATAACCCTCCCATGCTCTATCCATAATAGAAAAAAAAGTTTTGCCTATAGTTCTACTTTAAGGCAAACAAGTTAGACATTTTACATGAATGCATACTTGCTAATGTGTGTCACCTTTTATATTTGTATTATCCACATTTCTTATTACCCATGTGCCATCTTGCCTAGATTCTTCCTCAGCATAAGGCTTCTTACACACTGTGGCCAAAATTCTGAACGTTTTCAGATATACAGGTGTTTCTTTCTACTGATCTAAATGCAGCCCATTGTTTTCAGTGTTTCGATGTGTATGTACAGACAGGTGCATAAGCATGTGCTCCATAGAGATGAGTAAAAAAAAAAAAAATTCAAAAATCCGAGTTGCCAGTCAGTATTTTACAGGCACATGCGCGCAAATACACGTGTATGTGCGTAAAATGTTAACTTGATCAGGCTAGCTGTGTATGTGCTTACATGCAAATGCACACAAATACACGCAAATACATGCAAATAAATTAATGACATTTTCAGCTAGGAATACTGATGTTCAAACATCAGTAAACATTGGTATTATGTACTTAGTGGGTGGTGATAAAGGTGGCACTACCATCTGATGGAAGTGATATAATCATTTCCTTATGGGACGTTTTCTGTAGGAACTCTTTTAATTATTTGCCAGGAACCAGGAGTGTAATAGGGCAGCTCTATCCTCACCCAAACCTCATTCTCTTCTACTCTTTTTTTAAAAATGCCCCCTCCCCCTTCCTTAATAAAACTGACCATACTAAAGATATTAATGTAGAAAAACCAATTAAGTTGATTATAAGTTAATTATACTTACTTGCCCCTGTTTTTGTTGCTACCAAGCCCCACTGCTCTGTCCCTGCGCAGGTTGCTGACCCACAGCGCCAATAAAAAGAAAAGGTCATTGGCGGCTTGCTTCTTTCTTATTCTCCATTAGCCCACCAATGATGTAGGTCATGTTTGAGATCAGGCACAGTTACCATGGCTTTGGCCACAACACCAATCGCGTCCTATTTATAAGATTTTTCGCAGTTTGCAAAGGAACTCTCCCTAGAAGGTCCTGGTAACAGCCTTCTCAGAGAGTACCTGTGAGGCCTTGGCTACATCACCAGTCTCAAAAAAATTGGGAAGTATGAAACAATTAAATGTAAGCAGTCAAATAAAGCATTAGTTTGACATATCACTATACTAAACACGGGATGTTTATAGTTTAGCATGCACTTGATGCATCTGGATCTTTTGTCTTTGGGGAGGAAAGGTCTACTTTAATCCATTACATGGCTTCTATTTTCTAAATGTAGATGTCTATCAAATCAAAAGGAGAAAACATATAGGGACTGGAAGAATGCATATTGTTCTACACAGTGATGGGCTCTGCCCTTTATACAAGTGTAAGAGCACAGTGACATAATAAGAGCGAGACGAGGAAAGCCAATTACCTCTTAGCTGTGCAGTAGGGTTGCCACCTCATCCATTTACACCCAAACACATATTAATTACACAGGTTCTGTGGCTGATTAAGGTGGTAATTAAACTTACTTAGTGTCTTATCTGCATTAAATTAGCCTCAGAACCTGTGTAATTAATATGTGTTCGGATTTAAAGGGATGAGGTGGCAACCCTACTGTGCAGCCAAAAGAGCTGATACCAAGAGGTCATAGAGAATTCATACCAAGAGGTCATAAAGCTTGTCCTGCTGCTATGTCTGCAAAGCAATTTAGAAACCTTCTGGAAACTCCACAAGACACATAGGGGACAATTAAATTAGGTATTTGCAAAACATTTCTGACAGTATGGACGGACGTAGTCAGAAGCCTTGCGACAAATTCATGAAAACCCTGTGACATTTTCATTGTTAGTACTGACATATGCAAAATTTGTGTACTATACAATGCTATTGCTGCAACAAATTCATTAGCAAATACTGCAATATTTATGATAAGGAAAGAGAAGGTAAATGAGACATCTTCCATGTTGTGGGAGCACTGCGTGGCATGCAAAATTCTGTCTGAGACAATACTCCGACAGATTCATATACACCTTATAGACATGTGCATGAATCTGTTGCAAGCTGCGCACTATGGCTAGACATATTCCTAATTAGTATCTACAACACAAGTATGATTGCATGCCTAATTTTTAACTTACAATCTCAGAGTGTTTGCATTGAACCAGACAGACGGCTAACTTTAAAAGTATTATTAATAATAATTATAATAATAATATTATTATGAACATGTATATTCTTTCATAAATACCTGCCATATCACATTTAGACAGTCCACCAAAATGTTCAATAAAAATGAAATAACAATTATGCAAGTATGATGGGAATGATGGTTCTGGCAAGGAAAGGTTCTAACCCTTTCACTACCAGAACAATTTTTTTCCCACACAATTGTTAAGATGTACACACGCACATACACACACATACAGACAAAATATATATTATATATATTTTATTTTTCATTTTTATTTTTTTGGTGGTTGTAGCTTTTTATGCCATTTGGAGTTTATGCTAGTGTTTAAAAAAAAAATATATATATATATATATATATATATATATATATATATATATATATATATATATAATACACTCCAAAAATGTTTGTTCACATAACCACTATATAATCTCCAAAAGATGACATGGCACTGAGTAAAAAATGCCAAGCTCTCAAAGCAGCAAAGAACTGATACCCTTAATTGTCCAATAGTTGAAGCTTTAAAAATATTTACAGTGCTGCTGCTTGACTCCCCCGATATATTCCCTTAAATGCGGGCGTGGGATTCGGATTTGGCCTCTAAGAGAGATATGGAGCAATAGTATTCTTCCTTCCACTCGACATATAAGGGTTTACTGAATATTTCCCTAGTTGAAGCGAATGTTAAGGTAATGACCAGGTGGTGTGTGGTTCTCCTTTGCCTGTCAAGGCTTTACCCGACTTCCTCGTCCCTGTGTTTCCATGGGTGCCAATGATTTGTTACTATGTATCATATGTGGTTGGAGTGCCCAAAGTTACAGGGTTTTTGGAATAATGTATTTGCTCTTATACAAAAAGTTTAGGGGACCCCAGTTCCCCAACAACCTCGCAAATGAACCGAGAGAACCTGCATTGGTCTAAGCAAAGACTGATCTTCTTTATGTTTTTTTGGCTGCTAAACTTACCATAGCCATGGAGGAAATCCTCTGTATGTGTGTCTGTATAGATTAATGGTATCTTGGATTAAGCTCAATGAACAACTCACTAGGGTGGGTAATGACATGACTAAACGATTTAAGGTAGTGTGGAGTTCTTGGGCCAATTATGTTCATGTCAAACTCTAGGGGTCTTGGTCACATCAAGCTTAACCCCCTAGGAGCTCTCCACAGCTCCCTTCTTTCTGGGTTTCCCTTTCTCCTCCTGTTGCTTTTCCTTTGCTCTTCTTATTTCCTTCTTTTTCTGTCCTTTGTATTTTCCTCTGTTATCTTGCTACTGCCCTACAATTTGATAAGGTTGAGAACCCCGACATTTTCTTTGCTTAGTAATTGGAGCCATGCAGTAAGCTTTATGATCTATTGGTACACTTAATAAATGGAAGGAAAAATGTATAATATATTCCGCCAGCTCTTACTTTGGGGAAGAGTAGAATGTTATTGTTTGGATTCTGGACTACCCCCCCGTTAGATGTCACTTTCTGTTCACCCACTACCGTTTTTGATAATATGTGCCAGGTCTGATACAGGCATACCCCCCTTTTAAGTACACAATGGGGTTTATTTACTAAAGCTATAAAGTGCAAAATCTGGCTCACTTCTGCATAGAAACCAATGAGCTTCCAGGTTTTATTACCAAAGTTTAATTGAACAAGCTGGGGTTAGAAGCTCATTGGTTTCTATTCAGAAGTGAGCCTGATTTTGCACTTACTAGCTTTAGTAAATAAACCCCATTGTGTACTTAAAAGTGGGGTATGCCTGTATTTTGTTTCTTGAGGCATTTTTCTTCAATAAAAATCACTGAAAGAAAAATGTTTACAGCTCATGACATTACAGTTAACTAAAATTGATGGTGCTAGAACTATTTGTCTTATGTCTTTGTCTCTGATGTGTGGGATTATCGTATATGTGTTCAGAAATTGTTTGTAATGTATGCCTATGCGTATATTGGGGGTTATTTACGGAAGGAAAATCCACTTTGCACTCCAAGTGGGGGACATGCAAGGAAAATAAATAAACAGCATTTTAGCTTGCACATGATTGGATGATAAAATCAGCAGAGCTTCCCCTCATTTCAGATCTACCCCTCAGATTTACAGTGACTGCACTTTCAAGTGCACTTGCAGTGCACTTGTAATGCAAAGGGGATTTGCCTTTTGTAAATAACCCCCATTGTGTTATAATGTGCTTATTTGTTTTATACCTAACCTTATTTCTCTCAGGAGCCCCCTATATGATTGCCTTGGGCAGGTGACAGGTACTTATTTTGTAGATGATAGAGGTCCACAAAAAAATGTGAAAATGGAAAAAATTGAAAAATAAGCACATGCTGCTGGAATCTGCCAGATTATGGTGACATGGGCCAAAATAAACCAGAAGCCCTTAAAACCCAACTCTGGGAAACTTAAAATGATTCCTTGCAGTGGGGCTGTGCACACAAAGCAACGGTTGATTGCTCATTTAGATATAGGGGGCCTAATAAAGAAGATTTACTTACCCGATACTCTGCCCCTACTCACTGCTAGGCTGATCCATGCAGCGTCTTCTCCCCTATGCTCCAGTGGTCAAAGGTCCTGACATCATCAAGATCAATGCAGGGTCCATAGCCCTGCATTGGACATGATGACACAGAGGGACAGTCCACCTTTGGAGCTCCCAGGTGTTGGGGGAGTGAAGAGTCAGGTAAGGTAAATTACTTCTCCTCTCCCCTAGACTAAGCAGTTGACCCTTGAAGTGTGAGTGCAGCCCCATTGCAATAGATAATTTTCCTGGAGTTAGGCTTTAAGGTACAGCTTTGATTTTTTTAATCACTGCTCGTACGTCATTTTTTTCAATCACAAATAAAAAAATAAAAAAATAAAAAAAAGAAGAGGTGCTTGGTATTGGGTGGAACCATGCAAATTATTCATTTTTGTCCCAGCAGCCAAATGTACAGAACCAGAACAACTGGTTTATGACACCAATAAATCTCATAATTATAGATTGCCTCTTCCTACAGGTAATATTTTATTTTACAGAGTTGCAGAGATTTATTCTTTCTCTAGACCCAGATGATTTGGAGTTACAGAACTTAATTTATGCATTGTGATGGTTTGTTTGTAATTTTAATGTAAGTTTTGAGTCCACTATTACATACATACAATCTGGAGTCAATCACATATACAAAACAGATTCCAAAGATATAAGCCAATTTTATGACATTGTATGTTCTTTACATACTCTTTAATGAACAAATCTCATTTTACTAAAAAGGTAATCACATATGTAATTAAACAAAACATCTGAACCCCTTTGTACAGAAAATTGACAGTGGGACTGAGCATAAAAATCATCAGCCTACCAACAGACACTTGCAGAAATCCTGGGGTACACTGAATTATGTTGTGAGAGAGATAGTAACACTCATGAGTTGAGAAGCTCATGTGCTGTTGATTGCAGTCAGTATTAAGCCCCTTTCACACTTGTGCGACTTGTCCCGTGACTTGGAACTGCAAAGTCACATGACAAGTCATACCCCATGATTTCCAAGGAGTACCATTCATACCTGTGTGACTTCAAGTCGCAGTGACTTCAGAGTAGCCCCTGTACTACTTTGGTCCGACCTTGATGCAAATTGAGGTCCATAAACCTCAAGATTACACAGGCATTGCTTCAAGTCGCATCAAACAAATACTTGGAGGGCACACCCTTAAAAATGCATTAAACATGGTGCAGCCATAAGACCATAAAATATTACAACGCACACATAAAAAAATGACATTTAACTCCCACAAGGCAACACCTGAACATTTTCAAAAAATATGGGGATTTAGTCACACCATATGGCTATATGATGCTTAAGCCCACTTACTGCGTCACAGTACTCCATTATCAGTGAGTCCTATGCTATTCATAGAATGAAAGATCTCGCTTCTCTGAACCATGGGAGAAATACACTCCTCTATATGGGAGAAATAAAGGACTCCTCCTATATCACAAGTGGACACTAATAAGAGGTAATGGCGGGGGGGTACTCTATCCCTAGGGATCTCGTCAAGAACCATACAATAGACAAACAAATACTTGGAGGGGGGCATACCCTAATAAATGCAACAAAGATGGTGCAGCCATCACACAACTTTCAGGATGCTAAAACTGTACCTCAAGCAATAAGGGTATTGACAAGAGTTTGTGATATTTTCATGGCTATTACAGGAAGTAGACAAGCAGATGTTGCTGGTGACTGGCCCCTGAGTAAGGGAATGATTGCATGTTTGAAGCAGCAATGGACCATGTGACCAGAGCTACAAGCTTTAAAAGATACTGGAAAATTTATTTTTATTAACCACTTGCCGACCGCTGCACACACATATATGTCAGCAGAATGGCACAGGCAGGCAAATGGGCGTACCTGTACATCTCTTTGAATTTGACGCCTATCGGGCGTGCAAACTTGATGTTCACCAGCGGCCCAAGATTGTGGCGAGGAGAGGCAGAATGGGGAGATGCCGATGTAAACAAGGCATTTCACTGTTCTGCCTAGCAACATGACAGGGATCTACTGCTCCCTGTCATTGTGAGCAGTGATCTCTGTCATTCTGTATTAATAAGCCTATCCCCTCCACAGTTAGAATCACTCCCTAGGACACACTTAACCCCTTGATTGCCCTCTAGTGTTTAACCCCTTCCCTGCCAGTCATTTATACAGTAATCAGTGGCTATTTGTAGCTCTGATTGCTGTATAAATGACAATGGTCCCAAAATAGTGTCAAAAGTGTCTGATGTGTCCGCCATAATGTCGCAGTCCTGATAAAAAAATGCAGATTGCCGCCATTACTAGTAAAAAAAAATGAATAATAAAAATGCCATAAATTTTACCAAAAATATGTAGAATACATATCGGCTTAAACTGTGGAAGAAATTTGTTTTTTATATATTTTTGGGGATATTTATTATAGCACAAGTAAAAAATATAGATTTTTTTTTCAAAATTTGACGCTCTTTTTTTGTTTATAACGCAAAAAATAAAAATTGCAGATGTGATCAAATACCACCAAAAGAAAGCTCTTTTTGTGGGAAAAAAAGGATGTCAATTTTGTTTGGGTACAACGTTGCACGACCGCTCAATTGTCAGTTAAACTGACGCAGTACAGAATCACAAAAAATGCTCTGGTCAGGAAGGGGGTAAATCCTTCCGGGGCTGAAGTTGTTAAAGCAACTTTCTTCTTATATAGAACTATTACATCCCCTTAGGAGCTGTCCCCCACAGCAATTTCTTTCCCCCAGTTGATGCCAATTTTCCAGGACAAATGGCAATTAGTGTGCCTTGCTGAAAGGCTGGAGTTCTGTTTTAAAGTGTATCAGAATCTACTCATCAATGTTTTGTTTCGTTGCTGTTTCCAGTTGGAAAATTTTCACTTCACATCCACATTGGAGGATTTCTTTGTGTTTACTTTCCTGTTGACAACTACAAAATGTTGGGTTTTGTGCGTATCCTGCAAATAAATAAATAAATCCTGTGCGACTTAAATTAAAGCAAATAATCTGCAAATCCACAAAGAGAATATATACGGTACTGTTGCTGTTGTGCCTAAAATCACATAATAAATCTTCAATGGTGGGTACATATATAAGCCACGATATACAAAATGTGATAATCAAAGTGATAGATAATTGTAATGTAAAAGTTGTATGGCTACTCCAACTATGCAAATGTGATTTAAAGTCCTTCTTCATCAATGGTACATCCCTTCACCATTAAATGTGTAGGTCCATGAAGTTATAATATCTTCCCTTTTCACCGTGGTGTCACCTCTGTGATGTCTAGCCTCTCACCTTAGTACAGCTTCACATAAGCATGTAATGATTGTTTCAAATCTGGTGGTGCTTTTACATCCATTTGCCTCTAGGGGTCCTCTGTTTGTCCTTCCCCGCAAGCAGATCTCTATGGTAAATAGGGTCTCCTCTATGGTAGCCCTGTGTGTACTCTCTCCCTTGCTTAGTAGAGGGAGAGCAGTTATATAGCAGCTAAAGTTTGTTGTGGATCTGGGGAAAATTGTTGCGGTGACAACTTTCTAAAAAAAAATCTCCCGCACTTTGCAGAGATTTCATCTCACTCCCTTTTGTGTCTATGGAACAGGAAGTAAGGGTACACAGATGGTAAAAAAAGGAATTTCTACTCCATACTCTTAAAAACAGCTCTTACTCACAATCAAAATGGTAAAAGTCCATGAGTGATGAACTCGCATCAATTCTGACATCACTTTCGGTATGCCTCCGTTCACGCCCTACGCATTATGTCATGCCTATGTGACTTCTTCAGGGGTGCAGCACTATTTACTTTATAAACATATTTATTATAATAGCTACTGAGTGCCTGCAGCAACTAGACCACTATCTACCCCATTCCACACACAGTGATAGCGCTGGAGTAACTCACTATACATAAAATGTTGGGTTTGCTATCATTTTCTGTAATGCTGGCAATGGCCACTAGGACAAATATGGAGGATCCCCTATGCAAGGACACAGACAGCAATAAAAACCTGACTTGAGTTCTAACCGTTCCCTATTCTTCCCAACATTAAAATAAAGGTTTTAGCCCTAGATATACTTCGAAGGAGAAAGATATTTTAAGATCAGCAAAACAGAGTTTTTTAATAAATTAATTTTAACTTAGAGACCAGTAAACTAAAATCATTATTACAAGTTTATCAGGTATAATTGCACACTACAACTTTATTCCAAATATCTTGATTCCATAGGTGGGGGACAAGTCTCATCTTCTCTTGACGTATTTATACAAAACTATCTTCACATAAGTGTTACTTGCTGTCAGTCACGGACAAAGCTTCTTGCATGTTGACAGCTGACAAAGGAAAAAGAGGTTGCTATTATTTCCCTATGTCTGTGAATGTACCTTAACTGCCACCCACTGACTTTCTTTCTGTAATCTACTGTCAGTAGTTGGCCAGTCCTCACCTACAAAAATGCCATTATTCCTTTGTGTCTCCAGGTAGGTGGTCGGAGATGTGTTTTTCCTCCCTAGGCGTAGTGTACCTGTTAAAACACTGTGTCATTTGGCTCCAGCTTTAAGCCCCTGGGCAGGAAGATGAAAGATCTGCTTTGTTAATTGCACTAGCATTTTGACTTAGCAAATGGCAATCATTCGATGTATCCTATTGTGGCATTAAAATAGGGATTTGGTTCAAGCGCTGCTTTAATTCCTCACTGGCAGTTCTAGTCTTCGAGGCACCGTGTTTAAATCATCTGCTTTTGTTTGTTAGACATCTCAGTGTCTTGGCAGCTATATACAGACATCTTAACAAATATGTGTAATTGCAAGAAGCAACAGCCCCACCCTAGCACACAGAAAGGTGCAGTATGCTCCTCCATTCTTAACTAAGGATTTTTTTTTCTATAGTGTTCATTTTTATAACACCTGTAGACCCCTGTTGTCACATCTAACTTGTGGCAGCTTACTTAGGTCTTACCGATAACACCAAGTGAGTATACAGTACTTAATTTGCAGCAACATGTATGACAGCAAATCTGATAAGAAATGAGTTTCAGATAAGGCTTCTCCTTGATCATTACACAAAATAAATGATCCTTCAACACCAGCTGCATCAACATTTGAGATTATTCAATTTCCTTTTATCAACAAACAAAATAAAACATCCTGATAAGGTTCAAGGAAATAGGACAAGCTATAGGTTTTATTATTTGGTTCTACGTTTCCTCTCTGCTTTTGCAATGGCAACAATGTACATTTTTATATGTAACATCATTTTTAAAAAAACAGAGACGAGGATTATTACATGCTTATTATTTTTTAAATTTTTAGAACTTTTGTAATATTAAAAAATCTGCATCTAAATGTAACCTGTTTTAAGTGTATGTAAATCTAAAAAGCGTGGTCACCCTCCTCTGTGTTTCTGAAGATACAATACTAATGCACATGCTAACATAAACAGCAATGATAAATATTTCCACACTGCACACCCCCTTTGATTGACAGCAGCTCAACTGTTAATTAGCTTGAAGGTGGCATGTAGCATGGTGTGGCGGCAATAATTCACACAATCAGGTGCAATAGAAAGCATGTATTGAAATAATGCAGAAATATTTCACAACAAACTCAGTGGGAAGGCTGCCCAACCGGATGCACTCATGGTTTACAGTAATGTGAAAAGATCAGATATCAGCAGGACTGACAGCGCATACACACGATCAAACAATCGGGTGGAAAAGTCTGGCAAACTCAAGTCCGCCGGACAATCCCCCCATGTGTAGCCTCCGGCAGACTTTTTTTACCCGAAAGTACGGCGGACTTAGAAAGTAGTTTTGCACTCCAATCTTCCCGCCGGACTCGCATTTTGCCGTACAATCCGGCCGTGCGTATGCCAGTCCGCCGTACTTTTGAAATAAACTGACTTTTCCCGCCCGGGGAAAAGTCCGCTCATTTTGAGCGGGTCTCCAGGTAGGCGGGGCCCGCGAAGGAGACGTCGCTGGCCCCGCCACCTGGTATGGACTTAAAGGGGAACTCCAACGCCGAAAAAAATCGGCGTAGGGGCCCCCCCAGGTTCACATCAGACCCTTGTCCGAGCGCACTACCCGGCCGGCCAGGAAAGGGGGGACGAGCGAGCGCCCCCCCCTCCTGAGCTGTACCAGGCCACGTGCCCTCAACATGGGGGTGCCTTGGGGAAGGGGGGCCGCGCGGCAGAAGAACCGAAGAGGGGGACAAGACCCCCGAAGTGGGAAGAAGAGGCCGGCGGCGAGGAAGAAAGCCGGGCTCCTCCGCTAGTAAAAGAGCTAGCAGAAGATAGCGGAGGAGTCCGGCGAAAAGACCCCCGAAGACGGAAGACCCCCGGAGCTGTGCATTAAACTATTTTTACCCTGTGTTGTGTTTTTTTGTACTTTTTTTCACAGGTGAATGGGTACATTGTACCCCATACTCATTCACATTATTAAAGGGGGCTCCCGGATTCCGATAAGTCCCCCGCCCGCAGACCCCGACAACCAACGGCCAGGGTTGTCGGGAAGAGGCCCTTGTCCTCATCAACATGGGGACATGTTGAGGGCACGCAGCCTGTTACGGCTCAGGAGGGGGGGCAACTCGCTCGCCCCCCCCTTTCCTGGCCAGCCGGGTAGCGTGCTCGGACAAGGGTCTGATGTGGACCTGGGGGGGACCCCCACACCGATTTTTTTCAGCGTTGGAGTTGCCCTTTAAGTCCATACCAGGTGGCGGGGCCAGCGACGTACCTTCGTGGGCCCCGCCTACCTGGAGACGCACTCGAAATGAGCGGACTTTCCTCCGCGTGTGGGCGAGACCGTTCATTTCAAAAGTACGGCGGATAGTACGGCGGACTTAGTACGCCGTATTAGTCCGCTGAAAAAGTGTCGTGTGTGGGCAAGTAGCCCGTTCGGAAAGTCGGACGGACAGTCCGGCGGGAAGTCCGCCAGAATAAGTCCGTCGGATAGTCGGCTACGTGTGTACGCGGCATTAGGAGAGCAAAATGCAAAATGCTATCTCTTGCCCAGGCGGGATGAAGCCCAGGGGAGCTGCAATCCTACCCTTTCCCTTCTCATCAGGAACCCCTTCCTACTGTTAGTACCATCCCCAAAAGACGGATACCCCTTCCTTTACTACCCACTCATGTTTAGAGCCCCATGCCTGGGCCTTAAATATGCTCTGCCTGACCCAAGATGGCTGCCAGAGCCAGCATCCAGCAGAACAGCCTCCCCAAAGAGCCAGGAAACCACATAGGATTCATGCTCCCCTTGACTACCTCCATCATTGGAAGTGGTGCTGATGGGGGTAAAGGTTCAGCCTTGCTGATTTTCAGTAGTGTAGATGCTTCCACAGTCCTTGCTTAGTAGAGGGAGAGCAGTCATATAACAGCTAATGTTTGTTGTGGATCTGGGGAAAATTGTTGCGGTGACAACTTTCTAGAAAGAAAAATCTCCCGCACTTTGCAGAGATTTCATCTCACTACCTTTTGTGTCTATGGAACAGGAAGTAAGGGTACACAGTTGTCAAAAAAAAGGAATTTCTACTCTATACTCTTAAATTTAAAATGTTGCCCTTAGATACACTTTAATAATGAACCACATCAATACCGGGCCTATTCTGGCACTTCTCTCCTACATGAAAAAATCATAATTTTTTTGCTAGAAAATTACTCAGAACCCCCAAACATTATATATATGGGGTTTTTTTACCAGACACCATAAGGAATAAAATTGTGGTCGTTGCAACTTTTTACCTTGCACGGTATCATTTTTCAAACACCTTTTTTTTCTTTTTCTTTTGGGGGAAAAAAACTGTTTCATGAATTAAAAATTAAAAACAGTAGTTTGCCCAATTTATTTGTATAATGTGAAAGATGATGTTACACTGAGTAAATAGATACCTAACATGTCACGCTTTAAAATTGCGCACACTCATGCCTAATGGCACTAATTACGCACACTAATGGCGCCAAACTTCGGTACTTAAAAATCTCCATAGGCCACGCTTTGAAATTTTTTACAGGTTACCAGTTTAGAGTTACAGAGGAGGTCTAGTGCTAGAATTGTTGAACACGCTCTGACGTACGTGGCAATACCTCACATGTGTGGTTTGAACGGCATTTACATATGTGGGCAGGGCTTATATGTGCGTTCGCTTCTGAACGTGAGCTACCAGGGACAGGAGCGTTTTAAAAAAATGTATTTTATTTTACTTAATTTTTATTTATTTTTTGATCACTTTTATTCCTATTACAAGGAATGTAAACATCCCTTGTAATAGGAATGGAGTGTGACAGGTCCTTTTTATGGAGATATGCAGGACCCCACATCTCTCCTCCGGGTTGGAAAGCATGAGATCGAGAAAAAAATTCACCGATCTCATGCTGACATGTCGCGATCGCGGCTTTGTTTACTTCCGGGAACCCGGGCGTGACATCACAATGTCGCACCTGGGCCATCTGGTCACTGGAAACCTCTATCATCGTCATCTGGCGTCTGCCAATTCTTTCTCCGGGCCCCCTGATGACACTGGAGAGCCCGGAGAAGCACCGGATGGCGGCATGAGAGGGGGATGTCCCCTTCCGTCGTCTATAAGATCAAGCGGTGGAACTGCCGCTATGACCATTCTTATCATGCACAGGATTGCTGGCTTGAAAAAATTATATCTGAGTGATGCCTGTAGCTGCAGGCATCACTCAGATATCCCCACGCAATGTCAAGGACATCATATGACACTCTAACATCATTTAAAGAATATGTAGTTGTTTTGTGCACAATTAACAATATTACATTCCTTTATTATGGCTGGAACTAAAAAAAAATGTAAAAAAGCATATAGATTTTTTTTTAATCAGGAAAATATATAATATTGCAGTTTATTGGTTTGCCTATTTTACTTTTGAGCCAGCAGGTGGAGCCTTAATTAGCTTTTTGGTTAAAAGACGCTTGTTTTTTTACTGAGCTCAGTAAATCAATAGTGACTCTTCCCAATGGTTCATCACTTGTTGCATGGTTCAGTATGAAATTTCAATAGAATTGTGCCTCAAAGCAAGTTGTTCTGTTGCACCATCTCTAAATAACTCCTCAGTTCTCTAGAAATCCTATGTTATGCATATTTATTGGATGGATGTACAGTATATGCATAAATGTGTATTTTAAAATCAATCAGTAAAACAAACCTCAGATCAACCTTTTCCCTTGAGCCCGTGTAGGACATCCCTAAAAAGACAGATAAAAGGCAGGCAGTACCTGGTGCAGATATTCTTGTGGATATCTTTCGACGGCCAAGGGAGGGTATGTGCTGTCATGAGGCAAAACCAGGAAAGGAAAATTACGGTAAGTATTGATAACAATTTTCCATTTTCCTGTCTCAGCCTGGAGATTCGCATCCGACGTGACTGTGATCCAGGCTCCAGAGTTGATGGGCTTACCCCGGGCTAGGTTGTCTCTCCTGCTCCACAACTAAAGATAATTGCGAATAAAGAGTGGGATGTGTATCTTCTAATGCAGCGAACCAAGACTCCATTGGCTGAGAAGACTGAATTGAAAACTTCTTGTGTGCCATTGTGCCCATGGGACTGCCGGAATACAGGCCATCAGGCTCCCAAAAAAACTTATTCTTCTGTGTACTGTGACCATAGGAGAGGCCGCTATGCAAACTATCTTGTCTTCTGGAAGGAATATTTTGTATTGGAGTGTGTCAAAAGACAAGCTCAAATAAACATTTGGCATGGAGTGAGATGACTTCTCAGTATTTATCACACATCCAAACTGCATTACGGTGGCAAGAACTTGATCTCGGTGCTGTAGCAAAAGATTCTTTGATCAAGCAAGAATTAGGGCATCATCCAAGTAATGAAATATTCTTATTCCTTTTTGCCGAAGATAGGCGACCACTGTTACTAGAATAAAGCAATCAGGATGACTGGGGGTTGGGACTTTGAATGAAGCAAGCAGGTGTGAAACATTTAAATTTATTGGAAAATCAATGGTAAACTGCATGAGGGTTTTCCATTCAATGGATAAACATACAGCAATAACAATTGACCACTAAAAATACAAATCACATATTACAAGTGATCATTAAGTAAGTAAAACATATAGTTGGCATAATACATGGCATATAGTAGCGCTATGCATTTCGTGGATTCATCCACTCTTCAGGAGCATACACGTGGAAAACTGAATGCTGTAGTATACAAGAATATCTGTAAGGTCTGACCCTGTCACAGAAAGGAGGAGATTAAGATAAAGTAATTAGAAGTAATATTGGCTAGGATAAACCCCCCAAAACCACTCTCAAAAGTACTTACATTATCTGTATCTAAGCAGTAGCAATGTGCCAAAATGAATCAGAATAACCCCATAGGGGGATCACTGGTGGGAGCTGAGGTGGTTAAGGCAGACCAGGACTGGACAAAGATGGTTTCCAAGAAAGGAAATTCCAAAAAGTAATGACCATATGTGCTAAAAATAAAAGAGAAATTGTAAAATAGGTTGGAAACTCATATTATGTGTTACAATAGGTCATCTGTCCTAAACTTGGTAAAGCATAGGATAATGAGATGCTAATGAGTGTATAAGTAAGGTTAAGTTAGTGAGAGTAGAAAGTTAGAATGATTGGAAAGGTGAAATACATAGAATATAAAGAATATTGAGAAACCATATCAACGAAAAGAGATTAGATGAGATAAAATAGAAGTGCAGCATAAATAAAATGGTGAAAAAGTAAGATAAAATTACCTAATAGACACTTCAGTGTTAAGTGATCCACAAAGTGTGCAGATAAAGGGCTGGAACCACCATGTGAGTCAATCTGCCCCAGAAGGCTTATAAGGGCTAGTATGCCACACCCACCAATGTCACGTAGGCGTGCACTAAGGTGGATAGGCAGCTGCACCAGGGCGGAACTGTCCCTAAACAAAACAGTGCCAAATGATTCCTCCACCTGGCTGCTAGATGTAAAAAGCGATGGAAAGCAGCGGCGCCAAAGACATGGCACAGCAGTTCCATCACATGAAGCGTGACGTAGATGCGTAGTGCAGGGCAGTCCACCCACCCTATAGGGAGGGGAGGAGGAAGGCCCATGCTACGCCTCGCAGCTCCCAAGGTGATGGAGCGACTGCTCCTATCTAAAACATGCAACAAGTGATACATGCAACTGCCAGGGATATTAGCCTATTTAAAATGGGGATGGGAGGTAAAAAGGGGCCCCATCCCATGGCGATTAGCCCGGTGGAAGGGGGGGGGGATTCCTATGTTAGGTGATCTAATTATTACATGATATATTTGGGTATTAATCAGACCTAAAATGATATAAACAAGCACGCTTCCAACCCTATTTTTTTTAGAAGAAAAAGAGAACGTTGGGACTTTAAATGAGGCAGTGACCAGGTAAGGTCAGTTGCCTCCATCCCTATTTGAATAAAGCAATCAGGATGACTGGGGGTTGGGAGTTTGAATGAAGCAAGCAGGTGTGAAACATTTAAATTTATTGGAAAATCAATAGTAAGTTGCATGAGGGTAATCAAGAAAACCAATATATTCCATTCAATAGATAAACATACAGCAATAACAATTGACCACTAAAAATACAAATCACATATTACAAGTGATCATTAAGTAAGTAAAACATATAGTTGGCATAAAACATGGCATATAGTAGCTCTATGCATTTTGTGGATTCATCCACTCTTCAGGAGCATGCACGTGGAAAACTGAATGCTGCAGTATAATGATACTGTTACTAGAACTTTTGTAAAAGTCTTTGGAGCCAAGCTGAGGCTAAAGGGATGGCACCTGAACTGAAAATGGTTGCTCGTGTAGAAAAACCTCAGAAAGTGCTGATGAACTCTGGCCACCAGGATATGGAAATAAGCAAAAGGAAAATAGTGTAGCGCTAATTACAACAAAAAATATATATCAATGTGCTCAAACATTGACAATATATGAATAAATGACAACAGTGTATGTAATCCCAGAAACAAAATTGTGAATCAATGCATATAAATGAATATACATGCATAAACCACATAGGAGGTCACGAGGTTTATGCATGTATATTAATTTATATACATTGATTCACAATTTGTTTCTGGGATTACATACACTGTTGTCATTTATATATATATATATATATATATATATATATATATATATATATTGTCACTGTTTGAGCACATTGATATATATATTTTTGTAGTAAGTAGCGCTACACTATTTTCCTTTTGATCTTTGAACTTTGTTTGAGTGTTGGCTGCTTTTTTCTCACTGTTTTGGGTTTAGCGCAGTATTTTTTCACTCCAGTACTATGGAAATAAGCATTCTCGAGGTCCACGGAGACCATCCAGTTGCCCCAGCAAATTACTGCTGAAATGATTCAAGGGATTCAATCCGGAATGACTGTGGCTTCAGAAAGGAGTTTAGGTTTCTTAGATATAAGACAGGGTGCCACTTTCTTGACAATTTCTGGATGAGAAAAAGAGGGGAGTATACCCACTAACCCTGTTATTCCTCTGGCACTGGTACAGTAGCGAGAAGCGTGAGTAACTCTGCGATGTACGCTTTCAGCAACGCTCGATTCTCTGATGAAGTGCTGATTTTCATTGAAACAAGGAACCTTCTTGGAAGAGAACCTTGGAACTGAAGACAAAGGCTATTCCAAACCACTTCCAAGACCCAGGAATCTGTTATTCTTTCCGCCCAGATATCGCTGTAGATAGCTAACCTTGCCCCTGGGGGCCGCCCTTTAGAAGGTCTTAGCTGTAGACTTGGAAGCCTGAGGGGTTTTAGATTTGGCATGATCGGCAAAGGTTCCATGAGATCACCATGAGAAGCTCAAGAACTCTCTACCCAACCTGGCATCCTTGAACTGACCACGGCGTCTTCTATTAGTCCGAAACAACAGCGGATGATGCTTCCGATCCTGAAAAAGAAGACCAGACTTCCCTCCAGTCACCCGGCGAAGTGCCTCTTCTAACATTTTACCAAAGAGAGTGCCCCCTGAGAAGTGGATGGAACATAAAACCTGTTTTGAGGCAATCTGCGGACCAGTGTTTCAACTAAAAAGCCAGTCTAGCCGTGACCAAGTGAGCCATTATGTGGGGGGTGAACCTGACTAAGTCCACCTCTGCCTCCGCAATGAATTCAGCTGACGATTTCAGGCCCCGAAAACTTGATGAGAATAATTTTTCTTCCGACCGGGAACCTAAGGCTGACTCCACACTCTAAGTCCAGATCCTAATGGCTCTGGCAATTGAGGTAAGGGCCACAGCCATCCTGAAGGCAGCCCCTGCAGTGGTGAAGACCTTCTTCAGTTCCGAGTCAGCCTTCCGCTCCATAGAATCCTTAAAGGATACAGTTTCCTCCAGCAGTAAGGTGATATGCCTTGCAAGGCGCTGTAAAGACTCATTTACTTTAGGAGGGGTATCCCTTGATTCCATATCGATTGTCAGAATGGGTACAACTTGTTGACTCCATTTTTCAGTACCGTTTTTTTGTCTGGTTTGACCATTCCTCCTCCATTAACTCCTTAATTTTCACTATCAAAGGAAATTGAAAGCTCCCTCTTTAGATTTGGGTAATTTGTGTTGGCTCTTGCATGCTTGAGGTCTCTTCCTCCAAATCGATTGGCCTACTTGACTGCTGATCTGAATGAGGGCACTAGAGAAAAGTCAAAAGCATATGTATCCAAGACATCCTGGTCAAACGCTGAGTACACCTCTGAGTCAGAACTAATAGCTCCAGGTTCAGGAGAGCCTTCTTCCCTGCTTCTTTGGCGATTAGTTCTTCTTACACCAGAAGGGCATGGTAATAGAGCCTTCACCTCTTCTTCCACTGCTCTTTTAATGTACAGCTTGATGTCTTCATTAACCATCTAGCCTGTCTGGAAAGCTTCCCTGAAGCACAATTCACAAAGGTGTTTAGAAGATAAACGCACCGCAAGACCAGCAAGTATTGGCGGCCATATACGCCAAAGCAGCTGGCCTATGGTCAGTGGGTGGTCGATGATGCCCAGAAGACGGCCCTGCAGAGTCTGCTGAAGGTCTTCGCTGAATGTGGTTGCCTTTTGACTTTGCCTTTGACTTTGACTCTTACTGACACCCAAGATTGTCCTGGGTCTTTCACAATCCTAGTACACTCCTAATATAACTATATTCAATGAAATATATGTGTATATATACTGCGCTGTGAACCAAAAACTCTATAGTTAAGCAGCCAACACAGCTGTAGACAAAGCGTGAAGAAACAACAAGAAAAAATATGTGTAGCGCTATTCTATAGTACTAAACCATAAATATGTGTGAAAACAAACATATATCAAAAATACAAAATTTGGAATGAACTCATATATAATATATAAGCCCAAAAACGGTGATCATAAACATGATTCAGTGGAAAATTATTGTAAACAAATAGTCCAAAACCACTTTTTTAAAGTGCAAGTTCCACTACAGTCCCAAAAAAAGAGAATTCCAGTGCCCAATTCAAGTAAACTCTTCAAAAGTGTACTCTTCAAAAGTGCGACACCACCATCACCGTGAAAATGGAGCAGGCTTACCAGAGGACTTGGACTTAGCTGGGCATATGCCCCCCAAGTCGAACAGGCTTATCTGCAAAACCCAGCCCGATGTATATGACGGTATCACGCTATGTTAGACTTTTATTTACATGGTTCTACATATAATACTGCTATCCCACCTTCCATTTGATGCTTCTAGAAAATAATCTACTATTCATCTATTGATGTGTTAACGATCTGCGAATTTGAGTTGAGACGGAGGACTACCCATATCCATCGGGCCGGGTTTTGCAGATAAGCCTGTTCGACTTGGGGGGCATATGCCCAGCTAAGTCCAAGTTTACTTGAATTGGGCACTGGAATTCTCTTTCTTTGGGATTGTAGTGGCACTTGCACTTTAAAAAGTGTTTTTGGACTATTTGTTTTCAATAATTTTCCACTGAATCATGTTTCTGATCACCGTTTTTGGGCTTACAGTATATATTATATATGAGTTCATTCCAAATTTTGTATTTTTGATATATGTATGTTTTCACGCATATTTATGGCTTAGTACTATAGAATAGCGCTACACATATTTTTTCTTGTAGTATAACTATATTGCTATCCTGTGTTCCAAAGATTCTGTAATTCGGTCACTTCAGCATGTTCTTTCCTATGTTTGCATCTCATTACACAGCACTGTCAAGGCGCACTAACAGTTTATTTTTACAGAGAAATGTATATATGTGAAGAGCATCCTGTGGTGACGTTAAACCTTGGCTGACTTGTTTTGTTGTGCACATCATGTTGTTACCCCACAGCTTATTGTGGTCCAGGCTTCCCATTACTGGCTGGAATCGAGTAAAAAAAAGTTCTCACAAAAAAGGAATATCACATGGTCTCAGATGGATGTCAGTTTGGTAAACCCATTCTCACCACTGTGACAGTATTTTGAAATAAAGCTTGAATTACCAATACACCAGAGGCTTCTAATGCAATTATGAATGTTTACTTATACCATGTGTTTCCCAGCAAGCCTCTGCTGCATCAGGATAAACCAGAGGGAGCTAATGTTTTATGGATGGTAAGACTATGTTTGTTTTCAGTAGGGCTAAATCTCCCAAAGCACTCAGACACACTAATTAAAGTAAACTGCAGAGGCCCATAATAAAATACGTGTGTTTGGAGACTGTGGGATGAACTCTACTGACTTATTAAAAGTCAAAAGAAAAATATACATTATTTATGACTTCAAAGAGACACATTTGTGCTCTAGTTTGTTCAAAAGATTGACTAGGTATTGGCTATTGCAGTGCCACAGAATGGTTTTATATGGAAACCTGATTACTCAGGACATTGAATCTGGAGGTTATAATTTGGAGACAGAACAAATATTTCCAATGCAGGAAGATAGTATTATTAGAAAGGTTAATCCACACCAGAAAAATTTTCAAGTTGCTCTTTTTTTTCTATAATATAGAGATCCCTGAAGGGCAAGAGATATTTTAAGAGTTACTTTTAAAATAAGGCTTTCCTATATTTTCCTACATATTTAAGGGGAACTCCAGCCAAGTTGTTTTTTTGTTTTTTTTGAAGGTGGAACAGTTAGCACTTCTGTCAGTTTTTTTACTACAGGAGCACATACGTTGACAATATCTCAACACGTGGTATAGTCGAACCTCAGTAAAGGTCAACAGAGATCAAGAGAAAACATGCAATTGGTGCAATTGGTTATTTCTAGTACATACTCCTCTAGGTGGGTTCCTATATTACAATGTGGCAGGTGTTTCTCCTCTTTTTTACCTTGGTGACCAAACAGGAAGTGAGGAAAGTGACATATTATATATATATATATATATATATATATATATATATATATAGCTAGATAGATAGATAGATAGATAGATAGATAGATTTTACACATATATATATATAGATAGATAGATAGATAGATAGATAGATAGATAGATGTCTCTTTCCTCACTTTTGTGAGATACTGCATATATATATATATATATATATATATATATATATATATATATATATATATATATATATATATATATATACACACACAGTATCTCACAAAAGTGTGTACACCCCTCACATTTTTGTAAATATTTTATTTCATGTGACAGAATCTGAAGAAATTACACTTTGCTACACTGTAAAGTAGTGAGTGTAAAGCTTGTATAACAGTGTAAATTAGCTTTCCCCTCAAAAAAACTCAATGCACAGCCACTAATGTCTAAGCCCTTGTACACACGGTCGGACATTCCGACAACCAAATCCATCGTATTTTGTCCGACGGATTTTGGCCGAAATTGTTGCATACACACAGTCGGACAAAGTTGTCAGAAAATCCAATCGTACTTAACGTGATGACGTTATTTCGTTAGGACGGGACTACGTTCAGGCTAGTAGCCAATAGCTTTGGTTTAGGAATTTGATCTGAGCATGCGTGGCACTTTGTCCGATGGGAATTCTCTACACATGATCAGACAAAGTTCGATCGGATCATGTTGTCGGAAAATGTTATAGCCCAGATGGAAAACTTGGTCCGTTGGATATTCCAGTGGAAACAGTCTGATGGAGCCCACACACTGTCGGATTATCCAACAACACGGTCCTATTGGACATTGTCCATCGGAATGTCCGGCCGTGTGTACAAGGGCTCAGTGAGTACACCACTAAGTGAAAATGTCCAAATTTGGCCCAATTAGCCATTTTCCGTGGTGTCATGTGACTTATTAGTGTTACAAGGTCCCAGGTGTGAATGGGGAGCAGGTGTGTTAAATTTGGTGTTATCACTCTCACTCTCTCATACTGGTCACTGGAAGTTCAACATGCCACCTCATGGCAAAGAACTCTCTGAGGATCTGAAAAAAAGAATTGTTGCTCTACATAAATATTACCAAGACCCTGAAACTGAGCTGCAGAACAGTGGCCAAGACCATACAGCAGTTTAACAAGACAGGCTCCACTCATAACAGGCCTTGCCATGGTCGACCAAAGAAGTTGAGTGCTCCCGCTCAGCGTCATATCCAGAGGTTGTCTTTGAGAAATAGATATATAAGTGCTACCAGCATTGCTGCAGAGGTGGAACGGTTGTGAGGTCAGCCTGTCAGTGCTCAGACCATATGCCGCACACTGCACCAAATTGGTCTGCATGGCTTGCTGTCCCAGAAGGAAGCCTCTTCTAAAGATGATGCACAAGAAAGCCCACAAACAGTTTGCTGAAGACAAGCAGACTAAGGACTTGGATTACTGGAACCATGTCCTGTGGTCTGATGAGACCAAGATAAAATTATTTGGTTCAGATGGTGTTATGCGTGTGTCGTGGCAACCAGGTGAGGAGTACAAAGACAAGTGTGCCTTGCCTACAGTCAAGCATGGTGGTGGGAGTGTCATGGTCTGGGGCTGCATGAGTGCTGTCGTTACTGGAGAGATACAGTTCATTGAGAGAACCATGAATGCCAACATGTACTGTGACATATTGAAGCCAAGCATAATCCCCTCCCTTCGGAGATTGGACCACAGGGCAGTATTCCAACATGATAACAACCCCAAACACATCTCCAAGATGACCAATACCTTGCTAAAGAAGCTGAAGGTGAAGGAGCGCAAGTTCTCTAACATCCACCAGCTCAGTTATGTCATCATGGAGGAGTGGAAAAAGACTCCAGTGGCAACCTGTGAAACTCTGGTGAACTCCGTGCCCAAGAGGGTTAAGGCAGTGCTGGAAAATAATGGTGTCCACACAAAATATATACACTTTGGGCCCAATTTGTAGATTGTCACTTAGGGGTGTACTCACTTTTGTTGCCAGTGGTTTAGACATTAATGGCTGTGTGTTGAGTTATTTTGAGGGGACAGCAAATTTACACTGTTATACAAGCTGCACACTCAATACTTTACATTGTAGCGAAGTGTCATTTCTTCAGTGTTGTCACATTAAAAGATATAATAAAATATTTACAAAAATGTGAGGAGTGTACTCACATTTGTGAGATACTAACATTATATATATATATATATATATATATATATATATATATATATATATATATATATATATATATATATATATACATATACATATAACACCAGTCTGGCCAGGCCATGTTTGAAGTTCTGCCTGGTCATGTGAACGGTGAGGTGCACATGGCGGGCTAGAACCCGGCCTGGTTGGATGTTTGGGTATGGCCCTCTCGGAGCCAATCAGCAGGAGTGCCGGGCTCACTGAGGAGTCTGGGAGGGGGTACTTAAGCAGGTGTGGGTCACGTGTTCGGGTTCCGGAGTTGTTCGTGAGACCTGTGTGGTCTGTTCTGGTTCCAGGACCGGGGTAGCCCCGTGAGGGGTCCTGGTCACGGGGTGTCGGACATCCCGCAGCATGTTCCTGTCAGTGGCCCCTGATAGACCTGTCTAGTCTGGGGTAGGGATCCGTCTGTTCCCGAGTCTCAGAACCTGCTGGTCCGAGGTGCTGTAACTGAGGGAGGATTCAAAGTATCCGGGTGTGCTCTCGGCTTGGAGGGACACCACAGCTCGTGGAAGTGACTGGGGGAGGACTCTTCGGAAGAGGGCCGGCAAGTGGCATCCTGAGAAGTGCCTGGCTACTGAGTTGGGAAGGACATTGATGAGTTCACATTTTTCCAGTACCACAAAGGAAGTGAGAAACGTTCTAGGTACGGTTGGAAAAAGGTTCCTGTTCACCTTCAGTTGATTGTTCAAGTTTTGAGTCAACGTGCTGACTGCCATGATCTCCGGCTAGAGGTCTGTTCAGCCTTCAAGTACCCAGATGCAAGTGGCTACTCTCTCGGTGGAAGTAGAGACTTTGTTAAACCTGCAGTTCAAGGTACCTGAGTTCTTCACCCGTGCCCTCTGTTCCCTAAGACACTGTGTTTTGTGAAAGTTCTACTGCAAAATAAAACCTTTTGAAAGGACTTTATCTGTGTCAGTGTACAAGTTGTTGGGTATCAACCCTGGGAATCCCTAGACGCAGAGCAGGCCAGGAGAAGGTAACCGGTAAGCCCATTCAGTCAAGGTCACCCTGCAACGGGTTCTGTCCGCTACATATATATCACCCTGATGTTTAGGCAGGGTTGCTATTAAATTTAGTTGCCAGGCGCTTTGGCCAATTGCTAGGAGATCAATTGATTCCTCTCTAAATCTGGATTTGTTGCACCCTTTCTCTTCTGTCGCTAGGTGGCACTATGCTGGTGACATTATATAAGACAGGGGCTTTGAAAACTCGGACATGAATGGATGGGGTGTCTCAGCCAATGGGCAGGGATTTTCTTTGGTCCATTGGCCTGCAGGGAGAGCCTATTTATTCGGGTGGACGTGTGTTATGCTGCCTCGGGCTGCTAGGCCGGAAGTATGAGGCCTATCCCAGGGACATTTGGCTGCTAGGCTGCCAAAGGGCTTTTCCAGGAGCAGGAGAGCAGCGCAGGGTTGGGACTACTGGCTTGTAGTCCAGCCAGTAGCGGTTCAGCCGGGTGGGGAACCAGCTGTGGTCGGAGGTGGAAGAGGAAGCTGTTGCCACTAAGGGACCATCCACCTTGTTACCGGAGACCACTGTGAGTAAGCTCAAGCCAGTACCAGAGCAGTCCTTCAAGTGGGTCAGCAGGGTCAGCAGGGGTGACGCTTGAAGAGTATCTGTGAGTGCCAAGCCCGGGACCCAGCAGGGAAGCTGGGGTGATGCTTGAGGAAGATACTGAGTGCTAAAAGTGGAAGAGCTCAGGGGATCCAGTGGCTATTGGATCTGAAGACTAGTGAAAGGCTTATAGTTCATTGAGAGAAGATCCACGGTGAGTGACTGTGGAGTAAGCGGAGGACTGTTTGTGTTGCCAATAGTTGAATACAACTACTATTAATAACTGCTACAAGATTGTAGTCATAGGAGACAGCAGCCCAACCTATACACAAGTGGTGTTCGGCTGAACTCCTTCACCTGTATAGCTGTTTACCTATTGAAGTCTCGGAGTCTGACAATTATCATTGCATCTACTTAAGGGTGTCCTGGCTCTAACCCTCTCTCCCACAGTTCTGTTCAAGAGACAATAAATCTCTTTGCATTCAAAAAGTGTCTATATATATATATATATATATATACACATATATACACACTTACTGGCCACTTTTTAGGTACACCTGTTCAATTGCTTGGTAATCAGCCCAATCACATGGTTTTAAGGCATCTAGACGTGGTGAAGACTACCTGCTGAAGATCAAACCAAGCATCAGAATGGGGAAGATAGGGGATTTAAGTGACCTTGAATGTGGCATGGTTGTTGGTGCCAGATGGGCTGGTCTGAGTATTTCAAAAACTGCTAATCTACTGGGATTTTCACACACAACCATCTCTAGGGTTTAGAGAGAATGGTCCAAAAAAGAGAAAATATCCAGTGAGTGGCAGTTGTGTGGACAAAAATGCTTTGTTAATGTCAGAGGTCAGAGGAGAATGGGTAGACTGGTTTGAGATGAAAGAAAGGCAACAATAATTCAAATAACCACTCGTTACAACCAAGGTATGCAGAATGCCATCTCTGAATGCACATCACATCGAACCTTGAACCAGATGGGCTACAGCAGCAGAAGACCACACCAGGTGCCACTCCTGTCAGCTAAGAACAGGAAACTGGGGCTACAGTTCGCACAGGTTCACCAAAATTGGACAATAGAAGATTGGAAAAACGTTGCCTGGTCTGATGAGTCTTGATTTCAGCTGCAACATTCAGATGGTAGGGTAAGAATTTGACGCAAACAACATGAAAGCATGGATCCATTCTGCCTTGTATTAATGGTTCAAGCTGGTGGTGGTGGTTTAATGGTGTTGGAAATATTTTCTTGGCACACTTTGGGGCCCTTAGTACCAATTGAGTATCATTTAAATGCCACAGTATTGTTGCTGCCCATGTCCATCCCTTTATGACTACAGTGTACTCATCTTCTGAGGTATACTTCCAGCAGGATAATGCACCATGTCACAAAGATCAAATCATC
Source organism: Lithobates pipiens (assembly GCF_037356315.1). Classification (NCBI taxonomy): domain Eukaryota; kingdom Metazoa; phylum Chordata; class Amphibia; order Anura; family Ranidae; genus Lithobates; species Lithobates pipiens. The sequence goes on along the minus strand of NW_027507718.1, from coordinate 285,120,566 downwards.
TCAAACTAGTTTCTTGATTATGACAATGAGATCTCTGTACTCCAATGGCCTCCACAGTCACCAGATCTCAATCCAATAGGGACTTTCTGAGCGCCTTGGCTCAATGCTACACTGATCTTATAGGTAGCAGGTGGTGACAGAAGCTGGAATCCCCCATTAAAAATGTCCACAGTTGCAGCATCTTGACCTGGCACACCCATCAACAGGTGTGGGAAATGTGCCCTGGGTGCCGGAGCTAGTCGGTGGAAGAAGTAATATAGAAAACTTCCTCTACCAGCTTCTGTGCTAAGTAACAGGATGGAGAGGAGAGGGCTCCTGGAGGTGGCAGAACGCCGTTCCACCACGTTCCGGCTGAAAAAAAGCACTGTATATATGTTATGTTGTGAAATATAGTTCTAGGGTGACACCCTGATACGCCATGACAGTATTACAGCACTGGTTCTAATCCTTTCCTACTCAAAACTGGACATGAGCATGGATACAGTGTTATGTTATATTTGCACTATGAGCTAACATCAGTGCACAGATGTAAGTGTGCATAGGAACACAGTCCCTGAACCTAGCCCTAGATGACCCTCACTAACTGGTAGTGTACAGTTGCCTTAGACTTCACCTTAAAGAGCTTTACAGTACTCCCTGGCCACACTGCAGATACATAAAGCCACTGAAGAGTGGCATCACGTGGCAGCTCAAGAACTACAACAGGGGGTTTCTTCTTGCACTTCAGTAAACCAGTAGGAGCTCCTCATCTGATGCCTATTATTTTACATAGACAACAGTGAGAAGTTAGCCGCTAGCTGACTGCTAGCCACGAAAATCGGCGTAGCTGTACACCGCTCCTTTAAGACGTCACAGCAGATGCGCGCTTGCCACCACATGTCCCCGGAGCCAATGGATGTGCCCAGCGTACACGATGGCCGCCGGGCACCCGCGATCACTTGTGACAGAGTAAACATACAAATCCCGGTTCTCTCAGGGGAGAGGAGGCAGATTGTGTGTTCATACTAAGTATGAACACCAATTAGTCAGTCCCATCACCCTACATTTAGAACACACCTAGGGAACACAGTTAACCCCTTCATTGCCCCCCTAGTGTTAAACCCTTCCCTGCCAGTGACATTTATAAAGTAATCAGTGGCTTTTTTTAGCTCTGATCGCTGTATAAATGTCACTGGTCCCAAAATAGTGTCATAAGTGTCCGATCTGTCCACCGCAATGTTGCAATCCTGATAAAAATTGCAGATTGCCACCATTACTAGTAAAAAAAAAATAATAAAAATGACATTAATCTCTCCCCTATTTTGTAGACGCTATAACTTTTGCGCAAACCAATCAAAATCACTTATTGTGATTCTCTTTACCAAAAACATGTAGAAGAATATATATCAGCCTAAACTGATGAAGACATTTTTTATTTTATCTTTTGGGGGGGGGGGGATATTTACTATAGCAAAAAGTACAAAATATTTATTTATTTTTCAAAATTGTCACTCTTTTTTTGTTTATAGCGAAAAAAATAAAAACCGCAGGAGGTGATCAAATACCACCTAAAAAAAGCTCTATTTGTGGGGAAAAAGGACATACATTTTGTTTGGGTACAACGTCGCACGACCGCTCAATTGTCAGTTAAAGCGACGCAGTGCCGTATTGCAAAAAAAAATGCCATGGTCAGGAAGGGGGTAAACCCTTCTAGGGCTGAAGTGGTTAAACAATATACAAATAACAAAAGACAACCCTTGGATGTGACTGCTGGTTGTGGCTATTATTTTGCTTTGTCAAAACAAAGATAAGCCAGTCGCAAGGTTTGCGGTCTTCTGTATCTTGTGAAAAAAATATATAGTAATATAATAGCTGTTGGTCCCAAAAACATAGGTTCTCCAAATATGAGAACCCAATTCACAAACATTTTTAGATTATCAGTTTATATCACCTTTGAACTTTGAGATCCGTCCATAGGTTGATGATTCAAAAATGCAAAGTGTCTGTCACAACTTTGTAAGATTAGCACATTCTGGATAATATTGTGGTTTTTCAGATAATAGTATTTAAGTCTAACATTATCCTTTAGGGCACACTGCTGTCTGTCATTTTATTTTTACTGTTACTCACAATTGCAACACAAAGACAATAGATGAATCATGTGTCTATGATTTTAAAGTGATTACTCCTTCCCTTCTGCCACATTCTTATCTGGAATATGTGTCCAAAAGGTTATGTCATGTTTGATATACTTCTGTTTATAATGCTATGGAGCTCAGACTAAATAGACAGACACGGGTCCTAAATTGTCAATGTACAAGCTATTCTATCAGAATGCAAAATCAGAACACCCGATTTACAAAAAACATATGTCATGGCAGGCACCCATGTAATCAACAAAGCAATTGTATTACTATATTATTGTATAACTGAACTCCTAACCCTCTTATATTGAATTGTATTGTGGCTGTTTTGTCTCCCTTTATATTGTAAAGCACTGCGCAAACTGTTGGCGCTATATAAATCCTGTATGATATTATAATAATATGTTCATTGCTCCAATATCCCCAGTGACTCTGATCTCAATTTCTCACATAAATTAGCTGTGCGTATAATTACTGAATTCTAAACCAATTTATTAGAGTATAGTGGGATTGATTTACTTAAACTTGGTAATGTAAAATATGGTTCAGCTGTGCATAGAAACCAATCAGCTTCAAGCTTATTTGAACAAGCTGAAGTTAGCAGCTGATTGGCTACCATGCACAGCTGCACCAGATTTTAGTAAATCAACCCCAGTATTTGCTAAATTATATATAACAAAAAATAATAATCTGTTGTCAACTGCAGAGGTAACATTTGTGATTTTTGATCTTTTTAAAAGAAGTCTACATTGGTATATACTGTATAGTGTTTCCAAAATATTTTCTTAGCTAGTTCAAGATCAAAAAAAGTTTACTTTAACAGTGAGAGATAGACTAACAACAAAAATATACAGAAAAATGCATTTCAAAAAAGTTACAAATTGATTTGCATTTTAATGAGTGAAATAAGTATTTGATCCCGCTCCTGGGTGTCTTCTATAGAGGTTACGAGCTGAGATTAGGAGCACTCTCTTAAAGGGAGTGCTCCCAATCTCAGCTTGTTACCTGTATAAAACACACCTGTCCACAGAAGCAATCAATCAGATTCCAATCTCTCTACCATAGCCAAGACCAAAGAGCTGTCCAAGGATGTCAGAGACAAGATTGTAGACCTAAACAGGGCTGGAATGGGCTACAAGACCATCGCTAAACAGCTTGGTGAGAGTGCAGAAATAGTTGGTGCGATTATTCGCAAATGGAAGAAACACTAAATAACTGTCAATCTCTCTCAGTCTGGGGCTTCATGCAAGGTCTCACCTTGTGGAGTTTCAGTGATCATGAGAACGGTGAAGGATCAGCCCAGAACTACATGGGAGAATCTTGTCAATGATCTCAAGGCAGCTTTGACCATAGTCACCAAGAAAACAATTGGTAACACTACACCATGAAGGACTGAAATTCTGCAGCGCCCGCAAGGTCCCCTTGCTCAAGAAAGCAGATGTACAGGCCCATCTGAAGTTTTCTAGTGAACATCTGAATGATTCATAGGAGAACTGGGGGAAAGTGTTGTGGTCAGATGAGACCAAAATCGAGCTCATTGGCAGCAACTTAACTCGCCATGTTTGGAGGAGGAAGAACGCTGCCTATGATCATATGGAACACCATTCCCACCCCAAACATGGAGGTGGAAACATTATGCTTTGGGGATGTTTTTATGCTAAGGGGACAGGACAACTTCACCGCATCAAAGGCATGATGCACGGGGCCATGTACCGTCAACTATTTGGTGAGAACCTCCTTCCCTCAGCCAGGGCATTGAAAATGGGTCGTGGATGGGTATTCCAGCATGACAATGACCCAAAACACAGGGTCAAGGGGTGGCTCCAGAAGAAGCACATTAAGGTCCTGGAGGGGCCTAGCCAGTCTCCAGACCTTAATCCCATAGAAAATATGTGGAGGAAGCTGAAGGTTCCAGGTTATCAAACGTCAGCCTGGAAACCTTAATAACTTGGAGAAGATCTGCAAAGAGGAGTGGGACAAAATCCCTCCTGCTGATGTGTGCAAACCTGGTAGCCAACTGCAAGAAACATCTAACCTCTGTTATTGCAAACAAGGGTCTTGCCACCAAGTACTAAGTCATGTTTTGCGAAGGGGTCAAATACTTATTTCACTCATTAAAATGCAAAAAAATGTATAACTTTTTTGAAATACGTTTTTTTTTTTTTTTTGCTGTTATTCTAAAAATAAAATAAACCTACTATTAAAATTATAGACTGATTATTGATTTTACCAGTGGGCAAACAAAATCAGCAGGGGAATAAATACTTTTTCCCCTCACTGTATAAATTATATATATATATATATATATATATATATATAATCATTTGTAGAGATAACATAAAATGATTTTAACACCTCTTAAATGCTTTTTTTTTATATTCTGTAGTTATTGTATAACCGAGGACAACATGCACATTTCCATTTTTCTGCATTTTGGAATAGGCTGGCTGTTCCCCTATAGGAATATTGGACATGAATCAGGTGATCGGCTATGCAACAGCTTTAAAATACATTTAGTTTTGATAATCTATATAAACATTTTCATGCATAATTGTGCATAATTGTAACTGTTATGTTTACACATTTCTTAAAAAATATTTTATTTTGTTTTTATTTTTCCTTAAAACAGCCAATAGAATAGAAATGCTTGATGATTCACTGAACAGTTGGCTACACTCAGTCATATTACCTTTCAGTATTTAGATTTGTTGTCCAGTTGAGTCAACAGTTTTTGTTAGCACATTGTTCACATTGCTTTGAGAGGGCATATTTATATATTTATTGTTGTGGATTGACATATTTTCTTAGGATAGACAGCTTATAGGTAAACGGATAAGATTAGATAAGGCACTGCTCATACATATGGCACAGAACTGTGGACAGCTAAATCCTTGTATTTATGGCTGTAAAGATACTGTATATCTAAAGCAGCTTGTAATTTTCTGTGTTGTCACTGCCTATGTACATCATGTCAAGAAGATTGATGCCCCAGCTACAACCAACTTGGGTTTCCTGAACTCAATTTGATTACTGTTTTGTACACTTAGCTAGAGAAATAAATAATTGCAACTTTGGGTCACAAGCTGGACCTTTATGAGAAATTAACATATATGTTTATAGAATTTTTGAGGGTTAAATCTTGATTGTTAGACAATCGAATCATCAATTACTTTAAAAAAAAAAAGTTTTTAATAAAAACACTGCTAACTATGTCTGTAATAAAATATTTTACGGCAGTGTAAATGGAGTTGTGTTTACTTTAAAACAACCTCTAAAAAGCATTAATTTTCTCATGCATCATAAATGGAATTCCAAAAATGAGGAAGTGACTAGGTGAAGGAGTTAACGTACAAGACGACTGGTTATATATAGCATTTCAGAGAGATCTTTTGAATCAGAGCTCCGTGTTATCCTCCTTTTCTGTTGTCCTTTTTTTCTAAATCTCCTTTTCTTTTTTTTTTCCTAAATCTCCTAATTTACTTGGAACACAAGGACCAAATCCATTATCATTCCTAAAGCATAACTATACTTTTCTATTACAAGGTTTAAGACGAAACAAGGTTTGTTTCTATACAAATTAATTTCCTATTTGATTACATTGTGTCTGAACAAAGTCAAACAAATTTTAAAATGAATACTGTTTAGAAAATATATCCTTTAAATTGATGTTTCCAACATTGTCAATGAAATATGTCAAACATAAATAATTCCCAGGATCAAGTCTTCCCTCGTCTAAATTTTCTCATAGATATAGTACATATAGTATATTCCCCATACCAACATAAAAAGGGTACCGCCAAACTCAGCCAATTTTTTTTTTGTCTTGGATAGTGCGGAAGAATTAAAATTTCCATTTTCAATCATATCTATCTATAGCTATAATGGGGAGCTTTTCCTTCACTTCCTATTGCCGTGATAACCAAACAGATGGAGTGGTTGACACCTACACAGAAAGGTACAGACAGCAATAAAAACAATGATGATGATAGTCTTCTACGCATACATACAGTAGGTGTGATGGCCCAAATAGGAAACGTGCTGTAGTGTAAATCAATCTTTTAGAGTATTGCTGCCCTCTAGGACTAGGCCAGTGCGCCCTCTGATTTTATCTATTTTCTACAGATGCAAATATATATATATATATCACATAAACCAGCTTCCAGGTTTTTTTTTGTCAAAGCTTAATTGAACAAGCTGAAATTAGAAGCCGATTGGCTACCATGCACCTGATTTTGCACTCTCCAGTTTTAGTAAGTCAACCCCATAGTATTACATCCCTAACTAGATTCACCAGTGAGCAGGAAAAATGCAAAGGGCCCTTGTCATATTTTCTTATTGTCTGTGTTTTCTATTACTTCCTGTATAACTCTCTCTGATGAGGACACAGACAAAAATGAAAACACATTTTTAGAAGCGTAGGAAAGGATTATAATTTTTTTGCTTCCTATGCTTTCCTGTCCCAGTGACACCCACACGCCCATTTAGTTAAATGACGTAATTTTCGGTTCCTATTGACATCACTTCCGGTATTGTGGACCGCACGCTGTTTTTGTACTCACAGCTCCATGTTTTTTATGCCTGTGTTTTAACCATACTTCTTGTATGTATCCACTTTTATGCGCAATATATTCTTTACCAAGCGGTACTTCACTATCAGTCCCTTCCTTTCATTTTTTGGGTACCTGTTATCCTGGATGAGTATCCTTAAGGAGGGAAATCTACTTGATGATCTGATGTTCAAGCTGCCATTCCTGGTCCCCACTATTGAGCCTGAAGTGACCCCTAGACTGAAAAGCTGAAGATCTATTTTATTTGGTGAGTGGGGACACAGGAGGGGGTGTTGTGGTACACCTTGAAAACTTTGGAGCATTTTGCACTTTTGTTGAATTGGAGCACATCAGTCTTTTTAGATGGACTTTCACTTTTTGTTGTTAATGAATATTTTTTCTTTCACTATTATTGTGTTTGCTAACGCTGTTATTTCATATTCTCGTTTTAAGTCATGTTAGTCCATAAACTTTTTTTAACCATACACATTTTTTTTTTTTGTTTTATTAATAAATACAGTGATGCATTACTTTGTGTATTTGATATATATGCCAGGAGTTCAACTTTACATTAATATCAGTTTGCATTCAGCATCAATATAATGGCATTGTAAGCAATTGTATGTTATCCCAATATACGGTAACTACAAAGGGTCAATACATGACAAAATATAGAACATTCATAAAATTGATAGGAATGAAACATAGACTTAATAAGTTGTTGAATATGTAAGTGGCAGATTATTGTCTTAAATCTAGTATTTGTTTAACCACCCGAAATCAGAGAGTCTCTGATTACTTTGCTGAAATAAGATGAATGCCATATCTTCTTACTTTACAAGCTAATTTTACCATTGCTCAAAAATGGAAGATGCTTTGTCCTTCCTTTTCTCATTTCCTGTCTCCTTGGATTCTTGTGTTACTAAAATATTTTTATTACAGAAGAACTTGAAGCAATATACATTGTTTGCAGGAGGATTATTATTATCCTAGTAAGCTGAACTTGTGTATTGAAATCCACTTACAGACATTCCAATGTGCCCTGTGCGAACTTGCTTCTGCAAATGAAACCTGACCATTGCTTTATCATCTGCTCCCGATGCTAATCACTGCAAACTTAGAATGCTTATAATCATTTCTGCCAGAAATCTGCTATTGGAATATGTCTTCCAATCAGAGTGTTTCATTTTAACATAGTTTACATATTTAGGGCAGTTAAGCTAACAATGTGAACAATACTAGTAGGTTAACCCCATAGAGTGAATGTTAATAAAAACCACAGCACATACCCTCACCAAAATGTACGGTAACTTAAAAAGAGGTTTCCAGCGTAACTGGAAAATGCCTACTGCCTCTGTCAAGTAAAATAACCTCATACCCTGACAACTACTACTGGATTTTAAAGTAAAACATTGCAGCTAAATTCACATTTAAATTTTATGGGTGAATTATCCTAGCCTGCCAAAGGTTGGTAGGTGTATGAATCACTAGAGTGGCAGAAAAGCAAAAATTCTTTGACAAGTAAAACAATTCACATAAATGTAATCACAAATATTTATTTCATTGAAGTTCTGCTTTAACCTCTTTAGAACCTCCTGCCAACACTGTACTGCAGGTGGGTGGCTCCTACAGGCACAACAACATACCTGAACGTCGCTGGCCTCTCCCGGGTACATGGTGCACATGGGCCCTCCCCCCTCTGCCGACTCCCACTGTGATTAGACACAGCGGTATTTTTTCTGTGCCCAATCACAGCCCAGAGTCCTGTGTTGACAAACAACACAGGGCTCTGTACAGAGGGAACAATCTCTTTGTTTCTTTCCCCTGCAAAGCAGGGGGAAGGAGAAAAGAGATTTTTTGTAAAAAGCAGCACACAATACACACATTAAATTGGTTCTAAAGGCAGGAGGCTTTTTTATCTTAATGCATTCTATGCATTAAGATTAAAAAAAAAAAACTTCTGTGTGTAGCAGCCCCCCTCAGCCCCCCTATACTAACCTGAGCCCCATTTCAAACTAGCAATGTAGCAGGAGAGACTCGGCTGTTTGGGACTCTCCTTTCTCATTGGCTGAAACAGCAGTGGGTGCCATTGGCGCCAGCTGCTGTTAAAGTCAATGAGCCAATGAGGAGAGAGAGGGGGCAGTACCAAGCCATGGCTCCATGTCTGAATGGACACACAGAGCAGTAGCTCTGCTCGGGTGCCCCCATAGCAAGCTGCTTGCTGTGGGGGCATTCAGCAAGAGGGAGGGGCCACGAGGGACCCGAGAAGAGGAGGATTTGGGCTGCTCTGTGCAAAAGCACTGCACAGAACAGGTAAGTATAACATGTTTGTTATTTTTATACAAAAAAAAAAAGACTTTAATTCAGTATAATACCATACAAAGACATTTCTTGTTTATGACCCCTGTGTTTTTATTTTTTCCTTAAAGCAGACCCTCAGGCAAACAGCTAAATAAATAAATGAAAATACAATATCTAAACTGTTTGCCTGCTAAAAGAATTAGTATTTTTGTCCATCCAGTGCTATGGGGGCACCCGAGCCAAGCTGCTGCTCTGTGTGTGCATTCAGACACTGCGCCGTGGTTCGGCCCAGCCCCCTCTCTCTCCTCATTGGCTCACTGACTTTGATTGACAGCAGCAGGAGCTGCTGTGATTCAGCCAATGAGGAGGGGAGTCACGGACAGTCAAGGCTCTCATGAAACATCGCTGGATCAAGATGGGGCACAAGTATGTATTAGGGGGGCTGCTGCACACAGAAGGTTTTAGAATGCATTAAAATAAAAAACCTTCTGACTTTAGAACCACTTTAAAGTTAAAAAGTGGTATCTGACAGATCCTGACAGGACTCTTAGCACTTTTGGGTAGTGTGAGAATTTTCTGCTACCTCCCATTCCTCACAAATTCCTTTTGGCCCATCAATGCGATGGACTGCCTTATTGGCCAACAGATTCAGATTGGCATGCAAATTTTGTGCAGAAGTTTGCCTGCCAGAATTGCGCCGTTATTAGGCCATTGGATTTTGGAGGCATCTGCAGATATGTGCAGGTAACTGGGATAAAATGTAAGGTTTCCCTCTACATGCATCTTCCAAATATGAACAGAAACAAAAATACCGTATTTGCCGGTGTATAAGACGACCCGGCATATAAGACGACCCCCTAATTGTACAGGTTTTTAAAATGCTTTGCCTGTACTCACCGTTTAAGACGACCCCCCCATTCCGAGGCTTCCGACACTTCATATCCCTCTTCTTCGTTCTTACTGGAGCCATTTCCTTCTTCCTTCTTGCTGGTGCTGGAGCCAATCACGGCGAGCAATGTATTCTATTAATGAATACAAAGCCTGCTTGGATTGGCAGAGGCTGTAACATCATCAGCCCGCGCCTCTCTGACTCTCAAAGCCAATCCGAGCAGGCTACTGTGTGTAGCCTGCTCGAATTGGCAGAGATTGTTACTCCAATCCGAGCAGGCTCTGTATTCATTTGAATACATCGCTCACTGGGATTGGCTCAGCGGTATATACTGTATGTAGCCAAAGCTACATACAGTATTACCGCACATCCAGAAGGCATCCCAGCAGCTAACCTAGCGTATAAGGCGACCCCTCCTTTTTGCCTAGTTTTTTTTAAGTGTAAAAGGTCGTCTTATACGCTGGAAAATATGGTAAGTTACTGCTTTAGATTTTTTTACTAAAAAAGTCCAAAAAGTTTAAAGAATAAAGTAAAGCCGTGTCCACTTCAATCATCCCATCATATGCAAAGCAATTTCCTATTTTTTTAATTACCCTTGCTCTAATTGGGTATTCAAGGTACACATATGGGTTTATTTATTAAATGGAGAGTGCAAAATCAGGTTCACTTCTGCATAGAAACCAATCAGCTTTCAGGTTTTATTGCCAAAGCTTTATTGAACAAGCTAAGGTTTGAAGCTGATTGGCTACCATGCACACTTGCACCGGATTTTGAGTGAACTAGTTTTAGTAAGTCTACCCCATAGTTTCACAGTGCTGTGTAAATGTTCTGTACTGTTTTAGTAAATCAAGTCCAATACATTGTGTATTGCTAACTTTTGGGCAGCGAGATTTGTAATATGTTTAATTTTCCTCTTATATTTTCCTGTTGCGATTTCCTGAGTGGTCTAGCATTCTCAGGTGGAGGTTAGCAATACATATTTTTCTTATATTTATATTATATATATATTTCTTATATTTATTTTTGGCTAGAGTTCCTTTAAAGAGGGGCATATAATGATGTGTGAAGATGATGTGTGACAGCATCTATTCCACCATGGCTGGGATTTTGGTTTGCAGGGACACTGGCCTCCTGGCAATATAATTATTTTTCACTATCTGTGCTTGCCACTCTATGGATTTTTTTGTATGGATGGAATAAATATTTGGTTCCATATTGGCTTCTTGGCATTGCTCATTTTCTGTCATTCTGCATAAATAATAATTACTGGATGTTTTCAAACACCGCAGTGGTTTTTGCGGTGTATCACTACCAAGCAAGTGCTATTTTCTCAGACCTATAAAAATAATAATTGTAACTTCTATGCGTGTTTGGGCTTGTTGATGATGCTGTTTTGCCTTAATCCCCAAACCTTTTAGCAAGTTTATATAAAAACTAAGGTTGTTAAATATGTAATGTACTCTTTTTATACAGATAGTAAAGAAATGTTAACTCCAGGTCTCTCAAGGTACCTGAAATATTTTATGCTATCTAGCTAATTGTCATGTCCTAATTTCCGACGCCCTAAGGAAATCCTCAAAATGAGCTTTTTGGCTAATAATAAAGCTAATTAAAATAAGCAATGCCTTTCTGTTAAATAATATTATAGTCTATATTTTGAATAAATGTTTTCTCATAACCTCAAACAATGTACGCATAGATATTATAAATAAGCGCAGCTAAACGATAAACATCTAATAAAATTTTAGTAGCACATTTCAGACCCGCAAGCATATAAATCCTTTAAACCCTAAAAGACTAGCACGTTTTAGCATATGCATAACCGACCAATTTAAGAAAGTTTCTACAAGCATAATTTTCTTACAAATTCTACTGGCACAAAAGATATTGGCAAAATATTTTATTATTATTATACAGTATTTATATTAGTACCAACAATGTACAAGGCTTTACAAAATGAGGGCAGAGAGTATGATTACAGTACAATTTAATATAGGAGGAATCAGAGTATAATTATAATAATATTAGATATAAAAATATGTTTCCTTGATGATTTTTATAATTGCATGCTTACTAAATATTACATTTTAAATTATTAAAATATATTATAATAGATATGCATTTTTACTAAAATTCACATATAAGCTTTAACATGGTAATGGCATTTTTAAAAGTGATTTTTAATCTTTATAAATTTCCAGCTTTAAAATAATACCTGATTATCCTGCCATGCAAGGCGCTTGATGAGGCAATTCCCCTAGTTATGGGTGACCATGCTGACCATGAAGAGATCAGGAGGAGGATCGACCAAACCTGGCTATACAGGAAAAGTATAGATTTGCATATAATGTCCACTGCTTACAAATCTGGATCTTAATATTTTGATTGTTTTTAAAAAATAAAGATATTGCAACTATATTTACAGTCAGCACAAATAATAATGTCTTGACCAGGTTGACTCTGGCTCTGCTTTTTCATACTTTGTTTACTTTTTATAAGCATGGAAATTCAATAAGCTATATGCTTTTCCTATTAAAGATATATATATATATATATATATATATATATATATATATATATATATATATATGTATATAAAATGTGGCATGTGTGTGTATGTGTGTGTGTGTGTGTATATATATATATATATATATATATATATATATATATATATATATATATATATATATGTGTGTGTGTGTGTGTGTGTGTGTATATATATATACAAATATATAATGTATATATATATATATATATATATATATATATATATATATATATTACAGCTTAGACATACTGCCTAGTGAGCATTTTTCCTTACAATTTGGAATGTAGGCTTAATTTCATTATAATACAGCAACACAACAGACAGTTGTGCCTATTGCACAGACTCCTGAGCAAGAACTTTTGCCAACCTAGCTTCATGATAAGCTTGTTAAACATATTCATGGCATGGGGAGCAAGTGTACCATTGAGAATCTGCAATGAAAAGGTTCCAGAAGGCTAAAAACGTTTATGTGCAATGTACAAATATTTATTCCAGCGTACCTAGGGATCACATAGAATCTATTACCAAAGCATTACATGCTTCAATGGTTTTCTGCTCTTTCTGACATTAGGGCACAGAGGTAAAAAGATTGCTGCAGATTTCATGGCAGAAATTTTGTAAATAGGGAAGATGGAGGTGACCAATAAATTAAAACCGTGACCTGCTACACTGAAGAGGTTATCTGAAGAAAAAATATTGAAAATGGATGTAATCTGACTGTAAATCATGACTCTACCATAAATTATTTTAAGATGAAGCCAAGATTTCAATTTCATTTTTAACATCACAAAAACAGGATTGCACCTGAAGTTGAACTGGAATTTCTGTTTGATGCTTTCTCATCATTTTTGCTAAGGGCCCATTTATATTTTTTCCGTGCTTTAAAGAATATGTGTTGCTATAAGGCAGCCTGTTAAACTGAATTGCCTGCCAATACACCACAACATCCCAAAAATTGGAAGTGACATTCACTTTCATGTGCATGTTTTGTATGTTGCCTTAGGGCATTGGATATCATAAAATGAATGCCACCACAATGCACGTGACTTGTGTTGCCACACATTGTGGTAACACACACAATATATGCTTGGGTGCTTTGGGTCTATCTGTAGGAAGAAGAGCAGATTTACATTCTCCACATGTACAGAAACAATAGGGTTCATTTACTAAAGAAGCAGAGAATGTTAACTTAGCAAAGCAAATGTTCACTCAGCTCAATTAATCAAATAAAGAAAGCTTTGATTACACAATAATGTGCATGGAAATCAAAAGAGAACCAAAACTTTTTCCTGCACAGTATTATCCATACACATCAATGGATATTATTATTCATACACATCTACTATTTTAAGCAGAGCTCCACACAAAAGGGGAAGTTCTGCTTTAAGCACTCCCCAAATATGCCACATTTGGCATGTCATTTTATGGGGGGGGGGAACAGGTACCTAGTTTTGACAGGTACCCAGCTCCCACTTAGAGCCACCTAGGCAGCACGAGTGGAAGTTCTCCTCTCCCTCCTTGTCACAGGTCACAGGCCCGACCACTAGGGAGGTGCTGCACGACATGCACATGCGCAGTGTGCATCCAGGTGTGAAGCCGCAAGCTGTAAGAGCTGGGTGCCCACACTTGCAATTCCGGAGCCGTGGAAAGAGGCGAGGGAGAGAAGCGAGGGTTCAGGCGGCCACAACGCTGGACAGTGGGACAGGGGAGTGTGTGTTTATTAAAAGTCACCAGCTACACTTTTTATAGCTGCTGACTTTTAATAAGCAAAAAAATGAGTGAAACTTCGCTTTAATGGCCCTGTAATCTATTTTTCATGAAATTGTTCCTTAACCACCCTGGCGGAATTACCAAATCTGGCTCGGGGTGCAATTTCAGAACCAAAAGTGGTAACCCCGAAGAGCTTACTTACCTTGTCCCCTGGATCCTGCGATGTCCCCCCGCAGTGTGAGCGGCTCATCCTGCGCTTGATTCATCATGTAGCCGGGCTCCGTTCCCTGTGAGCGTTGCGACTCGTGGGAACGGAGAACAGTGCCAAATTCAAAAAGTGAAACACACACTAAATACAGTACAATGTAATCTTACAGATTACATTGCTGTATGAAATTATTTCACATCCCTTTTGTCCCTAGTGGTTTGTCCAATGCCCTGCTACATGTATTATAAATACTATTCTTTCTGCCTGGAAACTGGAGATTGTCCATCGCAACCAAAACTGTCCCTTTACATCAAAAGTGGTTTTAGACCAGCTAGACAACAGCGATAATAAATAAGAATTGTGGGGAGATCCGCCATCAAACACTTTAAGTATTGACAGCGACAATTGCAACTGCAACTGAGCAAATTTCAGTGTTTTTGATTTGATTACATTATTGAATCATTTTTATTATTATTATATTATTATTTGGTATAATTATTTATAGTTATTTATTATATTATGATTTATGATTTCATTTTTCAAACTTTATCATACCCGAGATGTCTACTAGACTCTGATTTGGACAGATTTATGTGAGTTATTCCTAAGAATTGGAGTGAAAAAATACTACACTAAACCTAAAACAGTGAGATAAAAAGCGGCTAACACTCAAACAAAGTTCAAAAATCACAAGCAAAATAGTGTAGCGCTGCAAAAATATATATATATATATATCAATGTGCTCAAACAGTGACAATATAGTATAGTACTAATTGCAACAAAAAAAAATATTATAAATCAATGTGCTCAAACAGTGACAATATATATAAATAACAGCATTGTATGTGATGCCAAAAACAAATTGTGAATCAATGTGTACAAATTATATACATGCATAAACCACGTAGGAGGTCACCCACAATAATGATATAACAAAAAGTCCCACACAATGGATAGTCCAATCAAGTGATCTATAACTCAATTGCCCAAAGATGTGGTCGGAGTGAATCTTGAATCGATCTCAAAACTTCACAAGTGAAAATCAGATGGAGAGATAAAACACTCTTACCAGATATGTTGGATACAAATACCATATGGCAATGTATCATACAGGCTTGAAACGCTAGAACCACTAGCGCAAAGAGAAGACGGAGCCAAACGATCAAGGCTGCAGGGCGACCATCATGGAGGGTAGCACCAGTCCACGCCAAACTTCTTGTAATGGAATATCTGAACAGGAATGACGCCCCAGTCGATGACCTATTGTGTCGAAACGCATCGGACTACGCTTATCTTACGCTTCCCACATTGCTTTTATATAGTTTATGAGATCACATTTTATGTCACATCTGTTTTTCTGTAAGATGTGAATAAAGTTTAAAATATTTTTTGACCCGCACCATTGGCGTATATTTACTTTTTTGTAGTGCTGTACTATATTGTCACTGTTTGAGCACATGTATATATATATATTCTTTTTGCAGTAATTAGTGCTACACTATTTTGCTTGTGATTCCTAAGAATTACAGGCCTACAATATAAAATGCCAAATTTCCATGCAAAATAATTGTACCGCTTTCAGCACCTAAAATCCGACATAATCATACCGCCAGGTAGGTTAATGTATCATTCTGCCTCCTTACAACATACTACATGAGCTCCCAAACATCTCCTTTATCCATGACCTGCTTTTGATTGGAATGAGCAGTGTATGTTAGTATAAAGTGGTTGGAAAGTCTCAAGGTTTTTCACCTTAATGCATTCTATGCATTAAGATGAAAAACCTTCTGTAATGCAGCAACCCCACTTTTTGTTACCCTTCACCTGATCAATCCAGCGACAAGCATGAGCACAGCAGCTGCTGTTTTGGGCCCTCATTGGATGGATTGATAGCAGCAGGAGCTGCTGCCAATCAAATCCAGTGACATGGGAGTCGGGGTGGGTCCTGTTGTCTGTGTCAGCAGACAGGACTCGGGAGCATGCCTGTACAGGTGCCCCCATGGAAAGCGTAGAAGTGGAGGAGCCAGGATCACTCTCTTTAAGGTGAAAAACCTTCTATGCTGCAGCTCCCCCCCCCCCCCGACCCCCTTTTTCTTACCTGAGCCCGATTTGATCCAGCAATTTACACAAGTGCAGTGGCTCCAACCACTGTCTTTATCCTCATTGGAAAAATGCACCCGCACAGGTGCCCCCAGGAAAAGTGGCTTTCCGTGGATGCTTGGTTTCCGGATTTCTGGCACCCAACGAAGAAGAGGGGCCTGGAGCACCAGCAGGGCACCCCAGAAGAAGAGGATCGGGGCTGCTCTGTGCAAAATGTGCATGTTTGTTATTTGTTTTATTTTTTTAAAAACAAGGTTTTACAACCCCTTTAAGTCATGTGCACTGTTCTATATACATTCGGGTGCGAGCAATGGAGATTATGTTTCTACATAGAGTGGGACAAGAGAGAATAAACCTAGCCACCTTCTAACTAGACGCTGGATCACAGAACCAAAGGGAAGGGATTTGGAAATTTAGAGGACTAAACTAAGCATACATACTTCAATATATAAATATATAAATATACACATATTTTTAACCAAACTTTTATGCCACATACACACGACCGGAGTTTCCGGTAGACTAGGTCTGACGGTCTTCCCGATGGACTTTCGGCAGAGTTCTGGCAGACTTTCCGAACGAACGGACTTGTCCACACACAAACGGACTAAGCCCTTGTACACACGGTCGGAGATTCCGATGGAATGTGTCCTATCGGACCGTTTTGTCGGATAATCTGACTGTGTGTGGTATGCATCGGACTGTTTCCATCGGAATATCCGTCGGACCCAATTTTCCAACTTGTTGGAAATATTTTCCGACAAACTGGTCCGATCGGACATACTCCGATCATGTGTAGAGAATTTTGATCGGACAAAGTGCCACGCATGCTCAGATCAAATTCCTACACCAAAGCTATTGGCTACTAGTGTGAACATAGTCCCGTCGTAACGAAATAACGTCATCACGTTCTGAACGATCGGATTTTCCGACAACTTGGTCCGACCTTGTGTATGCAACAGTTTCGGACACAATCCGTCGGACAAAATCCGTCGGACAAAATCAGTCGGACAAAATCCAACAGATTTGGTTGGCAGAATGTCCGACCGTGTGTACAAGGGCTAAGTCCGTTCGAAAGTCCGTTCGTTTTGAACATGATGACGTAAGACGGGGCTAAAAAAGGAAGTTCAATAGCCAGTAGCCAATAGCTTCCCTTGCGTTGTATTTGGTCCGTCAGACCAGCATACAGATGAACAGTTTTCCCGATAGGAATTGAGTCTGTCGGACAGATTTGAAACATGTTCTATTTCTAGGTCCGTCTGATTTTTTTAACGAAAAGGAATCGGATTAGCCTACACACGATCGGATTGTCGACAGACTGATTGTATGTATGCGGCATAAGTGTTACAAAAAAAAGTAGAAAAATTCTAATCATTTAGGCTGAACTCCTGAGAAACAACTAAATACACAATTGAAAGACAAGTACAAAGTGATTTGCCTGTAAAAAAAGATGTGCAATTACTGTATGATTGGCCCGTCTTGTGATCCAGATGGACAGCATAGGCAGAACATAGGCAGAACAGGGAACATAAGGGAACATTCCCCTTTATTATCATTTCATGAGCACGGATGGGCTCAGACATGTCCAGATGCTAATGTGAACCCTCCTGAGCTTCTCGCATACACCACATTTGTATACGTGCAGTTGAGTGGAGGTTGCTTATGATTGTTAATACGCAATAACAGCTTCCTAGCAGGATAGTTCAGGTGGATACCAGATAGGATCTGAACATGCCTGAGCTCAGCCTTATCCATAAGACTGGTGACCGCAATTCCCACTCTCCCCTGGCCAACAGTCTTATAACAGCCCTGCATAGTTCCTGTAAATGTAAGTAGCAACATAATGGGATGACCCGGGATTCTCAGACTCCGTGTGGCATACCCGCTTATTTTGCCTCCTTTGATTGGCAGGCCAGGAGTTTCCTATTTTTTTTTTTAATAGACTGGGCTGAGGTTAGAGCATCTGTTTTAATCGAAGTCGGAGTTCTCCTTTTCTAGTGACACCTGCACCACCTCATTTCTTTTCCTGGTTCAACCAGTGCAGGAAATGGGGAGGTCACCCAAGTGTCAACCCAGACTTTTTTCTCCACTATAGAAAACTAAAATATTTTAGCTAAAACCGAGCTGTAATATACGTACTGGTGTTGCCTTACAAATGTTTTAGGCTAGTTCAGATTTATTTGAAGGGTTCATTGTCAAAGACTGAACCCACCAATTTATTCTGAATAAAAGGTGCCATATACCCAGTGAGCTGAACAGGGGGTATGTGTATTTGGGCATCCTACTGGAAGGTTTATACTGAAACCACAAGAACAATAATAATGCTATAAACATGTGGATTTGAGTGATATCTTACTGACTCGTCCTCTGGTTCCAGTACCTAACGATATTCTCACGTAGGCGTACTGTGCCCCCACAGTATCAGCCACAAATCCTGTTTGCAGAAAACTTCTTTCACAAATGATGTGGCTGTTGATCCTCTCATGTCTTTGTCACTCCCTGGAAAAATAAACGTCTTTTGCAAACAACTGGAAACCACAAATGAAAGTATGCAAATTAGCCACTTCATTTTGCAGCTAGACATCAGTATTTTCATGAAGAAATTTGAATTTGTCGGTAAAGTAGAAGAGCAAATGCAATTAATACTTGTTTTAGTGAAAAGACTTAGTAATAAAATATCAAATTTGCCCAAAAAAATAAGGACTGATCAGGTCTTAGTAACTATTTAAAATAGCTACAGTATGTCACCAATTTATGATATTAAACAGGAACACCCTGCAAAACCAATTTTTTTTTTTTTTTTATGTATCTGTCTCACTGCTTATATATATTATATATCACTTATATCTTCACACTTCTGCCAATCATATCCACTAGCAGAATCTTTTCATCCACATATTCAGGTGTGTCAGATGCCTGTATCCCCACAGCATTTTCACGTACTGTATTGCAAGAGATGAATCCCTGGAAAATGCAGTCAGAAATGCATTAAAAACAATTTAAAAATGCATGAAAAACAGATGCATGCACTCCAAAATGCAAAAAGTGTGCTCATAATATAATAAAATCCAATATATAGACAATTTAAAACCCAGATTGTAATATGTGTAGTGGGCTTAAGCCCCATTCCTGCCACTAAACATAATTATGCCATATGAATTCTTCTATGAATTCTTCTATGTCCTTCTAAAGCTTTTCTTATTAAATTTCCGTTAGATTTACGTTCAAATATGTACCACAAGGGCCTGCCTGATTGCATAAGAATTGAAATAGATTGTATATGGTTTTGGTAAACCTAAAGGAAAATTATACAAGATAATTGTATAATGTATGGCCAGCCTAAAGCCAAGTACACACTGTCAGTTTTCTTTTATTCAACCCAGTGGGCTGAACAAAAAAAACCCTGAAAATCTTAGGAGGAGATCCTGTACTAACAATCTAATGTTAATATAGTGATCTCCCCACTAAGCTATTGTGTTCTGACAGGGGGATATGGGGACACCACCTTCGGGCATGCCCCTTCTACAGAAGCCGGATGTTCAGCAGGCTCCTGTCAGACCAGATGCCACAGACACGGGCCCAATGTTGGCTGGTTTCTATTGAACCAGTTGATACTGCCCGATATTCTCGATAGTCTTCTGATCCACAGATCCTTCTAGGCAGGAACAGAATTCAAGGAACAAAAGCAGAACTTCACACCATAGCACAAAGGTAGATATATCTCCCTATCTCAGCTTCAACAATCCCCGTACCCATACATGAATTGTGTTGAAGTTCTTAAAGCAAAATGTTACTTTTCTCTTTTACCATTCAGGACAAAATGGTAGTGCTCCATCACAACCCCTCTGGTATGTGGGGGTATGTGACCTCTTCCATGTGGCAGTGGAGAAAGTTGTCACATAGGCAGGACAGAAACATCATCCACCAAGTTAAGCTTTGATACCATCCAACACCGGAATGACTAAGACTATTGCCGAAACGCGTCAGTAATTGTTTTATTGTCACTCTGATGTACCAATAAACGACATTCAAGGATTACAGTGTTGCCGGCTCTTCTTACTACTGTTGCATTGGAGTGTGTTGGGACACATTGAGCCTTGGCACCTGTGAGTGGACCTGGTGTATGGATTGAGTTGTTCCTGCAGAGAGCGCTATTACCTTTCTTCTTTTCTTCTTTTCCATACCATCCAGAGCTTAACCATGGTGGATTCCTTCAGCGATGAATGGTGCATGGTGGTGGATTCCTTCAGCGGTGAATGATGGATTCCTTGATGGAGGGTGAGCATACCTTGCCCGATTGGCTGGAGAATCAACAGACACTGCCATATTGCCCTGAATTAGAGTCTCCTTAAATTTGTTGTATATCCCATAAACAAAAGTTTATGCAAACTTTAATATGGGGTATGAAATAAACAGGTCATGTTCATGAACTCTGTGACAGTTATAAAATTTATTTTATATTTCATAATACGCCAAAAATAAATGTTGGATTTTGCACGTAGCAAGAATCAGTCACCCTGGAGTTTTAAACCGAGAAGGATTATACTGCATTTTATGATCAGATCAATGATGGATTTATTTTTGCTCAATTAATCCGGTTTGTTATGATAAGCTAAAAAAGATTTTTGCAAGAGAGACATATTCAGAAGTAAAGTTTATAAAGACTAGTACACACAAGTGAAGCCATAACAACATCTGACAGCAAATACTAGGTGGAATAATTAACAAATAGTTAGCAAAGCAGAACAGTCATATCGGTGGTTGACTGTTCGGGAAACGCAAAGTATTTGAGAAACCCCTGGCATTCTTTTATGTATACAGTCACCACCAGAGAGAGAAATAGCAACAATGTTAACTATTGTGATTCAATTCTTCCTACTCTTGTGAGCTTTGCTTCTCACGGGGGGTTTTCAATGATCTCGTAACCTGTCTGGTAAATGATGGATCATAATGCAACTTCCTCACCTATGGGTAAAATCTGCTAATCTCTGCAATTATATTGTTTTCTGAATGTTCCATGTATTATTGGTTTCTTAGAGTAATTAATCTGCCACAGCTTGATTGCAGGCATGGAGACAAATCCTCCAGGGATGATGCAAACTATATGAGTGTCTGAACCATTTTGTGACCAGCCATGGAGTATTTGACATTTTACCACATAGACATGTAACATGCTTTCAACGTTCTGACTAGTGGTGATTGCTGAAAAATTAAAGATGGAATGCAACACAAATTTGGACTGGCCTGCCTTGGGACTTGTGCTCAAGGCCTGTGTTTGTACCAGAACAGTTTTTCCCCATACTAATAAAATAATGGAAATGCAAAATTAGCGCAAGAGATACCTAAAGCAGATCAAAAGCATGTTGCACTGAACAAGCATTTATTGAATACACTTAAAATTTCACTGTAATGTGAACTATATTTTGTCACATGGCTGCTAACTTAATCATTTTAACACTGGGCACTTTCGCCCCTTCCTGCCCAGGCAATTTTTCAGCTTTCAGCATTCTCACACTTTAAATGACAATTGCATGGTCATGCAACACTGTACCCATAAGAAATGTGTATCATTTGGTTTTAGACAGATAGAGCATTCTTTTGGTAGTATTTAATCACCACTGTTTTTTTTTTTTTTTTTTTATGTTTGCTAAACAAATTAAAAAACACTAAGAAATTTGAAAAATAAAACACTTTTCTTCATTCCTGTAAAATAATTTTGCAAATAAGTCATTTTTCTTCTTCACTGATGTGCGCTGATAAGGCTGCATTAATGGGCACTGATGGGCACTGATGAGGCACTGATAAGCTGCACTGATGGGCACTGATGAGGCTGCACTGATGGGAACTGATAAGCTGCACTGATGGGTATTGATGAGGCTGCACTTATGGGCACTAAAAGGTAGCACTGATATGCTGCACTGAGGGCACTGATGGGGCTGCACTGAGCATCAGGGCACAGATTATTAGTGTAAATGTCCCCTGTAACTGGAAAGGCAGTTATCAGCTTTCCTTTCCTCAAACACTGACAGCGCCGAGGAAAGGAAATGCTGATAACTGGCATTTGTTTACATGTGATCAACTGTGATTGCACACAGTTGATTGCATGGTAAAGAGCCTACATCATTGGCTCTTTACCCTGATTGGTGATGTGCTGTGACCCCGGGGGCGAGCACAAGTGGCGTGATGTGAAGGACCTCACATGATGTTCAGTCAGGATGGTAAAGCACCTGCCCGGCCGTCAATCTGCTATAGGCTGGGCGGGAAGGTGTTAAAGGGTATGTAAGGCCCAACAATTTAAAGTGCTTTGTTGTATCTCTTTGATAAGTTAAAAAAATACCTGGTTGTTCTGCCAGAAATATTGTCAGCTAATAACTTCCTTAAAAAATTGTTTGTTAAAACAACAATTGTTTTATTACAAAAATAAATCCAAACTACTAAAATGTAGTGCTTGGTTTATATACCATAAAGATCTACTGGAAATCACCTAGACATGTTTTTTTTAATCTTTTAGTTAGCAAAGCCACAACCTGAAATTCATTTATTAATTTCGTCATTACTTACAGGACTGAAGGGATTCGCTAATTAAGTCTCTCAAAGAAGTACAGTCAAAGCTCATGGATCACAGGAGTGCAGTTCTATTTGCACACCTGTGACCCGTTTTGACCTGACAGCGGGCTGAAGTCCACTGTCTTGTGATGTCACAGAGCTGGCCCAGGCTGGGGCAAGATCATGACAATGAAGACGGGATCCACTCACATGCCTGGACCGACACCTGGCTCAGCCTCTAAGCGAGCCGCTAAGAACCTGAGCTGCCCGCTCTGGCCCCCTCCACAGTCCAGTGCTCCAATGAGCAAGGGGAGGGGAGGCAGAGCAGAGAGCTGATGACTGACAGTCACCTGCTCTCTGCTCAGGGAGCTGTGAGAACCCAGCGATCGGCAGTGTTTGATCACTGTTAGAGGCACTGGGGGACGGACACAGCATTGGTTCGATGCTGCATCCACCTAGGTAAGTATGATAAAAAAGAGAAAACAGATTCCCATACATCTCTTTTAGACATTGCCCCCCAAAATTCCCACAATAAAACAAAGAATGTGTAACATTAGATTTAACTGGCCACAAGCATTTTACCCTTTCTTAGCCCTTGAATTCCTCACCCTAGTCATGTAGTCCCTTGGTCAAGTCTTGCTCTCTTTGAGACTCACTCTAAGTGCAAACTCTGGACATCTCCTTCTGAGTCCTTGCTGAAATGAGTAGATGAAAGTGTCAGGGTTGCACAGTTCTATACGTAGTTGACCATAACAAGTTAATCCCATATGTAGTTCTTCGCAATCTCTTTAGCCTTTTTTAAACTGGAGACCTTAAATAGGGATTTTCAACAACTGCAAGATTAAATCCTGTATATTTGTATACAGTAAAAATATTTGCTTAAGAACTTGGTTCTCACTTTTCGAAGTGATGTTTCTATAAATGAAATGACATGTTTTTACAAGAAGCTTCACTGCTTGTATCCAGATTAACTGAATAATAATATTTTTTCCCCACGCTGCACTGCTATCCAGAAATTGGAATTTGCAAGAGTGATACCTTAATAAACAGAAATATTGGAAAATAATATGCTTTAAAAACTTTGTCAGTGTAAATTTTGTTCTTCATGTCTCATTGGGGATTTCTAGTCCCTTCCTGTTCTACGAAAGTTGCCGGAGGTGAAAGAAAAACTCTGCATAGAGTAAAATTATTATTAAATTACTATTTCAACTCTTGTTCTGATAATAACTACATCATTTTGAATTTCTCATCGCCTTCTGTTTTAGTGATAATGGTCATTAAGACAGACAGTAAGGCATTGTGTACACTGCTGCTGGTAAACGGACGTTCAGAGGCAGTTGGCTGCTTTTTTCAGCTGCCCCTGAACTCATCCAATGTTATCTTATGTGTACATGTACACAGGTTCGTTTAATGTTGTTTTTAGGCAGTTGCGTTTATAGGCTTTTCTTTGAAGGCAAAAAAATTAATTCAGACCCCGAAGTTTCTGACCTTTCATACACCAAATGTGGCTAAACGCGGTAACTCGCGTTTTTAGGCGTGTTTCGTTTACAGGAGTTTGTGGATCTTTATGAATGCATTTCCCTCTGCCAAAATCATGTATCTCCATCAAAAATCATGTATATGAACATCAACAACTTTTTTTACTATGTTTATTATGATTACTTATTATGGAGCTCACTACATTCCTTTTTTGTTCATTGTTGGTATTTTATTATGCCCATCAAATTGTCAATATATATATCACTATTATGCAATAAATTTGTAATCATGTATTCTATTCTGTTTTCAAGTGTTTAGCCTCATTTAAAGTCCCATGACCATGTTCTCGTTTTTATATATATTATATATATATATATATATATATATATATATATATATATATATATATATATATATACAGTGGTGTGAAAAAGTGTTTGCCCCCTTCTTCATTTCCTGTTCCTTTGCATGTTTGTCACACTTAAGTGTTTCGGAACATCAAACCAATTTAAACAATAGTCAAGGACAACACAAGTAAACACAAAATGCAATTTGTAAATGAAGGTGTTTATTATTAAAGGTGAAAAAAAATCCAAACCATCATGGCCCTGTGTGAAAAAGTGATTGCCCCCTAAACCTAATAACTGGTTGGGCCACCCTTAGCAGCAACAAGTGCAACCAAGCGTTTGCGATAACGTGCAATGAGGCTTTTACAGCGTCCTGGAGGAATTTTGGCCCACTCATCTTTGCAGAATTGTCCTAATTCAGTTACATTAGAGGGTTTTCGAGCATGAACGGCCTTTTTAAGGTCATACCACAACATCTCAATAGGATTCAGGTCAGGACTTTGGCTAGGCCACTCCAAAGTCTTCATTTTGTTTTTCTTTAGCCATTCGGTGGTGGACTTGCTGGTGTGTTTAGGATCATTGTCCTGCTGCAGAACCCAAGTTCGTTTCAGCTTGAGTACACGAACAGATGGTCGGACATTCTCCTTCAGGATCTCTTGGTAGACAGCAGAATTCATAGTTCCTTTTATCACGGCAAGTCTTCCAGGTCCTGAAGCAGCAAAACAGCCCCAGACCATCACACTACCACCACCATATTTTACTGTTGGTATAATGTTCTTTTTATGAAATGCAGTGTTCCTTCTACGCCAGATATACTTGGACACACACCTTCCAAAGAGTTCCACTTTTGTCTCATCGGTCCACAGAATGTTGTCCCAAAAGTCTTGGGGATCATCAAGATGTGTTGTGGAGAAATTGAGACGAGCTTTGATGTTCTTTTTGCTCAGCAGTGGTTTTCTCCTTGGAACTCTGCCATGCAGGCCATTTTTGCCCAGTCTTTTCCTGATGGTGGAGGCATGAACGCTGACCTTAACTGAGGCAAGTGAGGCCTGCAGTTCCTTGGACGTTGTTGTGGGGTCTTTTGTGACCTCTTGGATGAGTCGTCGCTGCGCTCTTGGGGTAATTTTGGGCGGCCGGCCACTCCTGGGAAGGTTCACCACTGTTCCATGTCTTCGCCATTTGTGGATAATGGCTCTCACTGTGGTTCGCTGGATTCCCAAAGCTTTGGAAATGGCTTTATAACCCTTTCCAGACTGATAGATCTCAATTACTTTCTTTCTCAATTGTTCCTGAATTTCTTTGGGTCTCGGCATGATGTGTAGCTTTTAAGGATCTTCTGGTGGACCTTACTGTGTCAAGCAGCTCCTATTTAAGTGATGCCTTGATTGTGAACAGGTGTGGCAATAATCAGGCCTGGGTGTGGCTAGAGAAATTGAACTCAGGTGTGGACAACCACAGTTATAGTATGTTTTAACAAGGGGGGCAATCACTTTTTCACACAGGGCCATGATGGTTTGGATTTTTTTTTCACCTTTAATAATAAACACCTTCATTTACAAATTGCATTTTGTGTTTACTTGTGTTGTCCTTGACTATTGTTTAAATTGGTTTGATGTTCCGAAACACTTAAGTGTGACAAACATGCAAAGGAACAGGAAATGAGGAAGGGGGCAAACACTTTTTCACACCACTGTATATATATATATATATATATATATATATATATATATATATATATATATTTGTGTGTGTATGTGTATATATATATATATATATATATATATATATATATACCTATATATATATATATATATATATATATATATATATATATATATATATATATATATATATACATATATATATATACATATATATATATATCCCTTTCATGACTAAGCCTATTTTTGGCATTTGGTGTTTACAAGTTAAAATCCATATTTTTGCTAGAAAATTACTTGGAACCCCCAAACATTATATATATATATATATATATATATATATATTTTTTAGCAGAGACTCTAGAGAATAAAACGGTGATTGTTGCAATATTTTATGTCACACGGTATTTGTGCAGCGTTTTTTTAAATGCAACTTTTTGAGAAAAGGGACACTTTCATGAATTAAAAAAAAAAAACAGTAAAATTAGCTAAATTTTTTTGCATCATGTGAAAGATAATGTTACGCCGAGTAAATAGATACCAAACATGTCACACTTTATTATTGCACGCACTCGTGGATTGACGACAAAAAACGGTACCTAAAAATCTCAATAGGCGACGTTTAAAAATTTTTTTACGGTTACCAGGTTAGCGTTACAGAAGAGGTCTAGTGCTAGAATTATTGCTCTCGCTCTGACGATCGCGGCGATACCTCACATGTGTGATTTGAACACCCTTTACATATGCGGACTTCCGTATGCGTTTTCTTTGCTTCGCGAGCTCGCGGGGACGGCGGGTGCTTTGAAATTTATTTATTTTTTTATTTTAAAATGACTAAATTGTTTAAAAAAAATAAAAATTTGATCACTTTTATTGCTGTCACAAGGAACGTAAACATCCCTTGTGACAGTAATAGGTGGTGACAGGTACTCTTTATAAACCCCCCATCCCTCCTTTACACTTCAAAACGATGAAAATGGCGATTCTGAATACCGTATATTTTTTTTAAACCGGCGGCTTTGGCAGCCGAGTAAACAGGAAGTGACATCATGACGTCGCTTCCGTGTTTACTATTAGTAAAATAGGCTTCGTTCCAGTTCCTCCCCAGCAGCCGGAGGCGTCGGATGTTGAATCGGTGCTCCCGATCGAGCGGGAGCACCGGTAACAGCGGCGGGAGGTGGCGGGAGGGGGGGACGTTCCCTCCCGCTCCTCCGGCATAACAGCTGACCGGCTTTTAGCTGCTTCGGTTGTTATGGCTGGATAGCCAATCGCCTGCTGGAAAAAACGGTACCGGGATGATTGCCTGCAGGTGTGGGCATCATCCCGGTATACCCCCTGGAAAATGAGTACGCAGATCTGCATACGCTCGGCGGGAAGGGGTTAAATATATATATATATATATATATATATATATATATATATAATATATATTTAGGGATGAAGGATCATCACTCATGGTGCCACAGACCACATTCATTTTTCTCTGTATGTTGGAATATTTCTATGTTTGTGTGCCTGTGTATCAGTTTTGTAGCAAACAAATAAGTCCATGCAACCTTACTTAGTGCAATACAGTATAAGTCATTTCATTTGCATGGTATTTTTCAGATGTTTATAAAATAACTGTGACAGTAGCAGCGGCTAATTCTAAAATACATATTTTCCTTCAGATGCAGAGGACATCTGCTGATAAGTCCATTTTTCGTCCCCTTGAGTTTCTGAGCACAATAAATTAAAATGAAGTGTAAAAGCTTCAGTAACTCAATCGCTCCCTTGGCGTAAGGATTGTTAGCTAAAAGTACCATTCTGTGCCAGACTGTGAGTGGTGGTTTTGTGCTGAGGGTTTCAATGTTTTTACAAAGCTCATTTCATTAGAGCCTTTCTGTAAGACTTAGATGGGAAAATCTATCCCAAAACAGCCTAATTCATCATTGAGTATTCTTTCCAACATTTCTTACTAAGGCGGAATTTGGAAAACACAGACGTGTAATATTTTTATCTGGGTTTTTTAATTACCTTGAGATTTCAGATTTTATGTATGTATTGACACTTTCTTTAGAAAAGAAAATATTTTACTACAAAGTTCAAGAACTTTGCATCCAGTACTGTTGTAGCCTTATGCTTATAGACTATTATGCTGAATATCTTCTGTGAATTGGGCGGGGCTTGGACAACCCAAGAAAGCTCTACTGATAAACTCTGTTGGACTAATTATTAAAAGTAACCAATTAATATAGAAACATAGCAGCTGACTTGTTTGTTTAAGCAAAACTGTCACTAAGCTAAAGTTTTTTTTTTGTTTTGTCTTTTTAAAGTGTACCCGAAAATGAAGAGTATACATACTGTACCTTTCCTGTAGCCCATGCTACTGAATGTCACTGATCATTTTAGCTTTAATATGCTTATGTAATTTGCAAATACATTTTCAATATTTAAAATTCTGCAACTTTGATTAAAATATTACCTGGGACACACCATGAAACACTTAACCACTGCCATCCCTTATAACTAATTCATCAACATTCGTCTATTGTTTAACCAACATGACTACAAGTTGAGCCGATGCAGATGATCTCTTTCTCTGGATCACAAAAAAATCCTTTATCAATAATGGAGGATCGCCACCTACCCTATTCCTTCCCATTTGTGCAGTAGTCATCAGTCATTAATTTGGGTGTATTGTATATCATCCAAACCCCAGCTGATTCACATCTCTCTAAAACTGAAAAAAATAAACACTTGGATGGAGTGGCACTCTACAAAATGCATATTCTACCGCTCTTGTTTTATGTTTTTCAAACCATTGCCATTGGCATCCCTAAACCTTTCTTTCACACACTATAATCAACTCTACTGCTTTATACTTTAGTCAACTCACCCTCCCACCTGCATTATAATATCTTAATAGAACCAAAACAGACAGGTGATTTAGATCTTTCACAGGTGGAACGTTATTACAAAGCCACCCAAGAGGCCAGGCTGATACACTGGATATAAACTGCATCTCTTAAGCAGTTGGTCCAGTTAGGAAACCATCTAGCTTCATTTACACTGATTTCCCTACCCTGGGCTTTACCTCTTCATCACCCGCAACTTTACTAGACATGTGCAAAAGGAAAAAATTTGTTTCGTTTCGTTTCATTTTAATTCGTTAATTAATTAATTAATTTTGTTTAGTTATATTCGTTAAATTCGTTTTCGGATTTCGTTTCATTTTCTACCGAATTTGAAAAAATCGGTCACATTTGAAAATATTTCAACCAAATTCGAAAATATTTCTACCGAATTCGAAATGATTTCAACATGATTCGAAATTATTTCAACCGCATTCGAAACTATTTCAACCGCATTTAAAAATATTTTGAGACCCGATTTTAGGGCCATGTATCTCGGGGTCACTTGGTGCTAGAAACCCCAAATTTGGAGATGTTGTAGTGCTAGTTCTATTGTGTTTGCATACCAAATTTGGTGTTTCTAGCTATAAGTGACCCCAAGATATGTGGCCTCAAATTCAGGTCGCAAAATGTAATTCTCTGCTGCAGAAAAGTACTTGGCATACTGCGTATATCTGGGGTCACTTGGTGGCAGGTGATGTGGCAAGTGGACAATCCACAACTTGGTCACATGGCATTCGTGGCTGGTCACATGGCACTCGTGTCAGGTCACGTGGTCGGTCATGTGGCACTGGTGGCCGGTCACGTGGCACTCTTGTCAGGTCACGTGGCACTCGTGGCAGGTAGTGATGGACGAACTTCCGACGGGACGCTTCAATGGGAGGCGAACTTCGCAAACCTACAGGTCAAATTTGCAGCCACAAAATAATTAATAGCTGTGCAAACATAGTCCCACCACATGGCCAATGACATAACACATGTATGAGGTGAATCTGGGATGGACAACTACAAGCATTCTTTTTTTATATGGGAAATTGTTGTAACAATTCAGGACTGTGGAGCGCATGAAGGCAATGGAGGAGAGGGAAGGTCAGGGACCAGGGTAGGCAAAGAAGAGGGTGCAGGAGATGATCACCAGCAGCGTGACATACAGCAATGACACCTGCACCGCGATAGAGCCATCTGACAGCAGCACCGTGATAGAGAGCACTGACATCAGCAGAGTGACATACAGCAATGACACCTGCACCGTGATAGAGTGATCTGACAACAGCACCGTGATAGAGAGCACTGACATCAGCAGCGTGACATAAAGCACTCACACCAGCACCTTGATATACAGCACTGACAGCAGCACCGTGATAGAGAGCACTGACATCAGCAGCGTGACATAAAGCACTCACACCAGCACCGTGATATACAGCACTGACAGCAGCACCGTGATAGAGAGCACTGACATCAGCAGAGTGACATAAAGCACTCACAGCAGCATCGTGATATACAGCACTGACAGCAGCACCGTGATAGAGAGCACTGACATCAGCAGCGTGACATAAAGCACTGACACCTGCACCATAAGCAGCCCCAGGAGGAAGTCAGCATAGCACAGGGATGGTGGGAGCCTCTCATAATGAGCATAGCACAGGGATGGTGAGAGCCCCTCATAATAAGCAGCCCCAGGAGGATGTCAGCATAGCACAGGGATGGTGGGAGCCCCCTCATAATAAGCAGCCCCAGGAGGATGTCAGCATAGCCCAGGGATGGTGGGAGCCCCTCATAATAAGCAGCCCCAGGAGGATGTCAGCATAGCACAGGGATGGTGGGAGCCCCTCATAATAAGCAGCCCCAGGAGTAAGTCAGCACAGCACAGGGATGGTGGGAGCCCCTCATAATGAGCATAGCACAGGGATGGTGGGAGCACCTCAAAATATGCACAGCAGAGGTACAGCCCCAGGAGGAAGTCAGCACAGCACAGGGATGGTGGGAGCCTCTCATAATATGCACAGCAGAGGTACAGCCCCAGGAGGATGTCAGCACAGCACAGGGATGGTGGGAGCCCCTCATAATAAGCAGCCCCCAGTAGAAATATGACACCGCTCAACCTCTTCAAAGAGGAGGGTACGGGCATATAGTACGGTGTGCTTTTTTTGGACAAGGAAGTGAGCCAAATGAAGAAAGAAGGTCTCTGTGCTCGATTAAAAAAATAGTTTATAGACATATACATGGTCTACTGGTCACATGTGTTGAATTCCTCCGAGATCCATGCCTCATTAATTTTTAGAAATGTGAGGTAGTTAACAGTGTCGTGAGCTAGGCGAGTACGCTTATCGGTCATGATCCCCCCTGCTGCGCTGAACGTCCTTTCGGACAGGACACTGGATGAGGGGCAAGCCAACAGTTCGATTGCAAATTGGGCAAGCTCTGGCCAGAGGTCAAGCCTGCCCACTCAGTAGTCCAGGGGTTCATCACTCCAAAGAGCGTCCACATCGGCCGTTAACCCGATGTAATCGGACACCTGACGGTCTAGGAGTTCCCTGATGCTGGATCCGGATGACACCTGTCGATGGGTCGGCTGAAAGAATGACCTCATATCTGAAGTCACCAACACATCTTCAAACCGGCCTCTTCTTGCAGGCGCTGTTGGATTGGTACCCGCAACTCCTTCTCTGGGAGTGGGAATTGCTCCTCTGCCAGCGCACGCAAAAGCAGAATGCAGCATTTCTCGAAGCAAGGCCTGGAAGTGCTGCATTCTGACAGCACTCTGTGACGGCGGTAACATTTACGCCATTTTGTGTTTGTACCGGGGGTCTAAGTACGTTGCCACCCAGTACTGGTCCTTGACCCTTATGCTTTTTATACGGGTGTCCCTATTAAAACACTGGAGCATGAAGGCCCCCATTTGCACTAAAGTGGAAGCGGTGTGGTGGCCTGGCTCCTGCTCATCATCCAGGATAATGTCATCCTCTTCATTCTCCTCTCCCCATCCACGCACAACAGGGATCCCAGAAAGGTTTAAAGCATGCTCTTCTTGCTCCTCCTCATCCGCCCCAGCACCATCCTCCTCTGACTCCTCTTCAGACTCCTGTTGTTGACTTGTCTCAGATAGAGTAGCCCCCCCTGGGAATTCATCCAGCATTGCGACTTCCTCATCTTCCCGCTCCTGCTCCTCCACAGCTTGATCAATGACATGACGCAATGCACGCTCCATAAAGAAGGCATAAGGTACCATGTCACTGATGGCGCCATGGCTGCAACTGACCAGTTTGGTGATCTCCTCAAATGGCTGCAGAAGTCTGCATGCGTCGCGCATGAGCAGCCACTGGCGCGGTGAAAAAAAACAGCTCCCCAGAACCGGTTCTGCCGCAGAGTTCATACAGGTAGACGTTAACTGCACGTTTCTGCTGGAGCAGCCTATCAAGCATATAGAAGGTTGAGTTCCATCGCGTCGGGCAATCGCAAATAAGACGTCTGACCGGCAGATGGTGTCGCCGCTGAATGTCAGCAAGGCGAGCCATGGCCGTGTAAGATCTTCTGAAATGGGCAGAGATTTTCCTTGACTGCGGCAAGATGTCCTGGACCCCAGGGTATTTGACAAGGAATCGCTGCACGACCAAGTTTAGGACGTGTGCCATGCATGGCACGTGCGTGATTTTGCCCTGTTTCAATGCGCTTAGCAGATTGGCACCGTTGTCACACACCACTTTACCAACTGTCAAATTGAGCGGTGTTAGCCACTGATCTGCCTGTGAACGCAAAGCTGAAAGGAGTGCCGGGCCAGTGTGGCTCTTGGCTTCCAGGCACAACAGACGCAGCACAGCATGGCAACGTCTCACCTGGCATGTCGAATAGGTTCTGGGGAGCTTGGGCGGCGCAGCGGAAGAGACGCTAGCAGAGGAAAAGGAGGAGTCAGCTGAGGAGGAGAGGGAGGAGGATGGAGGAGGATGGAGCTCCCACTCAGCTCGGTGATGGCTGCTCGTGTGCCTTCTTAAGGCGGTCGTCCCTAGGTGAGTGTTGGGCTTACCGCGACTAATGCGTTGACTGCAAAGATTGCAGATGGCAACGCTATTGTCAGCAGCGGACACGTTAAAAAAAGCCCACACTGCGGAGCCATGTGCCGGTGTCCTGGGAGCGCCAGATGTGACCGTACATGGTCGATGACTCGCTCCTGATACATTTGCAGTCTGCTTTGTCCCTCCTGTGCAATGTAAGTTATTCCTGCTTCTCCTCCCTATCTGCTGGTCCATATCTCCCTCTGAACTCCCCTCCTCTTCCTCTCTTGTGGGCACCCACGTGACATCACTAGACACGTCATCATCAACGTCACCTTCCCCACCGCTATAAGTAGAGATCTCGGAGTAGGCAGCAACACCGGGGACCAACCTCCTCCATGGGCTGATCTGGGTACTGTCGTCAGACTGCTGAGTAGCGGTTGTTGATGCCTCCTCTTCCTGATCCAATACCAAGAGTGGCTGCGCATCAGAAATGTCTTGGTATGGATGGTAAAATAATTCCTGTGACTCAAGCAGAAGGTATGTGGTGGTGGTGGTGGTGTTGTTGTTGGTGGTAGTGTCTTTGGGGGTGCACATAGCAGAGAGTGCAGAAGAGGGTGCAGATCGAGAGGATGAGGAGGGTGCAGAAGAGTAAGGCTGAGCGAGCCACTAAACCAAGTCTGGTGCGTCCTTTAAAGTAATTGAACGCACCTTCGGCAACTTCCCACTTTGGCTCAAGCCTGTTGCTCCTGCCCTACCCCTACCACCCCTGCGGAAGGGCCTGCCTCTTCCTCTGCCTGTCGTTTTTTAAATGACCCTGTGACAAAACTCTCAGTCCCTATACCGATGAAGGACTGCTGCAGTATAGGGCAGCGGTCAGCAGTAGTGCACCTCAACCCT
The DNA here is from genome assembly GCF_037356315.1 of Lithobates pipiens. Taxonomy (NCBI): domain Eukaryota; kingdom Metazoa; phylum Chordata; class Amphibia; order Anura; family Ranidae; genus Lithobates; species Lithobates pipiens. The sequence goes on along the minus strand of NW_027507718.1, from coordinate 285,086,324 downwards.
ATGTACTGTGGACCTATACCAGTCCTTATAGAATGGCAGACTGTACCTCACTCAACCCTATGTACTGTAGCACCCTAGACAGACCAAGTTACTAGTCCTTATAAGGACTTTTGTGGACCAAGTAGGTTGTGTGTGAGTGATTAGCAGACTGCACGTCAGTCCCTATACCGATGAAGGACTACTGCAGTATAGGGCAGCGGTCAGCAGTAGTGCACCTCAACCCTATGTATTGTGGACCGATACCAGTCCTTATAGAATGGCAGACTGTACCTCACTCAACCCTATGTACTGTAGTACCCTATACCTTAACAGTCCTTATAAGGACCTTTGTGGACCAAGTAGGTTGTGTGTGAGTGATTAGCAGACTGTACGTCAGTCCCTATAACGATGAAGGACTGCTGCAGTATAGGGCAGCGGTCAGCAGTAGTGCACCTCAACCCTATGTATTGTGGACCGATACCAGTCCTTATAGAATGGCAGACTGTACCTCACTCAACCCTATGTACTGTAGTACCCTATACCTTAACAGTCCTTATAAGGACCTTTGTGGACCAAGTAGGTTGTGTGTGAGTGATTAGCAGACTGTACGTCAGTCCCTATAACGATGAAGGACTGCTGCAGTATAGGGCAGCGGTCAGCAGTAGTGCACCTCAACCCTATGTATTGTGGACCGATACCAGTCCTTATAGAATGGCAGACTGTACCTCACTCAACCCTATGTACTGTAGCACCCTAGACAGACCAAGTTACCAGTCCTTATAAGGAGCTTTGTGGAACAAGTGGTTTGTGAATGATTAGCAGACTGCAGCAGAAGGGCAGCAGTCAAGTATAATATTCTTTCTATATTTGGAAGAAAGAATATTATACGTGTACAAGCCTATTACCATACCACCGATACCAGTCCTGAAAAGAACCTTTGTGGAACTAATAGTAACAGCTACTGATTAAACTGACCCTCACTGCCTCACACACTGCTTCCTGCCTGTCCCTATATAAACTGACAACAGAAGCTACTGGAACAATAATTGAAATAGCACTTTTGTGGACCTGATAGTAACAGCTAATGACTAAACTGGCTGTCCCTGCAGCACACACCGTCCTGTCCCTTTCTCTAAACTGACAAAAGACACTCAGGCTGCTGCAACAATCACTAGCACAGCACTGCCTATCCTGAACTACACCTAACACCTATACCAGTCCTGAAAATAACTTTTGTGTACCAAATAGCTAGCGATTTGGGTCACTGTAATCTCTCCCTGCTCCACACAGCAACCTCTCCCTATAGTGACAGAAGAAAGAATGTAAAATGGCCGCCGGATCGGGTTTATTTATAAGTTAGGGGGAATGTCTAAGTGTCCATGTGCTGTAATGTCTCAATTGGCTGTCCTGTACCCCATGATGGATGTGTCATCATAGGTCAAAGTTCTTTTACACAGTAAACACGGAAGTCCGCCAGGTGAACGGCGCCGAACGGGCGGACCGCGAACAGCCGAAATTCGAAACGACCGCCGGGTGAACCGTTCGGCCATCACTAGTGGCAGGTCACAAGGCACTCATGGCAGGTGTTGTGGCAAGTAGACAATACACAACTTGTGGCAGGTGACGTGACAAGTGCACAATACACAACTTGTGGCAGGTGACGTGGCAAGTGGATAAATACAATATGTAACTTGTGGCAAGTGGATAATGACATACAGCATATGCACTTGCCTTGCGATCAACATCTGTGACTTCTTCAATCAGGCATGCTGACAACTTCATTGATACCATAAATATAAATGAAATAAGATGTGTGTGTGTTTTTTGCACTGGTACACGGCAAGTATGAAAAGTTGATGTGACAGATATATATAAGTATAAGTAAGTAACCATCTTCCAAAATTTCTAATTCAAATAGAAAAGATTAGAACAGAATAGAAAAAAATATATAATTTAATAGAATAAAATAGAATATACAACCATCTTCTGAAATTCAAATTTGAATAGAATAAATTTGAATTTTCAATAGTATGAATTCAAATTTTTTAATTAATTAATTTTAAATTTGGATAGAAAAGATTATAATAAAATAGAAAATAGACTAGAAAAATGATAGAACGGAACAGAATAGAATATATTATATTTTATTCTGTTCTGTTCTGTTGTTTTTCTAGTCTATTCTTTTATATTCTAAAATCTTTTCTATTAAAATCGAAATCATTATATACTAAATTCGAATTTCAGAAGATGGTGGTTTTATAATATATCAGGGGTTGACAAATTTGCTTTGAATTTAGGAGCCAGTTAAAAAAGTTAGAAGCCAGTTTTTTTTTTCAGCTCCCGGGGTAAGGCCACTAATTTTCACCCCCTATCCCTAACTCACAATGGAGCACCCAGTCAATAACTCCATTGAAACGCTGTTACATCAGGGGTATGGGCTGACCAGAAAGAGTAAGGCTGGCAACAGATGGAACTGGCTGGCACTGGCAGGTGGCACTGATTGCCACTGGAAGGCACGTGGAACTGCCAGATGGCACTGGCAGGTGACACTAGTTGGAACTGGCAGGTGACACTGGTTTGGAACTGCCAGGTGACACTGGTTTGGCAGTGGCAGGTGGCACTATTGGCACTGGCAGGTGGCCCTGGTTGGTGATGGCAGGTGGCCCTGGTTGGCGATGGCACTAGTTGTCACTGGCAGATGCCACTGATTGGCGGGGCACTGGTTGGTGTTGGCAGGTGGCACTGGTTGGCGGTGGCACTAGTTGGCACTGATTGGCGTTGGCACTGATTGGCGGTGGCACTGGCAGGTGGCACTGATTGGTAGTGGCAGGTGGCACTGATTGGCAGTGGCACTGGTTGGCATTGGCAGGTGGCACTGGTTGGTGGTGGCAGGTGGCATTGGTAGGTGGTGGCAGGTGGCAGTGGTTGGGACTGGCAGGTGGCACTGGTTGGCGGTGGCAGGTGGCCCTGATTGGCGGTGGCAGATGGCACTGGCAGGTGGCACTGATTGGCTTTGGCAGATGGCACTGGCAGGTGGCACTGATTGACGGTGACACTCGGCACTGGCAGGTGGCACTGATTGGCACTGGCAGGTGGCACTGGTAGGTGGCACTGATTGGCACTGGGTGGTGGCAGGTGGCACTGGGTGGTGGTTGCAGGTGGTATTGATTGGTGGTGGCACTGGTTGGCACTAGCAGGTGGCACTGATTTGTGGTGGCAGGTGGCACTGATTGGCGGTGGCACTGATTGGCGGTGGCAGGTAGCACTGGTTGCCACTGGCAGGTGGCACTGACTGACGGTGGCACTGGCAGGTGGCACTGGCAGGTGGCACTGATTGGCGGTGGCACTGATTGGCGGTGGCAGGTGGCACTGATTGGCGGTGGCAGGTGGCACTGACTGATGGTGGCACTGGCAGGTGGCACTGATTGGTAGTGGCAGGTGGCACTGGTTGGTGGTGGCAGGTGGTATTGATTGGCGGTGGCACTGGTTGGCACTAGCAGGTGGCACTGATTGGCGGTGGAAGGTGGCACTGACACTGGCAGGTGGCACTGGTTGACGCTGGCAGGTGGCACTGGTTGGCGCTGGCACTGATTGGCAGTGGCAGGTGGCACTGGTTGGTGGTTGCAGGTGGTATTGATTGGAGGTGGCACTGGTTGGCACTAGCAGGTGGCACTGATTGGTGGCAGGTGGCACTGATTGGCGGTGGCAGGTGGCACTGACACTGGCAGGTGTCACTGATTGGCGGTGGCACTGGTAGGTTTCACACGGAGCACTCTGTTACTGAAATGTAACAGAGGAGCTGTCAGAATTGAGCTTAATGTCGGAATGGGCGGGACCCAGCCGGGGTGTGAAACTGACAAGTAACAGAGAGGCGGATGTCAGATTTCAGCCTGATGTCGGGGTGGGCGCGACCCGGCTGGGGTGGGCGGGACTCAGCAGCTATCAAACACCAGCTGCTTAAGAAAAGGGGCGGGCCACATACACATAGCGGCCCGCCCAGATCCCATTGTCTGGTGTTTGATAGCTGCTGGGTCCCACCCCCACCCAGGCCGGGTCCCGCCCACACCGGCCGGGTCCCGCCCCCCCCCCCCCCGACATCAGGCTGACAGATCCTCCTCTCTCCATTGCTTGTCAGTTTCACACACTCAGCGCGGCGCTGCTGAGTGTGGAGGAGGGAGGAGGACGGCAGTCAGTGCTGTCTGGGGCATCGAATGTGAGTGGGCTGGTGGCAGCTTAGGCGCCAGGTTGCGATTTCTGGTTGCATTGGCGACCTGGCGCCTGGGGTTTGTCGAGCCCTGTAATATATATATATATATTTCTTTCCGACATTCGAATTTTGTATAGAATGAATAATTCTATATATAATTATATATATATATATATATATATATAATTCTATATAGATAATGATTTTTATAAAATATAAATATAAATAAATAAATGAATATAAAAGAATAGACTAGAAAAACAATAGAACAGAACAGAATAAAATATAATTTATTCTATTCTGTTCTGTTCTATCGTTTTTCTAGTCTATTTTATTATAATCTTTTCTATCCAAATTGAAAATTAATTCATTAAAAAATTTGAATTCATACTATTCGCAATTCAAATTTATTCTATTTGAAACTTGAATTTCAGAAGATGGTTGTATATTCTTTCTATTTTATTCTATTAAATTATATTTTTTTCTAATCTTTTCTATTTAAATTAGAAATTTTGGAAGATGGTTAGTTACTTATATACATCTGTCACATCAACTTCTCATACTTGCAGTGTACCAGTGCAAAAAAACACACACATCTTATTTCATTTATATTTATCACATCAATGAAGTTGTCAGCATGCCTGATTGAAGAAGTCACGGATGTCGATCGCAAGGCAAGTACATATGCTGTATGTCATTGTCCACTTGCCACCTCACCTGCCACAAGTTGTGTATTGTCCACTTGCCACATCACCTGCCACAAGTTGTGTATTGTCCACTTGCCATGACACCTGCCACGAGTGCCACGTGACCAAGTTGTGGATTGTCCACTTGCCACGTCACCTGCCACAAATTGGTTCCTAGCACCAAGTGACCCTGAGATATGGACAATATGTCAAGTACTTTTCTGCAGAAGAGAATGACATTTTGCGACCCGACTTTGGGGCCACGTATCTCGGGCCACTTATAGCTAGGAACCCCAAATTTGGTATGTAAACACAGTAGAACTAGCACTACAACATCTCCAATTTGGGGTTTCTAGCACCAAGTGACCCCGAGTTATGGGGCCCCAAATTCGGGTCGCAAAATGTCAAGCACTTTTCTGCAGCAGAGAATGACATTTTGCGACCCGAATTTGGGGCACCGTAACTCGGGGTCACTTGGAGCTAGCAGCCCCAAATTTGGAGATGTTGTAGTTCTACTGTGTTTGCATACCAAATTTGGGGTTCCTAGCTATAAGTGGCCCCAAATTCGGGTCACAAAATGAAATTTTTCGCATTTGATTCGAATTTCGTTTGAATTCATTAGCATTGTAATTCGGTCATTCGGATGCATCCGAATGTCCGAATAATGAAAATTCGTCCAAATTTTGATTCGGAACAAAACGAAATGCACATGTCTAAACTTTACCCATATGCGCCCCATTAATCCTTAAACCCTGGGATACCCTTGTTAATACATATAAGCTATCTTCACATGTAGGTCCAATGATTCCCACTATTGAGAAACCCTGCCTTTCCACCAGATTTTTCTCACTATTTTTTATTCACATGAACCACTGCTAAACCACCCCCCATTCACCATGCCCTTATCCACTCTGGTTTCAAAATACTGGCATTGCACACAGAAGTATTGAAATATTCACCTGCACACTGGTTATTTTATTTTCAACTAATAGATTTCTACACAACCTTGCAGAGTCAAGCCATATTACACAGAGAACTACCTCTTGTTGAGTCCAGTCATCTGGCTTTTGCAAACATATCTCTGCCCATCATAAAACACTGTTAGCTCACACATACTGTACATACATGAAATATTGGTGTCATGAACCTTGGAATATTGAGGTAATTCTCCTTTGATTCTATTACACAGTGGTGGGTCTTCTGCCCTGTCTTAAGGATAACCCCCTCCAGAGGGCTCCGTGTTCTGGAAAGAATTCATTGTTCTGTGTTTGACCGTTTGTTTGTTTATGTACTTTAATTACCTAATGGGGCTTCTCTGTATCATTACACACATCAGTCCTCCTATTCAAGCTATCGGACCAATTCCTGCTGATCCTGTTTCAAGTCCTCATTTACATGGCCAAGAGGACTAGAGTGTATTTTACTATTGACCAATAGGAAAGTGGTTGTTTGGGCGGGGTGTTCAAACTACTATGTATAAAAGTGTGTTGTGTGCATCCAATAAACGGGAGATTCCTGTTTGAAATTACATACAGCCTGCCTGGTGTTTGTTCTGAGCTATCACAACTGGATTCTGTAGTTTGAATCCCGGAGCATTGGATGACCGAACCATCAGACGTTGCGATCTGCAATCTGATTCAATAGAGGAGTGTCGGGAGAGTGGAACCAAGTGAGCAGGGAACAACAGCTTGGCTGTAAATTTATAGACAATGATAGGTCATAAGTCATAAATTCTACTGCACAAACCCACCATAGCCAGTGTGATGCAATAAATACCTTTTATGATACCCACAAAATAGTATTGGTACCCTTGTTTTTACATAGGATATTCCCCAATACTTTTGACAAATGCTGCTGATGCTCAGCCCATACAGGCATGATGACCTATATACTGTGGAATTTCCCTCAGATTGCACCGTTCTGGAACATGGTATTTGATACCTACACCTTAGTAACCTCTATTATTGTGCCTCAAGTCCCTCAAGGAGCTTTGCTTTTCATGCTCCCTGGTTCTCTGTGCAATATAAAAAGGAATCTCTTCTGTTTCTTCCTTTTTGCAGCAAGAATGATCTTTCTTTGACATTGGAAAATTACAACTTTCCCATCCAAAAGGGAATGGATTAACAGACTTAATTACCTGATGCGGATGGAGGAACAAATAAGATACCACCAATTGTCAGCAATGCTCACTTCTAAATTTTGTTAATATCTTAAAGGTTTTTCTTCTCTTTCTATGTGAAAGGATCATGTAAAAAGGCCCTTCTGTTTTGTAATCTAATATACGAACTGCACCTTTTGTAATAATATGAATGAACCATCATGGCTCCATTTTATATACCCCCGCCATTTTTTATGAAGTCCCTTATTGTGTAAGTTCAAACTTGTGTAAGCCCCTGTACACACGGTCGGAGATTTCCACAACCAAATTCGTCGGATTTTGCCCGTCGGATCTTGTCCAAAACTGTTGCATACCCACGGTCGGACAAAGTTGGGGAAAAAATCTGATCTTTCAGAACGCGATGACGTAATTTCATTACGATGGGACTACATTCAGGCTAGTAGCCAATAGCTTTGATGTAGGAATTTGATCTGAGCATGCGTGGCACTTGGTCCAATCAAAATTCTCTACACATGATTGGAGTATGTCCGATCAGCCCAGTTGGTCGGGAAATATTTCCAACATGTTGGAAAATTGGGTCCGACGGATATTCCGACGGAATCAGTCCGATGCATACCACACACAGTCGGATTATCTGGCGACACGGTCCGATAGGACACATTCCAACAGATTCTCCGACTGTGTGTATAAGGGCTAAGAATGCTTGGACAGCACCCCCCCCCCACACTTTATTTGCTCACTGCAGTCAAACCTGTTCCTCAGAATGTATATCCTGTTTAGCCGTAGGCGATCAGCGAAGTTATATGATTAATGACCAGTTGTCCTATCTAACCCCTGATAGATATATATCAGGTAACAAACTTGCATAACCCTAGATACGTATGCAGTAAACTAACCACTCCCCTTCCTTTGTTCTGTACTGAATATAAGCTACTTTTGCACTCAATAAACTTAGACATTTTATGTATACACAACCTGCCTCTCATTCATAGTGTCTCCAGATATCTCTGTTAGTGTACCTACAAGAAGGGTGGTCATCCAGAATACTTACTATTTCCTTTCAAATGGGGGCTCGTCCCAGATAAGACAATCATCCACGGTGGGTAGACCTTTGTCTATTTCGACAAATTCTTTCTTACCCTGGCTCTGATTAAAGTCTTAGCCTTTTAAAATTAAGAGAAAGGTAGGAGGAACCACACCTTAATAGACACACTCACGGGAGTGTAACATTTTAGGGTCTTTGCGAGACCTGAGTCTTTATTTAAGACACCGTATATTAGAAACTGCATTTCAGTATCCTTTTGGTAAGAGTATTTAGGTAACCAACTAGGTAACCAACACTGCCCGCTAAATCTTTGCTTTTCTTTCTGTCGCACATAGAAGTAATAACATAGTTTGTTGTGAAGGTACACTGACTGTAAGGTAGGACAGTCAGGTGGAGAGTGAATGTGAAAGAAGGATTTAATTCAGAAAAGTTATCTATATAGATTAAAAATACATGTTTATTGTTAAAATGTTGCAACTAGTGTCAGTCTATTCATGAAATGTGTTGGGCACATATTAAGCCCATGCCCGATGCATAGTTAATTGAAAACATTAAAAGGGGAATGTGACATGTCACTGATAAATTACATGTAGGCGTTGATCCCAAATGTTTTTTTTTTTTTAGGAATCTGATCAGATACAAATTTTGAGGAGTAGCATTTAAATTTATGTATAGGGTATTTTGATTGTTTCAGTTGGAGTCTGACTTTAACCGCTTCCCAACCAACCGTTGCAGTTATACTGTGGCAGGTTGGCTCCCGTGCACAAGCTGTCGTAGCTATACGTCGGCTTGCGGGGTCAGGATAGCAGACATGTGCACACCGTCAGAGGCGCACACGCCTGCTACACAGCGGGGGTGCTGATGCTCGTGGCTGCTGGCCGCGATGACCGCAGGCCATGAGCGATCGTGACCAGGAGACACGCTTCCCTGTTCTATTCTGATAGATCGTGTGTTCCTATTAGCTAGGAACCACGATCCGTCCCTTCCTCTAGTCAGTCCCCTCCCCCTTCAGTTAGAATCACCTCCCAGGGAACACAGTTAACCCCTAGATCGCCCCCTAGTGTTAACCCCTTCACTGCCAGCAACATTTTTACAGTAATCAATGCATTTTTATAGCATTGATTTCTGAATTAATGCCAATGGTCCCAAAAATGTGTCAAAATTGTCTGATGTGTCAACCATAATGTTGCAGTCACAATAAAAATGGCAGATAACATAACATTCCTAATCCCCTTTTGCCACCTGTAAAAGTGATCAAACAGCTGTAAAGCAGCTCAGATCACTTTTACTGTGTAGGGACATTTCAACTCTAAATAATGATATCTGGATCTGATCTGCAGCCGCAGCCATGACTGAAATATCAGCTCTACTTCTCGAGAATGTATATATACGTATGTCGGTTGGGAAGTGGTTAAGGAATTTGTTTATTTAGTGTTGTGTGTTGCATGGTATTTTTCTAAAAACTTTTTTGCATTGGCACATGTTTTTTGGCACATAGTTTGCCATGTAGGGGATAACTGGCTCTAAAAAAAATAATACCTGGATCGTGACTGCAGCTGCAGCTATGACTGAGATATCAGCACCACTATCGAGGATGTATATTTACATATGTTGGTCGGGAAGTGGTTAAGGAATTTGTTTATTTTCAGCATTGCACTTGAAGACTGTCTCCCCATTGTACAGTATTTTTCTAAAAACATTTTTTGCATTGGTACATGTTTTTGAGTAGTTTGACCAGAATACACCAACAAGATTCATTCCCCACAGGCCTCAATGGCATTTTTTGAATTTCACACAGCATTTGCTGAGACCTTGGCAAATTGAACCCAGGCAGATTTACCCACAGGTCATGCAAAAGGCTGGCTATGGCAAACAAGTCTTAATTTTTTCTGCATCATGGCACACTCTCAGGGAAACACCTTTGTTGATCTTTACTCTATGTCAAAACTCATATTTCCTTTGAAAAGCACCTTTATCCTTAAAAGAATGATATAACGTGCTCACCTATGGCATGTGATGTTAGCTGGCTTCTAATCCTGGTTGCTTTGGGTCATTGATTCATATTTCACACATGTCCACTATCTATTTCATTTCATCCTGGAATTCTCACTTTCACAGGCTCTTTTATGTGGATAGGTATAACGTGAGGCTTATGCAACCAGATTGTTGTAAAAGCTGTATGCAATAAAGTTGTCCATTTATCTCTGGGGAAAAAAGTTTATAATTTCTGTATTGGTAAGCATAAGATAGAGCTCGTTCTTTACTTTGCAGTTTGTGCCAGACCTCTCAAAAGACCCAGGTATGAGACCAGCATTCTAATATGGAACCGCAGGATCTCTTGCTAGAACAATAGGCCTACATGGCTACTGCAGCCATAGGAAGAAAAGACAACTGTCTACTAAATTCTCACCCACTGCTCAGACAGGAGGGAAAGCTGAGAGATACATGAATGCTCCCTCATCTGACCATAAATAGCCAATTCAGGTGAACATGTTCTTATATCTGTATGAGAAATAGTATTTCTCATGTATCTTTCTTGACAAGTTCCCTATAAAGTTGTTTGAAATATGACAAAAATTATTTCATAATTAGAATTATTGAAAATGTACTGTTGTATTACTACTTAGTTCATTACTTAGCTACTTAAGATTATTTAATTCTGCCTTGCTCTCAGTTTAGTAAACTAATAGATATGTTGGGCACTTATGTGAGTTTGGATAGAAGTTTTAATGTTTTGTTTGGTATAGAGGAGTTCCCTTTAGGCAGCTCCCCAGAAGACAAGCACCATGTAAAATCCAATACACATTTAAATTCAGAAGATGCATACAGGAAAACCCAATTGGGGGTTTGAAAGGTCCACCTTTATGGGGGTTTAGTAGGTACTGCAAAAGGTGTATTGTGGAAAACAGAGCAGTAATAATACTTTGAAAATAGGCTCAAGTTGGAGTAAACTAGCAAATGAGACATTCATACAATTTCTATTATTCAAAATACATCTACTGCAGTACCTACTTGAGCATATTAACTAAGAATTATTAAAATTTCTATTATCCAGAATATATCTATTGCAGTAAACACTAAGTCCTGATGAATATACCTCTAGCAATACCTACTAAGCTCAGATGAACAGGACCTTCTGAACCCCCAAAAAAACTTTGGCTGTTTTACTATATGCATCTTTCTAATAAAATGTATTCTGAACTTCACAACTAATTTTACCATACTTTAAAATGCAGCATCAAACATACCGTGTATGCCAAGGCAAGGCAATATAAAACATGTGCCGTACATCTCTGCAACACATACACATTTTCCAATGCTTTATTCCTTTAATAAAGACCCTGCAAGTACAAAAAGACTATTGATATTTAAGAAATACACTTAGTTTCTCCCAAGTCCTGTTATGGGCTGAAAACACAGGAGGAAAAGCGCGGTCCATAGTTTTTGAAATACATAGGAAATTAAGTAGGCAGGGCTGGCAGAATTAACTTTGGGATTCACAGGCAAAAATTCATGGCTGGTATATCCAGAATGTCAAGCAACTGTGCGTGTCAACTTATCAGCCTCTAGCTTTCATTTTCAAAGCTTAACTGAACAAGTTGAAGCTAGAAGCTGATTGGCGACTATGCACAGAAGCTTCAGATTCTGTCTGCTGCAGTTTTAGTAAATTCCCCCATTGTATTGTCCTGAGAGGAAGGCAGGGTCACACTATGTGGTGGCTTTACTAAAGGCAAAAAGACTGTGCCACTGGGATGTATTGGAAGGCCACATAGCAGCAGCAGATGTCCTCTTCCCCCCCTTCCCACAGATACATAATGTTACACAAGGAAACAAAGGCAGAGAACTGCACTGATGCTGTGAGGGAAAACAATCTACTTCATGGGATAGGGCAGTCCACCAGTCAAAACCTGGTGGGAGATGAAAAAAGAGGGCATATACATATACAATAAGGGAGGAAAAGAGAGATAAGAAAAGCAGGGAAGGGATTGGGGGAAGCTGCCCACGGTAGCTTGCAGACTCCAAACTTCAAAACAAAAGTGCAGTTTTGCAAGTCCATAGTGAAAGGAAATAGTAGGTATTCTGGATGTCCACCCTTCTTGTAGGTACACCAATAGGGCCCTCAGATATCTGCAGACACTTTATGAATGAGAGGCCGGTTGTGTATTCATAAAATGTCTGAGTTTATTGAGCGCAAAAGTAGCTTATATTCAGTATAGAACAAAGGAGGGGGAGTAGTTAGTTTAATACATAGGTATCTAGGGTTATGCAAGTTTTTTACCTTGTTACCTAATATATATCTATCAGAGGCTAGATTGGACATCTGGTCATTAGTCACATATCTTTGCTGATCGCTTACGGCTAAACAGGATATACATTCTGAGGGGCAGCTTTGAACGCAGTGAGCAAATAAAGGGGGGGGATGCTGTGCAAGCATTCCTACACAAAGTTGAACTTGCATAATAAGGGGCATACAAAATGGTGGGTTATACAAAAATGGAGTCATGATGGATCATTCATATTATTAAAAAAGGCGCAGTTCGTATATGAGTTTACAAAACACAAGTGACTTTTTACACGATCCTTTCAATCCTCTCTTTTGTCATGAACGTGACAATCACAAACCCTATTGCCCCCAATATGCCCCCGATATTCACCTGGACTACTTTCCCACAAATTTACCATTATCCTAATTATGTAAAAATAGAGTACGATGAACACATAATCTCAGCTGCATAGCAATTGTTCATGGAATACAAAGGGGGAAGGGGTGTGATGGTCCATTAAAGCAAGTGACAGGGGCATGACAGCCTTTAGGCCAAATAAAAAAATAATCCCAAAGAAAAGCACAAAAAAAGTCTCTTGTATGGCTTCTGAATGTCCATTAAATTCATAAAAAGGAAGCAAAAGGAAATGTCCACATTATAATTCTCATTCTCCTAAACTTATCCCAAAACGTTTGGTTTGATTCTGTGCTCATCCATATTTTTTCAGAGATCCTCCACCCCAAAAACCCTGCCTCTTTGTAAGGATAGAACTCGATATCCACAGAGTGGAACTGATGTATTGGGCTAGACTTGGGTCTTCGAGCTGGCGTATCTGGATCTCTCTCTATTTTTATTTCTTTACATAAAACACCACTCTAGGTTCTTCTATAACACTATAATGCCATTTACTGAACACTTTGTAGCCCATGACAATTATATTAATCTGAAATATAGCAAATTTTCTGATATAAAAAACAAAACAAAATACCTTTTAACTGCAATAATGTAAGGGTAGGCAATTGCAATTGTACCGAAACAAAATTGACGTCCTTTTTCCCCACAAATAGAGCTTTCTTTTGGTGGTATTTGATCGCCTCTGCGGTTTTATTCTTTGCGCTATAAACAAAAAATGAGCAACAATTTTGAAAAAAACGCATTATTTTGTACTTTTTGCTATAATAAATATCCCCATTTTTTTAAAAAAAAAAGCTTATTTTTTCTCAGTTTAGGCCATTATGTATTCTTTTACATATTTTTGGTAAAAAAAATCACAATAGGTGTATATTGATTGGTTTGCGCAAAAGTTATAGCATCTACAAAATAGGAGATAGATTTATAGCATTTTTTTTAAAGTAGTAGTAATGATGGCGAGAGTAGAGTAATGGCGGCGATTTACTTGGCGTAACATTATCTTTTATATTTTAGCAAATCCTGCCCAAGTCCTGCTCTTAAAGAGATTAGTCTGGTTAGTGTAATTCTTTACCTGTGGTCTGAATACAGAATAGAGAGAAATACAGGCTACCTACGTTAAAGGCACTTGTGGGGGGCACCATAAGCATTTGCCCACTGACAAAAAACTCACCCTAGGTGTATGAAGTTGCCATGAATTATATGGGTTACCCAGCTGGTAATTAAAGGCAAACAGCATTTATTACTGGGTTCCATGAACCTAAAGGCCTGGGGAGAGCTGCACATTCTGCAACTCTTGTTGTAGTTATGTTCTAGCTTGGATGGACAATCTTTTCTAATTATTTGACTGCTGTTATGTCAATTAAAATAACTTAAATATGATATTGCACAAGGAAACTGAGAGGGATGCTGAGCTGGATGGAAATTAATCTTGAACTGGAAAATCAGTGTTGGTGTTTTATAAGGATGAAGCAAATCTCTCCATACTTGGCTGAGAACACTTTGGCTTTATGCATAACAGATCCCATGGCTGTACAGCTGATTAATGCATCAGATTGCTCTATATGGGGGCTGCATGTTTTGTCCACCTCCTCTCAGACTCCATAAGGCTTGTATGCTTAATCTGCATTTAATTAGTTTGCGTTTCCTTCCAAGTCATTAGCAAATACAAACCTGCATGCATATGAAAGCTGTGCATTATTTACAGCGCAAACAAACTGTAGTTGTGTTTGGCTACTGAGGGCTCCTATTAGGTTTCATTTAAAGGGATCAAAGTGTAAGAATATTTCCTGTACACTAAATTCACTGAAATGGGCCCAGATGTTATTGCACTGTATGGAGTAGAGCAGATGGATGTAGGTGTACTTGAGAACTTCCCCTGAAATTTATAGTTTCACGTGGCAGATTTTTTCTGTTCACACTTAATCTAGAGGAAGTATTTTTAGGAGTTGGTTGCAAAGAGACAGATTTATTGGGGACTATGAGGACACTGTCTTTGCTGACAAATGTTGTGACTGTGAATCTCTTCTTTTGTCTATGTGAATAAAAAATATGTATGTGCATGGAAACATAAGTAGATGTTCTGATGATAGATTGAGAATTGCAAGTAGCCTCCTCAGAAATGACCAGCTCTGTCTACTTTGAGTAGCTGAACATGTGGTAAAAGCATAGAAAAGTTTTATAGGTCAATATGAAGCATTCAGATATGGGTGAAACAGGAAACATCAGTAATACAATCATCAGATTTTAAAGGTCGGGATAACCTCTTTGCAGCAGTCAAGGCCAGGAGAATGCAGGTATTATTCATAATAACTATGACAAAAATAATGGGAAGTCAGTAAAATAAAAAAAAAAAAAGGTTCTGCATCTAAGTTTCGCATTGATTTTTAGTTGGACAGCTATGAACTTGGGACATTTTGACCTAAGTACGTAGGATATTTTTTCAAATATCTAGCATACCTATTTTCACTGGCTCTGATTTGACGTGACACTCATGAACATTTCCAACCAAAGCCCTAGATACGCTTTTTTAACAGGCTGTCACAAGATCATATATTAGCTAGTCCACAAGCTCCTGCTTGTTTCTGGAGTGAGAGATGGTTAGGGTGAGAATTTGGTTTATGACTAGGCCAGTGTCAAGGCCAGGTTTGGGTCTAGTGTTATGAATACGATTATTGCAAGTTGAATTTAGAAGAAAATGGCTAGCTTTGCCCTTACTGGCACATGAAATCACAAAGATGAACAGTCAAGCATAATACTAAAATAAAACAGTATCTGTTTAATAAAAACAAAATGGCATTCATATGCATTTATACTACTGGAGGTGAATTTTCTAAAAGCCAAGAGAATTTTCACTTTGCAATAGAATTTCCCCTTAGCTTACCCAGTTCCCACCCAGGGCAATTCTGGCATTTCTCTCCTACATGTAAAAATCATAATTTTTTTGTTAGAAAATTTCTCAGAGCCCCCAAACATTATATGTATTTTTTAGAAGAGACCCTAGAGAATAAAATGGCGGTCGTTGTAATTTGTTATGTCACAGGCAGTATTTGCACAGCAATTTTTTAAACACAATTTTTTGGGGAAAAAATGCACTTTATATATAAAACCCAATTATTTGGTAAAATATAAAAGATGATGGTATGCCAAGTAAATAGATATCTAACATGTCACACTTTAAAATTGCGCACACTTGTGGAATGGCGCCAAACTTCAGTACTTAAAGTGATTGTAAAGTCTCAGTTTTTTCCTATAAAAATAACAAACATGTAATACTTACCTGCTCTATTGCAGTAAATTTGCACAGGGCAGCCCAGATCCTCCTCTTCTCTGATCCCTCTTCTGTGATCCTGGCCCCTCTTTCCTGTTCAGTGTCCCCACAACAAACAGCTTGCTATGGGGGCACCCTAGCTGAGTCACAGCTCCCTGTGTCCATTCAGACACGGAGCCCAAGCCGGTACCCGCCCCCCTCTCTCCCCTGAACTTTGACAGCAGCAGAAGCCAATGGCGCCGCTGCTGTGCATCAGCTAATCAGAAAGGAGAATCTTAGATGGCTGAGACATTTGTGAACATTGCTGGACAGAGAGGGACCTCGGTGTTATGGGGGCTGAGGGGGGCAGCTGCACACAGAAAGCTTTTTAACTTAATGGATAGAACCTTCTGCCTTTACATGTGATACCTCACATGTGTGGTGCAAACGCCATTTACATATGCGGGCGCATCCTACATATGTGTTTGCTTCTGCGTGTGAGCAGGAGGGAACTGGGGCGCTTTAAAAAAATGTATTATTATTTATTTTAGTTTTATACCTTCCCTTACATTTTTTTTATAAATTTTATTCTTATTACAAGAAGTGTAAACATCCTTTGTAATAGGAATAAAGCATGACAAGTCCTCTTTTTGGAGACATCTGGGATCACTGAAACCCCAGATATCTTCTCTAGCCTGGAAAGCATAAGATTTAAAAAAAAAAAAACATTGAACTCTGCTTTCCAGGGAAAAAAACTGGCAGTGTATATGGCTTGTATACACGGTCAGACATTCTGACAACAAAATCATTTTTTTTCAGACGGATTATGTCCTAAACTTGTGTTGCATACACACGGTCGGACAAAATCCAATCGTTCGGAACGTGATGACGTTCGCTCGTTACGGCGGGACTACGTTGAGGCTAGTAGCCAATAGTTTTGATCTCTTAATTTGATCTGAGCATGCGTGGCACTTTGTCCGATCGGAATTCTCTACAAACGAACAGAAAAAGTGAGATCAGATTTTTTTGTCTGAAAATTTGAGATCCAGCTCTCAAATTTTTTCCGTCGGAAATTCCGAAGGAAAAAGTCCGATAGAGCCCAGACACGATAGGATTTTCCGACAATATAATCCGATTGGACCTTTTTGGTCTGAATTTCTGACCGTGTGTACAAGGCTTTACATCTACCAGAGCTAGAAGTGATGTCATGACATCGCTTTCCGGTCTCCCAGGGTCATAGAGAAGGCCGGGGACCAATTGGTCCATGGCCAGCTCTTTGGTAAATCAGCGGCACCTCCAGTTTGGATCTCCAGCTTCTTGATCGCACAGGAGAGCCTGAAGAGACACTGGAGAGCAGTGAGGGGGGAAGGGGGGTGTCCCCTCCTACTGCCTGTAAAAGCAGTCCAGAGGCTAAACAGCCACTAGGAAGACTTTTACAAGTGAGAGAGTCGCCAGCTAAAAACACATATCAGGATGAGCCTGTATCTGCAAGAAGAAAGAAAAAAAACTGTAATTTTGCTTGCATGATTTGAGAATTAAAGTCCTGCATTCAGTGCACATTCCCTTGCAAAGTGAGCATCCTATTTGCCTTTAATAAACCAAGCCCAATGTTACAGACTAGCTCCCCTATATTTAACTATATTTAATACAAACCATACTAACAAGTGGTGAATGACATTCTTTAAGCCATATAAAGGAACATTTACAGTACCTGTTCATCACTTCTATGCCTCAAATTGCCTCTGCATTTGACAACCAAAAACACAATTTATGCCCCAACAACTATTTACATTGCCAAACAAACTAAATAATAATCCTCCCTGTTTTAGTAGCACTTTTGACTCTATCGTCCTCTTCTCCATTCCTCACTTTCAGAACATCTTTAAGGGGTATATTTATAAAGAAATGAATGGTCACATCAAATCAAAGATTCACCAAACACTCACCGCATGTGTATCTTCCTGATACTTGTATTTAAATTACAGTGATTTGTTTACCCGAGGTGAATGTTTGGGAAATACACCCCCTGAAGTCTTGCAACCTCGACTTCCACAACATCACAAAAATGATATTCTTTCGTAAGTCAAAAGGTTGTCAAAGTTACAGTCTTACTGCTGGAGGAGATGTAGGAGGTTCCTGGACCCCAGTGGGTATAGGCAGAAGTGATGTCAGCTTGGGAGAGGACCGTCCATGCATCTCCTCCATCCTTGTAAGCACCGCAGGCAGTTGTGGTTTTGGATTTGAAATGCTGATGCTGAAAGATATATTATGTACTTGTAAGTTGTGATAACATAAAAAAAAATTTAATAACCTGGATTATACAGAATTGGTGGGGGAAATCCCATGTTACTTGGACAGGAATCGCACTGCATTTTCATGATTTGAGCCCTTCGTTTTCTATGAGTTCAAAACATACTGCAAAGGCATTAGTACTCGATATCAGCAAGTGCTTTGCCAAAAGTATCTGTAGTTGTACTCGGCAACAAAAAACGATATCGGTGCAGCCCTATATAATGATGATGATGATGATGATGATAACGACTATGATGATTATTATTATTTTAATGATGAGTAATAGTAGTTGTAGTAGTGGTATTGATGATGATAATAATAATATTAATAATAAGCCACCTGGGTATGTTAAGATGCCATAACAAGTTAAGAAACAAAAACACTTTATTCCTTTAATTTAAAATGAAATTCATAAATTGAGACACAAACAGGAATGTATAGTGTTTTTTTTTTCTTATGTGATTTAGATATTTATTTATTATGTTCAAAACTAAACAAAATTGCAATTTAAATCAATATTTTTACCACATATAAAATATTCACATTTTTAACTGTATTTTTTTAGTTGTTCTGTTTGACCTGTTAGCTGTTTACAGAGTTCAAAAGATCAAACTCAAAAATATACAAACTGAAACAACTCTTTACAAACTTTCAATCAAAGAAAGAGAGAGAGTTCAAAATCAAACAGCTTCTGCTGTGGAATCTCTTTACTAAATCCATTATGCCCCATACACACTATCAGATTTTCTGTTGATTTTTTCAGGTTTACCAAAACCATGTAGTGCAAGGGCCTGCCTGATCGCATACAAATTGAAACACCTAAGGTTTGACCTCATATTATATGGTTTTGGTAAATCTGAAGGAAAAACTCAGCAGAAAAAAAATATAGTGTGTATGGGGCTTAACTCTCCATGAAACCTGGGTGTTAAGGGAATCCTGTATCATGTTTCTAATTCTAAAACAAAGATCTTAAATATATAGTATATAGCCAGCTTCCATAGTACTAAACCAAATATTTGGACATTGATCTAGATACAAATAATATACTTCTTAAAATGTTACTAATACATATAAGCTGTAAACACAGCTGAATACAATTTATAATTGAAAGTGTTGAATTTTTTTGAGACAAATGCGATTTTAAAGCTAAACAATGTGTGTATATATATATATATATATATATATATATATATAGATAGATATATTAGTATTTTTCACCCAAAGTATTTGTATTACTGTCTTTCCAGTACAGAAATTTACACAGACTCAGACAGCATAGCCCGTGACCTGACTGTTTTCCACTGCAGTTAAGCAGTACAGCTTGTCTACATAATCCTAGGTCAGTCTGAGTGGACAGTAAAGAAACAGACAGACTTTCTCCTCCTGTTAACTATTTAGCTTGTCAGCATAACTCGATTGGTACCTTGTGTTGCCCTTCTCTTTCCCAGTCTTAGGCTTGATGCACACCTATGCATTTTTCATGCTTTTGCATTTTGCAGATTTGCACTACAGCCCATTCAACATGGTTTCCTATGGAACACTTTCTGTAGTGCAAATCTGCAAAATGCAAAAAGCACTAAAAATGCATAGGTGTGAATCCAGCCTTAACACGGTTTCCTATGGAACTCGTTCTGTAGTGCAAATCTGCAAAAAGCACTTAAAAGGCATAGGTGTGAATCAGGCCTTAGTTCTGCCATTCAGCAGGCTGAATATATATATATATATATATATATATATATATATATATATATACACATACATACACAGTATCATTTTGTGCTACCAAGTAATTTGCATGAATTTAATAGACCCCACCCCAGCAACAGTAAATCCCCCCAGCAACAATAGACCCCGCCACAGCAACAATATTCACCCCCCATCAAGAAAAGATCCCACACACACACACCACAATAGTCCTCCTCCGACATTAATGGACCCCCTGCAACAAAATACCACCCCAGCAACAATAGACCCCCAGCAGCAACAACAGATCTCCAAGTAGCCTGCATCAATAGACCCTCCAGCAGCTAGAAACAGTAGACCTTTCCATCAATAACAATAGATCCCTCCCTCAATAAATGAGCCCCCACCGGTGACAATAGACCTACCCAGAAATAATAGACCCCCACACAAAAATAGTTTCCCCTCAGCAACAATAGATCCACCAGCAGCCAGTATCAATAGACTGTCCAGCACACCCATGCACTTCTTGCTATAAAATACATTCATTGCTGGAGGTGCTGGAACTGCATTCCCCCACGTTCCTGCTGAAAAAAGCTCTGTATACAGTGGTGTGAAAAAGTGTTTGCCCCCTTCCTCATTTCCTGTTCCTTTGCATGTTTGTCACACTTAAGTGTTTCGGAACATCAAACCAATTTAAACAATAGTCAAGGACAACACAAGTAAACACAAAATGCAATTTGTAAATGAAGGTGTTTATTATTAAAGGTGAAAAAAAATCCAAACCATCATGGCCCTGTGTGAAAAAGTGATTGCCCCCTAAACCTAATAACTGGTTGGGCCACCCTTAGCAGCAACAACTGCAACCAAGCGTTTGCGATAACGTGCAATGAGGCTTTTACAGCGTCCTGGAGGAATTTTGGCCCACTCATCTTTGCAGAATTGTCCTAATTCAGTTACATTAGAGGGTTTTCAAGCATGAACGGCCTTTTTAAGGTCATACCACAACATCTCAATAGGATTCAGGTCAGGACTTTGGCTAGGCCACTCCAAAGTCTTCATTTAGTTTTTCTTCAGCCATTCGGTGGTGGACTTGCTGGTGTGTTTAGGATCATTGTCCTGCTGCAGAACCCAAGTTCGTTTCAGCTTGAGTACACGAACAGATGGTCGGACATTCTCCTTCAGGATCTCTTGGTAGACAGCAGAATTCATAGTTCCTTTTATCACGGCAAGTCTTCCAGGTCCTGAAGCAGCAAAACAGCCCCAGACCATCACACTACCACCACCATATTTTACTGTTGGTATAATGTTCTTTTTATGAAATGCAGTGTTCCTTCTACGCCAGATATACTTGGACACACACCTTCCAAAGAGTTCCACTTTTGTCTCATCGGTCCACAGAATGTTGTCCCAAAAGTCTTGGGGATCATCAAGATGTGTTGTGGAGAAATTGAGACGAGCTTTGATGTTCTTTTTGCTCAGCAGTGGTTTTCTCCTTGGAACTCTGCCATGCAGGCCATTTTTGCCCAGTCTTTTCCTGATGGTGGAGGCATGAACGCTGACCTTAAAGAGGAAGTAAACCCTTCCAAACAACTTGGACCTATAGGTAAGCCTAGATTAAGGCTTACCTGTAGGTCCAAGCAATATCTCCTAAACCTATATGGTTTAGGAGATATTTGCCCGAAAATGGGCACCGCTGTCTACGGCGCATGCGCCGTAGACAGCGGCGCGCATGCGCACTAAATGCGGCAAATCCAAGAATGGATTTGCCAAATTTGTCGACTCCCGTGCGCATGCGCGGAAGTGACGTCATCGCGGCCTCGCCGTATGACAGCGGCGGAGCTGCGAGGCGCGACTCCCGTGCGCATGCGCGGGAGTGACGTCATCGCGGCTTCGCCGCTGTCATTGGTCGGAGCTGCGAGACGCCACCAGCAAGATGGACGCGGCGGACTACAGGGATCAGCGGCGACTTCGCTGGCTCCTGTGTCAGGTAAGTGACACATAATGAGCTACTATGCGATGCATAGTAGTCCATTATGCTTTACCTTTGCAGGGAAAAAAAGAGGAAGTAAACCCATCAGGGTTTACTTCCTCTTTAACTGAGGCAAGTGAGGCCTGCAGTTCCTTGGACGTTGTTGTGGGGTCTTTTGTGACCTCTTGGATGAGTCGTCGCTGCGCTCTTGGGGTAATTTTGGACGGCCGGCCACTCCTGGGAAGGTTCACCACTGTTCCATGTCTTCGCCATTTGTGGATAATGGCTCTCACTGTGGTTCGCTGGATTCCCAAAGCTTTGGAAATGGCTTTATAACCCTTTTCAGACTGATAGATCTCAATTACTTTCTTTCTCAATTGTTCCTGAATTTCTTTGGGTCTCGGCATGATGTGTAGCTTTTAAGGATCTTCTGGTGGACCTTACTGTGTCAAGCAGCTCCTATTTAAGTGATGCCTTGATTGTGAACAGGTGTGGCAATAATCAGGCCTGGGTGTGGCTAGAGAAATTGAACTCAGGTGTGGACAACCACAGTTATAGTATGTTTTAACAAGGGGGGCAATCACTTTTTCACACAGGACCATGATGGTTTGGATTTTTTTTCACCTTTAATAATAAACACCTTCATTTACAAATTGCATTTTGTGTTTACTTGTGTTGTCCTTGACTATTGTTTAAATTGGTTTGATGTTCCGAAACACTTAAGTGGGACAAACATGCAAAGGAACAGGAAATGAGGAAGGGGGCAAACACTTTTTCACACCACTGTATATATATATATATATATATATATATATATCATTTTATTTTTTTGCTGTATCTGTCTGTTCTGCCTATAGAAAGTTTCATTTCAGGCTATTGAATTTAAAGGTTTTGATAAATGTGCGTTGTGCTTTATATCATGCTCAATGAGCATACTTTTTTTGTTTGTTTTAATGGGGGGTACAAATTAAACTCAATGTATTTGAATGGTGATCAAATACTGTATATTTTTGTTCCTATTATCCATCATAGCAATGTGTTTCAAGATGAGATCTAATTTTGTATCATGCATTTACCGAATAATACACTCTAAAACCATTTTAAATGCATTAACACCATTATGACCGCATATGTAAATGACTGCCGTTATTATTGAATAGGTAGGTTGAACTTTCCCTAGTTTTAATAAAGTCATGCAAAGCTGCTGACTTGGTGGTCTCTAGTGGTAATCCTACCATCATCCCAGTACACCTATTTACAAAGGAGACAACAGCAACATATCACATAAGGTCTCTCTAGCCTCAGATCAGTTCCACTGTTATTTCTTGACTGCAAAGGTGATGTGAGCTGTGGTCCCAATTCCCTTCTGTTTGTGTTACTGAGGAAAAGAATCCATTATGAAAGGTTTAATTTGAGGAAGCAAGCACTGCAAAAGAATCAACATTCAAACCCCATGCTTTAGTAGTATAATAGGGACATCTAGTGGAAATTGTTTTCAATGCAAGCTGAATAGGAGCCTCATAAAATTAAGCAAATATTAGAAAGACAAAAAAATATATATACTGTATATATAAAGGAAAATTAACATAATGGTAAGTTCTGGATTTTCTAAGTAAAAAACATTTAAATACATTTAAAATGCAAACGTTAAATGCAATATTCTGCTTATAAAAATACAAGTATAGTATTATTATTATTATTATTATTATTCATGCACCAACAAAATACTTAGTGCTATATGTTATATTATAAAAGGATACAAATTACACACATCAGAGAAAAGCAATACAGATATATGAAAAAGGATAATAAGGGTGCATTGTCTGTATAGATTAACAGTCTAGGAGATGGGGAAATATTAGATAAAATAGGTAAGATAAATTGCTTTGACTGCAAGCGCAATAGGTTACATTGCTTTGAAAGATGTAGTAGAAAGGAAGTTGGATAAGTAATTTTAAACAGTTGGATTTTAATGGACCCTTTAACGTTTTTTAGGGTAGAGGCTCGTCTAGCAGTATGAGGCAGGGAATTTTGGAAACTAGAAGCTGCTGTAGAAGAATCCTACACATGTACATTGGAAGAGGTTTTGAATAAAGAGGACATTACTTTGTCAGTGGAAGAGTGAACAGAATGGTCAGGGCCGTATTTAATATTGATTGGACCCCGGGCAAAAATTCTTGGGGCCCCCTTCCCCCATGCAATTTTGCTCTTCACCTTCTCTGAGACATACAATAAATAGCAGTTAGACTTAAAATCAGTTTACTGTATCAGATCAGGCAGCGATTGTTTACCAGAGGTTACAGCATATCATTACCGCTTACTGACTGGTTGCTAGAGGTTACAGCACACATTAAGGCTCAATGATTAGTTGCTAGAGGTTACAGCACATAATTTCTGCTTGTTGATTAGTTGCTAGAGATTACTGTACAGTAATACTGCTCACTGGTTGCTATAGGTTACAGCACATCTTCTCCCCATTGCAGGCATGATATACATGTAAATGCCACCTTTATTTACATATCAATGCCGCTGGCCTCAGCTATTTACATATGAATTGTGCTGCTATTTACATATGAATGATGGTTATTTACATATAAACATAGGGTCTGATGTCAGAATCATCTGTACACAACAATAGGGCAGAGCTGAGCAGCATTAGTAGCAGCACTTCACACTGAGATATCAGGACATAGCATGGGACTAAAACTTCAATGGGCAAGGGAATTTAAACTGGGATAATTGGCAAGTATGAGGCAGCTGCGTTGGGCCCTACAACAATGACAGGGCCCAGGGCAGCTGCCCCTTTTGCCCTGCCTTAAAGACAGCCCTGAGAATGGTAATTAGATGTGTGCCAGAGATCAGAAATATAGGTGAGGGATCAGTAGTGAAGTGCTTTAAAGGCAAAGCATAGCAAGTGGAATTTTATACTTGGGTTGATTGGAAGCCAGTGAAGCAATTGACAGACATTTTTGTTAATAGAACAATAGGGGGATATTTATGCATTGAAGATGAGAGATAATATGGTAAAATGGTGTTATCAAGGACTTTGGTGGTCTCATGAGCTCTTGATTTGTGATAGTTCTTTTTCGACAGGAACAGGTTTAAGGAATGCATCAACATTTAACCCACCTGGAAAACAGATGCCCAGCATAGATGTTTTTAAAGATTTGGTTCTACAGGACTTGCAAAAAGGGGTCTTTAAAAACCATTAAAAAAAAGTAAAATTAATGAGGGCATAAAATCCCTTTGTGAGAGAAAGGACCTAACTATTCGTCCAGCAGATAAGGGTGGGGTAACTGTACTTTTAAAAAAACAGGATTATCTAGAGGAAATGGAAAATGCATTGTCAGATAAACATACATATAAAATTCTTCAAAAAGATCCAACTAATCAGTATAAACGATTACTAAACAACTTAATACAGGAAGGATTTAGGAAAGGGACTTTAAATGATAAAGAAAATTTTTTTTTAATTCCTTTAGCCCCGAAGATACTTATCATTTATTATTTGATAAAAGTGCATAAAAATTCCTTTAAACCTCCAGGTCAACCTATAGTAAGTGCAATTGACTCATTAACTTCCCGTATAGGAAAATTTTATAGATTTTTCTTGCAACCCCTGGTGGGTAAAACTACAGCATTTCTGAAAGACTCTAGACAGATTATTAATGACATTTCTGCCCTCAATATGGAAGAAGAGGTCTTGCTTGTTACAGCGGACATCTCTTCTTTATATATGATTATCCCACATGAGATAGGATATATGGCAGTTAGATTTTTCCTAAATAAAGACCAGACTATAAAGAAACCCATGAAATAATTTATTTTGAGACTTTTGGAATTTGCCTTGGAACATAATCATTTTTACTTTGGAGAGGAATTTTATTTACAATCCACTGGCGTAGCGATGGGGCAAAATTTGCCTCGAGCCTAGCCAACTTATTTATGACCCTATGGGAAAATTACTTTTTATCCTCACGGGGGGATTCACGTCTCCTTTTTTGGAGATGTTACATAGATGATTCCTCCTTTTTATGGGGGGGGGGGGGGTGTGGAGTCATTACATGTGCTTATGGGGTATCTGAACTGCAATCAATGGGGTGTCAGATTCACTTACCAGTTTAGTGCGTCCTCAATTCCATTTTTAGATTTGGTGATTTATAAAGAACGGAATCTTTTGTTCACTAAAACAAATTTCAAATCTACAGATCGGAATGGGAATGGTTTTATCCCAATAGAATGTTGTCATCACCTCAGCTGGTTGAAAGCTATCCCCAAGGGGCAGTTTCAAAGAATCAGAAGTAACTGCTCTAAGTTGGAGGATTTTTCAACACAGGCAGAGACCCTAACCAAAGTTTTTTTGAAAAAGGTTATAATCAAACTATCTTGGTTCAAGAGTTAGAAAAAGTCAGGGATATGGACAGAAGTCAGTTATTAATCCCAAAAATAAAAGGGAAAATAATCCATATGAGTGGGCTTTCGTCACAACTTTCTCTTCCCAATATGGATTAATACAATTATAAAAAAACATTGGCAAGTACTAAAAAGTGACAACATTTTGGGACCTAAGCGCCCAGAAAAATCAAATGTCCTCTTTAGGATGAACACTGCACTTAAAGACACTTTTTGGAATCAAGCAGTATCAATCTGCCTGAAACAAAAATAGACATATTTGGAAATACGAAGGGGTTTTTCTGTGCAAAAGGTGCAAAATGTGTAAAACATCTAAAACAATGAGAAAGTCCTCTTTTTCCTCTAACGTTACATCTAGGAGATATGAGATTGATAAGTTAATCGCATGTGGGACAATAGGAGTTATTTATTTATTAATTTGTCCATGTGGGCTTCAATATGTGGGGAGAAACACACAAGCTCTAAATGTCAGAATTAACACTTGACCAATATCCATAAAGGATTTATTGGACACAGTGCATAGACATTTTCGTGAATGGAAGGGAAGGGATCATTCTGAATTAAAAATTATAGCCATTGAGAAGTACTCCGCTCATTGGAGAGGTAGTAACATGAAGAGACAGATTTTCAGAAGAGAAACCAGATGGATTTTTGACCTCTGTTCTTACCACCCCATGGGTCTTAATATAGAATGGGATATTAACTGCTACATTAACAACAGTTGAACCCTAAAATTAAAATTTCCCCTAAAATTCTCCATACAAATATTGTTTTTTTTCTGAAAAAATATACATGTTCTCTGTGGTATAGATGGTGCCGTTTCCGTTCTTAAGGGCTGTCAGGCGGACAGCTATATATTTATAGGTTATATTATTGTTGGATATTGATAATGAGTTAGAATTTATAGTGTTTTGGTGTATGTGAATAACCAGAATATACCAACCATTATTCCTTTGTTTACATATTTTTTATATAAATTTTATTGATCTTTGCTAAAAAATTATTTCTAATACGGAACGTTTAATATGAAGTTCCCCTAGATCACAAGACAGAATAATAAGAACTGGGGCTAGTGGTATTGCCATTTAGCTTAGGCATTATTAATACTGTTCTGGGATATTATTAATTACCAGAAGGTATATGAATTAGGTGAGATATATTTCTGGGGAAGATATGCATTTTTTAATGTAATTTTCAAACACATTGTTCCGCTCTAAAAACACTGACTATGTGTGGCTCTAAACGGACAGCTAAACACTTGTCAGAGACTCCAGTAAACGGAAGCCCAATGCTTGATTTTCTACCGAAGTAATCCAACTTTATTTTACTTCTTTGTGAAACTGCAATACGATACAATGACAAGATATCAGTACACATAGAATAACTAGTCAAGCATAAATGAAAGATGACACAGCAGCAAGGCACTTACAGGTGATGATGTCTCAAGCCCCTTGGGAGAGAAACAGACATGATGCATCCATATAGAATGACAATCTAAAATGGTTGAATAACTTCCTAAACCAAGTGCCACTTCCTGTCTGAGAAATTTACATAACTAAAGATAAAGCTGCTACAGATTTTAGCCACTAGATGGCAGTGGTAAACTACACATTCTATATAAGTAACTATAACTAAACTAGCCTGTAAAGGCAACACACTCCCTGTCTGATATAATACATTATATCACTACTTATACATATCTAATGTACAGGGAAAAACACACTAATACGAAAATACATACATAAACTAAAACATGAGTCCACAATATCAGTGTCTCTTGGCTATGGTACTTCAAGCTGGTAGCCCACATGAAGAAATAGTTTTGTCCATAAATCCATCTTCGGATTGGAGAAGCCGCACTAGGCCAAACTATCTCCAATGCCAATTGTAATCCACAGGATGGATTTTAACTCATGGCGAATGTCACGTCTGAAAGCTGTCAGTGACAAGCTCTATGTTATGTATTGTGTCAACAACATAACAGCGGTACCTGTTCAAAGGAGAACAATGACATCTGAAATTGGTCTGGCATACACTTTAACAGTCCCTTGTTTCATCACTTTGACTTCAACCTTTCTGACATTGCCATCTTTACTTGGCAAACTATTTGTGACAATTCCCATAGGCCAGTTGTTTCTACTTTCTTGACTATCTTTCAACAACACAACATCTCCAACTTTAACATTGGGACTAGTCTTAGCCCATTTCCTGCCACTTTGTAAGGTAAACAGGTAATCTCTCCTCCATCTCTTCCAAAACGTATCAGCCAGACACTGGACTTGTTTCCATTGCTTTACATGAAGATTCTGTTGTACTAAAGTCTCCACAAGGAGCCGACAAAGAGTCTACCTTTTGGGTCAAGAGCATAGCAGGAGTAAGAACTGTTGGATTATCTGGATCTGTAGATAGTGGTACCAAAGGTCTTGCATTAATGACGGCCATAACTTCTGCCATGAAACTACTCAAAGTCTCATGAGTCAAACAAGTAGTTTTAACTTGGAGTAACATTGCATCTAAAATGCACCTAGCCACACCTATTAACCTTTCCCAAGCACCTCCCATGTGAGATGCGTGTGGAGTGTTAAAGATCCATGTGCATCCTTTGTCTTCAAGATAGTCTAGAAGTTCTACATCATTTGAACATATATACAGTTCCTTGCATGCTCCTACAAATTTAGTACCTCTATCCAAGTGAATTAACTTAGCCGGACCACAAACAGAAAATAATCTTCTTAGAGCATTGATGAAACCGGATGCTAACATGGACTCAATCAATTCTATATGTATTGCTCTTGTAGAAAGACATGAAAAGAACAGCCCAGCATTTGCTGTCAGCGCTACCTCCTCTAGTTCTGCATGTTAAAACTGCCCAGCGATCAAACACATCAACACCCACACTAGTGAATGGAGGCTCAGAATTGACTCTATCTTTTGGTAACTCTGCCATATTTTGGCTTCCCAATCTCCCTCTGAGCTTACGGCACATGACACATTTGTGAATGATTGCAGACACTAGACGTTTTCCACCAAGAATCCAGAAACCTGCAGCTTGGATTGTACCTTCTGTTATGCGGTGCCCTTGGTGAACTATTTGACTGTGATAATATCTTACAATCAAAGTAGCAATGTGGTGATCATGAGGAATGATGACAGGCTGCTTCTCCTCATCTGACAGCGTGGCAAAGGATAAACGGCCACCTACTCTCAATAGTCCTTCTTGATCTATAAAGGGACTGAGTTTTGTAAGACGGCTATGTTTTGGAAGCGTCTTTTGTTGTTCAATGCAGTCATATTCTTTCCTGAAATATGTGTGTTGTACAGAAGAAATTATGACTGTCTTGGCTTGTGAAAGTTCTTCTAAACTGACTCTTTCATGGAAAACTCCCCAGTTTCTGGGTCGATCATCATTGGTTTTCTTCTGGAAGCTTTTCGCAACATGAATTAGTCTTGCTATAACCCTGCTTAGTCTCTTCCCGTTGGAAAATCTTTTGAAACAATGCGGCTGAAGTCTAGTGTCAACAGCTTTAGTACTGAAGCTTACTACTTCTGACCTAATTTCAGGATCAGCTTCAGGTTCCACTAAAGGGTAAACATCAGTGTTATCAGGATTATCTACAACTGCCTGATACAGAACAAGTGGGCCTGTGAACCATCTAGAGTTCTGAAGGCAAGCTATCTGTGTAGGCCTGGTAGCATAATCTGCAAGATTTTGTTCTGAGGGCACATAGAACCATTGCTCTGGACAGGTTGCTTGTCTGATCCTATTCACCCGATTGGAAACATATAAGAAGAATCTCTTTGTAGTGTTACAGATATAGCCTAAGACTGTTTTACTGTCTGTAAAGAATTTCACAGCATCTAGGTTTAGATCCATCTTGTCTCTCACTAGCTCATACAGTTCAACTGCTAGTACAGCTGCACATAACTCTAGGTGTGAAATTTTATGTGGCGGCCTAGGACTCATTTTGGATTTTCCCATAACAAATCCAACATGACAGACATTTCCTGCATTGTTTACCTTCAAGTAAGCAACTGCACCTATTGCTGTAATAGATGCATCCGAAAAAATGTACAGTTCTCTTTTGCAGGCTTGTGACAATGAAACAGGAACATAACATCTGGGTATTTGTAAACATTGTAAGGCATGTAAAGACTCTGTCCATTGGACCCACTCATTGAGTCTCTCTTGTGGAAGTAAGGCATCCTACTCATTTTCTCCACTTGACAGTACACAAACTAAGGCCTTACCTTTCATGGTGACAGGTGCTACAAACCCGAGAGGATCGTAGAGACTGTTCACAGTGGATAGAATTCCTCTTCTCGTGAATGGCTTTTCTACTGAAGAAACCTGAAAAACAAAACAGTCTTTCACTATATCCCAGCTTAGGCATAAATTCTTCAGTAAAGGAGAAGTTTATGCCAAAGGTCTTTGAGATCCTTAGCTCTGTCTTCCATGGTGAAAGCTTCCATGACTTGTTTACTGTTAGAGGCTATCTTATGTAGTCGCAAATTAGACTCTGCCAGCATTTGTTTTGCTCTGTTGAGAATGTTGATTGCCCCTTCAGGTGTGTTAGCTGAAGCAAGTCCATTGTCTACATAGAAATGTCTCATCACAAGGTGTTTGTCATCTTGACCATAATGTTCTGCACCTTTCTGGGCAGCTTTGCGCATTCAGTATATGGCAACAGCAGGAGAAAGGCTGTTACCAAAAACATGCACCCTCATTCTATATTCTGTCACCTCTTTATCTGTGTCATTATCCTTGTACTACAGGAAACGCAGGAAATAACGATGGTCCTCTCTCACTAGAAAACAATAAAACATCTGTTGCACATCCCCTGTGAAAGCAATAGGCTCTTTTCAGAAGCATAAGAGGACACCCAGAAGTGTGTTGTTTAGATCTGGGCCACTCAGCAGAACATGATTTAAAGAAACACCTTTATGTTGAGCACTGGAATCGAACACAACTCTTATTTGGTCTGATGGTGCTACTTCAGCATGATTATTGTCAAGCATCCTTTTGATGAATTCTGTAAAGTCTTTTTTCACTTCAGGTTTTCTTTGCAAAGTTTTACGTAGTTCATTCAGACACTTCATGGCTTGTTCTCTGTTTTTAGGTAAATAACACCTGGGTGTGCAAAAAGGTAAAGGAGCTACCCAATTGTTGTTTTCATCTTAGAAAGTCTCTTTATCCATAATATTGAGAAAGGCTTAATCATCTATGGACATTACTTGTTTGTCATCATCTTTTTGTGGAACACTGAGTTCCTTAAAGTCCACTACTAATGTCTCTATTGTAATTAGAAGGAGAGTCACAATATGGTTTTAAGATTTCTTTAACAACAAAGCTGTTCTGACATGGACTAAGAAGGGACATGCGCCCATTCACTAGCACAGATGTCTTTGAAAGGTTGATGCTGTCAGGCCGATGTGTTGCTCCTAGACAAACTTCTCCTACTATAACCCACCCTAGGTCAAGTTTTTGAGCATAGGGGGCATTAAAGGGCCCATTAATTTGTTGGCCTACCTTATGTACCTGTAGAATGTCTCTTGCCAGAAGTAGAAG
The DNA here is from genome assembly GCF_037356315.1 of Lithobates pipiens. NCBI lineage: Eukaryota > Metazoa > Chordata > Amphibia > Anura > Ranidae > Lithobates > Lithobates pipiens. Next base: position 285,054,442 of record NW_027507718.1, on the reverse strand, counting down.
AATAGAGGCATCTTTCTGGATAGCTGGAATAAGGTGAGATATTGAATTGAGATGAGGATCATGAATGGCCACTTCTGGTGAAGGGATCTCAGCTTTATCGTCTGGTAACATATCACACTCTATCAAAGTGGGAAGTGAGAGATGGACTCTTGTGAAGAGACTTGATAGTAAAGTCAGTAGCTCTTCTTCCTGAAATTTCTATCACTCCTGCACATGTCTTTAGGGTGTATGAAACTGCACTCAATGTAATGTTCAAGGCATCAAAAAAGTCTGACCTTGCCAGTGACCTGTTACTCTGTTCATCCAGAACCACATACATCTTAACTGCTTTTTGCTTTTCCCCTGTGGGGTACACTGTTTCTAAGCAGATCTTGGAACATGAACGTGGATTTATACTGTCACCACAGATTTCAGTGCATTTGGACATTACTGGGGTATATGAATTATCTTTTTGCTACCTGCCTCCATCTTTTGGGGCTTCAGTGACCTCTAATGGTTGATGCAAAATATCAGAGTGTAAAGCTGTGATGTGTCTGTTACTGTCACATTTGAAGCAATCCGCTTGTAATTTGCAGTCTTTGGCTACATGTTTAGTGGATCCACAAAACTTGAAGCAGATGCCGTTTTGTCTAAGAAAGGCTATCCTTTCCTTGATAGGTTTACCTTTGAACCCTTTGCACTTGTTTAGGAGATGGGGCTTTTTATGAAGTGGGAAAAGTCTGTCAGGGCCTTCAGAGGTGTTTACCTTGTAGCTGCTTAGACAGTCTGGGTCCACAGAGGGTACAGTTGTCTTATAGGCGATCACTGAAGTCCTACTGTAGGCTCTAGGTGGCTTTTCCGCTTTTGGCAGTTGACTGTTGGTGATAAAGGAAAAGCTGGGATCACACCTGATCTTAACTTGCTGCTGCACACACCTAGAAAACACAAATAATGGGGGAAAGGGGACATCATGATCTTCTTTGTATTTGGCCCCAACACTTAACCATTTTTCTTGTAGGTTGTGAGGTAGTTTCTCCACTATAGACTTAATACCGCTAGCGGTATCTAAATGTGCAAGTCCTCTTAAATAGCCTTCTTCTTTGGCACACTGGACTTCCCAAAGAATATCACCCAGCTCTTGCAGTTTCAAATTGTCTCTGCTGTTTAGCTTAGGGAAAGACTCCAGTCTTTTCATTAGAGCACCTTCAATTGCTTCTGGTGATCCATATCTTTCCGCTCGCCTTTGCCAGGCCATATCAAATCCTGCTGAAGGGTTAAATATGTGTATCCTGCACATCCTTCTTGCATGCTCTGCCATTTTATCATCAGGTCTAGCATCTCAGCTGCTGGTAAGTCTAAGTTTTTGACTGCATTCAGAAAAGAAGACTTCCATGCCCAGTAATTCTCGGTGCAGTCATCAAACTTGAGAAAGCCTGAATTAACCATTTCTTTACGGATACGATATTTACTGACATCTTGTGTGCTCTGGTGTTTGGATTGCTGTAGTATGGATTCACTTGGCCTGTTCCTATATGTCTCTAATGGTTCATCTTTAATTGTTCTGGCACTGCTGATTTCATGGGTTTGGTTTCGTACACTCAGGGGTTCTGCTGGTTCTGGTTTAAATTGTAGCTCACAATGGATTGGGAAACAGTTTTGTTGCATTGCTGTTTAAAAGCTCTTGGACATACTCCTTTGTGCGTTCTAGTGAACAACAGGGTTTCTTGGGCACATCTGGGCCTTCGTGGATAGGCCAACTTCCAGACCGCTCAATATCAGCATAAGCTGCGGCCTCTGCTGCTGCAGACTGACGCTGAAGTATATGCAACTTTGCTTCCTGTTCTGATTTTTCTTTCATAATGGCAGGCTCTTTCTCAGCAAATTCTAGCTGAACACGAGCTGCCTCTGTTTTTCTTTCATAATCGCAGGCTCTTTCTCAGCAAATTCTAGCTGAACACGAGCTGCCTCTGCTTTGGCGCAAGCTCTGACTAAAAGGGCACTTGCTGATGAAATCTGACTGGACCTTGTTGATTTAGACGAGTGTGAGCGTGTATGGTCTTGCTGGACACTTGGCATGCTCTCCCTGTCTTGATGTGATCCGGGTAGCTGATCTTCAGCCTTATACCGTCTTCCTGATCTTAGCCCTTGTACACATGGTCGGACATTCCGACAACAATATCGACGGATTTTGTCCGAAACTGGTGTTGCATACACATGGTCGGACAAAGTTGTCGGAAAATCCGAACATACGTAACGTTATTTCGTTACGATGGGACTACGTTCAGGCTAGTAGCCAATAGCTTTGGTCTAGGAATGTGATCTGAGCATGCGTGGCACTTTGTCCGATCGGAATTCTCTACACACAATCGGACAAAGTCCGATCGGATCATGTTGTCGGAAAGTTTTATAGCCCAGCTCTAAAACGTTGTCGGTCGGATATTCCGACGGAAACAGTCCGATGGAGCCCACACACAGTCGAATTATCTGGCAACATGGTCCGATCGGACATTTTCCGTCGGAAAGTCCGACCGTGTGTACAAGGGCTCAGATTAATTCTGTCTGTGCAGAGACTAATATCTCCAGGCTCGTTGCGCTACACCTTTACACGGTTCCACTCTCAAAACATTGACTACGTGTGGTTCTAAACAGACAGCTAAACACTTGTCAGAGACTCCAGTAAACAGAAGCCCAATGCTTGATTTGTCTACCGAAGTAATCAAACTTTATTTTACTTCTTTGTGAAACTGCAATACGATACAATGACAAGATATCAGTACACATAGAGTAACTAGTCTGGCATAAATGACAGATGACACAACAGCAAGGCACTTATAGGTGATGATGTCTCAAGCCCCTTAGGAGAGAAACAGACATGCTGCATCCATATAGAATGACAATCTAAAATGGTTGAAGAACTTCCTAAACCAAGCGTCACTTCCTGTCTGATAAATTTACATAACTAAAGATAAAGCCACTACAGATTTTAGCCACTAGATGGCAGTGGTAAACTACACATTCTATATAAGTAACTATAACTTAATTAGCCTGTAAAGGCAGCACACACATTTTATCAATAGGTTCTTAAGTATAATATAAAGAATGATATGTGATAGCTAATTTGTCATAAAATGTATCCTAAATTATTAGGAATATATTTTTAGAATGTTTTCTTTATAATGCTTTTCAAAACTCAGCTTATTATGACATGTTTAGGATGGTGAGTTTTGAACTTTTATAAATAATTATTGACATTTTTATGAAAAAATAACTTTTTATTGTGCAAAAGTATCTGTAATGTGTGAGACACCGGAGAGAAGCATATTATTTCTGCACCTCTGGTTTCTCTCCTGCTTAGTATAAATTACGTGGTGCTTAAAGTCTCAGGTATCTCCGTTCCCAGTCGATGCTTGTTACAGGGAAACGCGTCGGTTGGAGAGAATCTTGTGATGTCACCACGCACCAGCTGTGCATGAGAAATCTTTGGAATAAATTTTTACGATTTTCTGCACTATGTCCTGTTAGTCCTAGTTCCTGTCAAGGTGCACATGCCAGCGAATAAGTTTGCACCCCTAGAAGAACTCTGAGATGCAGAAGAACACTCTTTCCATTTGTTTGTAGTAATCAGGCATTGGCGCATAGAAGTGAACTGGCACGCAAACAATAGCCGTCACGCATCCTCGTGTGCACCAACGCATGACAGACTATTTATACACAGCAAGTGCCTAGCTCCAGTGCTACTTTGTCTTCAGCTCCTGCGCATCCTGTTACCTGTGAAACCTGTATCCTGATCTCTGTTATCTACCCAGCTTGTCTTGACCACCACCTGGACTCCACCTGCATTGACCTTGGCTTGTCCTGTGACCTATCTTCTGCTTTCTCCTTGGGCTCCTGTTTGCACTGATCTGGTTCCTGGCTTGCCTCCTGACTACGTTCCTGCCTGTACCTTGTATCTGATTATCTCTGCCGTGTGTGACCCAGCCTGCCTGACCTTGCTTTCTGTTGATGTTTTCCTGCAGCAGCCTGCCAGTCTGCTGAGACCTTCCGGTGACTACACCAGCCCGCTGAAGATATCCGCCCTGCTGCCAGCAAGACTCTTTGGCACTAGTGTGACTCTGCACTCCTGCATCATCTATTCACACTATCAGGGCCCCCGAGTCAGAGGTGTAAGACCCCTTTCACACTGCCAGCATTTTTCAGGCACTACAGCGCTAAAAATAGCACCTGCATAGTGCCTGGAAAAAGCGGCTCCATTCACTCCAGTGACGCCCACTTACCGCTGATACCCTAGGCAGCCCTAGACAGCTCAGTGTGAAAGGGGTCTAAGGGAAGCCTTCCTTGTCCAATCAGGTTCTTCTACCAGGTACGTGATAGTTTCTCTTCGTTTTCTTTTAAAACTTTTTAAAATACCTACTTGGAGGAGCACCGAGCAGAGCAAAAGGAAAGTTATTAAATCATCTTGCTATTCCTGACAGAGGAGAGCGGCTATCCCCTTTGGAGCAGACTGGGTGGAATATCACTGCTGATTGCTGTCGTTACCAGAGTGAATAGAAAATCATTAATCTGTCTTGCTGTTCCTGACAGGGGAGAGGGGCTGCCTCTCTTTTTGGAGCGGACTGGAGGAAATGTCACTGCCGAGTGCTGCTGATATCAGGCGAGTTTGAACCTTATACTTTAGGGTCCATCAATTTCCGTAAGAGGATATCTGGCTTTATTAAAGCTCACTTCTCCTACTCAGATTTGAAGCATCTGATTAGTTACCAATGCAGAATGTGAGGAGCAGCATCAAAAGTTGCTATCTCCTTTGTTTATATATATATATATATATATATATATATATATATATATATATATATATATATATATATATATATATATGTTATAAAGTATTTCATTTTTTTTCAGGAGATAGCAGCATATATACCTATCTAATATTTTTATGTTTTGAGTATATCACTTTTTCACATAACATTTTTTATGGTATCACTTGCACTGTTGGGTGGGCAAGTGCAAAATAATTAAAATATATATAGTTCTTTCTATGCCAGCACCTAAAGCTGGATACACACTATAAAATTTTCTTTCAAATTTTTTCCTTTAGATTTACCAAAACCATATAATATGAGGTCAAACCTAAACACTTTCAATTATTTGTATGCAATCAGGTAGGCACTTGACTACATAGTTGAAGGTAAATCTAACAACAAAATCGAACAACAAAAGCTGTATAGTGTGTATCCAGCTTAAAGCGGAGGTCCACCCTAAAATGGACCTTCCGCTCATCGGATTCCTCCCCCCCTCCGGTGCCACAATTGGCACCTTTCAGGGGGGAGGGGGGTGCAGTTACCTGGATAATCCAGGTAACTGCACCCACTTCCGGGCTAGCTCTCTGCGGAAAGGGGCGTACATTACGCCCCTTTCCGCAAGTGCCCGCCCCCTTCCGCAAGTGCCCCGCTGCCTGCTGGGAAACACACAGATCCCAGAGGCAGCGGGGACCGTCCTCATTGCACAGCGCGGCTCGCGCATGCGCAGTAGGGAACCGGGAAATGAAGCCGAAAGGCTCCATTTCCTGATTCCCATACCCAAGATGGCGGCGGCAGCACTCGAGTGTCGATCTAGAGATCGGCTTCGGGTGCCGACATCGCGGGCGCGCTGGACAGGTAAGTGTCACTATTTTAAAAGTCAGCAGCTGCAGTATTTGTAGCTGCTGACTTTTAAAAATAAAAAAACGCGGAGTCCCGGCGGACTCCCGCTTTAAGTCTGTGTTCTGTATTCTATTTCTTTTCCTGTGCTTATGAACCCTGATCCCGATCCTACAAATTCTGGATGGACCCTCTGCACACTGCTATATAGCCTTTCCAGAAAACTATGCAATGAAACACAGAGATTTTTAGTTCACACATATTGCAATATTTGTTTAAGCTGACCAACTTCATCAAAGGATCTTGTCTCTGATCCTGATCTTGTCCCAGTGCCATGTACCTGCATCTGGTATTCTATCTGTATCATGTACTTATCCTGTTTTCAGTATGTGGGCGGGGTCTAACTGCATCCATGCGGGGAGTTGCACCTGGCCTGAAGACATGCTCCCCAATGCTCAGAATCAGGCGGAGACTGTGGTCATGTGAAGGCAGTCGCCCGGCTCAGAGATGAGTCACTTGTGTTCAGCATTAATGTACAGAGTTCCTCCATAAGATGTTTCCTCCCAGGTAACTACACACTTGTAATTGATGTATGAGTTGCATTTAGAGGGACATGAAGAGCCATTGGCCACTCTGCCAGTGCAACTTACCTCTGAATATCTCCCAACTTTCTGAGATATGAATGAGGGATACCTCTTAGCAAAAGTATGTAGGCATAGGACGCACACCCTCCTTAAAGGAGAATTATACAAAAAAAGATTGGTTAAACCCACAAGTATACATTGGCCTTTGGAATTTACACTTGTAGCAATTTAGAAATTATAAAAAAGTGTTTCCCATTGCTAAACCTTATTCATAAATAGTGAATTGTATAGATACCTATATAGATCAGACCAAAATGAGTGACAAATGAGGAAGAAAGAGGGACAGAGGGACTTTGGTCCAAATGAGGGACAGTCCCTCAAAATCAAGGACAGTTGGGAGCTATGCCTCTGTTACATCACTCCCAGTAACAGAATAAAGTCTCCACTGGACACACGCGTGTTTCATGCATGTCCTAAGGTAACTCTTTACTTCCTATACCTAGTAATCAGGCCTTAGATCTCTCAAACGCTAGTCTGCTCCTGGGTACTAGAGGAGATGGACAGCTAGGGAGGGAGTCAGTGCACGGACCCTTTCGCTACCTGAGCAACGGTCACCTTACCAGGTACCAGTCCAAATGGTTGGTTGCGGTAGCTGTTCTTCGTTTTGGTTACCCATGGCAACTACCTCTTTTTCTTCACCTTGACGATTTACCCTTGTGGTGTCGTTACTCATACCCCTTAGTGCTATTACAGACCCAGGTTCTTTAGGAATACACCAAGCCCCAACATGCACCCCTTGAATAACTTCAGACCAGGCTCAAAGCAGTTGAAACAATTTGTACTGAAAATTCAGCATAACATGCATAACATTAATAAACGTTCTTCTCCTAACTACACCTAACTGTGGTTGCCCCAGTTATTTGTGGGTAAAGTCCATTATTGGAAGAACTTGCATAGAGGTCTTCATGGTCTCGGGGATCCCGATGATTCAGTGCTCCAATGGTGGACCACAGGTCCCAGCAAACTTCAGCATGGTTCCCACTCTCTCTCAAGCCCCCCTGGACCCAAACGTCTTCCCTGTTTTAACACGTGTAAGGGCCTGTGTTTGTAGGAGGAGTCAGGATTGTTTATGTCATGTTTATTAGGTTTTCTGGTTTTTTCACACAGCTGGGTTGTCCATGTTCTTCCACCATGGGTTACCCATCATACATATGGGTTTAACAGATTGAGGTGATCGTTTTTAATTGGCTTGTTCGGTGGCTCCTCATCTGTTCTTACACCGCTCACATTTTGTTCTAACTCATGTCTCTCATGCAGTTAGTTTCTCATGCGGTTAGTTCTTATGCAGGTAAGTTTTTCATGCAATTTACGTTTCTCATGCAATTTAAAGTTCTCATACAATTTAAAGTTCTCATGCAAATTATGGTTTCTCATGCAATGTTACGGCTTCCCATGCAATGTTACGGTTTCTCATGCAATGTTTCTTTTTTCGGGCGATGCTACGTTTCTTATGCAGTATTACGTTTCTCATGCAATGTTACGTTTCTCATGCAATGTTACGTTTTTCATGCAATTTTAAGTTTCTCATGCAATTTTACGTTTCTCTCGTGTCCCCAGGTTTCTCTCGTGCCCTCAGGTTTCTCTCGTGCCCCCAGGTTTCTCTCGTGCCCCCAGGTTTCTCTCGTGCCCCCAGGTTTCTCTCGTGTCCCCAGGTTTTCTCTCGTGCCCCCAGGTTTTCTCTTGTGCCCCCAGGTTTTTTTATCGTGGTTTCATCAATTCACGTTCTCATGCAACCTGCGTTTCTTATGCGGGTGGTGTTTTCTTGCAACCTCGGTTCTTATGCTGCTCACGTTTAGCAGCTCACGCTATTCATGTTTCTCATTCAGTCACATTTCCTTCTTGCAGGTTACATTCTTGTCACAGGTTTCTTTGTCTGCTCACGGTTCTCTCGCTAGTTGTGTTCCTGACCAGTTGGGTGTCGTTCCACACTACCCTTTAATTTCCTAGCTGCGTCCGGCCAGGAGTTGCGCAATGGTATGGAACGATTGGCAAGTCAGCCTATTGCAGCTCCGCAGCTTCTACTGGCTCAGGGGCTTTAGTGGATCCTGGGACCCTCTCAGGGCCCGGGCCGGTATCAGTAGGCTCGGGTCTCGGAAGCAGGTACCGGCGTCGCACTCTCTCTTCAGTTCCAGTTTCTTGGTGGATTGGTTTTCCATTTGGCTGACGCAGCAGCCTTGATCATTAGGTTTTATTTTGAATACCAGGAAGGCTCATGACACTGCTTGGAATGTTTTCCAGGCTTTCCGGTCTAGGTTTCCAGTCCTGATGGTTAACATCCAGTTCCTATTTTCTTTTTGTTTTTGCCTCTTCCAACTCATATCGGCCCACAACACTTTCAGGGCATATCGAGTTGAGTCTCAGCATTTCATGTTGGATGACTCGTCAGGTTCTTTTATTTTCTGCACTTTCGATTGAAGCCGTCCTCAGGGTTCCAGCAGAGTAGACCCCCTGATGTGCTCAGCTGACTTCCCATTGTGGGTCTTATTTTTGTGTCTTATCTGACATACTCTCAGGTCTCCTTTTGCATTGGTTACCATCTTGGGGCTCAAGGCAGTGCTATAGCTGGCTTTTTGTGGTCCTTAAGGCCAGGGGAGTGGTGCTTCTGGCCCAGGGTCTCACTTACTTTAGCCAATCAACTGGTTGGCACCCTGGCCTTCTCTGTTACATCTGCATGTTCTCGAGACGCAGCATTCGGGGGCTGTACTGTTAACAGGTTCTGGGAGCCTGGCAAGTTGTGGTGCTTGGGGTTGGTTTTATGCCAGCTTGGTTAGTTGTTACGTTTGTCAAACCCTGGAATGGTCCTCTACTGCCTTTCCTGGCGCTCCCCTTTCTGCAGCGAGGTACATACTTCGTTGCCGCCACCCCAGGTTAGACTTTAATTCACTGTGTAATCTGGTTGTTAAGCTTTCATCCTACTGTGTTATTTTTGCCCCCTTTTAGGCATACTGACCACGTGACCCCGGCACACTTCAGGTCTATGTTCTTTGTTGCTCTTTGTTCCTTTACATACTATCCACAGATTGACTCCGAGTTCAAGGTTAAGGCTGACTGCAGGTCAGCCTGTGTTTGTAGGAGGAGTCAGGCTGCATAAAGCCTGCCCTCCTCTGCCTCCTCCTCTCGTGGACACTGGCTCTCGTGTCCCACCCATTCCCTTTTTCTTTTCATTTCATTCATTACATTTAATACTTGAGTATGCCCCCTTTTAGGCATATTGACCATTTGACCCCGGAACACTTCAGGTCTATGTTCTTTGTTGCTCTTTGTTCCTTTCCATACTATCCACAGATTGACTCTGAGTACAAATAGAAGTAATGCTAGACCCCAGAAAAGGCCCACAAACATGATCTGGGAAGGTGGCAAAACAGTGGCCTTTCCCCTGACATTGGCATCCAAGTAGCTACCTAACACACAATACAGTATGCCACCTGCCTACAGTTACCTTGCTACTACACCTGCAGTCTGTATCTTGATTCTGTTACCCTGCATCATATCTCAGCTGTTTCTGTTACTTGCCTCTAGCTACATTTAATGGATTCCTCTCTTGTCTGCTGCCGGTCCTGACTTCTAGTCATGTGCACGGTTTACACCCTGTTCACCTCTAGTTCACACACTAAACAGTATTTCCAAATGACTTTCAGGACAGCCACCCGAGGGATCATGGCTCCACCTCCCAAAAGGAAACACCTCCTCCATCAGAGCTTTAAAGGAAAGCCTCCATGCAGCCTCCTGAGTTTTTTGTGTTTCCTCTATCTGGGAGGAACACCTCTGGTGGGAGCCATGATCTCTCAGGCTGGTCCTGGGAGAGAGCGGGTTCTCACTTGTTTTTTCAGTTTTTTTCTGGTGCTGGTCCTCCCATCTGCCTCCTAGCTGGGACGGTGTCATGGGCTCTCTCTTCCTCTTCAGTGCTCGTGGAGAGCCAGTACGCCCGGTCGTCCTTTCCCCTGCTTCTCTTCTCAGAGCTGGCGGCCGCAGGGTTTGTTTTTTCTGCATGCAGTGCGCGCTGCATCACGGGATTAGGCGGCCGCCATCATTCTGGTGGCCAGGAGGGGCTTTTGGGAAAGGGGCGGGACTTCAGAACGGCGCGCGGCATCATTTCCGGACGCTGGAGCGCAGGGGGAGAGAGGAGGGCCACCTGGCGCCTTATTTGCGGTTCCGGGTCGGCGCAGCGGTGTTTTTGAATCCCGGGACCGCCGGTGAAACAGATGCCACGTGTCGGCTGGGCTAGAGATAGAGAGCGATGCAGACAAGAGGGCAAGCCAAGGCGCCAGCAAGGTGAAGGTAGGAGCTGTGTCTCTTAATTGTCCAGATCATTTTTCTCCTGTGGAGGGGAGGGAAGTGATCACCCCCCATTTCACCACACCCCCCCCCCCCCCATTCCGGGGTTCTGCTGTTTACCTGTAAGCTTGGTGTTAACTCTGAGGCTGAAGGTGTAGGGTGTAGGGCACTTGCTTGGGCACTGGGAATTGTGTGTTTTTTTCCTAGATGCACCTGGGTGTCACCTGCATTAGTTTGGCAGGGTTTAAATGCGTGGTTTGTTTTTTCTTGTCTCTTTTCTGTTTGTCCAGGCCAAAAGTGCTGCCCAACCAGTTAAGAGTAGATGCCCTGTCTAAGGAGAAACTAAGTGAAACCTGGATCAAAACTCTCTGTGAGTATTGTATTTCAAGTCTGGTTAGGGAAGAATCCCCATCCATTTGTGGTGATTTACTAACAACCATTAAGGATGAGCTCAAATCTACATTTCAGGCATCCAGATCTAATTTACCGGACCAGGAACGTCAGGAGAGCCTAGAACCCCCGCAGTCATCCTTGGAGCTCCAGGGGTGTTCTCAGTTGATGACGGGGCGGGATGTGACAAGACACCTTTCAGGATTCTGTCTCTTTGGCCTGATTCAGAGGAAGAAGAAAATGATTTGATTTGGAGGCTGCCTCTAAGTATAAGTTATCCTTAGAAAAAGTGGGAGGTCTCCTTAAGGTGATCTATGCAACCTTAGGAATTGAGGAAGAAAATAAAGAACTCTCCCTGCATGATCATATGTATGCGGGGTTTTCCAGAAGTCGCACCTTCCTGGTCCATTCTCTGGTATGATCAAGAAGGAATGGTTAGAGCCCAAAAATAAGCCATTTTTTTCTAGGGCCCACAAGAGAAGGTTCCCTTTGGAAGACAGTCCAAAGTTTATTTGGAACAAGGTCCCTAAGTTAGATTCTGCCTTTTCTCAAGTCTCGAAGTCGACGGACTTGGCTTTTGAGGACATGGGCACTTTGAAAGAGCCAATGGACAAAAAGATGGACCTCCTTCTAAAGAGAGCCTGGCAGTCGATAATGATTAGTTTAAAACGGACCATGGCAACAACCTGTGTGGCAAGGAATCTAGATCATTGGGTCAACCAATTGAAAGCGCACATTACTGCTGTTTCCCCAAAGTAGGAGATATTAGACTCCTTTTCTACTCTGTCAGCGACAATTGCGTATATTGCAGATGCCTCAGCTGAGTTGGTCCGCATGACAGCCAGGTCAGCCGCCCTGACTAATTCAGTAAGAAGGGCCTTGTGGCTGAAACTTGGCCAGGGGATGCGGCGTCATAAAATAGACTTTTTAGTATTCCCTTTGACCAGACGGCGGACAAAAAGAAGATGTTTCTGGTCAAGAAGAAGCCGGTGCAGGTGCGTAGATGTTTTTTTTCGGGCCCCAAAAGGGCAACCAGAAGATAGGTCGCAGAACAAGAGGAAGCCCTGGCCTGCACAGAAACCCAAGGGTAGGGGTGGGGAACTCCTCAATCCCCCTGCATCCGCCACCAAACCACAATGACTCACCCTTCAAGGTGGGAGGGAGGTTCCAAGAGTTCCTCCCTCGGTGGGGGGCCATTACTCAAAATTAGTTTATTTTAAGAATGATTTCCCAGGGTTACGTGATAAGGAAGCCCCTCCACAAAGGCTCCTGGTCACAAACATCCCAAGGGATCCAGTCAAGGCTTTCGCCATGAAGTCCATCTTTCAGGATCTGCTGTATCAGAAAGTTATTGTGCCGGTCCCGACAGAGGAACTGGATCAGGGGTTCTATTCACATGTGTTCCTGGTCTGGAAGCCTTCAGGAAAGTTCCATTTCATTTTAAACCTCAAAGTACTGAACAAACCGGTACAGTACAAGAGGTTTCGTATGGATTCCATATTTTCCGTAAGGAACCTCTTGAATCATGGATGCTATATGGCATCCATAGATTTGCAGGATGCCTATCTCCATGTTCCGATTTCCGTCAGGTCACAGAGATATCTGAGATTGGCACTAAGGGAGGGGAGCAAGGTAGTTCATCTACAGTTCAGAGCTCTCAAGTTCGGCCTGTCCTCGTCCCCAAGGGTGTTCACCAAGATTATGGCCGAAACATTAGCACATCTACGTCTAGAGGGAATCTCAGTGATCCCGTACTTGGACGACCTGCTGTTTTTTCCCAGTCCAGGGATGGCCTGCAAAAAGACCTGGACAGAGCCTGATCCCACCTAAAAGAGTTAGGTTGAATTATAAATCTACAAAAATCTAATTTGGTCCCTGCTCAGAAAGTGATCTTCCTGGGGTTTCGTATCAGCTCTCTGGATCAGAAGATCTTCCTGCCAGAGGAGAAATAGGAGAAGTTCAATTAGTATCTCAACTACAGTCCAATCAGTCCCTGTCCATCAGGAAGATTATGTCAGTGTTGGGAAACTGGACTTCTTCCATTCCGGCGGTCCCGTGGGCGAAGCACCTTTTCAGACCTCTGCAAACCTTTCTATTGAAGGTTTGGGACCACCAACAGAGTTTGTTGGATTCTTTGGTAAGAATCCCCACCACAGTAAAGAGAAGTCTATGGTGGTGGAGGAACTTTCAGAAGGTCTGTTGTGGTCCTTCCCAGTCCAGGTACAGCTGACGACTGACACCAGCTCCTGGGGTTGGGGGGCTCACATGGGCAGTCAGTGGATTCAGGGCTCATGGTCCACAGAGGAGGCAGGGAGGTCCTCAAACTGGAAGGAACTGAAGGCAGTGGAAAGAGCGGTGCTAGCCTTTGCAGATTTTGTCCAGGGACAACATGTCCAGGTCCCGTCGGACAATGCCACGGCTGTTGCGTACATAAATAGACAAGGGGGAACAAGAAGCAGGGCACTACAGGATCTGGTAAGGGGTATTCTGGCTTGGGCAGAGCAGTATACTCTATCCTTGTCAGCGGTGCACCTAAAAGGAACTCTAAACGAAATAGCAGATTTCCTTAGCAGGAACCAGATCTTAGAGGCAGAGTGGCAGAGTTGAATCCGAAGGTCTTCAGGTTGATCATAAAAAGATGGGGACAGCCAAAAGTAGATCTGTTTGCCCCCCAGGGAAATGCCCAGGTCCCTCTCTTCTTCTCCTTGAACAGGCACGATCAGTAGCTGGGAGTGGATGCCTTGGCACACAGGTGGAGTTTTCACCTATGTTATGCCTTTCCCCCGTTTCAGTTCATACCTCGGGTCATAAGCAAGATCAGGAGAGAACATACAATGATAATTCTGATCATTCCATTTTGGCCCAAAAGACCGTGGTTCTCGTCCCTCTTGCAGATGCAACCAAAACCATACTGGCATCTTCCTCTAAGGCAGGATCTCCTCCTGCAGGGCCCTCTGGTTCATCAAGATCTAGCAAAGCTAAGACTCACGGCTTGGTTTCTGAGGAGCAGCTCTTGAAGAGAAAGGGTTTCTCAGACAAGATGGTGACTACACTGATGTCCAGTAGGAAGAAGGTCACAAGGGCAATATACTTTAAATATTGGAAAGTGTTCAACTCCTGGTGCGCAACTTCTACAAGATCGCCAAGACAAATTGCTTCAGTGTTGGAGTTTCTGTAAGAAGAGGCGGACAATGACCTAGCGATCAGCACCCTCAAGGTTCAAGTGGCTGCACTGGGGGTTTTCTTGGAGAAACCTATTACTTCAGACCCTTTAGTGACCAGATTTTTCAAAGCAATCTCTCGGTCTAGGCCAGTCGTGACTAAAAATTGCCCAGTGTGAGACTTGACTACTGTTCTACAGGCCCTGACCAGGGATCCCTTTGAACCTATTAATTTGGCCTCCCTGAAATTGATTATGTTAAAAACTGTTTTTTTAGTAGCCATTACATCAGCTCGCATTGTCAGTGAGTTGCAGGCCTTGTCAATCAGGGAGCCGTTCTTTTTTGTTTTTCCAGACAGGATAGTCCTAAAAACTGATCCTCAGAACCGATCTCAGGAAATAATTCTTCCTACATTTTGCTCTCATCCGTCGGGTAAGAAGGAAGAAGAATTTCATACCTTGGATGTTAAGAGAGCAGTCGCAAGTTATTTGGAAGCCACTAATGACTTTAGACGTGCGGATGCACTATTTATTTTATTTTCAGGCAATAAAAAGGAAAGGAAGCTTCCAGAGGAACAATAGCAAGATGGTTAAGTATGGCTATTGCGGAAACCTATTACTGTACTGGCCAGAGGATTCCAGTGAGTGTCCGGGTTCATTCCACAAGGACTACAGCAGTGAGTTGGGCAGAGAAAGCTGGCACCACCCCCGAACAGATATGTAAGGCAGCTACCTGGTCAAGTCTGACGACATTTGCCCGCCATTACAGATTAGATCTCATGACGGCTGGGGATCAGGCTTTTGGAAGGAAAAGCCTGGTCCCGCTCTGAATGGAGTAAGTCTCAGTAATCCTCTCAGGTGGCTGTCCTGAAAGTCGTTTTTGGAAAAATTCAAGTTAGACTTACCGGTAACTTGTTTTCCAATAGACTTTCAGGACAGCAGTAACCCGCCCTGTTTATGCTATTGCTGTAATACTATGATATAACTGTCACTGTGTTGCAGCCGGGGTCAGAGAGTCTCTACAAACAACTGAGGAGACTGCGTGGAGGCTTTCCTTTAAAGCTCTGATGGAGGAGGTTTTGGGAGGTGGAGCCATGATCTCTCGGGTGGCTGTCCTGAAAGTCTATTGGAAAACAAGTTACCGGTAAGTCTAACTTGAATTTTTCGTGCCTCCCTTTCCTCCACCACCTTACAGTCAGTGTATTCCTGCTTGAGGGTTGGCCTGCAACATTCTACAGTCAGAGTAAATACTTCAAAGCGGAACTGAAGGCCTTTAACACCTTTCCGCCTGGCCTATAGTACAATGATGTCCGGGACTGATATTCACCATTCTGGGTGAACATCATATGACATCATATGACATCATCTGTTACCCACTGTGTCCACCTCTCTGTTCAGGAGAGACAGAATAGATTTGGCTAAAAGAAAAAATTCCTATTTTATCTGAAAGATGACACCCTGACAACTTATGCTGGCAGCTACCTCCTTAGTATTTTGAGCATTCCCACTGTTTTCATTAAAGCATGTTCTACTTGTGTGGGTGCATAATACACATAATGCATAAAATGTTGATCCTGCTGTATTTTTTTTTTTTTCAGAAAAGAACAATGAAAAGAAAGTACGAGTAAAATAAGTCCAATTGCTACATTAATAGTAACCCTCAGCTTTCGTGCCAGTGAACACAATAATAACTCGCTAGCATTGGTTCCAGATTCTGCAGTAGTAACACCCACAATTAGTGCCAGTTTCCAAAAAGTAATACCCAGCTTTGGTGTCAATAGATGCAATAATAACTTCCAGCATCGGTGTCAGTAACACCAATAATACCGTCAGCATCAGTGTCAGTAGAAGTAATAATAGCCCCAAGCATTGGTGCCAGTGACTGCAATAAAACCTCCAGCATTAGGGGGGCGTGGCCGGGATGTGAACAAGAGCGGACGTGTGACTGCTGAGCTCCGCTCCACCGCTTATCCTGTCGACTTCCAGCGCTATTTTTTTCATCGCACAGCCTCTCCCCCTGACACCCTGGGGCGGAAGAAAACCTCCGGTACCCCGCGGCCCTCTCCGCAGCCCCCGGGAAGGCTCCGTTCGTCCGCAGCAGGTGAGGCCCGGTCCGCGGCGGCCATCTTCCCCACGAGGTTCCCCCGTCGCCACGATGTCTGTCGGCTCTCAGGCAGCTGCTGATCCTCCTCCATCCCAGGCAGATTCCCACGCTGAGCTCCTAGCAGCGATCAAGGAGGGCAGGGATTCGGTGATGGTGAAAATTGACCACCTGGTGGCCGATGTGAGCCTCATTAGGCATGACATGGACAAATTTAGGGCCCGGTTTACAGAGGCTGAAGGCCGCATATCGCAGCTAGAGGACAACACCAGAGCTGACTCCCGGGACCTCCGTGCATTACAGTTGCAAGTTAAAACCTTACAGGAGAAGTCCATAGATACTGAGAATAGGCTCAGGAGGAACAATATCCGTGTCATAGGCCTCCCAGAGAAGGCAGAGGGTGCGAGGCCTGCTGAATTCACTGAGGCCTTCCTCAAGACGCTTCTGGATTTGCCTGATATGCCTCCTACATTCATTGTGGAGAGGGCGCACAGACTCCCCCCTACTCCCCCTGTCCCTGGGGCTCCACCGCGGCCATTTCTATTTAGGCTGTTAAACTACAGAGACCGGGATAGGGTCTTGATGGCGGCTAGAGAAAAGCGAGATCTACTCTTTAATGGGGCCAAGATAATGCTTTTTCCTGACTATTCCCCTGAAGTGCAGCACCGTAGGCGCTCCTTTACTGAGGTCAGGAAGCGCCTGCTCCATGAGGGCCTCAAGTATAGCCTCCTATATCCCAGTAAACTTCGGGTGATTGCTGATGATCGTGCACACTTTTTCATGGACCCAGAGGCTGCCTTGTCCTGGTTGGATGGCCGCAGATGAGCTGCACCACACTATGGATGCCACCTGCACCTCTACAATGCCTGCCTGGTGCTCTACTCCTTCTTTGATTCCCCTGCTGGATCCTTGCCAGGTGGCCGTTGCACCTGCTGACTTTCATCTTCCATCCTGCCTGAACAAGGGGATCGGAGTGCTACCACCTACCATGTGCCTGCTTCGGCACCTACGCCCCTGAGTCTTTATTTTTCTTTTCCTGCACACCTGGCTGTGATGCCACTACTAATCTGCTGGGCACTTTTGCAGGAGCGGGCCTACTCAGCAGACTGCGGAAGACACGCGCACACTACTACAAGCAAGTACTGCCACTGCGGCGTGACTGCCACCCCCACACCCCCCCCCTCTCCCTAGTCTTTTCGTCCCCCCCCCCCTCTTTTCTTTATGTACTTTTTGATTTTTGTTTTTTCCCTTTTCTGGTCAGTGGATCGCGCCCCTTCGTTTTGACTTGCTTCCTGGACATGTGTCTTTGACCAGTGGAACTAGGGCGAACACTGACGGTGCAGGGTCCCAGTTGGAGACGCTTGCACCTGTTAGATAGGACTTTCTTTTGTTTGGGGACAAACTATTCCCGGACCCCCCCTCGTTTTTCTTTTTAGGGGGAGCGATGGGATATAGTAGGAAAGGCACTCTGTGCCTGGGTAGTTTGGAGCCTGTTTGGGCCTCCACAGTTCTATGTGCAACTGCATTTGTTTGTTTGTGTTTTATGTTATGTATCAGTGCTGACGGTATTATCTGCAATGTAATTATGATCTTGCTGCTTACAGGGTGCCCCTGGATGGGCCTCCCCCGATTCTCCAGCTCCCCCTTCCTTTATATACCGAATGGCTAGCCAGGTCTCGGACTCATTTACTGTCCTCTCCTGGAATGTTAGAGGCCTGAACTCTAAATTTAAGAGAGCCCTGCTCTTCCAATATTTGAAAACCCATTCCCCCCAACTTATCCTTCTCCAGGAAACTCACCTTTTAGGCAGCAAGGTCCTCACTCTCAAGAAACCCTGGATACAGCGGGGTATACATGCCACTTACTCCACTTACGCCAGGGGGGTGTCAATCCTTATTCACAGGAATTTTCCGTGTGTTATTGAAGAGGTCCGCACGGACCCCCTGGGGAAGTTTGTGATTTTAGTGTTTACCCTGTATTCTCAAAGATACATTTTTGTGAATCTCTCCATCCCCCCCCCCCTTCTCATCCACATTACTGTATGATGTTTTAGACAAAATTTCACCTTTCTGTCCTGGGCGGGTGCTGGTGATGGGGGACTTCAATGCCACCCTGTCTCCAGACCTGGACAGGCCTTTGCCTGCTAAGAGGCAGTATTTGGAGCTCTCCGGATGGGCTCGGGCGGTTGGTTTAGAGGAGGTCTGGAGGTGGAGGCACCCTGACAAGAGGGCGTATTCTTGTTTTTCAGCCTCTTACAAGACGGCATCCCGGATTGACTTGGCCTTCTCCAACCCCGCACTGTTAGCGGATGTGTTGGAGGCGCCATATCTCCCCAGTGGACTGTCTGACCATTGCCCGCTGGCGGTGGTGCTTCGCTCCCCGGCCTCCCGTAACGCGGCACTTTGGCGGCTGGGTGCACACTGGGTTTCGCATCCTGACCTGTCCGACAAATTGCCGGAACATCTGGCGGAATTTTGGGAGGTGAATGTGGGGTCCTCTTCCCCTGCAACTGTTTGGGATGCTTTTAAGGCTTATGCCAGGGGCCAATATATTTCCTGTATTGCTGATATTAAGAAAAAACAGACGGGTATGACTCTCTCCTTACAACAAGCCGTTGATAATTGTAATGCCACTTACACGGCGAACCCCGACCCTGTAAATTTTGACTTACTAATGGCAGCTCAGAGGGACTTGCAGCTACACTTGACGGAAATTACCAGACTTGACATGTATAAGGGGAAACAGCGGGTGTTCGAACAGGGAGATAGGAATGGACGTCTGTTGGCGATGATGGCTCAACATGACCGACCCCTCACTCTGGTATCTGCCTTGCAGACTCCGGATGGAGACACCGTGACCTCCCCCTCGGACATACTGCGGACTTTCAGCGACTTTTATGAAAAGTTATACTCCTCAGGTCTCCCCACCGATTTTCGACCCGAGTCACTTCATACCTTATTGGACCAGCTGGCGCTGGGATGGCTCTCGGACTCGGAAAGGGAGACCCTGGTCCGACCTTTTACGGCGCTGGAGGTCCTTGGGGCTATTAGCTCTTTTCCCCCAGGTAAGGCTCCGGGGCCGGATGGACTTCCGATGGCCTTCTACAAGGCCCACGGGACTCTTCTAGCGCCCCTACTGGCTCAGCTCTATACTGCCTGTCTGACTGCTGGTGCATTGCCTGCCTCCATGTACCATGCCCATTTAACATTGATTCACAAGGCCCCTAAAGACCCCACCTTGTGTGCTTCTTATAGGCCTTACTGAACTCTGACTTTAAAATATTGACCAAGCTTTTGGCCTGTAGACTTTACCCCATGCTCCCCTCGGTGATAGACTCGGACCAAACTGGTTTTATGCCTCGTAGGTCTACGGACATTAACCTCAGGAGACTCTTTACTAACATTCACGCCCACCATTTGAACGTGGGAACCCGAGTGGTGGCCTCCTTGGATGTCGAGAAGGCCTTCGACACGGTGGAATGGCCTTTTTTGTGGGGAACCCTGCGGAAAATGGGCTTCCCCTTGTTGTTTATTAATTGTCTTCAGGTGATTTATCGGAGCCCGACTTTGTCGGTCCAGTTGGGGGGAGCCCTTTCCGCCCCCTTCAGGCTTTTTAGGGGGACCAGGCAGGGATTCCCTCTCTCTCCGGCTTTGTTTGCCCTTGCGATTGAGCCTGTGGCTGAGGCACTGCGTGTTTCGCCCCAGGTGTCAGGTTTGCGTATTGGGCTGCTGGAGGAGAGGGTGGCCCTGTACGCTGATGACATGCTGCTCTTTCTTAATGATGCTGGTCCCGCACTGAGGGGGGTGTTAGATGTGCTGGATACGTATGCGAGGGTCACTGGTCTCAGGGTGAACTGGTCCAAATCCCTTCTGTTCCCGATTGATCAGGGGGCAAGGGCCACTTCGCTCTCGGACAATCCCCTGGTCTGGGTTGACTCATTTAAGTACCTGGGGGTTCAGGTATCTCACTTGGTGTCGGATTACCTTACACTCAATCTTACCCCGTTTTTTTTAGATATTCAGGCCAGGCTTAAATCATGGAGTAACCTGCCATTATCGCTCTGGGGGCGTATAAATCTCCTCAAGATGAAGGTCGTCCCCAGACTTACTTACCTGTTTCGTCACTCCCCGCAGTGGTTGCCTAAGTCGTTTTTCAAAAAACTGAACCAGATTTTTTCCTCCTTTATTTGGGGCTCCTCGTCACCCAGGTACCGCTTGACAACTCTGATGAGACCACGGACGCAGGGGGGCATGGCCTTCCCAGACTGTTACAAATACTATCTGTCCGCACAGCTAGTCACGGTTGCCTGGTGGCTGCAGCCGGACCAAACGAACTCCTCCACTGCTCTAGAGGCCTCGGTTCTGGGTTCGTTGGAGGCCCTCAGGCTCCTAATATACCGGGGCCCTCGGGCTCCTTTTTCTTTGACTCCCTCCATGGTCGCTACTCTGCGAGCATGGCGGGCGGGGCTGGCCCTGGAGAGACGTGAACGTTCTGATGTGTCCCCAAATGCCCCACTGTGGCTGAATCCTGGCCTGTCTCACCTATACCAGATCCCTGACCCATACGCATGGACTAAGCTAGGGATTAAGCTTGTGTCGCATGTTGTGGAGCAGGGCTCTTTACTCCCCTTTACCAGCCTAATTTCCAGGTACAATGTACCTGGACACTATCTATTCCGATACCTTCAATTGGTCCACGCGTTCACAGCACAGTTCCCGAACTCCTCCTGCAATCTGACACAATCGAAACTAGAACACACGCTTAGGACTGACTGTGACAGGAAACCTACTTCGGTTTTATACTCCCATCTCATAACTGTGTCGCTGCCGGCTCTTGATAAACTTTGGGCCAGGTGGCAGACTGACATCCCATCACTTGACACGGATGACTGGGACGATGTGTGGGACCTTCCTTTCAACTCCCTGGTCTCTATTAGGGACCGTCTTGTGCAATTTAAAATTGTACACCGGGCCTACTATACCCCGTACAGACTCCATAGGATGAACCCTGCGCACTCTCCGAGCTGTTGGCGATGTGGTGCCTCCCCTGGGGACTTTTCACATATTTTCTGTCTGTGCCCTAGGGTCCAGCAGTACTGGGAGTCAGTGTTACATCTGATCAACAAGGTCACCAAGACCACGGTGCCTCTGGCTGTGGAGGTCTGCATGCTGGGACTCATTGAGCCCGTGGTGCAGTCCACGGCCAGACGCACGATGATTGGTCTGCTACTCTTTTATGCTCGTAAAAATATTGCTATGCACTGGAAAAAGGCAGACCCCCCGTCCGTGGTGCAATGGAAGCGCCTGGTGAATAACAGTCTTCCCCTCTACAAAGATACTTACCTGCATCGGGGATGTCCAAAGAAATACGATAAGGTCTGGCATGTTTGGGTAGCTGACCCCGAAACTGCTTAGCTGGGGATGATGGTTGTGGTTGCGGGAGGGTATTGTTCTGTTTGTTCTATACCGCCATATATGTGCTCCCCTCCCCTTTTTGGGGGGAGCTGTCTTTTGTTTCTTGCTCTTATGGAACACGATGAGGGACTGTATATACTGACAGGAACTAGGGGGGCAGCCAGTGGAATACCCTTGTTGCTTTTTGCTATGACTATTGAGGTATTATGTTGCATTGACTATCTCTGTGTCATGAAACAGCTTTTGTATACTGTGAGCACTGTTGTTTTTCTATGTTGTTTGTTATGAAACTTTTAATAAACATATTTTTCACAAAAAAAAAACCTCCAGCATTGGTGCCAGTTTTAACAAGGATAACCCCTGCATCAGTTCCAGTTTCTGCAATAATAACCCCCAGGTTTTGTGCCAGGTTACACAATAATAATCCATATTATTGGCATCAGTAGCAGCAATAATAACTCCCAGTATTGGTGCCAGTTTTCGTAATAATAACCCCCCAACGTTCATGCCAACTTCTGCAATAATAACCCCCTAGCATAAGTGCCAGTTTCCGCAATAATAATCCACTAGCACCAGTTTCTGCAATAATAACCCCCAGTCTCAGTGCTAGTTTCCATAATAATACCACCCACATTGGTCAGTGGCAGTGTTAAACCCCTCAGGCTCTTGTAGTGGCCAGTGGCAGTGTTAACCAGGACCAGGGGAGATGGGAGGGGGTCCAGTATAAGCTCACCTTACAGATTTTCTGTAAAAGTGAACTTACACTTTAAATTAAAGTGCCTAGAGTTCACCCTTATATCAGTGTCTGCACAGTCCCCTTAACAGTGTAAGGGAACTCTGCACAGGGCTGGTGCTACCACTAGGCAAACGAGGCAGCTGTCTAGGGCGCACTGCTGCCTAGGGCACCCGTCTTCTGATTTTTCCTACCCTCCTACTGTTGCAATGCAGCCATGTAACTAACTAACACTGTCTCAGGCAGCCGTCTGATCGATCATTAGCGCGCAGTGCAGCACTGGAGGACATGTCCTGAGAATTGAAGCGGGCATCCCCTGCCAGTGCCGCTGCGTGCCTCTATGATCAGTGACACTGACCTTTCTGTCTCTCTCAGAGACTCTCTGGTGATCAGCCCACTCCCCATCACAAACCAGTACAGCAGCTCTGCCTTTCATAGAGAGCCACTCTCCCTCCCGGCCGGCCATTCCTGCACAGAGGTGCCGCGGCAGCATGAGGTGCCCTGCTAGCCTATAGCTGATTGGAGTAGTGGGCACTCTGGGGTTGGTAACAGTGACACAGCTGGAGCCTGGAGAGACAGGCAGGGTGTGTGCCTGGCAGAGAGAGAGTCATTGGATGCAGAGAGAGTGAGTAAAGAATGCACACTGATATTCTATTACTGTATAGTGTGTGTATAGACTGATCTGTCTTCAGACTCCTCACATGTGTAAGGTCACCTCCTCCTCTCCCCCTTTTCTCCTCCCCTCTTCCTGTCCTACCCCCTCTCTCCCCCCTCCCTCAACCCCCTCCCCTCCTTCTCTCCCTCGTCCTATTACTCCTCCCCCTACCTCCTCCTTCCCCTCCTTCCCCTCCCCCTCTTCCCTTTTATTGCCCCTCCCCCCCCCCTGCACTGTTATAGGGTGTCTGTCCATACATTGCTCCATATGGATGGGTGATGTAATGCTGCCAAGGCCTATTCTTCTCCTATGGAGGCTTTCTCCTCCTCCACATACAGGAAGACCATCCCAGTGGAGGAGTGGAGTCCTTCACACAGAAACACACAATGCATCCCTTACAGTAGGGGTGCCCAACCGCTGGCCCGTGGGTCACATGGCGCCCTCTGATGTGGCCCGCCACCTCCTGCTCTGGGATGGCAGGTCATTAAGCCCAGATTGTGGGTTCTCAACTCGCTATCCTCAAGCATCAGTGTGAAGAATGGAGCTGGTACTAGAGGAAGTAGAGCCAATGCCAGTGATACCAAATGTACTCCGCCTGCGACAGGAGTGATACAAGAGGCATCAGCTCTGCTCTACTGCAAAGGCAATGGGGATGGAGTCAGGGGCGGAGCCAATGGGGGCAGCAAAATTAGGTTTCGCCTAGGGTGTCAAAAACCCTTGCACCAGCCCTGACTCTGCAAGTTGATGTAAACAGGAATTCTGTAGATTCAGAAGTAAAAGGAAAACACTGCATATTCAGATGTAAAGTGAAACTATGTGGGCTCTGATGTGAGGGGTGACTCGTGATTAAATATATACAATTATAATTGTTATTTAATCACAAAATATATGTATAGTGTATACTGCAAAAAATAATTTGCTGTGTGCATTGCTAAAGTCTTGGGTTTGGCAACCTTACCCAAGATGTCAGGAAGGGGTCCTGATTCAGGACCATAATCAAGGGCCCCGGGATGGGAGAAAAGGACTCCAGGATCATTGAAATGGGCCCCAGGACCAGAGGTCAGGGGGGCCCTTCATGGTTCCTTGCATCAGGGCCCTGAAGGTTCTAGTTACACCTCTGAATCTTCCATCTTCTTCACCACTGGATGCACATGTGCAATCCACCCTCATAGACTTTAAGAGGCCACCCCCAATCAGCTCCAGGAACCAGCTCTATACAAATTTGTGATGAAGAATAAAAATGACTTGTATGCCAGGATTACCGTATATCTCCAATCTAGTTGCCTAAATACACATCTAGTAACCTACAAACTTTTTCAGTGTTTTAATTATTTTGTAGTAAGGACATCAGTAACAAGAAATAGTCCATGAATACTCCCTCGGACAGGTACAGCGTAAGTAAAAGTAGCATCAAAAATACATATAGAAAAGGTTATTAGGCCAATGATATTGCGCAGGGGGTAGTGTCACATCCAATATTAAATGAGAACAAGAAAAAATACATGTGGTGGACTTTTAAGGCACTATATTATTTCAAAGGATATTAGTAAAGTGTGTTAATAGTATCAAAAACATTTATTTTTTGAAAATATATAAGCAAAAACAATATTCATGTATAACAACAAGGAATGTTTGAACATATCTATAAATTTATACACTACTATACATATAAATATAAAATACAGTTTATAGTCTCTCGTAGCCGATGCGTTTCAGAGTGCTAAGTTGCCTCCTTCTTCAGGGGTATATGCGAGAAGTAATCATATCTCTAAAATAGAGTAATGAATGAATAAGCAAATAATAATGACATTACATAGCATATAGCATTTTTGAAGTATAGTGTCAGAAAGGGAGAACACTTACAGATATTGTAGCGGTGTAGTCAATAATTGTATCTTTAAAAACATGCAAGGGTACAGATTCCTTTAAGTTCACACCCTGGAGACCCCCAGTTGCACAAATATGTGTAGATGTTCACAGATGTCACACCCAGGAAGGAACCCACCACTAGCCCAGAAACCCCACTCTGCCACAATAGGAGGGATGGCCTAAAAGGAGGGCAGGGAGAGCCTGAGGACACACTGCAGTCGGGAAAGCCCTGTAAAATGTAGACAAAAAGTCTATGAAAACAAATGTTTATAGCGTCTATTATATGTAAAGTTATAGTAAACAGAGCTTTTAATACCTGTAGACACCCCAAGGAAATTGCTGAGGGGCATGTTGAGCCCATTGAATTATTTTTTTTGTCCCAAGTGATTGAATAATGACAAAAAAAAAAAGTTTACAAAAAGTTGTCACTAAATGATTGCTCACACATGCCATAGTTATATGTGGAATTGCACCCCAAAATATAATCTGCTGCTTCTCCTGAGTACGGGGATACCACATGTGGGGGACTTTTTGGGAGCCTAGCCGCGTACGGGACCCCGAAAACCAAGCACTGCCTTCAGGATTTAAATATAAAACGCTACCAAAAAAACTGTTGCCGATCACAGGGATCAGGCCTGACTCTGCGAACGCTGCAGTTATGCGTTTAGTGTTTTGTAAGTGACAGTGATCGATCGATACTGCACTTGGATGGGCTGGGCGGAGGGGCAAAACGCAGGTGCTAGCAGGTATCTGGGCTGATCCCGCTAACGATGCATTTTTTTGGAACCCTAAACTGCTGGGGACGCTAGTATGGATCTGATCAGATCAGATATTGATCTGTTCAGATAATATACCACTACGGGAGGTGTATGCTTTGCGCGTGGGTGTTAGCGGTACTAGCACTAACCTAGCACTGCCTGGGGTGAAGCAGACCCTATCTGACCCTAAAACCTAATTGATATTACCCGCCGGGTGATCAGGGGGTTAAACCTTTATTGGGTAATAAATGGTGGGTGCCCTGATGCTATAAAAAGCAAACTAACCAGAGTCACCCGTAACACTTATACGGTGATCACTGGTGAAAGGGTTAACTCTGGGCAATTAGGGGGTTAAAACCTTTATTAGGTAGTATATGGGGGTCCCTGACGCTATATAAAAACCTGACGGGAACCTAAATAACTAAATAACTAACTGGCTATCCAGCATCACCAGTGACACTTATACGGTGATCGCTGGTGAAAGGGTTAACTCTGGGCAATCAGGGGGTTAAAACCTTTATTAGGTAGTATATGGGGGTCCCTGACGCTATATAAAAACCTGACGGGGAACATAAATAACTAAATAACTAACTGGCTATCCAGCATCACCAGTGACACTCATACGGTGATCGCTGATGAAAGGGTTAACTCTAGGGGCAATCAGGGGGTTAAAATCTTTATTAGGTAGTATATGGGGGTACCTAACACTATAAAAACCTGGCAGTGAACCTAAAAAATAACTAGCTACCTAGCGGCACCAGTGACACTAATGCAGCGATCAGAAAAACGATCTCTTATGCCGCGTACACACGATCAAACAATCGGGTGGAAAAGTCCGGCAAACTCAAGTCCGCCGGACAAGCCCCCTGTGTGTAGCCCCCGAAAGTACGGCGGACTTAGAAAGTAGTTTTGCACTCCAATCTTCCCGCCGGACTCGCATTTCGGCGGACAATCCGGCCGTGCGTATGCCAGTCCGCCGTACTTTTGAAATGAACTGACTTTTCCCGTCAGGAGAAAATTCCGCTCATTTCGAGCGGGTCTCTAGGTAGGCGGGGCCCGCGAGGGAGACGTCGCTGGCCCCGCCACCTGGTATGGACTTAAAGGGGAACCCCAACGCCGAAAAAAATCGGCATGGGGTCCCCCCCAGGTCCACATCAGACCCTTGTCTGAGCACGCTACCCGGCCGGCCAGGAAAGGGGGGGACGAGCGAGCGCCCCCCCCCTGAGCCCTACCAGGCCGCGTGCCCTCAACACGGGGGGTGCCTTGGGGAAAGAGAGACTATAAACTGTATTGTATATTTTATATGTATAGCAGTGTATAAATTTATAGATATGTTCAAACATTCCTTGTTTTTATACATGAATATTATTTTTATATATATATTTTCTGAATAAATGTTTTTTATACTATTAACGCACTTTACCGATATCCTTTGAAATAATATAGTGCCTTAAAAGTCCACCACATAGGGGATTTTTTCTTGTTCTCGAAAATATATATAGAGGCAGTGGCAGACTGTGTATTGTGGGTACACGGGTGCCGCCCCCCCCCCCCCGCCCAACACCTCCGCCGCCCTCCCTATTCATGTGCCCGACCCCTTTCAGGACGGCAGACACATGAAATACTATGGCAGGGATAGGCGGGGGGTGTGTATTTTGAAGCACGTGATCAGGGCCGTCTTTAATATTGATTGGACCCTGGGCAAAAATTTTCTTAGGGCCCCCCTCCCCCCATGCAATTTCACTCTCCACCTTCTCTGAGACATACAATAAATAGCAGCTAGACTTAAAATCAGTTTACTGTATCAGATCAGGCAGCAATTGTGATTGGTTGCCAGAGGTTACAGCATATCATTACTGCTCACTGACTGGTTGCTAGAGGTTACAGCACTCCTGAAGGCTCACTGATTAGTTGCTAGAGGTTACAGCACATTTCTGCTTGTTGATTGGCTGCTAGAGATTGCTGTACAGTAATACTGCTCACTGGTTGCTATAGGTTACAGTACATCTTCTCCTCACTGCAGGGGGGCATGATAACCCTATGAATGTTGCCTTTATTTACATATCAATGCAGTTGGTCTCAGCTATTTACATATGCATGTCACTGCTATTTACATATGAATGCCAGTATTTACATGTAAACACAGGTCTGCAGGTGAGTCATCTGTACACAACAATAGGGCAGAGCTGGGCAGCATTAGTAGCAGCACAGGACTAAAACTTCAAGGGAATGTAAACTGGGATAGTTGGCAAGTATGAGGCAGCTGCTTTGGGCCCCACAACAATGACAGGGCCCAGGACAGCTGCCCCTTTTGCCCTGCCTTAAAGACGGCCCTGCACGTGATTAGAGCCAGAGGCTCTAATAGGGTTCAAAATAGGGTGGGCACAGTCCCGATCCCACCCTGTTGTGTGGCATAGCAAATGAATTTTCTCTATTTTCACACCAATGTTCTTCTCGTGAGAGGACAGTGAGACCTGTCTCCCGATTGGCCAAAGCATTAGGCGATCCTATTGGATGCCTAATGGTTTGGCCGAAGAGGAGACACGACGGAGTAAGCCTGAGGAGCCAAGTGGACACAGGAGCCGCAGCTGTCGCTTCCCACCACTACAGAAGAGGAGGAGGAAGCCCCACCACTCCAGGAGAGGGGCAGAGCCCACCACACGAGCGGTAGGTGCCTCCGGACCAACCGCGGGGGGATTAGTGGAGTGATAGCCGAGCCGGGGGACACTCCTGGCTGCATTTGATGGGCACAAGTGGCTGCATATACTGGGCACAAGTGGCTGCATATGATGGGCACAGTGGTGCTGCAATTTATGGGGGGGTTCAGTATTTGTCAGTTTGTTTGCGCCCCCCAAACATTTTGAGCACCAGCTGCCACTGTATAGGGGTTGATTAACTAAAACATGAGAATGCAAAATATGCAGTTCTGCATAGAAACCAATCAGCTTCCTGTTATTTTTGTGAAAAGCTTAACTGAACAAACTGAAGTTAGAAGATGATTTTGCACTCTCCAGTTTTAGTAAATCAACCCCATAGTATTCAAACATTTTACAAAAAAAGGTACATAGAACATAAAATGTTAAAGGAAGTGAGACAGAGGAGAAAGGGGGTGTGAGATTAGAGGTAAATAATGGATAAATATCCCCCATTTTAATTGTCATAGGAATACACAAGGTTATAGTGCAGTTAAAATATCAAGTCTTAATGTGGGTGGGCATAAGTTATCCAGGTTTAAACAAAAAAGGAAGAGGAAAGGGACTTTATATGAGGCATGTCACTGAATAAATATCTAGTTTATATTGATCATTAAATTGTTTATTATTACCAAATCATGTTTAAAAGTATCAGTAATCTTTGGTAAAAGACATGATATACTGTAAATAACAGTTCACTTGTATACAAATACAATTATACTAAGTAAAATACAACATGAGTACCAATACAATTTCATAGATCATTCATCCATTAACCACCTCAATACAGTGCAGTTACACCCCCTTCCTGACCAGGCCAATTTTCAGCTTTCAGCGCTCTCACAGTTTGAATGACAATTACTCAGTCATGCAACACTGTACCCATATGAAACTTGCGTCCTTTTTTCCACACAAATAGAGCTTTCTTTTAGTGGTATTTAATCACTAGTGAGTTTTTTATTTTTTGTGCTATAAATAAAATAAAACGTAAATTTTGTGAAAAAAATGCCTTTTTCTTTGTTTCTGTCATAAATTTTTGCTAATTAGTACTTTTTTTCATACATTTTGGCCAGAATTTATACTGCTACATATCTTTGGTAAAAATAACCCACATTAGTGTATATTATTTGGTCTTTGTGAAAGTTATAGAGTCTACAAACTATGGTGCCAATCACTGAAAATTGATCACTTCTGATCAGGCCTTCAGTACATCAGGTGCATCTCATTTCTTGAGACACTAACAAGTCAGGAAAGTACAAATACCCCCCAAATGACCCCTTTTTATAAAGTAGACATTCCAAGGTATTAAGTAAGTAGCATGATGAGTTTTTTTAAGTTGTCATTTTTTCCCACAATTCTTTGCAAAATGAAGATTTTTTTTATTATTTTTTTTTTTTACAAAATTGTCATATTATCAGGTTATTTCTCACACACAGCATATGCATACAACAAATTGCACCCCAAAATATATTCTGCTACTCTTCCCGAGTACGGCGATACCACATGTGTGAGACTTTTACACAGCCTGGCTACATACAGAGCTACATACAGAGCACCAACATTGAAGTAGTACCTTCAGACGTTCTACGAGCAAAAATGACGCATCTCATTTCTCTCGTTCAAAAATTTTTATTTTATGTTAAAATAAATTACATGTACAGAATATAAGACAAATTATGTGATACCAGAAATAAAAAGTAGACATATTGAAGTACGGATGATACAAAGCAAAGAAGAATTTCAAGATATTCTCGTGGGAATAACAATGGCCTTATATATTTTAGAATTTGAAAACATTCTTATAGCTGAGTTTTAAACATTTTAATCCCCAAAAAATATAAATATGTCTAAAAGAAAATATATGATTTTAAAGTTTTGACCATAACTTCTAAAGTATGTTTATAGTAAGTATTATATAGTAAGGGAAGAACATAAAAGGTATATAGGAGGGGAAGGGGAGGGAATAATTCTCCGGAGGAGGTTTTATATATCATCTAATGTTGTAATTCTATAAAAAATCTTAATCACCATAACAATAAAACTCGGTTGTCAATATTATCTGACGTATAATATTTAATCCAGGGTTCCATATGATATCAAACTTTGTCATCTGGTTTTTATCTATAGCGTCCATTTTAGCATGGATGAAAGATTGATTCATTCTACGTTTGGTTTCTGCAATATTCACCACATCTGTTTTCCACGCATTGGCTATAGTATGCTTTGTGGCTATCAGGAGTGTAAGAACTAATTTGAATTGTTTCTGATTCAGAAAGGCTGGTTTTAAATTAAGGAGAGCTATAATTGGGTCATGAAAAATTGGACGATCAAAAAATTTTGTAATTTTTAGAAAGATCTTTTTCCAAAATGATTGTACAATTGAGCAATGCCACCAGGTATGTATATAGGTACCTTTTTCTGGACAGCCACGAAAGCAGAGGCCAGTGTTGTCTGTTGAGAATTTGGCGATTCTCGCAGGAACCAAATACCAGCGTGTGAGAACTTTATATGATGATTCAGACGCCAATATATTTATAGAGGAAGATTTTGTGAAAGACCATATGTTGGACCAAGACCTAGAATCGATCGTACAATCCAAATCTTTTTCCCACTTGGCCACATATTTAGGTATAATAGTATTAGAATTAGATATCAATTGAGTATACAATGATGTAATACGACCTTTAGCATGTGGTTCCTTGAGACAAAATCTTTCAAATTGAGAAATATTATGTAAGTTTACATTTAAATTGAGAAGAGAAGTATAAAAATCTTTGATTTGGAGATATCTGAATATTTCTGATTGTGGAAGCTTATATAATTCACATAGATCTGTAAAAGATTTTATTGATGTAGTTGAAGTTAAATTATATAGACAAGTGATACCAGCCTTAGACCAAGCTTTAAAGGTTTTGGGATATTTCCAGGCTGGGTAAAAAGTCGGATTCTTGTGGAAAGATAATAGCGGATTTTGTGGAGATTGCAGACCATGTGAATTTCTATACCTATCCCATATAGATAGAGAGTGCTTCGAAATGGGGTTATTTATAGACTTACGATCCGCAGGTTGTAACCATAATATATTGTTTATAGGAAGAGGATCACAGTCTACAGCTTCAATGAGGACCCATAAAGGAATCTCTGTAGAAGAGTGATATTTTGTTAATTGAGATAATTGAGCTGCCTTATAATATATGTTAAAGTCTGGGAATCCCAAACCACCCAAAGCTTTGGGGAGAACAAGTGTTTTTTTGTGAAGTCTGGGTTTTATTTTTATTTTATCGGTAAGTAAATTTCGTTACTTTTTGTTGAATCAGCCTAAGAAAATATGCAGGAATATGAATCGGGAGAGTTCTGAATAAATATAAAAATTTTGGAAGAACAGACATTTTTATGATATTAATTTTCCCAAACCATGATATCGGCATTGATGACCAATTAGATAATGACCTTGTAATATTTTTTAATAGAGCTGGGTAATTAGCTGCAAATAAATCGGAGGGGTTAGGAGTAAACTGCACACCCAGATATGGGAGGCTATGATCTACCCACTTAAAGGGTAGTGAATTTTGTAAAGATTGTTTATCTTTTTCGACAAGTGAAATGTTTAATGCTGAAGATTTTTGAATATTGACCTTAAGGCCAGAAATAAATGAGAATTCTTGTAGTACAACCATAAGATTTGGGGCCGAAACATGTGGAGAAGATAGAAAAAGGAGAATATCGTCTGCGAATAAACAGAGCTTATGATGAAAGCCACCCATTTCAATACCTGTTATAGTGGGTTCCATCCTAATTCTTTGTGCTAAAGGTTCAATGAGTAAAGCAAATAATAATGGCGAAAGTGGACATCCTTGACAAGTCCCCCTCAGTATATTAAACTCGTCCGATTTGTACCCTGCATATCTGATATAAGCTTTGGGATCTTGATACAAATTATAGATCCATCGTAAAAAATGAGGGCCAAATCCCCATTTGGAAAGGGTATAGTTCATATATGACCAAGATACTGTGTCAAAAGCTTTCATAATATCTAAAGAAAGAAAACAAGTGAGAATACGTCTTTTTTAAGCGGCATGTGACAGGAGTTTTGCACGTCTAATATTATCTCCTGCTTGACGTAATGGAATGAAGCCCACTTGATCACGATGTATTAGATTGCCTATAATAGTATTTAATCTGTTAGCTAGAATTTTGGCTAAAATTTTTATGTCCAAATTTAATAACGAAATAGGGCGATAATTAGACCATATTGAATCGTCTGTGTGAGGTTTAGGGAGCATACAGATAATTGCAGTTAGGGTTTCTCTTCTAAAAGAATGACCTTCCAAAAGGGAATTAAAAGTGTTTGTCAAGACTGGAGATAGGGTGTCTACAAACGTTTTGTAATACAGCGCAGAAAAACCATCAGGACCTGGCCTTTTATTTAGTTTCAGATTTTTGATAACTTCAGATACCTCTATAATTGATACTGGTTCCTCCATCATTTCCATTTGTGTTTTAGATAGTGTCGGTAGAGATATATGAGAGAAAAAATAATTTGCTCTAGAAGGGTCCAACTCATTATTAGAAGAGTATACATTTTTTAATTGTGCTTTGAATTTTTATAATATTTTTAAAGGATTATTTGTATATACCCCCCTAGAGATTTTCAGACGTATCGGTTTCGTTGGGTTCTGGCAGGATTTTAATGCCCTGGCTAATAGTGTGTGAGGTTTATTCGCATTGATATAGAAATTTTGTTGTGATCTCTTGATGGTTTTACCCGCTGCTTCAGTAAGGAATAGATCAAATTCCAATTTAGCTTTGTCAAGATTTATTTTAGATAAAGAAGAAGGGTTATTTTGGAATGCTGTGTGACATTTATTGAAATTTGTTTCTAAAGTCTGACAAAGGATTTTCCGCTCTCTGTTGAATATGTTTGCTTGCTGTAGACATATGCCACGGAGAACAGGTTTGTGTGCTTCCCATAATGTAGTCGGAGAGACGTCAGGTGTGGAGTTATATTTTATATAATCTTTGAGCGCAATTTCAATATTATTTTTATGAGCTGGATTTTTGAGTAGGAAATCTCTTAATATCCATGTTGGATCTTTTTTTTTAGGAATTATAGAGGCAACAGTAATGTAGCCTGCACTATGATCTGACCATGGGATGGGAATAATTTTTGTAGATATTATTTCTGGAATTAGCCCTATGGACATAAATATATGGTCTATCCTAGAGAATGAGCGATGAGGGAACGAGTAATGTGTGTATTGTCTCTTGGTTGGATTCAATTCTCTCCAAGTATCTACTAGGTTATGTTTTGTAATTAGTTTTGATAAGAGTTGTTTGTCTGCTGTATGTGACTGTGGGATTGGTGATTTATCCAAAAATGGGAATATGGTCTGATTAGAATCTCCACATAGAATTGTAGTACCTATTTTGTGGTGTTCTATAGTTTGAAATAAATGAGAAAGAAAAGAAATAGGATTTTTGTTAGGAGCGTAGTATGATGTAATGGTGATAGCGGTATCAAGTAGGTGTCCTTTAAGAATCAAGTAACGACCTTCTGGATCCTTGATTTCCTTCATTAGTGAAAATGGTGTATTGCGATGGAAAGCTATAAGCACGCCTCGTTTTTTAGAGGAGGCCGAAGCTGTGTATACTTGGGGGTAGTCTTTACTGAAAAATTTGGGAGTGGATTGTGACGCAAAATGAGTCTCTTGGAGGCAAACTATATGTGCTTTCTTGGATGAAAATGTGCGGAAGGCTTTAGTGCGTTTGTGTGGAACGTTTAGTCCCTGAGTATTTAATGATATGATGTTTAATGGGGCCATGGAGTTGGGAAAAGTAAATATGTGTTGGTGTCTATGTTAGAACGTGTGTCATATAAGAAATTATTTGTCTCCAGAGTATAGGGGTGGAGGGAAAGGAGATAATGACTGAATAAGAAAATACAATTAATATACAATATTGAAATATATCTTAACATATCTATGTTCTTAATGTGTCCGTTGGGAGGAGAAAATCTCTCCCTCCAAGGGTACATGAGCCACTGTCAACTGCCCGGTGTACACCGAGCTGCTGAGGGTAGCAAGAGAGGGTGCAAGGAACTTCCCTGCAGGACACCAAGAGCCAATCATATAATTTCATTTTTCAAGCAAAAAATAAAAATGTAAGATTAAGGCAACCTCAGAGACAAAGAAGAGAAGAGAGAGAAAAAAAAGTTATAATAAGGTGTCTAAATTATTAGGAACATTTCTTAAATAAGATTATGATAAAAATATTGATTGGAAGTCAGAGAAAAAACTCGGCAGTAGCCATTCTGTTGAAAAGGCAAGATAGTAGCCTCAGTACAAGTGTTTATCAGTCCATAGTGTCAGCCAGATCTGGAGGTGGAGATTGTATGTGACTTCTTTTCTGTGGATTGTAGTCTTCTTCTCTTCTGGAAGCAGAGGAGGGATTATCAGCATATGAGGATGATTTTTGGCGAGTGTCTGCAGCATCTCTTGATGTGTTTATCATCCCTAGTTTCTGTAAAGTAGTTTGCAGGTCCTTAGCTGTTCGGCACATATATTTGCGACTTTGGAAAGTAAAACGCACTGAGAAAGGAAAGCCCCATTGGTAGATTATGTTATTTCGCTGTTATATTTGCAGTAGTGGTTTCAGGGTTCTTCTTTTGTTGACTGTAATCTGTGAGAGGTCTGTGAATAATTGATATTTATGACCCTGGAAAATGAGGGGATCTTTATTTCTAGCTGTATTTAGCAGTAGTTCCTTAGTGCGGTAGAAATGCAATTTTGCGATAATGTCACGGGGAGGACCATCTATTTTCTTTGGTGCTAGGGCTCTATGAACCCGGTCCATTTCAAGACGCTCTAGTGGGATAGCTGGTTGTAATTCTTGAAAAAGTGCAGTAATAGCACCGTTTAAATCAGTCACAGATTCGGGTATTCCTCTAATACGTATATTGGAGCGTCTTGCACGATTTTCAAAATCCTCCAATTTAGATTGTAATATGTCATTTTCCTCTTTAAGAAAATCAATTTCTGAGGCAATGTTAGATGTATAATTTTCCAGATTGTCTGCTCTAATTTCCAGTGCTGATGTACGCTGACCAAGTATTCTAATTTCTTTGGTAAGGTTTGTGGTGATGATATCTGCAGTGGTTTTTAGTGATTTTTGAAGCAGATTTTCTATTTGTTTCAGCGTTACAGGAGGGGATAAGTCTTTTTGTGTGGAAAGTTCTAAATTCTCCAGAACTGACATATTTTTCTCAGGTATTTGGTTAGAGAGACTATGTGCCTTTAATGAGAGAACATCTTTATGTAAAGCAGCAGAAGGGGCTGTCTGTTTGTTCTCCTCACTGTGTCTCCCCTCAGAGGGGGAGGGTTTCAGTGACATACTACTGTGTGTGTGAGGCGGCGCTTTCTTGTTAATTTTCTGCCTCATGAGTCTCCTCTGACCCCCCCGAATGTCACCAATGTAAGGTAGGGATATTTATCTACCGTTTGGTATGATATATAAATGCGGAGGGTCAAGTTACCTCCGCCGTTATATGGCTCCGTTGTCCTGCTGAGAATGGAGCTCTAAGCCAGCATTACCTCACGGCTCGGCTCCGCCTCCTCCCTCCCTTGCATCTCCTTTCTCAACCACCTATTACACTTTTGAAGGCCCTGGAGTACCAGGACAATGGAATTGCCCATAAAATTACCCCATTTTGGAAAGCAAACACCTCAACGTATAATCTGTGAGGCATAATGAGTCTTTTGAACGGTTAATTTTTTTCCAGAAGTTTTTGGAATATGTGGAAAAAAATTAAAACGCATTTTTTTTTTTTACACAAAATTGTCAATTTATAAGATATTTCTAACACATAGCATGTATATAGCAAAAATTACAACCCAAAACACATTCTGCTACTCCTTCCGAGTATGGCGATACCACATGTGTAGGACTTTTATACAGTCTGGTCACATAGAGCGGCCGAACATTGAAGTAGTACTTTCTAGGAGCATAAATGACACATCTCATTTCATTCCTACCCATCACACTTTTGAAGGTCCTGGAGCACCAGGACAGTGAAATTACCCACAAAATGATCCCATTTTGGAAAGCAAACACCCCAACGTATATTCTATGAGACATGGCCTGGTGACAGGTACTCGGGTACTCTGATGGCCTGGTGACAGGTACTTGGGTACTCTGATGGCCTGGTGACAGGTACACGGGTACTCTGATGGCCTGGTGACAGGTACTCGGGTACTCTGATGGCCTGGTGACAGGTACTCGGGTACTCTGATGGCCTGGTGACAGGTACTCTGGTACTCTGATGGCCTGGTGACAGGTACTCGGGTACTCTGATGGCCTGGTAACAGGTACTCTGATGGCTTGGTGACTGGTATTTGGGTACTCTGAAGGGCGGTGACAGGTACTCATATGGACTGTGACAGGTACTCGGGTACTGAGATGAACTGTGACAGGTACTCGGGTACTCAGATGAACTGTGACAGGTACTCAGGTACTCAGATGAACTGTGACAGGTACTCAGGTAGTCAGATGAGCTGTGACAGGTACTTGGGTACTCAGATGAACTGTGACAGGTACTCGGGTACTCAGATGGGCTGTGACAGGTACTCGGGTACTCTGATGGGCTGTGACAGGTACTCGGGTACTCTGATGGGCTGTGACAGCTACTCGGGTACTTTGATGGGCTGTGACAGGTACTCGGGTACTTTGATGGGCTGTGACAGGTACTCGGGTACACTGTTGGACCGTGACAGATACTTGGGTACCATGATGGACTGTGACAGGTACTCGGGTACCCTGATGGACTGTGACAGGTACTCGGGTACCCTGATGGACTGTGACAGGTACTTGGGTACTCTGATGGACCGTGGCAGGTACTCGGGTACCCTGATGTGCCGTGACAGGTACTCGGGGTACTCTGATGTGCCGTGACAGGTACTCGGGTACTCTGATGGGCCGTGACAGGTACTCGGGTACTCTGATGTGCCGTGACAGGTACTCGGGTACTCTGATGTGCCGTGACAGGTACTCGGGTACTCTGATGGGCTGGGACAGGTACTCGGGTACTCTGGTGGGCTGGGACAGGTACTCGGGTACTCTGAGGCCGCGTACACACGGGCGGACTGTTCGCTCAACTTTGTCCGCTGAACAGTGTTTCAGCGGACAGTCCGCTCGTGTGTGGGGCTTCAGCGGACAGTTTCAGAGGACAGTTTGACGAACAAAGTTTTTCGGAAATTCCGAAAAACTGTCCGCTGAAACTTGGTTTGAGCGGACAGTCCGCCCGTGTGTAGGCCACTTTCGAAATGAGCAAACTGTTCCCGCTCGGAGGAAAGTCTGCTCATTTCGAGCGCGTCTCCAGGTAGGCGGGGCCCGCGAGGGAGACGTAGCGGGCCCCGCCGCCTGGTATGGACTTAAAGGGGAACCCCAACGCCGAAAAAATCGGCGTGGGGGTCCCCCCAAAGTCCACAACAGACCCTTGTCCGAGCACGCTACCCGGCCGGCCAGGAAAGGGGGGCGAGCGAGCGCGCCCCCCCTCCCGAGCCGTACCAGGCCGCGTGCCCTCAACATGGGGGGTGCCTTCCCGACAACCCTGGCCGTTGGTTGTCGGGGTCTGCAGGCGGGGGGCTTATCGGAATCCGGGAGCCCCCTTTAATAAGGGGGCCCCCGGATACCGGCCCCCCACCCTATGTGAATGAGTATGGGGTACAATGTACCCCTACCCATTCACCTGTAAAATAAAAGTACCCAAAAAAAAACACAACACACGAGATTTTTTATTTTTTATTGCACAGCTCCGGGGGTCTTCCGTCTTCGGGGGTCTTCTCGCCATACTCCTCCGCTATCTTCTTGTAGCTCTTTTGCTAGCGGAGGAGTCCGGCTTTCTTCCTCCCCGCCGCCGGCCTCTTCTCCCGACTTCGGGGGTCTTGTCCCCCTCTTCGGTTCTTCTGCCGGGCCACCGCGCCTTCTTATAGCTCTTTTGCAGGCGGTGGCCCGGTCTTCTGTCGCCGCCGCCTTCCGTTCTTCTGCCGGGCCACCGCGCCTTCTTATAGCTCTTTTAGAGGCGGTGGCCCGGTCTTCTGTCGCCGCTGTTGCCTTCCGTTCTTCTTCTTGTTCTTCTTCTTCTTCTTCTCCAGGAGATGTTGACACGTCGCTCTCTCCGGCCGGAATGCCAGAGCCGCGCTGTGCTGTGCGGCCACTTATATAGTGACAATGGGGCGGTGTCACATGGTATATGTCACATGGGTTGGTCACATGGTGACCCTGCCCCCTTACGATGTCATAGTCCCCATGTGACATCAACCCATGTGACCAACCCATGTGACATATACCATGTGACACCGCCCCATTGTCACTATATAAGTGGCCGCACAGCGCGGCTCTGGCATTCCGGCCTTCATCACGGGCGATCACGTGGTAAACAGCCATAACCAATGGCTGTTCACCCCCTTCGGTGGCGAGCGGTGTCTCCGTGACACGCCGCCACCGAAAAAACAGGGATGCGCGCACGATTGCACGCATTCCCTGTTTAAACGGGAGGCCGTCATATGACGGCCTCCCGCCACAATAGGTGCGCCGCCTGGCCGTCATTGGTCATTGGCGGTCAGGAACCAGTTTATAATAAATATAAGCAACTGCTCTTAGTGAGCCAAACTTGTCTGGGCACCAGTTCAATGTGTACTCGAGGCACGTTTCATGGCTCACACAACTCATCAGGAGTAAATCAATAACATATCTATAAATAAAGGATACCCTTTAAAAAAAAGAACTATCTCTCTAAAAAAGGGGGGTTTATTACGTACAGAATGGTCTAATAGCGACTCCCAACCTATATCCAAGGGAAGACGGGGACAGGGACGGGGCTGAGGTGAGGAATCATATCCAAACTGGGAAAAACAGCCAGGTGAAGACCAGGTGACCATATCCCAAACATGTGAATATTGTGTGCACTTGAACCCACACTGCTCTGCAAGGGTATGTAAATGAGACCTTGTGAGATGAACTGGCATTCATCCCCAGGCCCCATAACAGCTGTGTATGTTTCTATGGCTATTGTTTCATCTCTGAGTGTAAGGACAGCTACACATACTGAAAATGTTTCTTGATACAAAATCACCTTTTATAATGCCACCTAAAGTTTGGCACTAATTAAAGAGTAACTCCACTTTTGGTAAGAAAAAACAAACTGGGAAAATCGGGATCGTTGTACATCACATGGATTTTTTTAAACTTTGTTGCACATTCCTACCTGTTTCTGCTCTGAAGAAATAGCTGTTTGTTTGAAGTCTTTGTACACTGATTCTGAATGGAAGGATATGTATTCATTATAAACAGCTCATGCATTCTCAGTGTTCTGATGAAAAAGATGAAGAGTAGGGATGGGCTTTATGTCCAAGTCGAACAGGAGTTTGACTAAAACATTGGTTGTTCGCCAAACAGCGAACAATTTTGGGTGTTCGCGGCAAATATGAAACTCGTGGAACACCCTTTAAAAGTCTATGGGAGAAATCAATAGTGCTAATTTTAAAGGCTTATATGCATGGTATTGTCATAAAAAGTGTTTGGGGACCTGGCTCCTGCCCCAGGGAACATGTATAAATGCAAAAAAAAGTTTTAAAATGGCAGTTTTTTCGGGATCAGTGATTTTAATAATGCTTAAAGTGAAACAATAAACGTGTAATATTCCTTTAAATATCGTACCTGGGGGTTGGCTATAGTATGCCTGTAAAGGGGACGCATGTTTCCTGTGTTTAGAACAGTCTGACAACAAAATGACATTTCTAAAGGCTATAATGAATTGTCGGTCCAACAAAACACATAAAAGTTCCTTGATAAAAACGGCATGGAATTTCGCCACAGGGGAACCCCAAACCAAAATTTTTAAAAAATGCCTGGGGGTCCCCCTAAATTCCATACCAGGCCCTTCAGGTCTGGTATGGATATTAAGGGGAACCCCATGCCAAAATTAAAAAAAAAATGGGGTGGGGGTCCCCCTCAAAATCCATACCAGACCCTTCAGACCTTCCCCATGTTTTCAGAGGGGGGCGGGGTCACCATCCCCTCTGACATAACGGGGAAAGACATAGGGCAGTCTCAGTTCGTCACCGGGTGACCCGCCCTCCTTTATATAAGAAGTGTAAGAATAACAAAAGTGTCACAAGGTGGAAGACTCCCACTGAGGTGGATCGTGCAGACGGAGCAGAGAAGAAGCCAGAGCAAGATGCGAGACGAGAAGTGCGGAGGAAGAAGAAGATGAAGAAAAAGAAGAAGAAGATGGAGGAAGAAGAATACCGAAGGAAGACCAGAAGAAAGAAGATGGAAGAAAAAGTGGAAAGAAGAAGAGATTAAGAAAGGACTTGTCAAAAACCGTCTCTTGTATTTTTTAACCATTTTGACACTTTTTTTGTGAAATGGTTGGGGTACATTTGTACCCCATTACCAATTCACACAGGGGGGGGCCGTGATCTGAGGGGCCCCTTGTTAAAGGGGTTTCCAGATTCCAATAAGCCCTGCCCGCAGACCCCCACAACCACCGGGCAAGGGCTGTGGGGATGAGGCCCTTCTCCCCATCAACATGGGGACAAGGTGCTTTGGGGGGGCCGCTACCCCAAAGCACCCTCCCAATGTTGAGGGCATGTAGCCTGGTACAGTTCAGGAGGGGGGTGCTCTCTTGTCCCCTCCTTTTCCTGCAGCCTGCCAGGTTGCATGCTTAGATAAGGGTCTGGTATGGATTTTTGGAGGGACCCCCACACCATTTTTTTATTTTGGTTCAAGGTTCCCCTTAATATCTATACCAGGCCTGAAGTGCCTGGTATGGAATTTAGGGGGACCCCCACACATTTTTTTTTTAATTTTGGTTCGGGGGTTCCCCTGTGGGGAAATTCCATGCCGTTTTTATCAATGAACTTTTATGTATATTGTCGGACCGATTCAATTCCATTTCATTCCAATTCATTTTAGCCATGAGTAGTTTTAAATTACTTTATTTCCTGTGGAAATGTCATTTTGCTGTCAGACTGTTCTAAACACGGGAAACATGTGCCCCTTTACAGGCATACTATAGA
Source organism: Lithobates pipiens (assembly GCF_037356315.1). Taxonomy (NCBI): domain Eukaryota; kingdom Metazoa; phylum Chordata; class Amphibia; order Anura; family Ranidae; genus Lithobates; species Lithobates pipiens. The sequence continues at coordinate 285,013,056 of NW_027507718.1, read as the reverse complement.
CACCCCCCAGGTATATTACACTTTTATTATTATTATTATTATTATACATGATTTATATAGCGCCAACAGTTTACGCAACGCTTTACAATGTATGGGGGGGACAACACAATTACAGTACAATACAAAGGGTACAGGAGGGCCCTGCTCATAGAGCTTACATTCTAAAGGGAGAGGGTGGTGGTACAAAAGGTAATAGCTGCAGAGAATGATTTGATGGGGTCGCTCAGGGACAGTTAGGAGGGTGTGGGATAGGCTTCCCTGAATAAATGGCAGACTGGGGCAGGGAGTTCCAGAGGATGGGAGAGGCTCTGGAGAAGTCTTGAAGGCGAGCATGAGAGGAGGTAACAAGGGAGCTAGAAAGCTGGAGGTCCTGGGAGGAGCGGAGGGAACGATTTGGGCAATATCTGCAGATGAGGTTGGTGATGTAGATGGGGGCGATGTTGTGGATGGCTTTGATTGATTGATTTTGACACTTTCGTTGTTTCCCTTTAAACATTATTAAAATCACTGCTTCTGAAAATACGGCCATTTTTAAAACTTTTCTTTGCATTGATACATGTCCCCTGGGGCAGGACCCAGGTCCCCAAACACTTTTTATGACAATACCATATAAACCTTTAAAATTAGCATTTTTGATTATTCATGTTCGTGTCCCATAGACATTAATGGTGTTTGCGTGTTCGAACAAATTTTTTGCCTGTTCGCATGTTCTGGATGTGAACTGAACAGGGGGGTGTTCGGCTCATCTCTAATGAGGAGTCTGTATCTCTTTAGAAGAAGTAGTTAACCCTAAGGGTTCTTTTACAGTTGGAGGGGGGAAAACACATGGTTTAACTTTGCTTTTACCACCATCCAACTGCTTTCCCTTAAGCCGCAAAGCCAGCCGATAGGGATGGACACATGCAGAACACTTATCAGAAGCACAGCGGTCCCTGCTGCTTATAGATAATTTAGCATACTGTAGTGTGGTGTCATACATGTTAAGTATTGTCAGGTCACCTGAAACCAGGTGACAGATGCACTCTGTAGGAGTCAGAAGTGCACCGCTAAGGTAGTGGACCCTAGGATTGACTGCTGCGGAATGAACCATGGGAGGTTCAGGAAGCAGGTCTACTGGATCACTAACACTGATCCCAGTGGGAGCTAGAGCATAGATTCCCCAGGGCACGGAGTCTAAGAGCCAGCAGGTGTTCACCAGAGCCTCCAGTGGTGAGGATGGACTGCGCTGCAGTCTGGCTCCAGGTCGCAGCCCCCAGGGTCTCACAGCTCATGGTAGACTACAGGAGATAGAGGAAGCAGCAGGCTGGAACAAAAAGGATAGATAAGGGATAAGGCAGAGGTCAGGGCGACTAGCAAACAGGAACAACAGAGTACACGCCAAAGGTTCAGGGTCACAGGCAAACAAGGATAGTCGGGGACAAACCAAAAGGTCGGTATCACGAGCAGACAGGAACAGTCGAGAACACGCCAAGGTCGGTAACAGAGACAGAGACAAACGTAGAGCACACGGCAAGCAGGAAACAGGAAGCCAAACACACAGTGAATACACAATGGTTGATCAGCACTGCTGGCTTGCAGTGCACAGGTTAATATAGGGTTCCCTGATAGGGCCTGGGGTAGAGCCATGCTTAGAGGACAGGTTATAAAAACAGCCAGGTTAGAGTGGCTGGCCTCTTAGTCTGAACACATGAGATGAGGTAGGCTGACAGAGGAAGATTATTGCATAACCATGACAAGTATCTATTTACTCGGTATAACATCATCTTTTACATTTTACCAGAAATTAGTTATTATATTTTGTTAGAGAATTTAGATTCTTATTTTATAACCATTCATGTATGTTTGCAAAATATTGCTTAGAAGTAGAATAATTTCAAGTTACACAAAGCTATTTCAAGTCCTTGAAATGCATATAAATCACAGAGATAAGATAGTTTGTTTTTAGTTTACTAATGAGAAAAGAGACTTTTGACAGCTACAGCCTGACAAAATAAGAACATCTTATACAGGTGTTTTAGAAATAATTATGTGGAATATGGGAAAGTTGCGCCCTCATTAAAACTGTTAAAATACAAACATTGATATGTATGTATATATTAATAATTGGATAATATTGAATAAAGTAATTGGCTATGTACATATATATATATATATATATATATATATATATATATATATATATATATATATATATATATATATCAGGACTAGGAGAGTTGATTTAACACAGCTGGGTGCCATACTGTCTCTACACAGGTGTTTTTAATTGGACAAAACCAGTTATAAATCAATTTAATGAACATATAGGAATTCTGGGAATGAATAAGTTTGTCTGGTTGTAGAACAGGTGTCAGATTTATGGATAGTTACATTGATGTAGATTTTAGCAACCAATCATATCTAGGAGAGATGGCTAAGATAAGGCTTGTAAAGGTATATAAATGCAAGTTTTACAATTATTAGACAGACAAGTCAGATAGAAGCTCATAAGGCTGAACTCTATGTATGCTGCACTATTGCACGGGTCATAGAGATCAGAACCAGTGGGCAATTATCTGTTCAGATAGGAGTCTATCAGGCTGACTGTTTGTCTATGCAGCCCTATCCGAGTGACAGGCAGTCAGAACCAATAAGTAAATATCTGTCCTTTTGTTGTAACTTGTCTCCTCATATGAGTCAAATATAGAAAACTTCTTAACTTGATCCAGAGTGTGGTCTAAGGTGAATTTCGCTCCCATAGTGTGGGCACTAAAGTTCATTAAAGTACCATTTTTTCCAAAAAAGTAGCCTTCTATAAACAGCTGCGTAAATATCATGTGACATAAAAAATTGCCACCATTTTATTATGCTTTGAAAAATATATAATATTTGGGAATTAAGTAATTTTCTAGAAATAAAATGCTGATTTTAACCCTTTAGTGACAACCGTACACCCATATGCGGCCTCGACTTTCAGGGGTTATACCGGGGTGATGCCCGCAGCTGTAGGTATCACCCCGGGAACCATTTTTTAGAGCGGGTGGTTGGCTCTTTAGGGATAACAATGATGCGGCTAAAAGAGCTTGGTTGTTATCCCAAACGAATGGGAAGGGATGCCCGCCGCCTTCTGCCACTCTTCCCGGGCCTCCTGTCCCACCAGGAGACCCGATCCCCGATCCAGCACTTCCTCCGGCTAGAGTAAGACCAAAACAAATCTGGAAATGGCTTTGTCTCAGTTTTCTATGTAAACACACAGAAGTGACATCACAACGTCACTTCCGGTTTAGGCTGTCAATGGTGCAGATTTTTTTTAAATTACAGTATTCAAAATCGCCCTTCTTTTGGCGATCTGAATAATTTGAAGTGCAAAGGAGGGTTTTGGGGTCTTTTATATCTTTTCCATAAAGAGTACCTGTCACCACCTATTACTGTCACAAGGGATGTTTACATTCCTTGTGACAGCAATAAAGTGATCAGTATTTTTTTTTCTAAAGTGACAATGTAAAAAATTAAAATAAAAAAGGAAGGGAAAAAATATGTTTTAAAGCGCCCACGTCCCCTCGAGCTCTCGCAGCAAAGAAAACACATACATAAGTCATGCCTGCATATGTAAAGGGTGTCCAAATCACCCATGTGAGGTATCACCGCGATCGTTATAGTGAGAGCAATAATTCTAGTCAAAGACCTCCTCTGTAACTCTAACCTAGTAACCATTAAATTTTTTAAAGCGTCACCTATGGAGATTTTTAGGTAACGTAGTTTGTCACCATTCCACGAACGGGCGCAATTTCAAAGCATGACATGTTGGGTATCTATTTACTTGACGTAATATCATATTTCACATTATACCAAAAAAATTGGTCTATCGTTACTGTTTTTTTTTTATTCATGAAAGCGTCTTTTTTGCCAAAAAAGTGTGTTTGAAGGACCGCTGTGCAAATATCGTGTAACATAAAATATTGCAATGAGCAACATTTTATTCTCTAGGATCTCCGCTAAAAAATGTATGTATATATATATATATATATATATAAAATGTTTGGGGGTTCTAAGTAATTTTGTAGCAAAAAAATACAGATTTTATCCATTTACACTTATGCCACTTATCAACTTTGGACATCAAAGTTGCATGACAAGTCGTTCACCATGTTTTCCAATGATAACCATCCATATATGTGCGATTTAAAGTTGCAGAGACTTTGAAATAGTTCATGCACTACTTTGGTCCTACTTTCATACAACTTGAGGGCCATAGACTTCAATGTTAACCCCCAAAAGTTGCATGAAAGTCCTACCTGAATGGTATAAAATGCAATAGTTGTGCAGTTGTCCATTATTACTGGTCAAAGCCATAGTCGTATCCAAGTTTGCACCTATCCAAAGTTGCACCAAAGTTGGTGCAACTTTGGAGTCATACATGTTTGAATGGAGCCTAAAGTGTCTCAGATTATTTCAGCTGATATTTCTGTCTTCATAAATGTGAACATATTTTATGTGAGCTAATAAAAAGGAGCAGTAAAATAGAAAACGATGCAAAATGGCTCTATTATAAAGAAAGACTGTTCAAAAACTATATTTTCTATCAGGGAATATTATAAATAGTTTTCCCTATGTGAAATATTAAAGATAGTCAGTGTTGCCTTCTATGTAAAATACACAGAAGAGTTTAGCATGCGGTATATTATACTTAAGGAATAACTACATGTTCCCAGAAGTACTTGTCCTAGATGTTTATGATTGCCTCATGTTCCTAAATCCACTAGTGATTTGTTTTGTTTGGAATGTATAAATCAGGAGCTTTAATATAAACTACAGTGAGCTGTAAATCATAGAATAACTTCCATATAAAGACTGTTTATTACAAGCGAGTGAGCAAGTCATTGCTCAAAATTATGAAAATGTGTTACGTATTTGCGTTTCTCGAAAACAATAAAAAACGATTGAACCAAAAAAATGTATGGAAATGCAAAGGATCTGCCCGGTGGGAACAGCAGCAATAACAGTGCATTTGAACCACAGAACTATATTCATACAAGGTAGAATAAGAAATGGTTATACCTATAAACATTGTTAGCAAAATATATGTTAGGATAACCTTCATTCATGGTGACACTCCCACGTAACCTCTTTACAACTCTGACAGTGATAGAGCTGATAACCATTTCCTATTATATCCCAAACTAAAACAATTTTGGCTGGCGATAGAATATTGTATAAGCACACCACTGCACAGATCAGGTGTGTAGATGCAGGGCTGTCTTAATACGTGGACAGTGCTCAGGGGCCCCAGGTGCATAGGGGCCCCATGATAATCTTGCATTACAATGTACTTGCCTATTGTCCTGGATTTGCCGGGACAGTCACACTTTTTACTAAGCTGTCCCAGGATGGCCATGTCTTGAAATCTGTATTGTGCCTTCCTGATCCCAGTATTGTGCTCTTCAAACTCCTCCCTCCCAATTTATCTGTACTGTGTCTTTCTGCCTCCCCACCTGTACTGTACCATTTGAGTTGATTAGCCTTTGATTTATGACATGTTTTCTTATTGTTTAAAATTAATTTTATTGAAAGTACTAAAAAATATACACTATAGAAGCGCATTTGTGAGGCCAGGCACTGATATTGGATGAGAACGCCTGGCTTGCAGCCTCTGCTCTAATTCATCCTAAAGGTGTTCTATAAGGTTGAGGTCAGGACTCTGTGCAGGTCAGTCAAGTTCCTCCACCCCAAACTCGCTCATCCTTGTCTTTATGGACCTTGCTTTGTGTACTGGTACAAATCATTTGGTGGAGGGGGGATTATGGTGTGGGGTTGTTTTTCAGGGATTGGGCTTGGCCCCTTAGTTCCAGTGAAGGGAAATCTTAAGGTGTCAGCACACCAAGACATTTTGGACAATTTCATGCATCCCAATACTTTTTGTAATATCCCCTGATATTACATAATATTCCCCTGATGAAGTCACGTGATCGTGACGAACATGCGTCGGAACTGTGATACCGGAAGTGACGCTATCGAGCTCACTGCTAGCTTTTACATTGCTTTACTTTCATTCATTTTTATGTGAGTACCTGTCTATCTTTATTTTAACTGAATAAACATGCTTTAATATACTACACTATGGGGCACCCCTCCTGTTCTTAATCTCCACCTATGGTTCACTGGCGAGACCCATCCATCCCGTATACTTTAAGGTCACTATTAAAGGGGACGCTGACTATAGGCAGAACACCCATACCATCAAGAGCCTTGGCTACCACGCTAGGACGGTCAACAAGGACCCCAAAGATATATATTTACGTGCTGTTATCTTACAGCAGTAAGGTAAGGGGACGCTCATATATTTAACTAGCACGGTGGATCTCACGAGTCACGATCACTAGCAGCAACTTGCAGAATTTATTAACTTATTAACCTTTTAATGTACATGTATGATTTTATATTTGCTCTTATTATTTTAATTTAGTCTATTATCAGTTTTCACTTGAGAAATATGCACCTTGCTTCACGTACCTAAGTTCGGTAATTGTTAGCACCTGTTTTGCACATGTATTTGACTTTATTAATCTCTTATTACTAGCCCACATTTTGTTTTTTCCACAGGTTGCTAGTCTGGCAACCGCCAGCACCTGCTTTTGATATAAATTTTACTTTAATTTCACTAGGACATTTTGCACTTTATTCTTTATGTACAGCGCACCACTACTCTTTTATCTCTATAGTGTATGTTTAATTCTATTAATTATTTATACTTTAATTCTTGAGAGTAGGTGCGTAAATTGGGGCAGGCAAGTAGGGGCCCCAGTGCATTACTTAGCCCAGGGACCCATGATGCTATATAGATGGTCCTGGATAAATGACAATATTTACTGTCCTTATAATTACAGTCCATTTGCTATCCAACCTTGCCTAGCTCAAAGGAAATTCTTAACCCCTATGTTGTAGAGTAATTAAATAAAATTAGGTTAGATCACCTTAAAGGCATTTAGAGCAGTACAGTAAAGTCTCCCTCTTATCTCCTGCTAAAAAGCTTCCTCTAGTTAGAATATCAAAACCTATGCACATTCATAAAAAGTTTGATTGATCAAAAAATTCATACTATGTGTCATGACACACCTCGCTCATCCAGCACTTAACAAAACACATTGAGGTATTTCAAAAAAATTTATCAGGCCAAGCATAGCGTAAAAGAAGAAAGGATTAACAAGTGAAACAAACAACCAATAAGACTATAATGTTATTCTCAGAGATATGGTTAAACACCTGCAGTATTCTGAATAATAATAATTAACATTGCTGAACTGCATTTACAGTTCCTTGAAAAAGTTTCCATACCCCTTGAAATTGTCCACATTTTGTCATGTTACAACCAAAAACGTAAATGTATTTAATTGGGATTTTATGTAATAGACCAACACAAAGTGGCACATAATTGTGAAGTGGAAGGAAAATGACAAATGGTTTTCAAAATGTTTTACAAATAAATATCTGAAAAGTGTGGCATGCATTTGTATTCGGCCCCCCTGAGTCAATACTTTGTAGAACCACCTTTCGCTGCAATTACAGCTGCAAGTCTTTTTAGATATGTCTACTAGCTTTGCACATCTAGAGAGTGACATTTTTGCCCATTCTTCTTTGCAAAATAGCTCAAGCTCTATTAGACTGGCCATTCTAACACATGAATATGCTTTGATCTAAACCATTTCATTGTGGCTCTGGCTATATGTTTAAGGTCATTGTCCTGCTGGAAAGTGAACCTTCGCCCCAGTCTCAAGTCTTTTGCAGACTCTAATAGGTTTCTTTCTAAGATTGCTCTGTATTTTGCTCCATCCATCTTCCCATTAACTCTGAACAGCTTTCCTGTCCCTGTTGAAGAAAAGCATCGCCACAACATGATGCTGCCACCACCATGGTGTGTTCAGGGTGATGTGCAGTGTTAGTTTTTCGCTACCCATAACGTTTTGCTTTTTGGTCAAAAAGTTCCATTTTGGTCTCATCTGGCCAGAGCACCTTCCTCCACATGTTTGCTGTGTCCCCTACATGGCCTATCATAAACTACAAAAGGGACTTCTTATGGCTTTCTTTCAACAATGGCTTTCTTCTTTTCACTCTTCCATAAAGGTCAGATTTGATACAGTTCCCATAAATGTTTACTGTACAAAATAAGGTCCGTTGGTATGGACCATAGAATGAGTACATGGATTGAAAACTGGCTACAAGAGCGAGTACAGAGGGTGGTGATAAATGGGGAGTACTCGGAATGGTCAAGGGTGGGTGGTGGGGTCCCCCAGGGTTCTGTGCTGGGACCAATCCTGTTTAATTTTTTCATAAACGACCTGAAGGATAGGGTAAACAGTTCAGTTTCTGTATTTGCGGACGATACTAAGCTAAGCAGGGCAATAACTTCTCCGCAAGATGTGGAAACATTGCAAAAAAGATCTGAACAAATTAATGGGGTAGGCAACTACATGGCAAATGAGGTTCAATGTAGAAAAATGTAAAAAAATGCATTTGGGTGGCAAAAATATGAATGCAATCTATACACTGGGAGGGAACCTCTGGGGGAATCTAGGATGGAAAAGGACCTGGGGTCCTAGTAGATGATAGGCTCAGCAGTGGTATGCAATGCCAGGCTACTGCTAAGAAAGCAAACAGAATATTGGCATGCATTAAAAAGGGAATTAATTCCAGAGATAAAATTATAATTCTCCCCCCCTAAAAGACTCTGGACCGGCCACACCTAGAGTATGCTGTCCAGTTCTGGGAACCAGTCCTCAGGAAGGATGTACTGGAAATGGAGCGAGTACAAAGAAGGGCAACAAAGTTAATAAAGGGTCTGGAGGATATTAGTTTTGAGAAAAGGTTGCGAGCATTGAACTTATTCTCTCAGGAGAAGAGACGCTTGAGAGGGAATATGATTTCAATATACAAATACCATACAGGTGACCCCACAATAGGGATAAATCTTTTTCGCAGAAGGGAGTTTAACAAGACTCGTGGCCACTCATTAAAATTAGAAGAAAAGAGGTTTAACCTTAAACTACGTAGAGGGTTCTTTACTGTAAGAGTGGCAAGGATGTGGAATTCCCTTCCACAGGCGGGGGGTATTGATAGTTTCAAGAAACTATTAGATAAGCACCTGAATGACCGCAACACACAGGGATATACAATGTAATACTGACAAATAATTACACACATAGGTTGGACTTTATGGACTTGTGTCTTTTTTCAACCTCACCTACGATGTAAGATTTGTGGAGTGCACGACTAATAGTTGTTTTCCCACCTGAGCTGTGGATCTCTGCAGCTCATCCAGAGTTACCATGAGCCTTTTGGCTGCTTCTCTGATTAATGCTCTCCTTGCCTGGCCTGTCAGTTTAGACGGATGGCCATGTCTTGGTAGGTTTGCAGGTGTGCCATTCTCTTTCCATTTTCGGATGATAGATTGAACAGTACTCCGTGAGATGTTGAAAGCTTGGGATTTTTTTTTATAACCTAACCCTGCTTTAAACTTCTCCACAACTTTATCCCTGACCTGTCTGTTTTGTTACTTGGCCTTCATGATGTTGTTTATTCACTAAGGTTCTCTAACAAACATCTGAGGGCTTCGCAGAAAGGCTGTATTTATACTGAGATTAAATTACACACAGGCAGACTCGATTTATTAATTAGGTGACTTCTGAAGGCAATTGGTTCCACTAGATTTTAGTTCGGGGTATCAGAGTAAAGGGGTCTGAATACAAATGCACGCCACACTTTTCAGATATTCATTTGTAAAATATTTTGAAAACCATTTATCATTTTCCTTCCACTTCACAATTATGTGCCACTTTGTGTTGGTCTTATCACATAAAATCCCCAAAAAATACATTTACGTTTTTGGTAAATAGCAAAATGTGGACAATTTGAAGGGGTATGAATACTTTTTCATGGCACTGTACCTAACAAAATTATTTAAAGACTGTCCTAACTTGCTATAACAGCCTACATTTTTAACACTGGTGAATGATGAAAAGGGAAAGAAAAACGTGTTGGCCGACAAAAAGTTATTTTCTAACCGGAACCAGGGAATTCACTTCTGGGTCTCTGGACTCGTGATTCAGTAAAAGTCTAGTTCAAGTCAGACAGGGAAATAAGTTGCTTCCTTACAAGTAGTGGGAGTTCTGACTCTAGTACAGTCTTTCTAATCCAAAGGGGCCCTGCTTGATTCCCAAATAAAGAGTTAAGGCAACCTTACTGGGGCATGGAACTAAGAAATAAAAAAAGTCAGTGGTCAAGAGACTTCTCACCACAATAGACACTCTCTGAACACCAGGTGTTTCCACATAGGTTTGTGAAAGGGTCCTCCCTTGCAAGCTAGCATCCAGAAGTAGTGGTCAGTGGTCCTCTGCTGATGGTCACAGTCACTGGCCACGTCCAGCAAGTAAAAGACTGATTCCTAATTCATGGCTGAACAGGGTAGCTGATTCTAGCTGATTAAAACAGATAGATGGACCACACGACTCCATGCCTCCAATGATCCAGCGCTCACAGTATTCAGCCACAACTATACTGTGTAGGGGAAGCACAGGCAGCACAACAACCGGCCACCCGGAGACATAAACCTGGCCACAGCAGGCCACAAAGTGGTGTCAACAGCCCTGCATAGAATCATGCATAAAGGACACCCAAAGGAACCCGCCCCACATATGGAGCGGACTTTATAGGTACCAGAAAAGGAATATAACATAATATTACAAAATTAATTTATTAAGCATAGATATAAAAAGTTAACAATATAACATTAAAAACAACTGGTATTGGCTTCCAGTAAAATAAGCCACACATAATAAGTATTAGTCCCTGTTACTGCTTGAATATGGCAGGTCGACGTTTCGCTTTCACTTCCTCAGGACCTATATGCCTGACAAGGGATTCTGCCTAAGAAAGGCAAAATAATCATATTGCAAATATGGACAGTGGCACAGATATACATATCAAAGTTGAAGTGTCTGCTAGCAGACATAAATAAGTGATGCATGGAGGTAGCCACTCACACAGAACAGCAGAGCTCTCATATGTATGACATGCCCCACACCCTCCCAGGGTGCCTGGATCACACCAAAAATCACATGAATACCCAGAAGAATCAGTTAAAAATCTACATAATATAGAAAGGTATACATAGTATAAAAAAACAAATAGCTTTGGATGGAAATAGACAATATAATGACCCTGAATACAGCATATACTCACTTGGCTATGGAGATGTAAAGTTTCAAGGTCAGGCCTAGCAGGTGTCAATATAGCAGACTGGTAGACTACAGTGGCTGTGGGCTAAAGTGAAGCAAGAAAGGCCATAAATCGTTGTGGATAACTAGAGAGCCACTATAGGATCTAGTATTGAATAATGAACAGAGGTTACCTCAAAAAAGGAATGATGAGGCCTCAAGACATATGCTGGAAAAATATCTCACTAGGACATAATGGTTGACTATTTAACCACTTGCTTACTGGGCACTTAAAGCCCCCCCCCCCCCCCCCCCCCTCATGCCCAGACCAATTTTCAGCTTTCAGTGCTCTCACACCTTGAATGACAATTACTCAGTCATGCAACACTGTAACCAAATGATTTTTTTGTCCTTTTCTTCATACCAATAGAGCTTTCTTTTGGTGGTATTTGATCACCTCTCGTTTTTTTATTTTCTGCGCTATAAATGAAAAAAAATGAATTTTTCTTCATTTCTGTGATAAAATTTTGCAAATTAGCAATTTTTCTTCATAAATTTTGGCCACAATTTATACTACTTCACATCTTTGGTAAAAATAACCCAAATTATTGCATATTATATGATCTGTGTGAAATTTATAGAGTCTACAAGCTATGGTGCAAATCATAAAGATTTGCAAAAAAAGATCACATCTGATGTACTAAGGCCTATCTCCATTCTTGAGACCCTAACAAGCCAGGAAAGTACAAATGCCCCCCAAATGACCCCTTTTTGGAAAGTAGACATTCCAATGTATTTAGTAAGAGGCATGGTGAGTTATTTTAAGTTGTCATTTTTTCCCACAATTCTTTGCAAAATTAAATTCTTTCTTTTTTTTTTCACAAAATTTTCATTGTAATAGCTTATTTCTCCCACACGGAATGTGCATACCACAAATAACACCCCAAAATACATACTCCTACTCCTCTTGAGTATAACGATACCACATGTGTGAGACTTTTACACAGCCTGACCACATACAGAGGCCTAATTTTGAAGTAGCACCTTCAGGCATTCTAGGAGCATAAATTACACATTTCATTTCTCAACCACCTATTACAGTTTTGAAGGCCCTGGAACACCAGGGCAATGGAAACGTCCAGGAAATGACCCCATTTTGGAAAGCTAACACCCCAACGTATAATCTATGAGGCATAATGAGTCTTTCAATGGTTCATTTTTTTCCAGAAGTTTTTGGAAAATGTGGAAAAAAATGAAAACGCATTTTTTTTTACACAAAGTTGTCCGTTTATAAGATATTTCCAACACATAGCATTTACATAGCAAAAATAGCACCCCAAAATACATTCTCCTACTCCTCCTGAGTATAACGATACCACATGTGTGAGACTTTTACACAGCCTGACCACATACAGAGGCCTAATTTTGAAGTAGCACCTTCAGGCATTCTAGGAGCATAAATTACACATTTCATTTCTCAATCACCTATTACAGTTTTAAAGGCCCTGGAACACCAGGGCAATGGAAACGTCCAGAAAATTACCCCATTTTGGAAAGCTAACACCCCAACGTATAATCTATGAGGCATAATGAGTCTTTTCAATGGTTCATTTTTTTGCAGAAGTTTTCGGAAAATGTGGAAAAAAATGAAAACTCATTTTTTTTTACACAAAGTTGTCCATTTATAAGATATTTCTAACACATAGCATTTACATAGCAAAAATGGCACCCCAAAATACATTCTCCTACTCCTCCTGAGTATAACGATACCACATGTGTGAGACTTTTACACAGCCTGACCACATACAGAGGCGCAACATGCAAGGAACACCGTCGGCGTTCCAGGGACACATAGCCTGCACATACCAAGAATTACACCCCCAAATACATTATGCTGAGTAAAGGGTAAAGAAAAGATTACCTGTGGTTTTAGAAGCGCAGTTGTCCACAGGAGGATATCACTGGTCCAGGCAGCAGGCAGGGACTTGGTCAGCAACAGCGAACACAATTTTTCAGGCAGCAGGCAGGGATACTGTCCATATACAGTCCAGGGTCAGTGCAGAGATATTGTCAGCAGTGCCAAAAATATTGGTCCTGGTAGTAGGCAGGTCCATGTGGTGTGGTCAGTGCGGCATGACGGCAGTAAGTCCTACAGGCAGCAGACAGAAGTAGAGCCTCGTTCAGGACAGAATGGGGATAGGGGTAGAGGCTTCTCCCTCCCAAATCTCTTTGAAGCCTCCGAGTCTCCAGACCCTAATCTAGGAATAAGAAAACAAAGAAAATAGTTTTCTTCATCCAGAAAAACTACACTGGAGCCCCTCACATATGTGAGACCCCGTGTTGAATCCCACTAGTCCAGTTGCAGAATACAAGATCAGTCCAAGAGGCAGGCAAATATCGTGGTCAAACAGTCCAAGGTCAGTTCCAGATCAGGCAGAGGTATGTACAGAATCGTTAGGCAGAAGCATGGTCGAATAACAGTCCAGGGTCAGTTCCAGATCAGGCAGAGGTATGTACAGAATCGTTAGGCAGAAGCATGGTCGAATAACAGTCCAGGGTCTGTTCCAGATCAGGCAGCGGTATGTACAGAATCGGCAGGCATAAGAGTGGCCAAATAACAAGCCAGGGTCAGTTACAGAGCAGGCAGTGGCATAAGGGGTGTGAAGGTGTATGAAGGCAGGAACTGAGGATTATGTTTACCATACTTCACTAAAAATGTATTGAAGTATGGTAACGCCGAAAACAGTTGCCTATGCAGAGGCCTGGTTGGGAAGGACATTGTGCACAATAATAAGATGTGTCTCTTCTGACTCCTGCTCTGGTACACACCTTACATCTTTTTTGACGTCTTTGGCCTGTTGGTTTGGGAGGGATTTTATCGGGAAAGTGGCGCTCGAGAGTCGACTAATAACGTCTGATCGGATATTTTCTGGTGGGCCGTTTGGGAAAATAAGGGCAGTGAAAACTTCCTCCTGGTAGCCAAAGAAACGTTTGGGGTTTTGGGTGGAGTTGCGGTAAATGACATAGGAATTGTAAATGGCCAATTGAAAAAAATTAATTGCTACTTTTTTGTACCAATGGTATGTCCGTCTTGTGGCAAGATATGGTTCCATCATTTGGTCGTTGAAGTCGACTCCCCCCATGAACAAATTGTATTCATAAATGCATTTTGGTTTTTTTACGGGGCCATTCCTTCTGGGGATTTCCACAAACGTATCATTGTGGATAGAAGACAACATATACACATCCCTTCTGTCCCTCCACTTCACTGCCAGAACCTCCTTGTTTCTCAGACTTGCGGTTTCTCCTTTTCGCAGCTTCTTATTCACAAGACTTTGAGGAAAGCCCTTCCGATTCCTTTTTACGGTGCCACATGCTGGCGTCTTCTTCCGGTGAAGGTTGTGGAACAGGGGCAGAGATGTGTAGAAGTTGTCTACATACAGGTGGTAGCCTTTATCCAATAGGGGGTATATGAGGTCCCAAACAACTTTTCCGCTGGATCCCAAGTAGTCCGGACAATTAGGGGGCTGCAGCTGGGTGTCCTTCCCTTCGTACACTATGAATGAATATGTGTACCCTGTGGCTCGGTCGCATAATTTGTAGATCTTCACCCCATAGCGGGCCCTTTTGCTGGGCATAAATTGCTTCATTTTAAGCCTACCACTAAATTTAATAAGGGACTCATCCACACATATGTGTTGGTCCGGGTAAACAATTTGGGGAATGTTTGTGAAAAATAAGGAAGTATTGGTCGAATTTTGTAAAGCCTGTCGTAATTTGGGTCATTTTGTGGAAGGCACTGGGTATTGTCGCTGAAATGTAAGAACCTCAGGATCATCTGATACCTGGTTCTGGGCATTACCGCGGAGAAGAGCGTGTGTGGTGGAGGGGGTGGGTTGACCAATAGGTACGCAATTGATTTTTTTTGTTGAGTCCCATGTTAAATGTGAGGCCTAAAAAAACCTTGAACTCCTCCACTGTTAGGTCTCTCCATTCGTAGGGACGGGCATAATAAGATGTCGGATTTTTCAAAATAAATTGTTGTGCATACAGGTTGCACTGGGCCACAATTGACGACAACATATCCTCCGTAAAAATTAAATTAAAAAAATCTATTGGGGTAAAATTCTCCGTGTCCACCTGGACTCCTGGCTGGGCAGTGAAAGGGGGAACATTGGCCTCTCCTGAATTAGGAGGAAGCCACAAGGGGTTCTGAAGGGCATAGGGAAGGCCGGCATGGCTCCTAACCCTTTGGGGCTGAGATGACACCCCACTGGTACTTGGCCTTTCTTGCCGGGGCACTGCGGTTCTGGTGGACGGCACTGCGGTGCTGGTGGACGGCACTGCCCCACTAGAACGCCTTCATTTGATGGGCCGGATATCTTCCTCCTCGGATTCAGTCAGTGTTTCACTGCTGAGCACTGGCTCATAATTTATGTCGGCTTCAGAATCCGAATCTGAAAGAGAATCTGAAGAGGAGAGCTCCCCGTTGCGCTCGTCGGCCGTGGAAATAATTTTGTACACCTCCTCAGCGGAAAAGACTCGTTTAGACATGGTTGCTGGTGTTAAGCCTGCACTGATGGGCACTGATGAGGTGGCACTGATGTGCACTGATTGATGGCACAGATGTGAACTGATGAGGTGGCACAGATGTGTACTGTTGAAGCAGCACAGAGGTGGCACAGATGGGCACTGATGAGTCGGCACAGATGTGCACTGATAAGTCGGCACAGATGTGCACTGATTGTACAGATGTGCACTGTTTAGGTGGCACAGATGGGGGCTTTTGAGGTGGCACAGATGGGCGCTTTTGAGGTGACACAGATGGGCGCTTATGAAGTGGCACAGATGGGCGCTTTTGAGGTGGCACAGATGGGCGCAGTTGAGGCGGCACAAATGGGCACTGATGGGTCGGCACAGATGTGCACTGATTTATTGCACATATGTGCAGATTTATTGCACAGATGTGCACTGATGAGGCGGCAAATGGGCACTGCTGAGGTGGCACAGATGGGCACTTCTGAGTCGGCACAGATCGGCACTGCTGAGTCGGCACAGATGGGCACTGCTGAGGTGACACAGATGGGCACTGATGGGTCGGCACAGATGTGCACTGATTTATTGCACAGATGTGCAGATTTATTGCACAGATGTGCACTGATGAGGCAGCAGATGGGCACAGATGGGCACTGCTGAGGCGGCACAGATGGGCACTGCTGAGGCGGCACAGATGGGCACTGCTGAGGTGGCACAGATGGTACAGAAGGGCACCGATTGGTACAGATGGGCACCGATTGGCACTGGCGGGCACTGGTGGGCACTGGCGGTGCACAGATGGGCACTGGCAGGCACTGGCGGGCACTGGCGGGCACTGGCGGGCACTGGCGGTGCACAGATGGGCACTGATGTTGCACAGATGGTGCACAGATGATGCACAGATAGCACAGGTGGGCACAGGTGGCCACAGGTGGGCACAGGTGGGTACAGGTGGGCACTGGCGGGGTAGAGATGGGCACTGGCGGGGTAGAGATGGGCACTGGTGGGGTACAGATGGGCACTGGCGGGGTAGAGATGGGCACTGGTGGGGTATAGATGGGCACTGGCGGGGTACAGATGGGCACTGGCGGGCACAGATGGCACTAATAACACTTTTTATCTCAACTCACAGAATCTCTCTCCTCACACGCTGTCTCTGTGTGAGGAGACAGATTCGCCAATGGGAGATGATCTCATTTGTTTACATTTGAGATCATCACTCATTGGAGGTGGCGATCACGCTGTAAACGGCCGCTGTGATTGGCCGTTTACAGCGATCTGTGATTGGCTGTGTCCAGGGGACACGGCGAACACAGATTTTCCCCGATGCGTGCTCCCGGGAGCGCGCGGGGAGCCATTAAAGGGGACGACGTCAATAGACGTAGTCCCGGCAATCGAGATCCGCGCTGTAGCCGTCATTTGACTATAGCGCGGATCTCAAGTGTTTAAGGAACAATATGACACAACTTAAGGTATCCATAAGGAGAAAAACTAAATATATTAAATACATAGCCAATTAAGAATGAAAGTGAGTATATAGGAACAAAAGTGTTCTTACAAGATAAGCAAGCTAGAGGGAACTATTGAGAGTGTGAATAATTAATCTAATGAGTAAAGCATCCGTCGGCTCAGTATATGGGGAAAAGATGTTATCCCCCCAACTCCTACCACCGAATCACCACCACCTAGGCCTGTCAGTGACAATCAGTCACACTGTAGCCAGATATTGTCCATGCAAGGGTTCCCCCAATTAGAGAACCGAGAGGCCACAAAAAGGGGAGACTCAGCATCCAGCCACCACTGGGGGAGGCACAGAGCATGCCATAAGTAATGCATCACATTTAAATCACCCCCGATAGTGCATTATACAAATACTCACTGCCACACCTTTCATTTTCTTTATAAAGACAATTCACAAATATTTAATCAAAATTATTATATAAAATTTCATGATTAGACCAAATGACTATAGGGACCACATAACAGTTGAATGGAGGGGATAGTATCCATAAGAATATGTATTTTTGGAGGCATTTTCACCTCCGCAGTGCAAAAAAAGGAGAGCACTAAAACCTCTATGCCAATCTCTAAATAAAAGAAAACTGTTCTACACTTCTGCATTTTGAGGAGAGGAATAACTAAAGAGACTCAGGATTACGTCTTTAGAATCTCCATCCCCACCCAGACACAATACACCCATAGCAACTAAAATTGTAGTACTAATGTAGCCCCAATCTCACTGATGTGGCACACTAAAAGGAGGAGAAGGACAAAGCTCCCCAAACAACCTCTTTGAAAACCAACCATTGTTCATAATTACATAGTTACTCATTGAATGGAAATAATCGTTTTCCACCATTAGGTCCATCAAGTTCCATCAAGTTACCTTCTTTGTACTAAAGTTGAGGAAGCTGGTGTATTCCAGTCCCACACTTATCATAATACTATCCTCAAAAGACCCCTTTATGTTTGTGTGGCCAGAGTTATTCCCAACAAACTGCTCAACAACAACTCATGATGCAATTTAGTTGCCAGTTTATTAACAGTGACTGCCAGTGCTATATTCCCTGCCCTTGCCAGGTACCTGTCAGATAAATATTCTCTTACAACACTCCTTTTTGGCTACTATAGACTGGAAGCATCTCTTATCATATCACATGTAGGATATACATCTAAAACAGCTCTATCAGACCTCAGTTACTGACTATTTATAGCTTCACATTTCATCACCTGATGTTAACTTGTTGAATGACCACTGGAACCTCAACATATTTTCTCCATATCATAATCTACACATGTATCCAGCTCTACTTTGGACTCCATTACTCATTGTTTGACTTCACCCGAATCATCAGTGATGAGGACAAACTCATATCCTGTGTCCACACATTCTGGGGCATAAGTAACCATAATGTGTGTGTTTTTTTACCCTAAGCACCTGATTGTTGCTCCATGTTTCTACATGCTTTGTTTTGATTACTTTTTGCTGATATTGACTCTCTCCAAGCCTTAGGCCTCTTGCACACAGGGCCAGCTGCAGTGTGTTGCTTTATTGTGCCTAGTGTAGGCACTCTGTCAAAGTCTATATGCTGTACTGAGTGGTACCAGTGTTTAGGGCCTTGTCCATTCAGGGATAAAAGCCACCCTTAAGGAGAAAATACTGTACACTTCTTTCTCTTGGAGACTTAAAGTGATTGCAAACTTCAGACATGAAAAAAAAACAAAGAATATCCTTCTATAGTGTGTAGTTGTTGTTTCTCTTTGATCTCTCCTCCCTCTGCTATCTATATGAATCACTCCTGAGGCCGCGTACACACGGGCGGACTGTTCGCCCAACCTTGTCCGCTGAACAGTGTTTGGGCGGACAGTCCGCCCGTGTGTGGGCTTTCAGCGGACAGTTTCAGCGGACAGTTGGACGGACAAAGTCTTTCGGAAATTCCGAAAAACTGTCCACTGAAACTGTGTTTGAGCGAACAGTCCGCCCGTGTGTAGGCTACTTTCGAAATGAGCAAACTGTTCCCGCTCGGAAAGTCCGCCCATTTCGAGCGCGTGTACAGGTAGGCGGGGCCCGCGAAGGAGACGTCGCGGGCTCCGCCGCCTGGAATGGGCTTAAAGGGGAACCCCAACGCCGAAAAAAATCGGCGTGGGGGTCCCCCCAAAGTCCACACCAGACCCTTGTCCGAGCACGCTACCCGGCCGGCCAGGAAAGGGGGGCGAGCGAGCGCGCCCCCCCTCCTGAGCCGTACCAGGCCGCGTGCCCTCAACATGGGGGGTGCCTTGGGGAAGGGGGGGCCGCGCGGCCCCCCCACCCCAAAGCACCTTGTCCCCATGTTGATGAGGACAAGGGCCTCTTCCCGACAACCCTGGCCGTTGGTTGTCGGGGTCTGCGGGCGGGGGCTTATCGGAATCCGGGAGCCCCCTTTAAGAAGGGGGCCCCCGGATACCGGCCCCCCACCCTATGTGAATGAGTATGGGGTACAATGTACCCCTACCCATTCACCTGTGAAATAAAGTACAAAAAAAAACACAACACAGGGAAAAAATATTTTATTGCACAGCTCCGGGGGTCTTCCGTCTTCGGGGGTCTTCTCGCCGGACTCCTCCGCTATCTGTGTGTAGCTCTTTTACTAGCGGAGGAGCCCGGCTTTCTTCCTCCCCGCCGCCGGCCTCTTCTCCCGACTTCGGGGGTCTTGTCCCCCTCTTCGGTTCTTCTGCCGGGCCACCGCGCCTTCTTGTAGCTCTTTTACAGGCGGTGGCCCGGTCTTCTGTCGCCGCTGCCTTCCGTTCTTCTGTCGTCGCCTTCGGTTCTTCTGCCGGGCCACCGCGCCTTCTTGTAGCTTTTTTACAGGCGGTGGCCCGGTCTTCTGTCGCCGCTGTCGTCGCCGCCGCCGCCGCCTTCCGTTCTTGTTCTTCTTCTTGTTCTTCTTCTTCTTCTCCTGGAGATGTTGACTCGACGAGCTCTCCGGCCGGAATGCCAGAGCCGCGCTGTGCGGCCACTTATATAGTGACAATGGGGCGGTGTCACATGGTATATGTCACATGGGTTGGTCACATGGGTTGATGTCACATGGGGACTATGACATCGTAAGGGGGCGGGGTCACCATGTGACCAACCCATGTGACATATACCATGTGACACCGCCCCATTGTCACTATATAAGTGGCAGCGGAGCGTGTCCCTGGCATTCCGGCCGGAGAGCTCGTCGAGTCAACATCTCCAGGAGAAGAAGAAGAAGAACAAGAAGAAGAACAAGAACGGAAGGCGGCGGCGGCGGCGACGACAGCGGCGACAGAAGACCGGGCCACCGCCTGTAAAAGAGCTACAAGAAGGCGCGGTGGCCCGGCAGAAGAACCAAAGGCGGCGACAGAAGAACGGAAGGCAGCGGCGACAGAAGACCGGGCCACCGCCTGTAAAAGAGCTACAAGAAGGCGCGGTGGCCCGGCAGAAGAACCGAAGAGGGGGACAAGACCCCCGAAGTCGGGAGAAGAGGCCGGCGGCGGGGAGGAAGAAAGCCGGACTCCTCCGCTAGCAAAAGAGCTACACACAGATAGCGGAGGAGTCCGGCGAGAAGACGACGGAAGACCCCCGGAGCTGTGCAATAAAATATTTTTTCCCTGTGTTGTGTTTTTTTTTGTACTTTATTTCACAGGTGAATGGGTAGGGGTACATTGTACCCCATACTCATTCACATAGGGTGGGGGGCCGGTATCCGGGGGCCCCCTTCTTAAAGGGGGCTCCCGGATTCCGATAAGCCCCCCGCCCGCAGACCCCGACAACCAACGGCCAGGGTTGTCGGGAAGAGGCCCTTGTCCTCATCAACATGGGGACAAGGTGCTTTGGGGTGGGGGGGCCGCGCGGCCCCCCCTTCCCCAAGGCACCCCCCATGTTGAGGGCACGCGGCCTGGTACGGCTCAGGAGGGGGGCGCGCTCGCTCGCCCCCCTTTCCTGGCCGGCCGGGTAGCGTGCTCGGACAAGGGTCTGGTGTGGACTTTGGGGGAACCCCCACGCCGATTTTTTTCGGCGTTGGGGTTCCCCTTTAAGCCCATTCCAGGCGGCGGAGCCCGCGACGTCTCCTTCGCGGGCCCCGCCTACCTGTACACGCGCTCGAAATGGGCGGATTTGCCTCCTCCTTACGTGGGCGAGTCCGTTCATTTCAAAAGTTGAGCGAACTGTTTGGCAAACAGTTCGCTGAAACAGTCCGCTCGTGTGTGGGCAAGTCCGCTCATGCAAATTTTGAGCGGACTGTTTGCCGAAACTGTTTGACAAACAAGGTTGGGCAAACAGTCCGCGCGTGTGTACGCGGCCTAATAGTCTATATGCCAATACAACAGAGTCACGGTTGATGGCCCCACCTTCCTTCAGGACACAACAGGTGACTGACAGCCTCAGCTATGTATGTTTCTCTATGATCCTGTGTACGGGTGTGTCCCTTTCTACCACTCAGCTCTCAGATTACAGTAAAGCTCTAAGCTCTAGCTGTGCAGTGTGTCACATTAGATTCCCTCCCTTTGCCTTCTACTGTTGGGGAAAAAAAAAATTCTTTGAACTGATGTGGAGAAGAGAGCCCTGTAGATAGATAGGTACAACGTATAAAGGAGGATTTGTTCAATCTCTGTGTATCACCTGAGGCCATATACTTCACTGAGTATATGTAAGACTAGGTGCCGAGGCATCCTGTCACATTGGAAAATGTGGCACTTTTTGCATGCATCAAACGACATGGTGCCACAGCAGCATGCAGCTCAGTGCAGTGCAATTTAAAAAGAGGGTTGGGGCATGGAGTACGCGGAGGCAAATCACAAGGCAAATCACTTTTATTGAGGAACTTATGTGTACAGAAGGGGTGGAGTAGAGCACACAGCAAAGGTAAACAGTTTATGGGGTAGGAACGGGCACAGCAATTACACAGTTCATGGGTAGCTATATGCCACAAAAAGGGGAGATGACCCTCAGGGCAGTAGCAAAGTTTAACAGTCCATGGAGTGGGAATATGGCCGAACAAAAGGGAAACAGTCCACAGGGGAATAAGGTACAGCCAGGCGAAATGATCCTCACAGCAGTAATATGGCACAGCAATGGATAATAAGGGGCAAAGGGGTTCAAAGATTCACATTTTTCCAAAACCTGACTGTGCTAACTCTGGGGGAAACTCTGGGCACACAGCAGAGTGGACAGGCAAGGCAATCTGTGGAAGACTTTGGGAACACAGCAGAGAAGGCAGGTAGGGCAATCCATGGAGGACTCCACATGCACAGCAAAGAAGGTAGGCAGAGCAATCCATTGAGGACTTTGGGTGCACAGCAGATAGGACAGACAGGTCAATCCATAGAGGACTCTGGGCACACAGCAGAAAGGACAATCTATTGACGACTCAGAGCACACAGTAGAGAAGACAGGCAGAACAATTGGTGGAGGACTCAGCTGACAGCTGGTCCAGGTGGGTGTCAGGGGGAGGGCAGAGGTCCTTTACAGGCCAATTATGGGTCCTCAGGGGGCTGGGTGTCCTGGTCAGAGCTTCAGAACCACAGAGGTAGCAGCTGTGAGGGGAGTAGAGACATGGCAAAAGAAATAGTCCACGGAGTAGCAATGAGTTGTTTTTTTTTCTATAATTTAGTTGGGTAAAGCTAAATCTTTTTTGTTTAATGAGCACTTCCATGTTCTTTTTGAGATGAGTTGCTGTTTGTTTTGAGTATCCTTCTTACGGTGACTTGGTGGTCAGCCCAGTTAACAACATTGGAGGCCTCATGAGGATTTTTAGTGTAAAACAGTGTGTCAGGTAATGTTCTATATCAAAACATATGAAAGAGTTGCTGAAGGGGGCCTCATTAAAGTGATTGTAAACCCTTATGCCCCATACACACGATCGGATTTTCCAATAACAATTGTTGGATGTGAGCTTGTTGGCTGAAAGTCCGACTGTGTGTATGCTCCATCAAACATTTGTTGTTGGACTTTCTGCCAACAAATATTGGCTAGAAGGTTCTCAAATTTTCCACCAACAAAACTTTGTTGTTGGAATTTCTGATCGTGTGTACACAAGTCCGACGCACAAAAGTTCACGCATGCTCAGAATCAAGCAGAAGGAGCTGCACTGGCTATTGAACTGCCATTTTCTCGGCTCGTCGTACATCTTGTACACCACCACATTCCCACATTCGTAATTGTTGGCCAACATTTGTGTGACCATGTGGCCCTTCCCTATGGGTTTTCTGTCTAGTTATGGGTCCCCTCACCTCCCCAGTCCATGACATGCCGGCAATGAGGAGATAATGTGTTTAACCTTTAGCAACCAATTAGTGAGCAGTAATGTTGTGCACTAACGTCTTGTAACCAATCATTGAGTGGTAAGGATATGCAGCAACCTCTAGCAACCAATCAGTCAGCAGTAATAATTAGACATGTGCATTCGTTTTTCGTCCGAATGCATTTTCGTCCGAATTTCAGGTATCCCAGAATCCAAAAAACTAATGATCCAACATAAATAAATGCTTTATTTTTGTTTTCGTTTTGACACAGTTCAATATAGATAGGAGATTTGACGTGACTCTGACAATAACAATCTGTGTCTATTGAATTTGTATCATAACAGTCCATTCACACAGGGGCAACACAACTTCCAGCGTGACTTTGGGAGGCAACTTGGACACAACTCGAGTGTGAATCACAGCGCGACTTACAACACGACTTTAATTTTAAAAAAACGGCATGAGTTCCCCTTCAAGAGAATACCAGGCCTTTCAGGTCTGGTATAGATATTAAGGGGAACCCCACGCCAAAAGAAAAAAAAAATTGCGTGGGGGTCCCCCTCAAAATCCACACCAGACCCTTATCCGAGCACGCAACCTGGCAGGCCACAGGAAAAGAGGAGGGATGAGAGAGCGCCCCCCCTCCTGAACCGTACCAGGCCACATGCCCTCAACATTGAGAGGATGCTTTGGGGTCCCCCCCAAAGCACCTTATCCCCATGTTGATGAGGACAAGGGCCTCATCCCCACAACCCTGGCCGGTGGTTGTGGGGGGATCTGTGGGCGGGGGGGCTTATCAGAATCTGGAAGCCCCCTTTAACAAGGAGACCCCCAGATCCCGGCCTCCCCCTGTGTGAAATGGTAAGGGGGTACAAAAGTACCCCTACCATTTCATCAAAAAAGTGACAAAAGTGTTAAAAATGACAGGAGACAGTCTTTGAAAATTCCTTTATTAAAGTCTTCTTTCATCTTCTCTCTTTTGGTCTTCTTCCTGTCTTCATCCTTCGGTTTCTTCCTCCATCTTCTTCTTCCTCCGATTCTCTTCTTCCTCCAATCCGCTTCTTCTTGCTCCGGTGTTCTCATCCGGCATCTTCCTCCACGGCATCTCTTCTTCGTTCTCGGGCCGCTCTGCGCAATGGGAGGCTCCCGCTGTGTGGCGCTTCTCTTCTTCTGACAGTTCTTATATAACGGAGGGCGGGGCCACCCGGTGACTCCACCCCCCTCTGATGCATGGAACCGTGAGTTTCACTGCTCTGTCGAATCTTCTTTAAACATTCGACAGACACCATAAGCCTTCAATTACAGATTCGACCTTAATTCATTTGGATTTTCGGACGAATGCAATTTTTTAACAAAAAAATGAATAAATAAAAACAAATTTCGGGAGTAACTAAATAAATTTATTTTTCAGACGAAAACAAAATTCTGAAACAAAATATTTCAGTCTGCACATGTCTATAACATGTGTATATAACGGAGGGCGGGGCCACCCGGTGACTCCACCCCCCTCTGATGCATGGAACCGTGAGTTTCACTGCTCTGTCGAATCTTCTTTAAACATTCGACAGACACCATAAGCCTTCAATGACAGATTCGACCTTAATTCATTTGGATTTTCGGACGAATGCAATTTTTTAACAAAAAAATGAATAAATAAAAACAAATTTCGGGAGTAACTAAATAAATTTATTTTTCAGACGAAAACAAAATTCTGAAACAAAATATTTCAGTCTGCACATGTCTATAACATGTGTATATAACGGAGGGCGGGGCCACCCGGTGACTCCACCCCCCTCTGATGCATGGAACCGTGAGTTTCACTGCTCTGTCGAATCTTCTTTAAACATTCGACAGACACCATAAGCCTTCAATGACAGATTCGACCTTAATTCATTTGGATTTTCGGACGAATGCAATTTTTTAACAAAAAAATGAATAAATAAAAACAAATTTCGGGAGTAACTAAATAAATTTATTTTTCAGACGAAAACAAAATTCTGAAACAAAATATTTCAGTCTGCACATGTCTAGTAATAATGTGCAGTAAACTCTAGCAGCCAATTAGTGAGCGGTAAGGATGTCCAGTAACCTCTAGGAACAAATCAGTGAGCAATATTGATGTACAGTAATCTCTAGCAACCAAGCAACAAGCAGAAGTCATCTGCTGTAACCTCTAGCAAATAATCAGTGAGCCATAATGTGTGCTGTAGCCTCTAGCAGCCAGTCAGTGAGCGGTAATAATACACTGTAACCTCTGGCAACCAATTGCAATCGCTGTCTGGGCTGATTCCGTAAACAGATTTTGAGTCTAGCTACTATTTATTGTATGTCTCAGAGCAGGTAGAAAGAAAAATTACATGGAAGGGGAGGGCCCAAGAAAATGTTTGCCCAGGGTCCAATCAACATTAAAGACGGCCCTGCTGAGATGTCACGTTGTTTATGACTGCATCCCAGGTACAGTTTTCTCTAAGTAATAATATCTCAGAATACCTAGAGGTTACAGTCTGCTAACCTTCATATTATAGAATGAAATTTGTTTCAAAATTGATATAAATATGGTAGGTTCGGGATGTCTACTTTGCCTAGGAGGGATAGGTTGTGCCAGTGGCTCCCTATATAATCTAATATAGAGGTGTTTGGGCTTAAAATGCTACAAATTAACTGCGGGAGGTAAATATTTCCTTATAGTGGCTGTGCTGTTATTCTTTCATGAGTTATAAAATATACTGAAGTTTTAGCGTCTTGGCTGACTCTACCAGGACTGCTTATTGCTATGGTATTTATGATAGGGGGAATAGCTGGTAGGTATCTGTTAAATCACCAGTCACTCAAGCGGGTAATGCCCCGTACACACGAGTGGGTTTTCCGTCAGAAAAAACTTGGATGGTTTTTCCGACAGAATTCCACTCAAGCTTGGCTTGCATACACACGGTCACACAAAAGTTCTCTGAACTTTCGACCATCAGAAAGCGGTGATGTACAACACTATGACAAGCTGAGAAAATTAAGTTCAATGCTTCCAAGCATGCTTCGAATTGTTTCCGAGCATGCGTAGAAATATTGCACGTCGGAATTGGTACAGACGATCGGAATTTTTTCTGACCGAAAAATAGAGAACATGCTCTCGATCTTTTGCTGTCTGGAATTCTGCCAGCAAAATTCCAATGGAGCATACACATGGTTGGAATTTCTGACCAAAAGCTCACATCTGACTTTTGCTGGCAGAATTTCTGATCGTGTGTATGGGGCTTAAGTCAGATATTTTTATTAGGGTTTGCAGACTGAAGTGTGGTTTGGGCTAATAGGCATGAGAGGGTCTGTATTTGTCTTGATCTGATCAGGAAGTTCTGGCATCAGCTAACAGTTTGTGTATTGTACCAAATGCTTCCTGGCGGGATGAGGAAAAGGGGGCCACAGTTGCTATTCATCAACTTGTATTGCAAACTGTCATGGCTTAAAGTCACTGGCTCACTGAAAACAGTGAACTGAGCGATTTAGCGGTCTTTTAACGCCCAGTTCTTCTTCTTAGAGGTAGCAGGGAACAGTTTCTGCATCCACCTAGGTGAGTATGTAGGTTTTTTTTTTTTTTCATATCCCACACTTCTCTTTTAACCACGTCAATTTGCTACAGTTAGGCTGCTTGTAAATAGAAAACGCAGCCCAAATGCGCCTGAAAAATGCCCCAGTGTGAAAGGGGTCTAAGGGACTTTCTGTATTGCATTGTCTGCCAGACTGAGTCGTGCTCTTGAAGGGTCTTTCAGTCCACTCATTTTGGGAGAGGTCAGGCTTTATGGAAAGGGTCCTCCCCCAAGTGAGCAGGCTGGAAGACATATGAAGGTCAGTTCTCCTGGTTTACATAGGTGCTACAGTAAAGCTTGCAATGCACTAGAGTTTTTTTTTTTTACATTCAGTCAGCGGGCCAAGTGAAAAAAAAAAATACATTCAGCCAACAGGCAGAACAAAAAAATGAAAAACAAAAAAACTGATTCTTCCATTCACACAAGTAAGGTGGATAAAAGGTAATAACCCGCCCCCGGCGAAAACATTGAATTCTGACAGCTGCACACATCACTGTCAGAATATACAGATTAGTGGTTGCAGCCAATAAACAAGAAAGACTTTCCAACATGTTCCTCCAATAAGGATGATCACAGGCGTGTTCATCCGTGTTCAAGCCGCACGTGTAGCGCCTGCCAGGAAGTCGGCACTGCACAACGCTAATCACAAGCAGTGAGACATTTTGCGATCTCTGCAGTGGCGCATTGGGATAATGTCTCACTGCTTGTGATTAGCGCTATACAGTGCTGACTTCCTGGCGGACTCTGCACGCGCGGGTTGCGAACACGCCTGAGCTCATCCTTATCCTTCAACAGAAGTTGATCAAATAATCGATTTATGTCAAGGGGGGACTGCCACACATGAATTGAGATTCGGCCTGCTGAACAGGGTGAATTCTGATCATTGTATAACCAGCTTATACATTTAAATCCATGTGTTTTGTTTTACATTTTGGTGAGCAGAAGCTTCCACACATTCAGAAGACTAATGCCTTGCCTGGTATTTAACCACATGAGCACTGTTGTCCATCCTGCCTTGTCCAGAGACATCCCATTTTGACGCTTATGTGTATGGGGCCTAGCACATTGCTGCATTTGTCTGCGCAGTCCAAGACAGAAGGTTTATGTAATAGTTTCAGGAAAATCTTTAGGACTTTCCAGAAGCAACATCTGTTTCAGCTGCCTGGTCTTTGAATAATTTATGACAACAAAATTTCAGATTTATCACTTTAACCTTTGGATAGTCTCCTAAAACAACTACTGACTATTTAAATATTTCAGTGCAGTATATTAAGATGTGAGGATTAACATTAGTATTTCAGTGAGTGTCCCTCAAGCTGCTAGTAATCCCTTTCACATAATATATCAGCAACAGTTTGAAAATAGGAATCTGGAAATTTGTCATCACACACAGAAAATGATATTTGAGCTGACTATTTGTCAGAAATTGCAGAACATATGATGTTTTATTATTATTTAGACATACAATATGCATGTCAAATTGTACCTCAAACTATACTGTATATATTTTAAATATTTATGAAACTCAAAGAAAACTAATAAAGGAACATTCTTGAAAAACTATTACAGAAATAGGCCAAATTGGGTTTTCTGGTAAAATAAGCATATTAATATAAAAAAAAAAAAAAAAACACAATTTTGAACATTTTAAATGTGCATTTTTTCAAATAAATTTAGGGGATACGCCTCTGAGTTATTTCTAGAATTATCCACTTGAAGTTTACTGTATACACAATGAAAAAGAAAGTAAAAATACAATACAAGCATCTCATTAAAAAAAGGAAACACCAGTTTTTTGTGAGTAGCTAGATAGCTAGATAGAAAGTACCGTACTAATAAAGTGGGGCCTCATGTACAGATGTGTTTCACAATTTTTTGCTTTGACAGGGCTACAGCAATGTTTCTCAACTCCAGTCTTCAAGTACTCCCAACAGGTCATGTGTTTAGGATTTCCCTCAGATGAAACGGCTGTGGTAATTACTAAGGCAATGAAACTGATCAAATAACCTGTGCAAAATAATGGAAAGCCTGAAAACATGACCTGTTTTGGGTACTTGAGGACTGGAGTTGAGAAACATTGCCATACAGTACTCATCTCAAAGCAAAAACCACACATGCACGTCAACTCCCTGGGCGGGCGCTGGAGCAGGGAAGAAGAGTCACGGGGGAACATGTAGTTCACCAGGACCCAGATTAACTATATAGGTCAAAGACACAGAACACCGAAAGTACCTGTAGGGCATAGTATATTAGAGAATGTGCGATATTTTCACATGTAAGATTCAATGTGTAACCCCCAATAGCAAGGTCCAACAGTTCCTGACTCTACTGGTTGGGATCCCAGACGTGTCCAGAGCCACCGGGATGGTGGCAGCAGCCAGTTGACTGGAGAGACTGGGGAATAGGCACCTGAACGAGACACATAGGAGTACACAAATATTTAAGCACACTGGATACTACCTGCTGTTCTGTCTACCCACCCACTGGCTGCTGCCACCATCTCAGTGGATCTGGGCACGTCTGGGATTCCGACGAGTCAGAAAATGTTGGACCTTGCTATTAGGCTTACATATTGAGTCCTACAGGAGACCTATCTATAGGCCAGGGATCTATGTGAAAATATCGTACATTCTCTGATATACTATGCCCTCCAGTTACTTCCGGTGTTCTGTTATCTTTGATCTATATAGTAAATCTGGACCCCAGTAAACTACAGGATTGCCCGTGACTAATAGTCCATAGGTGATAGCTCTCCGGTCAATCTCTTCTTTTGTGCTCCAACACCCGCCCAGGGAGTTTGTATGCATGTGTGGTTTTTGCGTTGAGATTAGTACTGTATAGTCTTCCTAAGCGTGTCGTCACATACGGGCCCACTTTATTAGTACTCTCTAGCTAGGTATCTAGCTACTCACAAAAAACTGGTGTTTCTTACGTTTAAATTTTTTTTTAACAACGAGATGCTTGGTTTAGCATCATATCTTTTATATGTATATTTCAATAAAATATGTAATTTTTATATTATCCTAGTGTATGCTCCTTTCTGGCTTGTATAGTCAGATATTTTTTCTCTCTTTTTCATTGTGTATACAATCCTGGATGATGGCCTATGAGTTTCACAACGTTTTTAAATGCAGTTTATTGTAGTAAGGCCTCATTTCACTGGTATGTTTCAATGATGGCTATAAATGGTTTCACCAGGTACTTTGCCTATTGAAAAACCCTAATTTAAATCTTTCCCAGGCTCAACAGCACAGCCACAATCCATAGTTGTGTTTCTGTCTGACTTGCTAGATGTGAAAATGTTTAAATATTATTTTTTTTATTTTGCTCTTCTAGTCCCAAACTTAAAGCGGAGTTCCACCCAAAAGTGGATCTTCTGCTTTAAGTACTCCTAGCCCCCTGACATGCCACAATTGGCATGTCATTTTTTTGGGGGGTTTGGGTACCTGGTTTGGAGTGAGACTTCCTGTCCCACTTCCTCTTTCTGACTTCTGACCGCCTAGGCGATTCCTAGGCGGCCCCTCCCTCCCGGCAATGTTCTGGGACACGAGACAGAACATTGCCCGGCCATTGACGGAGCACAGCGCGCACATGTGCAGTGTGCGCCTGTCTGTGAAGCCGTAAACTGTCACACTCACAATGTCGGCGCCGAAAAGAGGAGGGGGAAAGAACAGAGGCTTCAGGCGGTCGCATTGCTGGACCATGGGACAGGTGAGTCGCTGTTTATTAAAAGTCAGCAGCTATACTTTTTGTAGCTGCTGACTTTTAATAAACTCAAAAACCAGTGGAACTCTGCTTTAAATTAATGCCCTGTACACGCGGTCGAATTTTCAGACGGAAAAGGTCCGATCAGATTATGTTGTCGGAAAATCCAATCGTGTGTGAGCTCTTACGAAAGTGCCACGCATGCTCAGATTAAATTATGAGACCAAAGCTATTGGCTACTAGCCTCTACGTAGTCCCGTCGTAAGCAACTAACGTCACCACGTTCCGAACGATCAGATTTTCCGACAACTTTGACTGACCATGTGTATGCAACACAAGTTTCAGAAAAAATCCGTCTGAAAAAATCCAACAGATTTTGTGTCCGACCATGTGTACAAGGCATTAGAGATAACCTAAACTCTTAAAGTGCATGTATAGCTTAAACATTTTTTTGTGTTGGTTATTGTAAGAAAGGGTTAAAACCCCTGTCTGTTTCATTTGTGATGTCTGTCTCCTGGTAGGGAAATTTCCCTTCTGTTACTGTTCTAGAAATGGAATAGGAAGTGAGAGCAGAGCAGGGGCAGACTGACAACTCATGGGGCCCCTGGGCAATAGGAGATTATGGGGCCCCCAGTTAATCAGAGATTATGGGTCACACAGTATACATATACATGTACACACAGTATACACAGACATGTTTCTATTGGCTGAAAAGGTACTGGAGAGGTGGGGCAGCTATAATCTCAGTATTTTTAGAGACAGATGCAAAAAACAAAAAAACAAAAACAAAAAAAAAACAGATTTTTGGTTTTACTGAGGCTGGCAGTGCCCGAGTGGCTGAATGGTCAGTCCGCCCCTGGAGAAGAGCTCTACAAAGTGAGACCAATTCTGCTCTTAGGATTTTGTAATTGGAACAGGTGCCCCATTGGAAGTTCTGCTCTAACGTCTATTCTGGTGACAACTGTAAAATGTTGGATTTCCCATCACTTCCTGTCTTTGTCATGATGGCCATCAGGACTAAAAGTGAGGACAGAAGTTCTAATCTTAACACATTCTATCCAAAACAAAAAAAAATTGTTGTACATAGCCTTTAACCCCTAAACCTGTCCCTGAAAATGAAAGTCTCTTAAAACAAATATTGGGGCTGCCATCAGTGACCTCCATCTGATGATAATTGCATGTTATACTTTCATTCTAACTACATATCTCCATAAGGAAAACTTTCCCTGGTTTCCTGACCAGATGATGGGTGTTAGATGAAAAAAGAAGAGAAATCTCCTCTATGGGAAAAGCCTAAAGGAACATCTTCCCACAGGACAAAAGCAGCATAAACCTGCTTGGGGTTCGAACCCTTCCCCAATCTATCTAAAACAAATAAATATTGGTAATACAAAGTTGTGTCTGGGGTTTGAAAAAAGTGTACTTTGCCAAAGGCATGAGGGTTGCCAGTGGAAAATCACCTAAAATATTTCTGCCTATAAAACAAGTGAACACAGGTAGGCTACGTCAAGACTACAGCAACCCAACAAGTTTACTGTAACCATTTTATTAATGTCAAAATGAGGCATCTGGTGTTTAATTAGACATATGATACGATGAAACAGTCACTTGATACAAAGTGTAATACAAAGTAGCTTGCCTTTGTAATGCCTGTCTATGTGAAGTGGAACTAACCTAAAGCCTGCCATAGATGGATCAAAGTTCAGCCAGTTCAACAGGGACCAGCCAAATTTCGATCCATGGACCGACCGACTTCTGTACAACTGCCCTGTTGGAAAATGTTCTCTCCATCAGCCAGTGGCACTGATCAGTGTACTTTGACAGCAGGGAATGATAATCTAAATACTTTTAGTTCTAGACTAGTTGAACTAACCCCTCTGTACCAAGAAAGCACCTACATTTTCTCCCAAGCCCTAAGGGCTGAAGTTTTTAAGGAGTGCCAACCAAGACACTAAGCAAAAGAGATTCTCTTGCATCCAGCACCAAATGGCTATGGTCTTGAGTGAAAATTATGCTATGGGACTGCCTCCTAGAGACCCCATTAGACCGAAGGCTCTCATACATAATGCAGAGTCAGTTCATGGGGAAGTGACTTCAAAGTAGCCGGAAGGAAAGTTTAAAACGAATCTTTGAAACTAAACTTAATTATTTTACCGAAGGGTAGCTGATGCTTTGAATATACTTCCAGCAGAGGTAGTGCGTCAGTCAACAGTAAGTGAATTTAAACATGCTTGGGACAAATATAAATCTATACTCAGAGTTAGAATATGGATGCAAGTAGCCTGGAACTTGTCCTGGGCAAGGCAAAAAAAACATAATCAGAGACCTCCCGGTGACCATGCCCCATGCCTATATAAGTCATTGCTGACCTCGCACGTGGCATTACAGTGGGAGAGAGCGTCGTGTCAACTTCAGAAGAAAAGAAGAGGGATCAAGACGACGGAAAAGACCAAGCCACCGCTAGCAAAAGAGTGGCAAAAGAGCAGAAGATAGCGGAGGAGCACGGCAGAAGAACCGGAGACCTGGAGAAGAGGCCGGAGAGCAGTAGAAGAACCGGACACCATAGAAGAGGCTGGAGAGCAGGAGAAGAACCGGACAGCAGGAGAAGAGGCTGGAGAGCAGGAGAAGAACCGGACAGTGGGAGAAAAGGCCGGAGAGAGTGAAGAAGTCGGAAGAGACCCCGGAGTCGAAAGAAGACCCCCAGAGCTGCCTAGTAAATTACTTTAAAAACCTGTCTAGTGTGTTTTTTTATTGACACTTTTTTCCCTCAGGTGAATGGGTAGGGGTACGATGTACCCCATACTCATTCAAATAGGGTGGGGGGCCGGGATCTGGGGGGCCCCTTATTAAAGGGGCTCCCGGATTCCAATAAGCCCCCTGCCCGTAGACCCCGACAACCAACGGCCATGGTTGTCAGGAAGAGGCCCTTATCCTTATCAACATGGGGACAAGGTGCTTTAGGGTGGGGGGGCTGCAGGGCACCCCCCTTCCCCAAAACACCCACCCCCCATATTGAGGGCATGTGGCCTGGTGTGGTTCGGGGGCACTCGCACGTCCCCACCCCCTTTCCTGACTGGCCAGACTGCATACCCGAATAAGGGTCTGGTATGGATTTTGAGGGGACCCCCACACAGTATTTTGGCATAGGGGGTTCCCCTTAAAATCCATACCAGACCTAAGGGCCTGGTATGCTCTTGGAGGGGAACCCATGCCAGTGTTTTATTTAAAATTTGGCGTTGAGTTTTAACAAAAAAGAAAACAGGTGATCAAATACCACCAAAAGAAAGCTCTATTTGGGGAAAAAAAATTATAAAAATGTAATTTGGGTACAGTGTTGTATGACTGTGCAATTGTCATTCAAAGTGCGTCAGAGCTGAAAGCTGAAAATTGGTCTGGATAGGAGAGAGGTTTAAGTGCCCAGTAAGCAAGTGGTTAAAGAATATTAGTAATGTTAGAGTTCATTCATAGGTGATAGATGTGTAGGTGGTGGTTGTTTTATCTTTTACATCATGTGAAACACATCATATGGGACCCCTTGCAGTCATTTTTAATAAAGAAAGTTTGCTGAAGCTCAGAGTGCTTTGATCAATGTTTTTCCCTCATCTTTAGAGTTCAGAACAATTTGGAGTATTCTTGAACTGCAAAAATGTTAAACCCCCACAAGTAAGATGGGTACAGTTCTCTATCTTGTTTTGTCATATTACCTACTGTCCCAACAACAGCAAGCCTAATGCCCCATACACACGAGCAGACTTTTCGACATCAAAGGTCCGACGGAACAATTCCATGACCAGACCATTCGATTGTGTGTGGGCTGCAGCGGACTTTAGATTTGTAAAAATCCAACAGACTTTAGAAATAGAACATGTTTCAAATTTTTCCGCCGGAACTCTGCCGGACCGAGAAATCCGTTCGTGTGTATGCTAGTCCGACGGACAAAAACCGATGCTAGGGCAGCTATTGGCTACTGGCTATGAACTTCCTTATTCTAGTCCAGTCACACGTCATCACGTTCAAATCTGTCGGACTTTGGTGTGATTGTGTGTGGCCATTCGGAAAGTCCGTCAGAACTCTGTCAGAACTCCGTCAGAACTCCGTCGAAAGTCTGTCGGACCTAGGCCCTCGAAAAGTCCGGTCGTGTGTACGCGGCATTACAGACCTTCAACTATGTTTCCTGAAGCTACTTTTTTCAAAACAATGTCGACTAATTTGACCGGGTGCAAAGAGCCAGATTGAAAACCATTTGCTTGCAGCAGAGACTGCAGTGAGTTACTCACCTAGAGCAGTGTACATAATTGTACCTGTAAAGATGAAGATTTGGTTACCTGTGTCAAATATCTCCGTTCATCTAAAGCTGATATTATAGCAAAAAAATCTGTATCCCATACATCATAGTTACTTTAAAAGGATAAGTTCCCCTTGCAGGTAAAAAATATGCATTTATCATTTTGTTTGTTAAGAGCATGTAAAGCATTGCACCCACAATCGGCTGATTCTTTACATGCCGCAGTCCTGCAGACTGTCTGTGTAGCTGTCTGATCATACCTCTGATATAGGCAGGCAGCTACACAATGATAGGAAGCTCAATGAACTACCTAGAGCAATCAATAGTGTCCTGGTAGTCCATTGAGAACTACAAGCCGGCAGCCGCAAAGGCTGTCGGTACTTGTAGTTTTCACATTCAAAGAACACTGTGAATGAATGACATGACCGAGAGAAGCCCAGCACAGCTGCATTTTTTTTTTTTAGATTGTGACAGCGAGCGGGGGGGGGGGAGAAAATCCCCCACTCACTGTCAAAACAGGAAAATGGGGGATGAAGGGGTGGCAGTGCATCAGTAACTTGTTACACCTTACAGGCAAACTTATCCTTTACTGCGTTTACCAGTTACCAGGTAGGTTTGATCGTGCAGAGCTGCACAATTAATCATTCGAAAATCGCAATCTCGATTCAACCCCCCACACCATCTTAATTCAGCATTTCAATGATTCATGTAACAAGTGCAGAGCCATTCCCTGCTCACAGCTGTTATAAAAAAAAGCAGCCAGCAATGTTTATCAACAAAGCTTTGAAAGAGAGATAAAAATAAACATTGTATCTTTCTGTTCATTTACAGGATTAAAGAGATGAACTTCGGTCTGCAAATGAAGTCAGTTTAACCACTTAAAGGGATTATATAGTCAGAAAAAAAAAACTATAAGGTAAAGGCATAATAAGCTAGTATGCACTGCCTACTAGCTCATTATTAAATACTTACCATAGAACAAAGCCATCTCCTGGTCACCGCGGGGGAGATGACATTTTGCCTCAGCGATTCTTCTGGGTTGGCGGCTCCATCGATGTGAATGGCAAGAGCCACGATGACATCTTCTTTCTGGCAAGGAGCTCTGATTTTCCTGCAGCATTCACCGGACCTTCAGAGCGCATGTGCCACTGACGTTACCAGCTACATGCAAGGTGAATATCTCCTAAACTGAACAGGTTAAGGAGATATTATATCTCCTAAATGAAACATTTTACCTACAGGTAAGCCTTATTATAGGTTTACCAGTAGGTAAAAAATGTGGTAAAGGGGTATACAACCACTTTAAAGACTAATTCAGCGTACACACGATCGGATTTTCCGACGGGAAATGTTGGATGTGAGCTTGTTGGCGGTAAGTCCGACCATGTGTATACTCCATCGGACATTTGTTGTCGGACTTTCTGCCAACAAATGTTGGCTAGCAGGTTCTTAAATTTTCCGCTAACAAATGTGTGTTGTCGGACATATCCGATCGTGTGTACACAAAAATCCACACATGCTCGGAATCAAGTACCAGCCGGAAGCGCTCGGTCTTTTAAAACTATCGTTCGTAATGAAGATATCACATACGTCTTGTATATCACTATGTTTGTAATTGTTGACCAACATTTGTGTGACCGTGTGTATGCAAGACAAGTTTGAGCCAACATCCTTCGAACAAAAATCCACGGTTTTGTTGTCGGATCGTGTGTACGGGGCTTAAGCCTTTTTTGAGACTTGTTGCTTACAAGTTAAAATCTGTATTTTTTGCTAGAAAATTACTTAAAACCCCCAAATATTATATATTTTTTTTAACAGAGACCCTAGAGAATAAAATGGCGGTCGTTGGAATATTTCATGTCACACTGTATTTGCACAGCGGTCATTTAAATGCAATTTTTATTGGAAAAAATACACTTCAATGAATTTAAAAAAACCTAAACAGTAAAGTTAGTGCCAATTTATTGTATAATGTGAAGGATAATGTTACGCCGATAATCGTGATCATTATTATAATCAAAAAAATTGTTATTCTCATTTTAATCTAGAATCGTGCCGCTCTATCTTAAAGAAGCGCTAAAGGCAACATTTTGGATAGAGTAAGCAAAAGCTGAAATCCAAGCAAAAAAAAAAAATTTTAAATCTAGTGGATAGCAGGATACCGAATGAAAAGGCAGAAGCAGCATCAGAAAAAGTAAATTGTGGAGTGTTAATGTACTGTAATAAAAGGAAGACAACATTTTATTTGAACCCAGAAGTCTTTTTAAAACTTAAAATGTCAAGAAGTTTTGAAGTTCAATGGATATGTGCTGTTGTTACTTTCATTTTACAGAATGGCAAAATTCATTAGTATAATGAGGTAATAATAGTATGTTTCCACAAGATGGCGCTCAAAGAGTGCATTATAAAAATAACCAACACATGTTTTTGTCGAGCTGCAATTAAGGTGCTCTACACATGAAGAACCTGAATGTGACGGAGATTATGAGAATTTTTAGCAGAACATGAGTTTAAAGTGCTGTGTAAACTGTTGGCACTATATAAATCGTGAATAATAATAATAAAATTAATGTTAAGTCCATCTTTCTGTCTCAGGTTACACAAATATTTAGCATACCTTCCAACTTTCTGAAATGGAAATGAGGGGCACCTATTAGTAAAAGGATGTAGGCATAGGACACACCCCATGCCATGCCCCTTACAGGTAAATTGTACAACAAAAAAAAAAAGATTGCCACTTCAGCACTGGAAGGATTTACCCCCTTAACGACCAAGCCATTTTTTGCGATATGGCACTGCGCTATTTTAACTGACAGTTGCACAGTCATGCAATGTTGTACCCAAATAAAGTTGATGTCCTTTTTTCCCACAAATAGACTCTCTGCACCTCTCTGCACCTCTCACCTCTGCAGTTTCTATTTTGTTGCGCTATAAACAAAAAATTACCGACAATTTTGAAAAACAAAAATTTTTTTTTACTTTCTACTATAATATATATCCCCCCAAAAAAAATGTAAAAAAACTAATTTCTTCCTCTGTTTAGGCCAATATGTATTCTTATACATATTTTTGCAAAAAAATAAATAAATCTCAATAAGCGTATATTGATTGGTTTGCGCAAAAGTTATAGCGTCTACAAACTACGGGATAGATTTATGGAGTTTTCATTTGTTTAATGGTTTTTACTAGTAATGGCGACAATCAGCGATTTTTAGCTAAACTGCGACATTGCGGCAGACAAATTTGACCCCAAGTGACACTTTTTGGGGACCAGTGACACCAATACAGTTATCAGTGCTAAAAAAAAAAAAAAAAAGAAACTGATTACTGTATAAATTACACTGACAGGGAAGGGGTTAACACTAGAGATGATCAAAGTGTTAACTGTGTTCCCTCAGTGTGTTTTCTTAATGTGTGGGGGAAGTGCTGACAGGAACAACACAGAGATTGCTGTTCCTAATCACTAGAAACAACAGATCTCCATATTCTCCCCTGTCAGAACTGGGATCTGCCTTGTTTACAGAGGCAGATACCTGTTCTGCCTTTCTGTGAAGCAATCGCGGCTGGCCAGTGGACATCGGGTCCGCCGGGCACACGCATCAGCTCTGTGAAGCGAGCGCGTACACTCACAGTATCTATTGCAGGAAACAATGTACCTGTACGTTGTTTCTTGCAATAGAGCTGCCACAGTATATATGCGTTGGACAGTTTTTAAGCGTTTAAACACACAAGGGCTTTTTTAGCACTACTATCCCTTTATATTGACTTTTGAAATTTACAAATGCAGCCATTTAGAATTTGGATGAAAGGTTTAGCACTGGAAAACACTTTGATAGATAAGCAGCGAATTTTATATACAACTATATAGATCAGACATTAGAGCCCTGCAGGTGTAGCAGCTGACTGATAATTATAAAACCCTTCCAATACAGATTCACACATGGACAAAGACAAACATATACAACTACAGTGGTGTGAAAAAGTGTTTGCCCCCTTCCTCATTTCCTGTTCCTTTGCATGTTTGTCACACTTAAGTGTTTCGGAACATCAAACCAATTTAAACAATAGTCAAGGACAACACAAGTAAACACAAAATGCAATTTGTAAATGAAGGTGTTTATTATTAAAGGTGAAAAAAAATCCAAACCATCATGGCCCTGTGTGAAAAAGTGATTGCCCCCCTTGTTAAAACATACTATAACTGTGGTTGTCCACACCAGAGTTCAATTTCTCTAGCCCCACCCAGGCCTGATTATTGCCACACCTGTTCCCAATCAAGGCATCACTTAAATAGGAGCTGCTTGACACAGTAAGGTCCACCAGAAGATCCTTAAAAGCTACACATCATGCCGAGACCCAAAGAAATTCAAGAACAATTGAGAAAGAAAGTAATTGAGATCTATCAGTCTGGAAAGGGTTATAAAGCCATTTCCAAAGCTTTGGGAATCCAGCGAACCACAGTGAGAGCCATTATCCACAAATGGCGAAGACATGGAACAGTGGTGAACCTTCCCAGGAGTGGCCGGCCGCCCAAAATTACCCCAAGAGCGCAGCGAGGACTCATCCAAGAGGTCACAAAAGACCCCACAACAACGTCCAAGGAACTGCAGGCCTCACTTTCCTCAGTTAAGGTCAGCGTTCATGCCTCCACCATCAGGAAAAGACTGGGCAAAAATGGCCTGCATGGCAGAGTTCCAAGGAGAAAACCACTGCTGAGCAAAAAGAACATCAAAGCTCGTCTCAATTTCTCCACAACACATCTTGATGATCCCCAAGACTTTTGGGACAACATTCTGTGGACCGATGAGACAAAAGTGGAACTCTTTGGAAGGTGTGTGTCCAAGTATATCTGGCGTAGAAGGAACACTGCATTTCATAAAAAGAACATTATACCAACAGTAAAATATGGTGGTGGTAGTGTGATGGTCTGGGGCTGTTTTGCTGCTTCAGGACCTGGAAGACTTGCCGTGATAAAAGGAACTATGAATTCTGCTCTCTACCAAGAGATCCTGAAGGAGAATGTCCGACCATCTGTTCGTGTACTCAAGCTGAAACGAACTTGGGTTCTGCAGCAGGACAATGATCCTAAACACACCAGCAAGTCCACCACCGAATGGCTGAAGAAAAACAAAATGAAGACTTTGGAGTGGCCTAGCCAAAGTCCTGACCTGAATCCTATTGAGATGTTGTGGTATGACCTTAAAAAGGCCGTTCATGCTCGAAAACCCTCTAATGTAACTGAATTAGGACAATTCTGCAAAGATGAGTGGGCCAAAATTCCTCCAGGACGCTGTAAAAGCCTCATTGCACGTTATCGCAAACGCTTGGTTGCAGTTGTTGCTGCTAAGGGTGGCCCAACCAGTTATTAGGTTTAGGGGGCAATCACTTTTTCACACAGGGCCATGATGGTTTGGATTTTTTTTCACCTTTAATAATAAACACCTTCATTTACAAATTGCATTTTGTGTTTACTTGTGTTGTCCTTGACTATTGTTTAAATTGGTTTGATGTTCCGAAACACTTAAATGTGACAAACATGCAAAGGAACAGGAAATGAGGAAGGGGGCAAACACTTTTTCACACCACTGTATATAGATCAGACATTAGAGCCCTGCAGGTGTAGCAGCTGACTGATAATTATAAAATCCTTCCAATACAGATTCACATATGGACAAAGACAAACAAACAGCTATTTCTTCGGAATAACAAAAGGTAGGAATCTGCAACATAGTTTGTTAAAATCCTTGCAAGGTACATAGACCACCCAGAGAGGAATGTATTTTTTCTAAACAAAAGTGCAGCTACTCTTTAATTATTTAGTTATTGTTATTTATTGTTAGGCTTAGGAGTTCAGTGTTTTAGGGGTTAGGTGTCAAGGAAGTATAGGGCAGGTGTTAAGGGTTGTAAAAGTAGAAGGTTTTTTTGCCTTAATGCATTCTCTGCATTAAGCTAAGAAGCCTTATCTGAACAGGATCAGCCCCCCTAAATACTTACCTGAGCCTGTTCTTATTCTAGCTGTGTGCCCGAGAGCAGTGGCTCTCTCTGCCCTCTCCCTCCTCAAGGACATAGAGCCAGAAGCAGGCTCCTGATGAGGGAGCTGGAGTCAAGGCCTAGCTGCAATGCGTATGTCTATGGACACACACCGCACAGCTCAGGATCCAGCCCGCTCAAGGGAGCACTCAGCAGGGGGGGGAAGCCCAGAGTGCTGACTGGGAACCCCAGAAAGAAAAGAAAGGAAGATCAGGGCTGCTCTGTGCAAAACTATTGCACAGAGCAGGTAAGTTTAATGTTTTTATTTATTTTTTAAAAATGAACATTTACAATCACTTTAAAGCCTTTGGAGTCCCCCCCCCCCTTTTTTTCCTTCCCCTTCCTGCATTCCTCCCTACATCTACAGTTTAATCATTTAAAGCATACTTGGATAACTTTAGTAAAATGTAAGCATTCTATGCAGTAGCAGACTGTGAGTCATCCTGGCTATGTGATTACGCCAAGGTCAGCGGTTGTGTCCATGTTAGCACTGGCTTACAGAAAGTGGTTTGATGATGCTGGGTGTTAATCCTGGAACTGGAATGGCAAGAGGAATACACAGAGAGTAGCACCAGAGTCTGGTGAAGGCACATAATGCATTTAAAACAGATTTAAAAAGAGCTAAATTTATTAATAAAAATTTAAAA
The DNA here is from genome assembly GCF_037356315.1 of Lithobates pipiens. Lineage (NCBI taxonomy): Eukaryota > Metazoa > Chordata > Amphibia > Anura > Ranidae > Lithobates > Lithobates pipiens. The sequence continues at coordinate 284,971,343 of NW_027507718.1, read as the reverse complement.
TATAATACTGGGAAATTTTGTTAAAGAAGAACTATCATTGTTTTTTTTATATTTATTTAAAGTGTAATTCCACTCAAAAAGTAAGATTTGCCAGTGATTAGTATGTCAAATAACAGAGTTTCATGTCAACTTCTTGGTTGATTGGTTGATACTTCTAGACCCAAACATTCTGATGCCACTTTACATTAGCAGGCTTCTCACTGCTGCTCTTTACCCCAAGTGGTCACTAATACTTATCTATTGAGTGGATTGGGCTTTCTCTATGTAGCACCTACCCATCACATTCCTACTGTTTCCTTGTCTAAGCAGTATCAGGAAGCTGTATCCCTGCTGTGTTCTTTCATTGCAGTTATTGCCTTAGGGCCTTTTACATTGTTCGGAGCTTGCCATACCGTCTTCTGAGAAGGCTTCTATATTATACAGTATCTCACAAAAAGTGCACCCCTCATATTTTATTATATCTTTTTCTGCTACAATGTAAATTAGTAAGTGTACAGCTTGTATAACAGTGTAAATTTGCTGTCCACTCAAAATAACTCACACAGTCATTAATGTCTAAACCACTGGCAACAAAAGTGAGTACACCCCTAAGTGAAAATGTCCAGATTGGGCCCAAAGTGTCAATGTTTTGTGTGGTCACCATTATTTTACAGCACTGCCTTAACCCCCTTGGGCATGGAATTCACCAGAGCATAACAGGTTGCCACTGGAGTCCTCTTCCATTCCTCCATGACGACATCACGGAGCTGGTGGATGTTAGAGATCTTGCGCTCCTCCTCCTTACTAAGAAAAGTGCAAACGTGCAATATGATGAATTAAGATACAATAAAAATTGTCACAGTAGCAGACATCTCAAGTCTCCCGCGACTCACGGGAGTCTCCCGCATTTGACGGCATGCTCACGGACACCCTCGATGGTAATCACACCAATGGTAATCAGTGATCATATGACGTATAAAAAATGAATCCTAAATTAATAAATAAAATTTCATATTCAAAAAATATTAATAAAAATATTTATACACATACATAAGACCCACAACTAAGATTTTTCTAAATACTGCCCCTTGGGATAAAACATAAATTAATTCTTTGCTCACATAAATAAATAGAATACCGGAGAATTACAACAATAAATAAAAAATTTAGTTAAAAAACTATTATATCCAAAGTGGAGGAAGAAGGAGGGAAGTTTTATATATAAAAAAATTCTTTCCTCTAAGGGCTTACTATTGCTATTCTTCGAAAGGTAGTGATAAAACAGTTACATTCACACCAAGTGGGTTCAATGTTTCCAACTCATATATCCAACTGGTTTCATTCCTAGAAATCTCTTTTCAATTAAGATCCTTCCCAATGTCGTACAATCCTGTCTTTGCCATAGAAAACTAGACAGCTTGGGTCATGGTTATGAAATAATCAAAACATTTTTGAAACACTGTCTTTCCTAAAGTGCTTACGGATATTAACATTCTCATCTGGACAGAAAGTCTCCTTGTAGTTCTACCCACATATGCGATTTGAACAGGAATTCGGTTTGATTTCTGTATGAATTGCATGTGGTTTCCCACACCGCTCCTGTGTGAACCCAGACTGAAGTCACTATGACAAAAATGTGAATAACAGTGCAGCGCTTACTACTAAGTGAATTTACATGTAACTAAATGTAATAGAATAAATTCTCATGAAAGACCTAGATATTAGTGAATCCAAAAAAAGTGGACATCAGTGATGAATAATATTTTGCAAAAAATCAATTAGTCATTTACCAGAAAAAACATTCCCAAAAAAAATATTCATGCAAAAAAAAGTGTATTTACCAAAAATGTTGCTAAAAGAACAACAAACAAAAAATTCCAAAAAGTCCCCTGTATTGGATATGTGAAAGTGACTTTTCAAGGTCCCATACACTTGAACATGTGAAAATGATTATTTGGCATATAAAATATAAGTGAGCAGAAGTAAAGTTGATCCCGTGTAGCTCAGGTGAAGGTGCTTGACCACGTAAACCTTTTCACAGCAACAACTCAAGTAAGTAATGCAGGCTTACCAGAACATCTATTAATGTGCACAGATACGAATTCCCAAACGATTCGAACCGGTCGGACCACGAGCCGGTCCCTCAAACGCTCCACGGTCACCAGGACGACTCGAATCCTCTTTCCGGGCGGGAAGACAAAAAACAACCCACACCTTCGGGTGTTTCGTAATCCAAGTCCGTTCTGGTCTGTTCGGAAGTCTCAAGGTATCGTATCACCGAATGGATAAAAAGAAAAAGTGCGCCCAATCGTGTGATAAAGTTTCAAACACGTGGAGTTTATTATTCAACCGAATAAATGTTAAAAACTACAAATGACTCGATCGAGTCGCATAAAAGTAGTCGTAACATAAAAAAATAAAAATTTTGCTAGCAAAAGTATAAAACGAGCGAATATAAATAGCACATAGGGTGAGCATATCTACCCGACGATCGTTTCGTCACAATCTGACGTCATCAGGGGTACGCCCACACCCTCGTGCTAAAACCTTTTATAGCCTATGGGTAAGGTAGGTACTATGACAAGCCTGGGTTCACAGGAGTGGTGCAGATAACGGCATGAAATTCAGACAGGAATCGCACTTCATTCCTGTTCAAATCGCATGCGATTCTTTGTAGTGCAGTTTTAGCCCCTTCATTTTGTATGGGCTCAAATCACACCATAAAGATATCGGTTTGTGTTTCTGAGCATTTGCATGAGTACTCGTGCAAATGATTTGTATCGGCATCAATATTGGTATCGGAGCAACCCTAGTTATGAGTATGGTTAGAATGAAACCTCATCCTCTTTTTTTCCTTGTATTTGACTGTTTTATACATTAATCACCTTTTACATCTGAAAAGATCAATCTGATCCAAGAAAGTACCTGTTTTCTTGGGGGGGGGGGGGGGGGGGACAGAAATATTATGAACGATTTTGTTCATAATTCTGGGGCTTTTCTATATATGAAGTTGGGTTTTCACAGTAGTATTTTGTCTAGAGTAGAATCCCTCTGTATTATTGGGCAGTTTTTTTTTACACTTTTTTCTACTACTTTATACTGCTTGTTGAACCACATGATGAATGTTATGTCAAAGGGTTAAGCCTCCCGATTTCTGTACTCCAATAACTGTTCTCTATTCATACTCTTAAAATATGGGCCAGTAGAAATTCACTGCGACCACAGTGCTCCACAAAGCAGCCCATGAATGGTTATGTGAAAACAAAATGTTAAAACCAAATGGTTAATGTGTGATGTCAAAGTAGCACTATACCACGTCATAATCTCAAAAAGGAAATGTGATACCCCAAATCAATACATTTATTATTACACATATGGAATCTGTTAAGTGGGTAGCCAACACTATTCAAATAAATGCTACACTGACAGGTGGGCGCTGCAGCCCACAAATCAGGAGGGGAAACTCCATCTAGGATGCAAACAAGGGCAGAGAGAAACAGAGGCAAGGGCCATCATAGTGTAGTATTAAAAAACAAACGCTGTATTAAAACATTGTAAGCTGCACTCACAAGAGCAAGTGGAAGACAGGCGGAAGTGACAAGATTCGCAGCACTGGGCTTAGCGTCCGACCAAAAGGGTAGTAGACAGGTGACAGCCAAAGAGATGGTATTGGGCGCCGGCTGTCACTGTATAGAAGCTGGGACTCGTCCGTCCTATCAGAAAGATTGATAACAGGGAACGCCCTCCTCCACCTGGTGCCGAGGTCACTGAAGGACCATGCACAGTCAATGAACATGTTTCCATGTGTATCCACCTTTTCAACAGCATTATGGAAACACATTCATTGTATGTGCATGGTCCTGTTCGGCTGTCACCTGTTGGGTTCCCTCATGGTCGGACGCTGAGCCCCAGTGCTGTGAATCTTGTCACTTCTTCCACTTGCAATTGTGAGTGCAACTTAGAAGTTTTAATAAAGTGTTTGTTTTTTAATACTACACTATGGTGGCCCTTGTGCCTGTTGTTTCTCTCTTCCCTTGTTTCTATCCATACTCTTCACTATTCTTTTGGTGCTCTCCAGGGCTTCCCAATTATATCCCTTTTCTACAAATTTGTTAACCAATGTATCTGTTTGGACCTCAAAAAGAGACGCCAGATCACAATTGTGTCTGATTCTCATGAGTTGTCCTTCGGGTATTCCATTGAGCCACTTGGAGTGATGGCAAATTCTCATAGGGATGAAGCCATTCACATCTGTGTCTTTGGAGTGGGTCCTTGTATGCAGTTTTCATTTGTGCTTAAATATTATCAAGTCTGGGAAGTTAATGTGTTCCTTATCCATCTTCTCTGTAAACCGGGTGCCAATATTTTAGATTATGTTTCTCAGAAAATCTTCTAACGTTTCCTGTGTACCCTCCCAGATAATCAAAATGTAATCATTTTATCTCCCATACAGCTTCAGCTGAGGTCAGTCTTTACTATAAATATCTTCCTATTCCCATTTATTTAGGAAAATGTTGACAACACTCTGAGCATATTTGGGACCCATCGCCACTCCTTTTATTTGGTTATAAAATTATAATATTTGGATTAACAGGGAGGGTACACAGGAAACATTTTAGCTAGCGGACAGAGTTGCAATAAAAGAGTAAGACCAAAAGTAGACCAATAGATGTGGATCTGGACCTTTCTCACTTGACCAATACGTTTAGCCTATTAGACTCAAAACAAACACTTTGTTTCCTCTCCACCATAGAGAAGGTTATGAAAGGAGGACAGAGAGGGTGGGAATTTAAATGAAGCACGTAGTTAATAAATAAGTCAAATATTATTGTATGGCATTATATTATAAGAAAAAATTGTTAAAACATGTTAATGATAGTAATGGTTAGTATCTCAATACAGTTAATATATATATATATATATATATATATATATATATATATATATATATATATATATATATATATATATTAATATATATACAGTCATATGAAACCATAGTAATACAAAACAGTAGAAGAAATAATGGGTGGGTAACCCACTAACTTCTTTGTGAGCCATTAGGTGTCGATAAAAGTAGTAAATGGGTACAATTACTTATAATATGTGATCTTAAACCATATGGTAAAGATAAACATATAACACTGGTACACATGTGATAGAATGAAAACACAGCAGATAGAGGAGCTCGACGCATTTCATTACTTGATTCACTCTTCAGGAGCAGGCACGTGAAGTAAATCTATAATGATATAAATAACTTGCTATAAGGTCTAATTGTCCTAAGCAGATCTGTATATACTGGGGAAACCCACTAGCACAATGCTTACAAAAACATCTGTGTATTTGGGGTGAAACATTGGGAGCTGTGGCAGTGTAAATAGCATGTTGGTCCAGTGCAGGGCTGTACCCAGGATATAGCATCCAAGAAAAACAATCCCAATAGAATCCGTGAATATTATTGGAGCTGACATGAAGGGGCTTCTGTGGAAAATATATTGATATGCATATTAGTACATGTGTTAATACTGCATACAAGCAGCATGGGCAGGGTAAGTGCAATAAAGTGTAATGATGTGTCAGTTAAACAAAACGAAGGAAAGCAAGAAATAAAACATACAATAAGAAATATACCTTATAGCAAGATATTTATATCATTACAGATTTAGTTCATGTGCCTGCTCCTGAAGAGTGAATCAATTCACAAAACGTGTTGAGCTCCTCTATCTGCCCTGTTTTCAGTCTATCACATGTGTACCAGTATTATATGCCTATCTGTTTATCTTTATCATATGGTGTAAGATCCCATATTATATGTAATTGTACCCTATAAATGTTACCTGTACACCTGATGACTCACAGAGAAGTTACTGGGCTACCTACCCACTATTTCTTCTACTGATTTGTATTATTATGGTTTCATATGACTGTATATATATTAACGGTATTGATATACTAAAAACACAGGAAGTTTCCCCAGGGTTTTTTTAGCAGCAGAGAATTTGTATAAAAATGGTTGATGTAAATAAAAATCATTTATTTAACCGACAATAATAATTTCAAATGAACAATGATAAATCATCCATATAGGTAGTTGCACACAAAAACAAACATGGAACATCACTCATAGCAAAAAACACTCTATGTACAAGCATGGTTTGCCAATTGTATTTGTAACATATGTATCCACATGAAAAACCCCGAAGCATTTCGACCCTTGCGATTTCCGGTCTCTTCAGGGGGATTTATATTCTAAGAAAATGTAAAAATATCTAATTAAAGACTTTGGACAATATATATAGGTATAGCATTTCAAATTGAGCAAAATTATATCTCCATACACATAGAGGTATAGTTACCAATAGGTGGATGAAGACATGAGGATGTATCGCACAAACCAGCATTGCAGGATTGTAGCTGTCCAGTAATCCCATCCCTGCCGCATGTCCACCCCCCCCCCGTGTCCCCCATGTGGGTGCATAGTCCACTGAGCTTGCAGGGGGCTACGTTCTGGAACCCAGAGAGGAGGATAGGTGGTAAAACACCTGCAGATGGACATGCAAATCTTTTTGTAAGTCGCCATTAAATAATGTTGGAGGGAGTATATAGAAGTGCTTGGCAGCTGTAGGCTTATTGGTACTTGATCATTAATGGATTCATATTATAGAAAAATTAAGTTAGTTATACATAACATGGCGTAATTTATTCGTTGGTTGAATTGAATATAGAGGGATTTTTCAACAGTGAAAAGAAGGTGGGTGACGGATGGGGTGTGGTGATGTGAATAGTGAAGTGAAAGTGCATGGTGTGGGGTAGACTGATGATGGGACAATAGAGGTGTGAAAGTGAAAACAAAAAAGCTGTTAAAAACTAAAAAACAAATATTAAAAGTGAAAAATGTGCGCAACTAGAGAGTGGGTTTGAGTGTCGAGTGCCTAAATTGATGGGGGGGGGGAGAATGTGTGTGGTGAAAAGGGAAGGGGGGGTGGATGATTAAATAATATGGTGAACGTGAGATGGATTAGGGTGACAAACACGAGTGATATGGCACTGAATACTATATACTTAAAGTAAGAGGGTAAGACTAAGGTTATATTACAAAAGGATAATATTGTATAGGTTAAATAACAATGTTAGAAAATGAAAATAGATGGGTGTCACATAAGTACAACGATTACCCAGTCAAAAGCATTCCAAAAGCTGCACTTACCAAGCACTCCATCAGTCTTGTATTAGTGTATGACAGCATTACCAGGGAACACCTTTGTCCATTGTCTGCTGGTTTCAGGCCCCACCCAATCCACCCTCCCACAGGTCTGCGACACCAAAATGGCGTCGCCCGCGTGGTCCCCTCTGCGTTCCAGAAAGGCATGAGCCCTGGCTTAAGCCATCGCCTCCAACGCAAAAGCGTGACGTCACTGACAGTCCGGTGGCGATCACGGGATGCCCCTGGCACGAAGAAGGCCCCCCACAGGGGCCCAAAAAGGACTCCACTGTAGGAAAACAAACATTGGGGAGAATCACAGATGACTTCTGCATCTCCCCACCGTTCCGGGAAGCGGGGCAGAAAAGAGGCACCCACCCAGTGCCACGGGCTGAACACAGCGGCCTGCACCAGGGGGATGGACAAAATAGAACACTGCAATGCATGCAAAGTAATAAAAATTTAATGATTTACAAATAATCATATGTTATATATAGGTGTATTGTTGGTTGAAGGAGCCAAAGGCATATAAAAAGAAAAAGAAGGTAGCTTTTTGCACCCCAAGAAAAAGGATATACTCCTACGCTCAAACAGTGATTCCACCTGTCTGAGCCAAATGCAGGTGCCTTTCATTATAGGCTATTAACGCTTTGTGTACATCCCTTTGTCACCTCCATTCCATTAAAGTGGGTGTAAACCCAACATTTTTTTATTTATTTTTTTGATGTCATAATGTACAGTATAATGCCGTGTACACACGATCGGAATTCTCGTCGGAAAAAGCTCTGATGGTTTTCCCGGCGGAATTCGGCTCAAGCTGTCTTTTCTACATACGGTCACACCAAATTCCGATCATTTATAACACGGTGACGTACAACACGTACGACGCGACTAGAAAAAGGAAGTTCAATAGCCAGTAGCCAATAGCTTCTGTCTCGTAGTTAAATCTGAGCATGCGTGATTTTTGGCATGTCGGAATTGCATACACATGATCGGAATTACCGATAGAACGTTTTTCCGTCAGGAAAATTGAGAACATGCTATCAATTTTTGGCTGGCGGGAATTCAGACAGCTAAATTCCGATGGAGCATACATGGTCGCATTTTCCAATGAAAAGCTCTCATCTGTCTTTTTCTTGACGGAATTCCGATCGTGTGTACGCGGCACAAGATTTCATTTAAGCCCAGTCTTGCCACAAAGAGTTAATTCATCTCTGAGCAATAGGGATGAGCCGAACACCCCCCGGTTCGGTTCGTACCAGAACTTTCGAACGGACCCCGCGTTCGTTACGAACGTTAGAACCCCATTGATGTCTATGGGACTCGAACGTTCGAAATGGAAAGTGCTAATTTTAAAGGCTAATATGCAAGATACTGTCCTAAAAAGGGTTTGGGGACCTGCCTCCTGCCCCAGGGGACATGGGTCAATGCCTAAAATGTTTTTAAAAATGGCCGTTTTGGCGGGAGCACTGATTTTACTGACAATGAAAGTGAAAAAAAAAAGTGAAATATTCCTTTAAATATGGTGCCTGGGGGGTGTCTGTAGTATGCCTGTGAAGTGCCACGTGTTTCCCGTGTTTAGAACAGTCCCTGCACAAAATGACATTAAACGGAAATAACACCATTTAAAACTGCTTGCGGTTTAATGTTATATCTGGTTCCTGCAATATGGTTGAAAATCATTGAGAAAAATGGCATGGGTAGCCCTCCCTGCCCATTACCAGCCTATTTGGGTCTTGTAAGCATATAAAGGGGAACCCTGTACCCATATTAAAAAAAGGAAATGCGTGTGGCCCCCAGGCCCTATATACACAGAACAGCAGTATACAGGCGGTGCAAAAAAGACAGGGACTGTGTAGGTTTGTTGTGTTAAGTTGAATCTGTTTGTAATTTTCAACTGGTACATTTTTAAAGTGTAGCTCCAGTCAAAAAAACTATTTTTAAGCTTTTTGGAAAACATAGGGAAGGGTTATCACCCCTGTATAATTTGTTTTGTCGTCCATCTTTTTTCATCTCACTTGCTGCTGTCTCCTTGCGTTTGCAAGTAGGAGATGTTTGTAAGTTGGATGTTTGAAAGTAGGGGCCTGCCCTATATGCTCTGCAGAAATGGCGGAACAAGGTGTTGGTTTTGCCACATCATTGTAAGCCCTCAAAGTGACTCTTGGTGGGCGCTGGAGCGCCCTGCTGTGAACGATTATATCAATTGTAATTACATGCCATTGTTGAACAGTGGTAGAAAAATTGACCTTTGGTGGTTGTGGTGCTGGTGCCACAACACTATAAGTCCTCACCGTTACTCTGGGTGGGCACAGGAAGGGGCCCTCCTGTGAAATATTATATCAAGAATTGTAATTACATGTCCCTGTTAAACAGGGGCAGAAAAATTTGGCCTTAGGCACTGCTGCTGGTGCCACCACACTGCAACCTCTTCCATATACTCTAGTTTTTTTGCTGGAATCAGCCCTGCTGCAAAGCATTGCATCAAAAATTGTACTTAAACGCCCCTGTTAAACAAGGGCAGAAAAATTGGGCCTTAGGCTGAGGTGAATATCGCGGTGTATACTGCGGTCAGGGCACGCAGACAATAACCAGAAAACAGCAGAGATAAAGGGGTATATACAGATGTATACTGTGCTGTGCTGGAGGCACACACAACTTCCAATAACTCCTGCAGATGGCAATTGGGCTCAAATAGAGAACAGCTATGTAGGTGGATTATAGCGGTATGTACTGGGTACAGAGCACGCAGACAGCACGCACTATCTCCTAACACTACTGACTGCAAGCTCTATTATTAAAGATAGATCACTAGCTATATAGGTGAGGTGAATATCGCGGTGTATACTGCGGTCAGGGCACGCAGACAATAACCAGAAAACAGCAGAGATAAAGGGGTATATACAGATGTATACTGTGCTGTGCTGGAGGCACACACAACTTCCAATAACTCCTGCAGATGGCAATTGGGCTCAAATAGAGAACAGCTATGTAGGTGGATTATAGCGGTATGTACTGGGTACAGAGCACGCAGACAGCACGCACTATCTCCTAACACTACTGACTGCAAGCTCTATTATTAAAGATAGATCACTAGCTATATAGGTGAGGTGAATATCGCGGTGTATACTGTGGTCAGGGAACGCAGACAATAACCAGAAAACAGCAGAGATAAAGGGGTATATACAGATGTATACTGTGCTGTGCTGGAGGCACACACAACTTCCAATAACTCCTGCAGATGGCAAGTGGGCTCAAATAGAGAACAGCTATGTAGGTGGATTATAGCGGTATGTACTGGGTCTCCTAACACTACTGACTGCAAGCTCTATTATTAAAGATAGATCACTAGCTATATAGGTGAGGTGAATATCGTGGTGTATACTGCGGTCAGGGCACAGACAATAACCACTACACAAGAGCAAGATAGGAAATCAGCCAAAAACGATCGGTGTGTACTGTGTTGAAGGTACACAGAACACCCACTGCTTCAGATGCCAACACACTACACGAGGCCGCCTCAATGGCGGCCTTATATAGTGTGGGGCGTGCACTACACAGCCTGAGCTATGATTGGCCACAGGCATCCTGCCTGTGGCCAATCATGGCTCTCCTCGCTGCTGGCGCTGCGATTGGCCAAGCATGCGGGGTTACAGTGCATGCTTGGCCAATCATGAGCCAGTAATGCACTGCGCCATCGCAGTGCATTGTGGGCCGTGAGCGCCACACGAATTTTGACGCGAACGGACCAAGAGTTCGGATTTCGCCGAACGGACGAACAGCCAATGTTCGAGTCGAACGTATGTTCGACTCGAACACGAAGCTCATCCCTACTGAGCAATCATCTTCTATTGTTCAATGAGATAAATCTTGACAAACAGAGAAAAACTTTGTCAAATCCTCCCCCTTGCTGTGAGGGACAGGTGATTTACATATCTCGTGCACTAGCCTAAGAGACATGCATTATTTTTTAATTCTCTCCCACTCCTTTCTGCTGCTCTGCCAGAATTGGATGTTCCACATCGCAGCATGATTTGGCATGCTGAAGTCATGTGGTTACTTTCCTGTCTTTTCACTGGATGTTAGAGATCATAGCAGAAGTTCAGTGTAAGAAATACACAGGAGAATATGCATATTGACAAGGGGAGTGTAGAGGTGGGCGGGGAGTCTACTGACATCACAACTCCACCCACCAAGCTCCAGCCAACAGACCCACCCACAGAATATACAGTTTTTTGGGTCTCATAGCAGACAGAGGGGAGACATTTGACAGGTAAAGATACATGCAGGAGGCATGAATATTCTTATAGATAACCTCTATGGCAGTAGTTTAGAAAGGATGACATTGGGTTTACATCCCCTTTAACGATCAAGTAACAATAAGCCTACAGCTGCCAAGCACTTCTATATACTCCCTCCAACATTATCCTCTCTGGGTTCCAGAACGCGGCCCTCCGCAAGCTCGTGGACTATGCAACCACCCAGAGGACACGGGGGGACATGTGGCAGCGATGGGATCACTGGACAACTACAATTCTGCAATGCTGGTTTGTGCGATACATCCTCATGTCTTCATCCACCCATTGGTAACTATACCTCTATGTGTATGGAGATATAATTTGGTCAATTTGAAATGCTATACCTATATATATTTTATAATGTCCAAAGTCTTTAATTAGATATTTTGACATTTTCCTAGAATATAATTCCCCCTGAAGAGACCAGAAATCGCAAGCGTCGAAATGCATCAGGGTTTTTCATGTGGATACATATGTTACAAATAAAATTGGCAAACCATGCTTGTACATAGAGTGATTTTTGCTATGAGTGATGTTCCATGTTTGTTTTTGAGTCGCGCTACCTATATGGATGATTTATTATTGTTCATTTGCAATTATTATTGTCTGTTCAATAAATGATTTTTTTTTACATCAACCATTTTTATACAAATTCTCTGCTGCTAAAAAAAAATACCCTGGGGAAACTTCCTGTGTTTTTAGTATGCCAATACAGTTAATATATATATACAGTCATATAAAATCATAATAATACAAAACAGTAGAAGAAATAGTGGGTAGGTAGCCCAGTAACTTCTCTGTGAGTTATCAGGTGTACAGGTAACATATTTTTTTTTTTACATCAACCATTTTTATACAAATTCTCTGCTGCTACAAAAACTCTGGGGAAACTTCTTGTGTTTTTTGTATGGGTTATGCAGCTTTGGGGGCTCCCTTATTGTGTTTTTTCCTTTCTGTATTGGCATACTAACTATTACTATCATTAACATGTTTTAACAATATTTGCTTGTAATATACTGCCAGACAATACATTTTGACTTATTTATTAACTACGTGCTTCATTTAAGGTCCCACCCTGTCTGTCCTCCTTTCATAATACCAGGTCACCGCTTCATTTAAAGTCCCAAACCCCAATCCCCTCATTCCATAGAGAAGGTAACAACTGGTACTTGCTCACACAGAGACATTCCAACAAACTAGAAGATGTCTGTGAACAATAACATTATCTCCACAGAGGAAAGGCCAACGTATTTTTACAACTTAAGTCACCCTTAAATAGTAAGTAAACCCCCCTATTGTTTTCAGGCAAAGAAGCTGCCATCTTAGCCTCTGTTTAATCTACAACTGCCATGATGATGCACATGTGATCAGTTATGACACCAGCTATTGGATGGTTTGACAGTATGCTTGAGAGCACAACCAATCAGAGTGTTACATTTCCGGCACGTGTGGGAAAAGGAACTGTTTTATGGGCAGGTTTAATTCCACTTTAAGTTATCCTTGAGATTGGAGTATGTACAGCCACCCTATATCTATCCAAAACTTGTTATTCAGTTTTTGGCTGATTTTTGGATCCCACGCTTTTTGTCCTATAAGGTTCTGAGATATTGGTTTGGAGAGGTAAACATAATCAAGACATAGTTTGGGCCTGATAAAAGGTGTGTACTTCAGATATTTATATGCTGTATCAGCACACTGCAAGTTAATGCTGTGACCGCTAGCAGTTTAGTGTCAGTATCACTTCAATCTAACACACTATTAGGTTTGCACTAATACCTGATTTGCAGCAGCTTTCAAAACTCACAACTCTTTGTGTCAGTCCTCTATCTGCCCGCACTAAATTTTCTCACAGACGTATCTGGACCATAGGCCTGAGGTGCCCCAATATGCTTTTCTTAATTCGCCCAAGGCATGATGGGTGAGGACATCACAAGGGGGCGGGCCTCTGGATGACATCAGCGGTTGGTCCCGCCCGGTGCCAATATAAGCCATTGCACACGGCAGACCCAGCATTACACCGGGAGATCACCGCAACGAGTCAACATCGGAAGAAGAAGAACGGAGGGAGAAGACCCGATAAAAGAGTAAACAGCGAGAAGACAGCAGAGAGAGGATACCAGGCAGAAGAGGGAGAAGACAGCGCAGAAAGGAAAAAAAACGAAGAGGGAGGAGAGCTGGCAGACAGAGAAGACATCGACCAGAAAAGCGAGAAGAACAGGAGAGGGGAAAAGAAGTCAGAAGAGACGCCAGAGCTGCCTTAATAAAATACTTTAAAAGCATGTGTACTGTGTTTTATTTTTGACACTTTTTTTCTAGATGAATGTGTAGATGTACCCCATGCTCATTCACATATGGCGGGGGGCTGGGATCTGGGGGGCACCCTTGTAAACGGGGCTTCCAGGTTCTGATGAGCCCCCCGCCCGCAGACCAAAACAACCACCGGCAAGGGTTATTGGGAAGAGGCCCTTGTTCTGATCAACATGGGGACAAGGTGCTTTAGAGTGGGGGGCACAGGGCCCCCCTGCCTCAAAGCCCCCACCCCCATGTTGAGCGCATGTGGCCTGGTATAGTTCAGGAGGGGGGGCGCTTGCCTGTCCCCACCCCCTTTTCTGGCCTGCCATGCTGCGTGCTCGGATAAGAGTCTGGTATAGATTTTGGGGGGACCCCACACCAAAGAAAACGGCATGGGGGTTCCCCTTAAAATCCATACCAGACTGAAGGGCCTGGTATGGTCTTGGAGGGGGAACCTATGCCGTTTTTTTTTTTATTATTTGGCATGGAGTTCCCCCTAAAGAATTATACCAGACACAGTGGCTTGTATTGTCAGGAATCAAAGTCGGATCCCTGTTCATGTCGGATCCCTGTTCAAGTCGGATGGATGTTGGACTTCAAGTCACAGGGCAAAGTCGGATCCACAGTCCTACGACTGTCGTGTCATACCAGTGTGAATCCGGCCTTATACAGTGTTTGTTCTATAGTGTTTGTGTATGTTGTTATAATAATATGTGTACATGGATTACTAAATTATTTAAACAGTTCTAAGCATGATTAATAGGGATGAGCCGAACACCCCCCGGTTCGGTTCGCACCAGAACTTGCGAACGACCCCCGCGTTCGGTACGAACGTTAGAACCCCATTGAAGTCTATGGGACTCAAACGTTCGAATTGGAAAGTGCTAATTTTAACGGCTAATATGCAAGATAGTGTCCTAAAAAGGGTTTGGGGACCTGCCTCCTGTCTCAGGGGACATGGGTCACTGCAAAAAAAAGTTTTAAAAACGGCCGTTTTGGCGGGAGCACTGATTTTAATGACGATTAAAGTGAAAAAAAAAAAGTGAAATATTCCTTTAAATATGGTGCCTGGGGGGTGTCTGTAGTATGCCTGTGAAGTGCCACGTGTTTCCCGTGTTTAGAACAGTCCCTGCACAAAATTACATTAAACCGAAATAACACCATTTAAAACTGCTTGCGGTTTTAATGTTATATCTGGTTCCTGCAATATGGTTGAAAATCATTGAGAAACATGGCATGGGTAGCCCTCCCTGCCCATTACCAGCCTATTTGGGTCTTGTACGCATATTAAGGGGAACCCCGTACCCATATTAAAAAAAGGAAATGCGTGTGGCCCCCAGGCCCTATATACTCAGAACAGCAGTATACAGGCGGTGCAAACAAGACAGGGACTGTGTAGGTTTGTTGTGTTAAGTTGAATCTGTTTGTCATTTTCAACCGGTACATTTTTAAAGTGTAGCTCCAGTCAAAAAAACTATCTTTAAGCTTTTTGGAAAACATAGGGAAGGGTTATCACCCCTGTATAATTTGTTTTGTCGTCCATCTTTTTTCATCTCACTTGCTGCTGTCTCCTTGCGTTTGCAAGTAGGAGATGTTTGTAAGTTGGATGTTTGAAAGTAGGGGCCTGCCCTATATTATAGCGGTATGTACTGGGTACAGAGCACGCAGACAGCACGCACTATCTCCTAACACTACTGACTGCAAGCTCTATTATTAACCACTTGTTAGCCCAATGTTTGCATAAAGTGAAAGATGAAGTTATGCTGAGTAAATAGATATCAAACATGTCACTCTTCAAAATTGCACATGCCCGTGGAATGGCGCCAAACGTCGCTACTTAAAAAATCCCCATAGGCGACACTTTAATTTTTTTTTTTTTACTGGTTACATGTTTTGAGTTGCAGAGGAGGTCTAGGACTAGAATTATTGCTCTCGCTCTAACATTCTCGGCGATACCTCACATGTGTGGCACATGCGAGCACATGGGGACATGGGCGCTTTAATTTTTATTTTATTTTTTTATTGTTCATTTTACTTTATTTATTTTAGTTTGACATTTTTTCCCCCAAAAATATATTTTTGATCACTTTTATTCCTATTACAAGAAATGTAAACATCCCTTGTAATAGGAATATGGGGTGACAGGTCCTCTTTACAGTGAAATCTGGGGGGTCAATATGACCCCACATCTCACCTCTAGGCTGGGAAGCCTGAAATAAAAAATAAAAAAAAGATTCTGGCTTTGATCGTACTGGCGAGTTGGTAGAAGCACCGGAGGGCGGTGAGGGGTGGGGGGCGTCTATGGCTGGGTATTTCAGGGTATCACCGAGTATGGCTGGGTATCTCTGAGTATGGCTGGGTATGGCAATTTATGGCAGGGTATTACAGAGTATTGGCGGGGTACTACAGAGTAATAGCAGGGTACTGCAGAGTATTGGGGGGTACTACAGAGTAATGGCAGGGTACTGCAGAGTATTGGGGGTACTGCAGAGTAATGGGGGTTACTGCAGAGTAATGGGGGGTACTGCAGAGTAATGGCAGGGTACTGCACTGCAGAGTAATGGCAGGGTACTGCAGAGTATTGGGGGTACTGCAGAGTATTGGGGGTACTGCAGAGTAATGGCGGGTACTGCAGAGTATTGGGGGGTACTGCAGAGTAATGGGGGTTACTGCAGAGTAATGGGGGGTACTGCAGAGTAATGGCAGGGTACTGCAGAGTATGCACTGGTATTGCAGAGTATTGGCAGGGAATTGAGGGGTTAAATTCGGTGAGCAGCGATGTGGGCACTGCAGATGCAGCCCACATCGCTGCTGACACCGATCTCTTTCCCCTCCGCTGTACCGATCGGTACAGAGAGGGGAGGGAGGAACAGGCGTCATAACATGACGCCGGTTTGTTTCCAAGTGATCACTCCGTCATTTAACGGAGCAATCACGTGGTAAACGGCCGCTATGAGCGGCCGTTTACCGTGATCCGTGATGCGACCCGGCGGTCACGGATGCTCTCGAGTGCGCACACCTCGGGGCACGCGAGAGCAGAATTCTGGGAGGCCGTTAATTAACGGCCTCTCAGAGTTAAACAACCCCCCTGAAGCCGTTAATCGGCAATGGGCAGTTGTTAAGTGGTTAAAGCTAGATCACTAGCTATATAGGTGAGGTGAATATAGTGGTGTATACTGCAGTCAGGGCACAGACAACAACCACTACACAGCAGCAAGATAGGAAATCAGCCAAAAACGATTGGTGTGTACTGTGTTGAAGGTACACAGAACACCCACTGCTTCAGATGCTAAGTAACACACTACACGAGGCCGCCTCAAAGGCGGCCTTATATAGTGTGGGGCGTGCACTACACAGCCTGAGCTATGATTGGCCACAGGCAGGATGCCTATGGCCAATCATGGCTCTCCTCGCTGCCGGCGCTGCGATTGGCCAAGCATGCGGGGTCACAGTGCATGCTTGGCCAATCATCGGGCAGCAATGCACTGCGCCAACGCAGTGCATTATGGTCCGCGCGCACGTCACTCGAATTTTGACGCGAACGGCCAAAACGTTCGGAATTCGCCGAACGCACGAACAGCCAATGTTCGAGTCGAACGTACGTTCGACTCGAACACGAAGCTCATCCCTAATGATTAATTATTTCTTGTCGTATGTGCGCTATAATGGACACAGTCACCTGTATTAGGTATGTTTTCATTGATAATTCTAGATATGTGTTTTTTCCAAGCTGCCAAATTGTAGTGTGAAATTATTCTGTTCTGTGATGCAGCTGTGTTGCCTTGGAAACATCAAAATGTTGATTGTGAAATATTCTAGGTGATCAGCCAAAGGAAGTGTAAACCCATATTCTGCCTGTTTTTATTGGTGCACCGTGCTGCTGTATAATCCTGCCCCAAAAGATGTATTACCATGGCCATTTTAGTAATTTTTATAGCACATATACACTATTATATATAGAGAGGGAGAGGAAGAGAGCGAATGAGAGAGAGAGAGAGAGAAAGAGAAAATAATCAATTTTAGCAACCATCTGGAAAAAGGGGTTGAGTTTGAGTTTTAGCCACTAGCTGGGCTTCTGCTATTTCAGTGCTAATTAACTTGTTCATCTGGTTCAAAAGGGATGGTTAAACAGGAAGTGATGTTGGCAGGAAATGGGCGGAAGCAGGAATCGAGATCACACAGCCATGTTCTGGAGGAACACACCGAGCTAGTGACTGAAAGCAGCTACAATATATTATTAAGTACTGGAACGCCTGCCTTTACACGCTCAGGAACTTTATTGGCATCCCAGTCTTAGTCCGTAGGATTCAAAATTGAGTTGGCCCACCCTTTGCAGCTATAACAGCTTCAGCTCTTCTGGGAAGACTATCCACACAGTTTAGAAGTGTGTCTATGGAAATGTTTGACCATTCGTCCAGAAGCGCATTTGTGAGGTCAGGCACTGATGTGGACAAGAAGGCCTGGCTCATAGTATCCGCTCTAATTCAACCCAAAGCATTCTTGAACCATTTTTTGTGGCATGGCAGTTATCCTGCTGAAAGAGGCCACTGCTATCAGGGAATACTGTTCCCATGTATGGTGTACCTGGTCATCGACAATGTTTAGGCAGTTGGTATGTGGCAAATCAAAATCCACATGACTAGCAGAACTAAGTTTTCCCAGCAGAACATTGCTCAATGCAGCACACTGTATTCATCAGTTTTCTTGCTTCCCATACTGCATCCTGGTGCCATCGCTTCCCCAGGTAAGTAACACACACATTTGGCCATCCACATAATGTAAAAGAGAACATGATTCATCAGACCAGGTCACCTTCCTCCATTTCTTTGTGGTCCAGTTCTGATGCTAACGTACTCAACGTAGGTGCTTTTGACTGTGGACACATCTCAACATGGGTACCCTGACTGGTCTGTAGTTACACACCCCATACACATCAAATTGTGATGCCCATTTTTTGTAGTCTGTGGAAGACATATCATAATCTTGACTACGAACGTGTAAACTAAGCTGATCGTAATCTAAGCCTGTTGTTGGCTGTATTCTATAGGGGGGAGATTGGTTATGAATGAAAGAAGCCAGTAAACATTTTAGGGTCAAATTACTGAAAGCTAACGTCCCTGATGGTGGGGCAGTTTAACTGAAAGCACTTAAAGCGGAGGTCCACCCTAAAGTGGAGCTTCCACTCATTGGAACCCTCCCCCCCTCCGGCGCCACTATTGGCACCTTTCAGGGGGGAGGGGGTGCAGGTACCTGTACAGTACAGGGATCTGCACCCACTTCCGGCGTAGATTCTGCAGAAGCTACGCCCCTTTCCACGGAATCTACGCCCCTTTCTGAAGGTCCCCCTCTGCCTGCTGGGAAACACACGGATCCCAGAGACAGCGGGGACCATCCTTATTGAGCAGCGCAACTCGCGCATGCGCAGTAGGGAACCAGGAAATGAAGCCGCAAGGCTCCACTTCCTGATTCCCATACCCAAGATGGCAGCAGCAGCACCCGAGGGATGATCGAGAGATCGGCTTCAGGTGCCGACATCGTGGGTGCGCTGGGCGGGTAAGTGTCATTATTTTAAAAGTCAGCAGCTGCAGTATTTGTAGCTGCTGGCTTTAAAAAAAAAAAACGGCGGACTCCCGCTTTTACTGAAAAGTCACAGCCCCGGTGAATGATCCCGGTGATGTTCCGCATCCCGTCTAGCGCGTCTGGAGCGTGGTGATTCCGTGGGGCTGCTCCGGGCATGCGAGTCTCTCCGCGAGCGATACAACCGACTTCGTGATGTGGATAGCAGTACTTCTTTAATAATGATTGGACCCTGGGCAAACATTTTCTTGGCCTTCCCCCCATGCAATTTTGTTCTCTACCTGCTCTTAGACATACACAAAAATTGTAGTTTACTGAATCAAATCAAGCAGCCATTGCGATTGGTTGCCAGAGGTTACAGTGTATCATTACAGCTCACTGACTGGCTGCTAGAGGTTACAGCACATATTATGGCTCACTGATTGTTTGCTAGAGGTTACAGCACATGACTTCTGATTGTTTATTGGTTGCTATAAATTACTGTATATCAATACTGCTCACTGGTTGCTAGAGGTTACTGGACATCCTTACTGCTTATTGATTGGCTGCAAAAGGTTAGTGCATATCATTACTGCTCACTGATTGGTTGCTAAAGGTTACAGCACATCATCTCCTCACAGGTGCACAGGTGAGGGGACCCATCAACAGACAAAAAACTCCTAGGGATCCTAGGGCTTCTGGGATCAGTGCCAATACTGAGGGAAGGGGGGAGGTGCGATCAGTGGACATGCTGGGAGGTTGATGGGCAGTGGTGGGGGGAGGATAGGATTGGTTAGGAGGCATTACTGTGACAAATTCTGAATCATGTAGAGCAAATCTGGAAATCTTTGGCAGGTATATATTGGGAGATTCTACACTGACCACCAATGTAATGGGGAATTTACAATGACCGCCAATGTGAGGGGGGATTTACACTGACCACCAATGTGAGGGAGAATCTGCACTGACCACCATGTAAATGGGGGATTTTATGCCACCCACCAATATAAAGAAGGATTTCTACACTGACACCGATGTAATATGAGCATTTACATGAACCACCAGTGTAAGGGGAATATATAATGACCTCCATGTAAGGGGAAGTTTACACTGACAACGATTGTCGAGGAGATTTGCACTGACCACCATGTAAGATGACACTTCTACCAACCACTAATGTTAGGGGGGATTTACACTGACCACCAGTCGGAGCGCAATTCTACACCTACCACCAATGTAAAGGGAAATGTACACTGATCACCAATGTAATGAAGAATTTACACTGACAACCAATGTAATGGGGGATTTTACATGAAGAACCAATAATGGGGGGTTTCTACACTGGCTACCAATGTAAGGGGAGATTTACACTCACCGCCAATTTAAAGGGAGCTTCTACATGGACCACCAATGCAAAGGAGAATTTGAAACTGACCACAAATACAAGTTTGGATTTTTTTTTAATGATTACCAATGCAAAGTGGAGTTTCTACAATGGCCGCCAATGTAATGGGGATCTACACTGACCACTAATGTAATAGAAGCATTCACAGTAACCGCCAATATAAGGAGGGATTTACACTGACCACCAATGTAAGGAGGGATTTACACTGACCACCAATGTAAGAAGGGATTTACACTGACCACCAATGTAAGGGGGACCTTCACACTGGTCACTAGTGTGAATGGAAGGATTGTACACCAAGCCCCAATGTAAGGAGAACATTTACACTGACTGCCAATGTAAGTGAGACATTTAGACTGCGTTCACATTTGTGTGTTGAGAACGCATGCAAAATCGCTTTCCTGACACCACTTTCCTGCAGATACACAGCAGTGCCATTAATTGTTAATGACACTCTCGTGCATCTGCTGAGATGTGCATATTCATGTGCACCAAAATTCAAGGTGCTGTGGCATCAAGTTATTTTGAAAAAGGGTTCGACCTCCAATTTGCTTATCTCTGCTGAACAGGCTGATGTCAGTTTTAGGCAGGGCTTTCAAGCATACCATTTTTTTAATTTATTTTTTTCACCCAATATAAGGAGGAAAAAGCAACACTAAAACCCAGAAGAAAAGAGAAAACATTTTTTTTGGGGTGGGGGGGGTGGATAAGTAACAAGAAGAGGTAAGTTGAACTTTAGGGGAAGAGAGAACAAAAAGGGGGGGGGGCGGTATGAGGGTGGATAGGAGAAGAAGAAACCCACCAATCCCCCTGGCCTGGCACACTGAGAAACCTCACGTCTCTAATTATTGCGCAGATTGTTGTGAAATCTCACTTCAATCTATGGTTGGGAAGCTGGTATAGTTTGATCCATATAAAAAAAGTAGGGGGTCCACATTTTCCAGTATTTGTCTTCTTGCTCCCTTAGCATCACGTTCAAGTTTTCTATCTTTAGGATCTTATTAATTTGAGCTAGCCATTGCCTTTTTTTTGTTATCGCTGTATTTTTCCATAGAGCCGGAATATGTGTGTTTGTTTTATGTATGTATTTATGTTTTCTGTGTTTTCCGTCTGTAAAAATACCATAAAATAACAATGAGCTATTTTGGCACAAGAACACATGACAGAACAGGATATGTGAAAGGAACTGCTCTGCCAGCTTGAAGAACCCTAATAACCACTAAACCACTTCATTTGTCACAAATGCATTTCACTGAAATGGCAAAAGTTGCAAAATCTTCTAATTTTTGCAAAAAATTTCCGGGAAATAAAAACTGTGAACTTTGCTCATCCCTATAATTGTGAGAGGTCTGGATTATAATATGAGGAAGCGTTCTTGTCTTTGCCCCGGAGTCACTCCTGACAGGAGGAGGTTGACCAGCCTCTATGTTTTCACAGGATACACACTGATTGCAGACACTTCTCTTTGGTCAGGGTAGTATGACAGAAGGCATCCCCAGCAACCCTTTATATGTGCTTGTTCTTCATTCAACCCTGCCAATCAGATGCTTTTAGAAAGTATCTCTGCGTAAAACTGTTAACAAATAAAAGCCCAATGCCACTTAGGCCCCTTTCACACATGCTGCCCGTTTGTCAGTTTTTCATCCATCCATTGACGGATGAAAAATGGACATTAATAACCACTTAAGCCCCGGACCAATTTGCAGCCAAAGGACCAGGCCCCTTTTTGTGATTCGGCACTGCGTCGCTTTAACTGACAATTGTGCAGTCGTTCGTCTTGGCTCCCAAACAAAATTGGCGTCCTTTTTTCCCCACAAATATAGCTTTCTTTTGGTGGTATTTGATCACCTCTGCAGTTTTTATTTTTTGCGCTATAAACAAAAATAGGGAGACAATTTTGAAAAAAATTCAATATTTTTTACTTTTTGCTATAATAAATATCCCCCAAAAATATATAAAAAAAAATATTTTTTCCTCAGTTTAGGCCGATACGTATTCTTCTACATATTTTTGGTAAAAAAAAATCACAATTAGCGATTATTGATTGGTTTGCGCAAAGGTTATAGCGTTTACAAAATAGGGGATAGTTTTATTCCATTTTTATTAATATTTTTTTTTTACTAGTAATGGTGGCGATGAGAGATTTTTTTATTGTGACTGCGACATTATGGCGGACACATCGGACATTTTTGGCACATTTTTGGGACCATTGACATTTATACAGCAATCAGTGCTATTTAAATGCACTGATTCCTGTGCAAATGACACTGGCAGTGAAGGAGTTAACCACTAGTAGGCAGTGTAGGTGTTATGCATGATGTTATGTGTTTTTTTTATTGTAGGGAGCGTGGCCTGGCATGTGACGTCACTGATCGTTTTTCCCTATAAAAGGGAAGACACGATCAGTGACAGGCTCAGTGGGAAGCACGGGGAGAGGTTTGTTTACACAGACCTCTCCTCGTTTTTCAGCTCTGTGACCCGATCGCGGGACACCAGCGGCAATCGGGTCTGTTGGTCCCGCGGCCATGGTCATGGATCTCAGGACCGGGTCGGGAGCGCGCCGGCTGGGCACTTAAAAAGCAACGTACAGGTACGTGCTTGTGCCCAGCCGTGCCAGTCTGCCAACGTATACGTGATGGAGGTGGTCCTTAAGTGGTTAATGCATCTTTTACGGAAAAACTGATGTAAATGGAAAAACTGATTTAAATGGACGATCATCCATTTACATCCGCCATCAACCATTTTTTTTAAACGGATTAAAGCTCTATTTGGATCGTACGTAAAATGGATGTAAACTGACAAATGGTCAGTTTTTCGTCCGTTTTTGCATTGGTAGTGGATATAAAAAAAAAACTGATGCAAAACTGATGAGCACGGATGAAAAACTGATGAATACTTAATTCGTTTTGACGTGACTGAACTGATGAAATGAAAGGTCCTCATGTGTGAAAGGGGCCAAGCTCTTATACTTATACTTATAATGATGGTGTAACAATGTGGACTACAATTGCAAACAGTGTTGCCAGCCATCAGTATTTTTACTGGTAGCCAGTAAAAAATTGGCACTTTTCTCCTGCCAGTAAATGCCAGTGACAGGAAAAGGTTGTCAGTTAAAAATATGGCTATTACGCTTGGCTCGCTGCCCAAGATCATCCAAGTGCCTGAGATATAATGATAAGATGGCGCAAACACCAATCACCGTAAAAGTTCTCTATATTTTTCTCTCATAAAAAGGGGGAGGGGAAAGAAAATATATATATTTTTTATTTTAAGTAATCTCCAAAAAACTTTTAAAATAGTCCATAAAAAATGTCAATTTCAAACACCAGTGGCAGCAGCTGTCTTGAGAGGAGAAGCACAACTTCTGGCAGTATTTCGTCCTGCACCGCCTCATGGATGTCAGAATGGTAACAGTGTAGAAACCGTCCAGCATCTGGCGAGCCGAGGAGCCGGAACTGGAAGTGCGTCTCAGCGTGGAACGCAAGCTCCGTATACCGGACGTGACCTGTCGACCATTCAGAACGACGACAGGATGAAATACTGCCATTCTAAAGACTCTACTGCCAAACATTTTTGATGGATGTACCAGCCACCTACCATCTTCGCTCCTCCATGCAGAAGTGACTGTGATTATATTTTCTGCCACCATACTGACATGCCTGACTACTATGTATCTTCGTGAGTAGTCATTTAGCTGTGTGTTTTTATCATATTAAATGGTACTTTATATACTACACTTAGTTTGGCGCACTTCTTGTTCTTTTTGCATCAAAGTGCCTGCTACAGTATGTTTGGGTGGTGCCCACAGGGGGCGGTTCTGGCAGAGGCAGTGCCTGAGTGTGTCACGCGGTGTCATGGTGCAAGGGAGCCAAGCGGAGCGGCCGAAGCCTCGTGCATGGGATGGGAGAAAGGCACGCCATGAGCGAGACTGTCAGTATTGTGTGGACTGGAGTAGACTGAAGGGACCACCTGGCATGGAAAGAGACTGTCCCTGTGACTGAGGAGGGGATGTGAGGTGTCATCATCATCTGTGCTGCTGCAAACTGCTGTCGGTGTCACTGTGAGGGTCAGTTTCGTGTGTGAGCCTGCCCATTCTAATTTCTTGCCCTCTTGAGTCCTGTCCCTGAGCTACTTATTATATCAAAAATATAATAATTCATATGTTTTTTGCCTTAATATCTACCTTAAATCACATTGCTAATTGCACACTTGTTTGTAGCCTAAATACTGTAAGTTTGTAAATGTTAGTAAAAACTTGTCTGTGCCAGTAAATTTTGGGTGTTGTGACAGTAAATTTCAATCTGGTGGGTTGGCAACACTGATAGCAAAGCATAGCGATTCCCCAGTCATTTCTATGTAGGGTATTGTCCCTCTAGTGCACAGCGTCACTAACTGACATCATATCTGTGAGCCAAACCAAAGGGATTGTGGGATTGGTAGTTCCTCAGAATGGCAAGTGCTCCGCATGACTTTACACCCAGGTAACATATTCCAGGGATCTTTGCTACCATCAGAGAGATTTCTGGGAAGACCTATAAAAGAAGCCAGAGACCCGCTCCACACTGTCTTCCTCCTGGGCCTTGTGTGTGACGGACCTCTCTGTACAGGGAAACTGAGGTCTCGGCCTACCTTGCGGTGTACAACATTCCAACCCGGCTGAGAAGGGACTAGCACTGTTTTCTGTTCATCAGACATCTATCCAGTGCCACCTGTATAGTCTGACAACCTGCGTTTCGTGCTTCGCATCAGATGATCATTGCAAGTGGATTCGCTGCAAGCACAGTTGTTAAGAAGGCATTGAATTGGCCTGGTCGTTGGTGAAAGGGCAATTGCCCACCTTTGCAAACCTTTCTTTGTTGCTTCACTGGGACAATGTGTACAGACAGTTTTACCCTGGGGGAAACACTTTACTGCACTTCTATTTGAATACTGTACATAGACACCTGTCGCATCAACCATTCCAAGAAATACCATTGCCTTGTTACTGCACCTTATTGGATATAGTTAATGAGCTTCTATTGCCAGCGAGGACCATCAGGCCTGCAACTGGGACATTGCTGTCATTACTACTTAAAGGGTCCTCATACCATTCTTGTTTAATTGATCTTTCATTAAGATTAAAAGTTAAATAGGCCGGCCTGGGTTCCCCCTTTAGAAGTTTTGCCAGAATTAATGCTTAAAGAGGAGGGCCAGTTAAAAAAAAAAAAAAAGTCAGCAGCTGCAAACACTGCAGCTGCTGACTTAATAAACACACTTACCTGTCCAGGGCGCCCGCAATGTCGGCCGCCCGAGGCCGACCCGTCCCTCGGCTCTCGGGTCCCGGCGCCGCCATTCCCTCTAAGGGAAACAGGCAGCGGAGCCTTACGGCTTCACTGCCCGTTTCCTACTGCGCATGCGCGAGTCCCGCAGCTACTGCGCATGCGCGAGTCCCGCAGCGCTTTCTGAATGGGACGCGCTGTGTTCTGGAACACACAGTTCCCAGAACACAGCGCGACCCATTACCCAGAAGACGCCGTGGCGAAGACAGAAGACAGAAGATCTCCGCGGAGGAGGAAGAGGAAGATTAGGATAAAGTGCCTAGCAACAGGCATTTCTGGTAAGTAAAAAAAAAAAAATTCTTTCATTTTATTTTTTTTAGATTTTTTTGTCATTTTTAACATTTTTTGGTTTTCAGGGTGGCCCTCCACTTTAACTCTTGCTTATCCTTTCAGGTCATGTTCAAGTGGTACTCAAGTGGCCAAATTTTCTTAACTTGTATTATTGTGGAGGAATTCTTCTACTGAGCTAGGACTGTTATCCAAAGATCAGTCGATCTATTACCTCCTCTGTGCAACAAGATCTTCTTTGAGTTATTCCAGTAAATGTTAATAGAATATAAACTCACTAAGTTGTTTGACTTTAAGGTGGTGCAAAGATGTCTGAACCCAGAGTGTTAAGTGGATTGGAATGTTCACAGGGTTACGGACGGTGGTGCAGATGAGCAGGTAAATCCAAGCAGTCCTTAGGGAGGTTGTGCTACAATGAAAATGCTGGAAACCTGTACTGCCTGCTGCATTAGACTTACCATGACACTTACTGGAAGATCCTCCAATACCCTGGTGCCCAACATATTGCCTGCCAGTGATCTATGGACTGCTCAAACCACCTGGACCCTGAGAGTTCATTCATACCACAGCACATGTAAAAAAGAAAAAACACACACGGGAAAAGCATGCACGTTAATATACGTTCTACCATGCTGCAGTATGTTTTACTGTGCATTGAACTGCATTTTTTATGTGTTTTTTCCATGCAGGCCACCTTAAGGGTCAAAATACTAACTTTTTTCTTTATTTTGATAGGCGCATTGAATTGACATGTGTTAACATGTATTTGTGTGCATTACACTGAATAGAAATGCAGGATGCCTGCATTTTTCCTCAATGGACACTGTCATATTAGTGTGGCGTGGAGGGGGCACATAGACAACAATTATTTTTAGAGTGTTCTTGCATTGAGTCTATGGTGATCAACACCGATTAAGGCCTTATTCACACAGGCACTCCTATGTTTAGCTTTTCTAAATACAGGGGATTGGGGAAGTATAAACAATTTTATTCTTCCCAGATCACCTTTTCTTGTAGTTGTTCTAAAAACAACAAAATTAAAACTAAACACATGTAAAAACTGCCTGTGTTCCATCCATACATCCCGGAATGTGTAAGGCCTTAAAAATGAGTACCATGTTTAGCCCCGTTTGATTAATAATTGACATGCATTGAACTGCCTGTACAGGGATGCATGGAATACCTGTGCATCCCTGGTCAGGCAAACACAGCCCTTGCATGTTTGTGAGCTTAAAGTGTTACTAAAGCCACAACAGTAAAGCCTGTATATGCAGTAACGCATGCTTGTTATACTCACTGTGTAAGGGGTTAATCCTTTGCATTGTGTATAAAAGCTGTTTGATCCTGTCTCTCTGATCCTCCTCTTCTTGGGGGTTGGTGTTCTGGCTCCCTCCCTAGCAATCGGTTCCCCCAGGGTAACTGGTATGCATCTATATATTTGTGGTTATTGTTATATGCTGGTTGCAGTGGTTCCTCTGCTTCCAATTACTTTTATCAGATTCGTTCATCACTGATTCATTTCCTAGAAAGGGAATCTCCTCTGTACACAGAGGCACTGCCAAGTTTATTATTAAACCCACTCTTCCACTTAGCGAAGGTTCTGCTTCTCTTATTCACCCACAGGTGTAGTGTAATATCCTGTTTTTCATTTCTCATAACACCATACTTGCCAACAGTCCGATTAACCTGGGGCAATCCCAATTTTGGTACCCTCGTCCCGATCACAGACTATCCCGATTAAAATCCCGGGATTTGGCTTGTGTCCTCGGAAATTGGGACTGTTTTTGGCACTGGAGATGCTTCTGGCTCCAAAAATATGACAGCCGCCGCAAGATCTCTTTACCACTTCCCCTGGCTCTCTGCTCAGATCCAAATACCACTCCTTCAGCCCTCTGTACTGCAGCTCCTCCCACTCTCCCTCACAATGTTATTCGGCCATCAACCACCCCCACCCATGTGTGCACCCCCTGTTATTTAATAGTGTTGTACTGAGGCTGTTTTCCCCCCTGAAAACTGGGGGCGCGCATGGCGGCGGGGACAGTAGATGGCAGAATAACATTCCAAGTGAGAGTGGGAAGAGCTGAAGTGCAGAGGGCTGGAGGGGCGGAGATTAGGAGGGCAGTAGACTGGAGGGGCAGAGCTTCAATCTCAGCCAAGAGCCAGCCGAGAGCCAGGGGAAACAGGTTTTCTGGGGGAAATCGATTTCAGCACAACACCAGTCTGTGAGAGGCAGAGCCAAGGGACTCTACTGCACTGGGGACACCTGATCTAAGGAGGCACTCCACTGGGGATGCCTGATGTAAGGAGGCCCTCTGCTGGGGGTCCCTGATGTAAGGAGGTACTCTGCTGGGGACACTTGATCTAAGGAGGAACTCCGCTGGGGACACCTGATCTAAGGAGGCACTCCGCTGGGGACGCCTGATGTAAGGAGGCACTCCGCTGGAGACACCTGATGTAAGGAGGCACTCCGCTGGGGACACGGGATGTAATGAGGCACTCCGCTGGGGATGCCTGATGTAAGAAGGGACTCTGCTGTGGGCTTCTAATGTAAGGAGGAACTCTGCTGGGGTCACCTGATGTACGGAGGGACTCTGCTGGGGTTACCTGATGTAAGGAGGGTCTCCACTGGGGATGCTTGATGTAAGGAGGGACTCCGCTGGGGACGCCTGATGTAAAACACATATTTCAATTGGCATGTAGGATCTGTGCCTGCTGTCCCTCCATCTCTCCTTTCCTTCCTTCTCTCTCCTTCCTTCCCAATTTCTTTCTTTCTCCTTCCATCCCTCATTCATATCAGACTTGGACCAAACCCCCTTTGAGCCACGTCCCTTTAAGTCACGCCCATTATTTCATTTAAACCACACCACCATGCCTTAAAACGAATGCCCCACTCCCTAATTATAATATGACTCCACCTACAGACAAAAAAGTGTCCCTATACATTTTTTTACAATGTTGGCAACTATGTAACACCTAAAAGAGGGCTACACACTCTATCCAAAAAAAAAAAATGCCCTTAATTATACACAGGCCTTTTTTTCAGCAGGAACATGGGGGGGGGGGGCACAGTTCAGACACCTCCAGCGCTGAATGTTTGTAAATGGCAAGGGGTGCTGGGGTGTGCTGGAGGGTCTATTGATGCCTGATTCTGGGGATCTGTTGTCGCAGGGGTGGGGGGTGTAGTGTTGCGGGGGTCTATTTTTCTGTGGGGATCTATTGTTGCTGGGCAGGTCTATTGTTGCTGGTGGCAAGTCTATTGTTGCTGGGAGGAGGGAATCTACTGTTGATCTGTTGGTCTATTGATTCTGACTGCTGGAAGATCTTTTGTTATGGGGTAAGTAGGGGGTGGAACCTAGGAACAGTGCTCGGAGGTGGGTAGGGTGTGGAACCAAGGAAGGGTGCTCGGGGTGGCTAGAGGGTGGAACCAAGGAACCAATGCTCGGAGGTGGGAGAGAGGTAGAACCAAGGAACAATGCTCGGAGGTAGGTAGGGGGTGGAACCAAGGAACAGTGCTCAGAGGTGGGTAGGGGTTGGAACCAAGGAACACTGCTCGGCGGTGGGTAGGCAGTTGAACTAAGGAACAGTGCTTGGAGGTGGGTAGGGGGTTGAACTAAGGAACAGTGCTGGGAGGTGGGTAGGGGGTTGAACTAAGGAACAGTGTTTGCAGGTGGGTAGGCGGTTGATCTAAGGAACAGTGCTCGGAGGTGGGTAGGCGGTTGATCTAAGGAACAGTGCTCGGAGGTGGGTAGGCGGTTGATCTAAGGAACAGTGCTTGGAGGTGGGTAGGGGGTGGAACCAAGGAACAGTGCTTGGTGGTGGGTAAGAAGTTGAACCAAGGGACAGTGCTTGGTGGTGGGTAGGAAGTTGAATAAAAGAACAGTGCTCGGAGGTGGGTTGGGGGTTGAACCAAGGAACAGTGCTCAGAGGTGGGTAGGGGTGTAATCAAGGAACAGTGCTTGAATGTGGGTAAGCAGTTGAACTAAGGAACAGTGCTCAGAGGTGGGTAGGGGTTGGAACCAAGGAACAGTGCTCGGAGGTGGGTAGGAGGTTGAACCAAGGAACAGTGCTTGGAGGTGGGTAGGGGTGTAATCAAGGAACAGTGCTTGAAGGTGGGTAAGCGGTTGAACTAAGGAACAGTGCTTGGAGGTGGGTAGGGGGTTGAACCAAGGAACAGTGTTTAGAGGTTGGTAGGGGGTTGAACTAAGGAACACTGCTTGGAGGTGGGTGTGGGGTGAAACCAAGGAACAGTGCTTGCAGGTGGGTAGGAGGTGGAACCAAGGAACAATGCTTGGAGGGGGGGTTGGGGTGGAATTAAGGAACAGTGCTCGGAGGTGGGCAAGGGGTTAAACTAAGGAACAGTGCTCGGAGGTGGGTAGGGGGTTGAACTAAGGAACAGTGCTCAGAGGTGGGCAGGGGGTGTAACCAAGGAACAGTGCTCGGTGGTGGGTAGGAAGTTGAACCAAGGAACAGTGCTCGGAGGTGGGTAGGAGGTTAAACTAAGGAACAGCTTTTGCAGGTGGGTAGGCGGTTGATCTAAGGAACAGTGCTCGGAGGTGGGTAGGCAGTTGATCTAAGGAACAGTGCTCGGAGGTGGGTAGGCGGTTGATCAAAGGAACAGTGCTCGGAGGTGAGTAGGGGTTGAACTAAGTAACAGTGCTTGGAGGTGGGTAGAAGGTTGAACTAATGAACAGTGCTTGGCGGTGGGTAGGAGGTGTAACCAAGGAACAGTGCTCGGAGGTGGATAGGCGGTTGATCTAAGGAACAGTGATCGGAGATGGGAAGGCGGTTGATCTAAGGAACAGTGCTTGGAGGTGGGTGGGGGGTTGAACCAAGGAACAGTGCTTAGCGGTGGGTAGGAGATGTAACCAAGGAACAGTGCTCGGAGGTGGGAAGGCGGTTGATCTAAGGAAAAGTGCTTGGAGCTGGGTAGGGGGGTTGAACCAAGGAACAATGCTTGGAGGTGGGTAGGGGGTGTAACCAAGGGACAGTGCTTGGTGGTGGGTAGGAGGTTGATCTAACGAACAGTGCTTGGCAGTGGGTAGGGGGTTGATCTAAGGAACAATGCTTTGCGGTGGGTAGGGGGTGTAACCAAGGAACAGTGTCCAGAGGTGGGTACGGGTGGAGACAAGGGGCAATGCAGAAAGGGAGAGTTCCTGCATCTATTCTCCTAGAAAAAGTACCTGCTTATACACTTGCCAAAGTTCGAAAATTGCCTTCACTTCTGAGCACTATTTACAAGGACAACTATAGTCAATAGGAGTATATGTGCACGCCACCTAGCGGCTGCTGGGAAGAAGCGGCACGCACAGCTGAGTGGATACCGGGGATGTCGCCTAGCGGGTAACCGTGTCATCAAACAGCTGCTGGGGCGCGGTTGTGTCATGGGGGGCGGGGCCGTACTCCTGATCTATGGGCACTGGAGGAAATGAGGCAGTGACAGAAAGCATGGAGCGTCCTGGCAGGTCAGTGCTGGAGGAACCCCGGCCACATAGCAGAACGCAGGAGCAGCCGTACGACTGTGCAGAGCCATGGAGAGGAGGCGGGGGAGGAGCGGTGCTGGTATCAGACTCACACACATTCAATGTACAGAACACGGCTCAGACCCAGGTAAGACTCTTCTCACTCTACCTCACCTCATACCCAACCTGTCCCTTCTCACTGACAACGTGCTGTCCTGGGGGCCACTGTACGAGGAGCTGCCATTCCATAATGCCACTAAAGAATCCAAAACCTTCCGAATGTTTGTTCTTCCACAGTCTGTATAAGGTTCAGTCATATGGCAATGTAACCCTTGTGTTATGTCACATGGGGCATTCCATCATCAGCAACACTTTACTAGAGGAACACATTCACTCTGAATGCTGAGAGGGAGAATGTGTGTGTGTGTGTGTGTGTGTGTGTGTGTGTGTGTGTGTGTGTGTGTATGTGTGTATATATAGCGGCCATAACTTTTGGGCTTACCGTTACCTCCGCTTGGCTGGTTCTTCCACGTCTAGGGGTTCCCAGAGTTAGTACCCAACAACTTTGGATGCTGACACCATGAAAGTACTTTAGAAAGGGTTTTTATTTGCAGGCGTAACATCCAACACAGTTTCGTATGGGAACGGAGGGCACGGGTGAAGAAACTCAGGCACCTTGAACTGATAATATCAGAAAGTCTCTAGCACCACCCAGAGAGTAGCCACTGGCAGCTGTTCACTTCAAAGCTGAACAAACCTCTAGCCAGAGATTATGGAAGTCAGCACTTTGATCCAGAATTTATGAAATCTTTGACCTTGAGTAATTTGTAACAGAAGTGAACAGGAACCCTTTTCCTCAGTACCTGGAACGTTCTCTGTCTCCTTGGCAGTACTGGAAAAAGCGTGGATTTGTCAGTGTCCTTCACAACTCAGCAACCAGGCACTTCTCAGGATGCCAGCTTGTTGGCCCTCCTTCGAAGAGTCCTCCCCCGGTCACTTACACGAGCTGCGGTGCCCCTCCAAGCCGAGAGCACACCCGGACGCCTTGAATCCTCCCTCAGTTACTGCGCCTCGGACCAGCCAGTTCCGAGACTCGGGAACAGACAGATCCTTACCCCAGACCAGGCAGGTCTATTGGGGCTAACCAACAGAAGCATGTTGCGGAGTGACATATGCTCCCGTGACCAGGACCCCTCACGGGGCTACCCCGGTCCAGCACCAGGAACAGACCCCTATGGCCTCACGAACTAACCTAGAACACGTGACCTCAACATCTTAAGTATCCTTCCCTAGACTCCTCAGTGGGGCCTGGTTCTGAGCCTGTCATGTGCACTTAACTGTACACATGACCAGGCAGAACTCTAACACAGCCCAGCCAAACTGATGTCAAAGTTAACCTACACAATTAACCCTCAGAACCCAATTACTGTTCTGAGGCAAAAACTAAATTTTATACATGACAGACACCTTGTCCAAAGTGTCATCGTTTATTTTTTTTTATATATATATATATATATATATATATATATATATATATATAGTTAATAACCTGCCTTTTCCTGTCTCCTCAGCCATTCGCAAAACTCCTGGTATACTTCTTGCAGAATGCAACTATTTCTGAGATTAGAGGTCCTGTCATTCATCTGCCTCTCCTGCATTCTGGGAGAAGAATACAAGGAATTTTGTATTTGTAATGGCAAGGGAGATCCTGTCGTTCATTTGCTTCTCCTCCATTCACAGGAAACCTTGCATTCCGAGAGAAGAATAATAGGAGTCTTGTGAATGGCCAAGGAGATCCTGTCATTCATCTGCCTTTCCTCTGTTCATAGAACACCTTGCGTTCTGTGAGAAGAATACTCGAATTTTTGTGAATGGTCAGGGAGACAGGAAAGTAAGGGCGATCGACATGATCCTTCTCCATCATCACAGAGAGGTGGATTGTTACAGAAGCCAGCAGAACATGGTATACACATCATTAGAGGGGAATTATTACACTGGTGCTGTATACTCTCCCACCTCAAAAAAACGTGTTACAAAAATTTCAGCTTTACACAGAAACTTTTAGGCAAGTACAAAGAATTACCGCTCTAAGGTAATGACTTTTTTTTTAGGCAAGTACACTCGTGCGACTTATCATGCAGCTTTGGACATCAAGCGCGACTTGTCATGCAGCTTTGTTCTGACTTTCATGCAACCTGAGGGCCATAGACTTCAATGTAAATCCTCAAAAGTTGCTTGAAAGTTGGACCTGCATGTTATACAATGCAGCAGTTGTCCATTATCACTGGTCAAAGTCTTATTCAAGTTGCCCTCCAAAGTTGGCAAAATTTTGGCTATGTTCAAGTGTGAATGGAGCCTCGAATAAACACTTTGCCTCATTGTATTCCTCCCTTTTTCCGAGGTTATAAAGTGTGTGTGTGTGTGTGTGTGTGTGTGTGTGTGTGTGTGTGTGTGTCTTTTTTGCATTCCATACTGACCCCTGCCTCCGTTCTGACCTAGGCAAGGATGACATGAACTCGGTGCCAGATTAACAAATGGTGCATCTGCTTAAGGGCCCCTCAACAATTGATCAAAATAATATTGATTTTCTCTTGAAAGATTACAATAAAGCTTTCTGTTTACAAAAGATAGGAAAAAAATTAATCAACTCAAAGAAATAAAAACTTTAACCACCTGAGCTCTGGAAGGTTTTACCCCCTTCCTGATCAGACCCCTTTTTTGCTACTTTAACGGGTAATTGCATTGTCATGCAACGGTTTACCCAAACAAAATTTCTATTCCAACCATCCTCCCACTTCTTTCTTCTGCAGTACATGGCAGGTGGACGGAAAGTGGTTTAACGCTTTTATAGAGAAAGTACTGTATTCATTTACCCAATGACAGCTTAAAGTATAAAAACCATAGACATTAGGTTCGCATTAGTTTGTCTAAAAAAAACTCCTCTTTTAGCTGTCCGTTTTTAAAAAGTGTTGGTGCTACCTATGTATGTGCCTCTCCATCTAGTGGGTGACGCGCATACTAATTACTCAATGTTATCCCACTAGAGCTTGCACTTGAAACCTGCATGGGGGGGTGGGGGGCTGGGGTGCAAGGTTTCGACTGCCTAGGAACACTGCTCCTGGAGCTTCTTGGGATATCCATGTCGCATATCCCAGAAGGCCTCACCTTCTACTCAGCATCGGAGGAAAGATGTGATGCCACTTTATTAAGGGGCCATCTGTAAGGGACAGATTGACGTAAGAAAGAGAGACAGGGGTTTGCATGGTGCAGTGGAGTATTACCAGGGGACAACGCTGGATTCACTGGACATGTATGTTAATGAAGGATAACCCAGGGAAGAAGAGACTGGGAAAAAAAATAACAGGGAGGTGATGTTCTTCTTTAAATGTGACTATTGACATTTAAATTAATGTAGGGGATATAGAGGTCGCCATTAATGCCCAATCATTCTAAAAATTCAAATTTCCTGGTTATCATGCTAATCCAGTCAATACCTTCTGTTTCAGATACTTGCATTGCTGGCACTCTGTCAACACCCTTTTACCCCCCTCACCCCCTTTTCTCCAAAACTTGGGAGCTTTTATCATTGGGTACTGTTTCTCTAGAACATTTGGGTGACACACGCCTTGTATTTAGGTTGCAGTCGGGGCACTGATAAGCCAGTACAACTGGCCCTGTTGTAGCAGGCCCGGAGAAGTCCGCTCTACAGGGGGGCCCAGGCAGCCTCACAAACAGTCAGTGCAGATTTTTTATATTTTTAAAACTGGCTTTTTAAATAACACCCCCACTCAGCCGCTACCTCTAGCTTAGAGGGGTATATTGGTGTTAATTTTTGGGCCCTTCTCTGATCTGTACTGGTGAGAGTGGGGGACTTTTTTTGTTTTTTTTCCCATTTTCGGACACATTCGCAGTGCATTCCAAGCCCGCTCTACATGCTTAAAGTCACTCAGACTGAGAGAGATGGAGAGCAAGCGGCTGGAATTAGTCGTGGCTGCTGCAGCATAGGGGTGGGTAAAAGATATACTGTATATGTGTCTCTGCGATGATTGACCACCTGCCTGTGTGTTAGAATGCGGATGATCTTAACCTGCCTGTGTTGCTGTGTGTTATCAAAGCTTCTTTGACAGGGAGCAGAATCCATATGTCCATCAGGGGATCTGTAACCCCCCCCCCCCCCCACCTGCTGAGCAGAGTGGGCAGATATAAGGTCTGTGTCCACTGAGCTTATGTAGAGGAGACATACACGGCCCACTCTGCTCTAAGGGCGGCTGGGGTAAACAAACTGTCTGTTTACACCCAACTGTCCTCCAATCCGAGAGGGGAACAGATGCCCTTCCTTTTGTTTACTGGACCGGATTGGAAATTGGCAGGTGTAAATGGACACAAGTCTGTTTAGATCCATCACTCTATAGTAGTGAATGGAGGGTCAGATCAGGTCCACCTGAAAAATGGACAGGCAGACCTGCTGTATGAACCCACCCCTAACATTTTCCTTTTAACTGCTTGCCACCATTCATATATTTGTGACTTAAAGTTGCAGCAACTTCAACGTAGTTCATGCACTACTTTTATACAACATGGTCATGGTCTGACTTTTATACAACAGTTGTCCATTATCACTGGTCAAAGGCGTATCCAAGCTGCACCCATCCATAGTTGCACTTCAAAGTCCGTGTGAATGAAGCCATACACCCCGCACTAAAATGCATATGTATTAATGTAGTCCAATATTAGACTGACTGTCTTTCCAAGTCCACCTTAAGACACTAAACCACATAAGGTTTGAGAAAGGAAAGTCATGTCTGAGAACAATATTGGCTGCACAAATGTCACGTTTTCAAATGGTATATTGTATAAATTGTACAACCTAGACACTTAACTGTACATATTTTCTTCTTTTATAATAAAGACATAAATGGTTCTAGAGGAAATAGAATAATTTGCCACCCAGGCAATATGCTGCATCATTGGGTAGACTACAAATCCTACTTAAAGGGGTCGTAAACATCAAGGTTTTTCACCTTCATGCGTTCTATGAATGAAGATGAAAAACCTTCTGCAGCCCCCAATTGGCTCTCCCTGCTGCCCATCAAATCCAGGGGCAGGGCCGAGCCTTGCTCTCTATGTCAATGGAAACAGCAGCAGGACTCAGGAGCGTGCCAGCACACTTGCCCCCATGGAAAGTGGCTCTCCGTGGGGGGCAATCGAGAAGAGGAACCAGGAGCACCGCTGGGGGAAACCCTTGCACAGAGGAGGTATAACATGTTTGTTAATTAAAAAAAAAAAAAAAAAAAAACCTTTACAACCCCTTTAAAAATGGACCTTCACCCAAAAATCAAACTTGGCAAACATTTTGGTGGTACATTTATTTTCATGGCCTGCCCTGCCTTTAGCCGCCTGAAATAAGTGTTGCCGTCAGATTACAACACTAGTTATCGCGTTTGAGCCTTTTATCACATCATAGTCAGATCCAGGACGTGCATTGCACATAAAACAGGGTTGTGTTTTTCCCTTAACTTTTCTGAAAATTATAAAATGTAGACACGTGTATGCGTCGTATTGCGGTAGTGTGGGATTTGTCACCTGGCTTTCAGCTTATCTGGTGAATGTGTATTTGATTTAAAATAGGCAGCCTGTTACTGTTGACACTTCAATTCAAGTGTACCCACCCTTATCAGAGCTGTCATTTTCTGGTTGCAGGCTCAAGAAAGGCAAATTGTTAAAGTGATTGTAAAGTCTCCTTATTTAATTTTTTTTAATTAAAAAGGAGAACAAACCTGTTTATACTTCCCTGCTCTGTACAATGGTTTTGCACCCCTTTTCTCGGGTCCCTCTTCTGTGTGCCTGGCACCTCCCTCCTGTTGGGTGCCCCCCCCCCCCCCCAGCAAGCAGTTGCTATGGGGGCACCCGAGCCAAGTCGCACTGTGTCCATTCAGACATGGCCCTGCCTCCTTTCTTTTCTCATTGGCTGACTGACAGCAGTGGGAGCCAAAAGCACTGCTGTCTCAGCCAATGAGGAGGAGAGTCCCGGACAGCCAAGACATTCCCACAACATTTCTGGATCTAGATGGGGCTCAGGTAAGTATTAGACGGGCTGCTGCACACAGAAGGCTTTTTATCTTGATGCATATCTGCATTTACAACTCCTTTAAAGAGGAAGTAAACCCTGATGGGTTTACTTACTCATTTATTCCCTGCAAATGTAAAGCATAATGGGCTACTATGTATCGCATAGTAGTCCATTATGTGTCACTTACCTGACACAGGAGCCAGCGAAGTCACCGCTGTCCCCTGTAGTCCGAAGCCTCCATCTTCTTGGTGGGTCTTGCTGCTCCGGCGCTGTCATTCTTTGGAGCCACGATGACGTCACTCCCGCACATGCGCGCGGGAGCCGCCACTCGCGGCATATCGCCATTAACTGCGGCGCGCCGCTGTCTACGGCGCATGCACCATAGACAGCGGTGCCTGTCTTTCGGCAAATATCTCCTAAACCTTGTAGGTTTAGAAGATATTTCTTGGACCTACAGGTAAGCCTTAATCTAGGCTTACCTGTAGGTCAAAGTGGTTTGTAAGGGTTTGCAACCACTTTAAGAGCTATCAGCTTTGCAATGAACAAATCTATGTAGGCAAAAACTACAGTAGACTGTTATATATTTAAAGGAAAATTTTCAAGGAAGCCAGGAACCAGCAGCACAAGAGGCACAGCACACTAAAGGGGATCTTCCCTCTCTACATAAAGTTCCCCCCCCCTCCTACACAAATGGCACTGTCCTCCTTTATGGAATAGTAAAGCTAACGATAAACTGCCCCTCTGGCTGCAAGCGTGAACAAGACTTGGGGCTCTTTCACATGGACGTGTACGGAGCCCACTCTGCTCAGTGGGGGATTGCTCCATCGATCCCCGATGAGCTGGCAGATGACAGGTCCGTCTCTGCACACTGTACAGGGATGGACTTGTCAGGGCGCCGCTCTCCCCTATGGGGGATCGGATGAAGACGGGCTGTAGAGTCCATCGTCATCCGATCCTCGAACGGATGAAAAAGTAGGTTTTTCCTCCGTCACACTTTTTCGGATCGGACCAGGTCGGAATGTCACCGGACATGTCACTGCTGACATCCGACGCTCCATAGAGGTCTATGGAGCACCTGTTCCGTCCTGTCGGCGGACCTGAACGGAAAAGTAATTAGCCACCATACCGAACAACTGATAGGATGCAATATATTACATTTTTTTGTTTTGTTTTTTTCCACCATATGATCCTGCCAGTAATGCGCTTCCTGTCCTAGAGTAACAATGCTTGCACATTGTACTGTATCTAGGAAGAGCGTTACCAGACTGGGATGGGAATTGTTAGGACTGCCTTTCTGAAACCACTGTAATCCATACCTCCATGATGCGTTTCTTCTTTCTTCTTCTTCTTCTTTCTTCTTCTTCTTTCTTCTTCTTCTTCTTTCTTCTTCTTCTTTCTTCTTCTTCTTTCTTCTTTCTTCTTCTTTCTTCTTCTTCTTCTTTCTTCTTCTTCTTCTTTCTTCTTCTTCTTCTTTCTTCTTCTTCTTCTTTCCATGTTTTTCACACAACAAAAGCGGTATTGCTACCTGTGTTTGGACTTCGCTAAGAAATAATTGCGCTTGCAGTGCATGCTTTGGTGCGCACTTCATGTGTTCTTAGAACACAAAGGTGTGGATGGAGCTTAAAGCTTTTTTTGCAGTTTTGGATAGAAAGTGATGGGAGATCTCAAATTGCCGTAGCATAATTCGCATTATGAAATATGTACGCCACAATAAGAGTAAGAGGCGTCGTAAAGGCCATTTTGATTATCGTGTTACTTGCTTCAGAAAAAAAGCATTGAAGCAAAAAAGCATTGGCTTAGCATGATTTATTTTGAAGGGGTCCCTTTTTTATTTTATCGTAGTAAATAGTTTATGCTGGCAATGACAGGCAAGTACTTTTAAATGAACACTAATTTCTACATCTAAGAATAGTCTTACAATGACTAACATCAGCAAGGTTGATTTATTTAGCAATTAGTGGGCAGTTACCAAGGTGTGTGCTTGAGATTTAAAGCTGTGTTTAATTGTTGGGAAGTGGTTCTGTTACCCGTACAGATCATAGGCATAATTGTAGCTTTAATTTCTTTTACATTCTGGTAAACATTAGAGAGGCTGCATCATAAGGTCATGGCCGAGGCGTGCCTTAGATAGTCAGTGGCTGATTCACATTTGTTTTTCTCTTTCCTCTAAAAAAAAAAAAAAAAAACTTGTATGATTCCATTTAAATTACTTCATTCTTTCCGACGATACAAGCCAGTTTTTATCAGCCTGTAAGTATTCAAATACAAATGTATATCGGAGAAAAAAATGCATGGTTGCATACTTCAAAACAAAAACCTTTGATTTTAATACAGTAATCCATTAATCAAAAGGGCAAATAATGTTTTTGTAAGCTGACTGGAGTTCAGCTTCAAAGCGTTGGCAAGCCAACTAAAGAAATGGGACCCTCTGCAGATTTTAGCCATAATGTACTAGTATGTACTGCATACTAACACATTATGACAGACTTGCTGACAAACCGAGCACTCCAGCGCTGTGCTCTGGTCTGCTCCCAGGCTCTTCCACGTTCATCCGGTCTTCATCATTTTGTATTTTCTGCCATTTAATGGCTGGGCAGGGTGACATCACTCCCACGAATGCACATGGGAGTCGCGCCACTACAACACAGAGAGCGGGCCATAAATGTGGTCTGACCTTGCGCATGTGCGGCTCATATTCATTGCTCACGGTCAGGGAGGGAGCTTTGAGATGTCTAGGCTCTCTTCTGTTGTAAAAACCCTGTCCGTCAGCGTTTTTTGTAATTTATGACTTTACTCCAAGTTTAACCACCTCAATACTAGACACTTTTACTTATGATTTTTTGAGACCAATATAGCTTGTTTTTTTTGGGGGGGGTTTTGTTATAAAGGTAAAAAAAATACCCAAAATGTTGCATGTATTTTATCTTGAAAATTGATCAGCAGCGATGGCCTGTCCCATTTCTTGAGTACGTAACATGGCAGGGAATTACAAATGTCTCCCCAAATAATCCCCCGAAAACCGATACTGAAACGGCACCGATACGAAACATATTTAAAAAAATATATATATATTTTAGTACAGGAGATGGTCAGAGACTGGGGACACGGTACAGGAGATGGTCAGAGACTGGGGACACATGATGCAAGAGATCAATGCAGCCTCACCAGTGCCTGTCAGATGCAGCCAGCCTGTAAAGGGAAGAGAGGAGAGCCGCCTCCATCGCCTGTTTGATCACAGCGCCGGAAACATCAGCTTTAATTTCAATAGCTGTGTGTTCCCGGCCGCGTGCCGTCTCATACAGCCCCTCCCCCTTGTCCGGGCACTTTGATAGACAGATCATCCGTCCAATCCTGTGGGTGATCTATCAAAGTGCCCGGACAAGGGGGAGGGGCTGTATGTGATGGTGCGCGGCCGGGAACACGCAACTATCAAAATGAAAGCTGTGATGTTCCCGGCACTGTGATCAAACAGGCGACGCAGGCGGCTCTCCTGCATTCTAGCATGATCTAGCTATTCATGATGGGTGGCACCAGGGTCGGGAGCCCCGCCCCCCACCCAGGCCACACCCCATTTTCGGCTCCATTATCGGCCGCTTTTCTCTTTCTGCAAATTGCCGAAAAGGGCATTTTTGGCCGATATGTTTCGGCGGCCGAAATTTCGGTGCATCCCTAGTTGTAAACAATGAATGTCTTTCATTCATAGTGTACTGTCATATGATCGGTCACAATGTACTGGGGCAGGCCAGCTACTGCAAGCAGAAGTGCAGGATGTCATATGACATTCACTCAGGATGGGAGAGCTCATTCGTCATTCTGCTATAGGCCAGATGGGAAGCGGTTAAATATGTTATAATATTCCTCTAAAGTCATTCGCCTTTTTGTGTTTTTACCTGATGTGAAGTTACTGTATGGTTAAATTCAAGGTAACATGACAAATGTTGCATCCTCTTGCAGCATAACGTGTGTGTGTGTGTGTGTGTGTGTGTGTGTTTTTATATCTATAACTCTATCTTCCTTTCATTCAATAAGCCGATGGAAGAGGGAAACTGTGCCTACAGGCCACACACAGGTCTGTCATTGGTGACAGTGTGTAAGCATGGCATGTGGCTTACCATCCAAGAAGTGAAAACTGGCCAACTCCAGCCCTCGCAGCCTGACCTCTGAGGAAGAGGTTGTGTGTCATGGGCCATCATACAACCTAAATCTATAACAGCAGCTATAAAATTGCAATGTTCTGAGACACACAGCAGGTGAAGTTAATTGGGCCCATCTAAAATGCACTTACTATGGAGCCACTATAGTATAATCCATCAAAATGCAACTAAGGAGGGTTTTCTCACTCCACCCTTTTTTGTATGCAAGTTTCTGATACCAAAGTATTTTATTAGCAAATGGAACAAAAAATACAGCATACATAGTCACAGAAATATAAAGATGAACGTTGCAACATAACTAAATGCCATTCTCGTGCAGGAGCGATAAGTCTGAGGAATCGCACAATTCTAGTTTCAGGTCGAATGTTGCCTAATATCACCTAACCTTTTCTTCAGTTCCAGACAGTCGGGACTGGAGTTGGGCAGTTTGAGCTGCTTTTACCACTTGAATGGTAGGCAAAAACTTTCTTTTGATACACACATAAAAGGGTTCAAAGGTGGGAACCTGTCTTGTGGCATTTTCTATATTTCATGGACTTGGATCAGCAGATTGGCAGTCCTAAGTGTTTATAAATTGGGGACAAAGCAGGTCAAAGATGGCATCTTCTTGTCAGATGTTGCATTTGGGGAGCATTGCATTCAGTGTGAAAGTTTCTGCTTGATGAGACCTAGCTACATGAGTCCAAAAGCAGACCTAAATTTTAAAAGGTAAAAATGCACAGTCCAATGTATGTCCTCCCTCACAGCATAGCCATAAATGATACCTACTGTGCAGAAAAATCCTATATTGTAAATATGACAAATAGAATCCCCTAGCACTTACTGACTATGTGGCTTCTTAATGTATTTTGGAAGGTTGATGAAATCCAGTTTACTCCTCTATAGCTACGGAACACGCTTGTCATAAATCTTTGCATCTCCTGGTTCTTCTGGTCTGACTTTTTTTTTTTTTTTTCTATTTTTTATTTTTTATTTTAGCGCACTGGAATTGCATACCTAATATAATTCAGAAGAAATACTTAGTCCTGGTAGCAGAATGGTAAAATGACCATCACATGGACTGTTTTCATAGACCACACAGTGTAGTTGTTTACAAACATTCATATTTCATGTATCTCATAAATCTTTTTTTTTTTTTTTTTTTTTTTTTTTTTTTTTTTAACACAACTTGTAAAAAGGTCCTGCGGTTTTACTGTATTAAGAGGGGGGTGAGCAGAAGAGGCAGCTGGATAGAAATGTTATGTAATATAGGCCTGGTGCTGTCTCAGCCAATAAGGAGGGAGAGTGTCCCCTCGTGCTTCCTAGTGAGGCTGTCACTGATCGTCTGTTCCCTGTTATAGGGAAAGACGACCAGTGACGTCGCATGCCAAGCCATGCCCCGCACAGTAAACAAAAACCACACACTTAACCCCTACACTGCCCCCTAGTGGTCAACCCCTTCACTGCCAGTCACATTTTTACAGTAATCGGTGCATTTTTCATCACACTGATCACTGTATTAATGCCAATGGTCCCAAAAATGTGTCAAAATTGTCCGTGTCCGCCATAATGTCGCAGTCACAATAAAAATCGCTGATCGCCGCTATTACTAGTGAAAAAAAAATTATTAATAAAAATGCCATAAAACTATCCCCTATTTTGTAGACATTATAACTTTTGCGCAAACCAATAAATAAACGTTTATTGCGATTTTTTTTTTTTTTTTTTTTTTTTTTTTTCTAAACTGAGGAAGAAAATGGTTTTTTATTTTTGGGGGATATTTTATTATACAAAAGAATAGAAAAACACTGCGCTAATTCAATAATGAATACAAAAAATAGTGAAACTGCAATCTTCCTGTGAAAAACACAGCCAAGCTGCTGACACACAAACAAACCAAGTTCAAATTACCATATATACATAAGTGCAGCACTTAAAGGTACCTATATCCATAAGTGAAAATATGCATTTAAAAAAGCAAAACAAACAAATGATATTGGTGAAAAAGTCCACAAAAATCAAAAAATAAGTATAAACAGTCCCAAAATTAATCTCTATGGATCTCAAAGTGGTACTTCTGGGACTTTTTGCAGTTGTCAGATGGTATTCATGGCGGAATAGTTCGCAACCTTCTTGGACCTCAGAACCTCTTGGAAGTAGATTTTAAACAGATTAAAGAAAGGTAGGTACTCTTACCAGATGGGTTGAACATATCCACCTTATAGTAGTGTGTCGTACGAGCTTATGGGGGGGGGCTCCAGCCACGCTCCCCAATACACTAGCCGAATGGTGTTTTCCCCTCGGGATTCCTTGTGATCTCCAGATGGAAAAGGTGGATGACGTTTCTGAACCGTGGATCGCTGTAGGACTTGGTACCAGAATTCTCGTAAGGATTCACCATAGGGGGGACAAAACATAAAAAAAAAACGCCTCGCATGGTGAAATACAATCAATGAGGGCCCCTGTTGATGACTTAGAGGTCGAAACGCGTAGGAACAGCATTTTGTTGCTCCCCACATTGCAATTACTTCGTTTTTATATATCACGTGATTTTTATAGACTGTTAGTCCTGTTTTAATTAGAATTTTTTCA
Organism: Lithobates pipiens; assembly: GCF_037356315.1. Lineage (NCBI taxonomy): Eukaryota > Metazoa > Chordata > Amphibia > Anura > Ranidae > Lithobates > Lithobates pipiens. The sequence continues at coordinate 284,926,752 of NW_027507718.1, read as the reverse complement.
ATAAACCATCATTGATTGTATTTCACCATGCGAGGCGTTTTTTTTATGCTTTGCCCCCCCTATGGTGAATCCTTTACAAGAATTCTGGTACCAAGTCCTACAGCGATCCACGGTTCAGAAACTTCATCCACCTTTTCCATCTGGAGATCGCAAGGAATCCCGAGGGGAAAACACCATTCGGCTAGTGTATTGGGGAGCGTGGCTGGAGCCCCCCCCCCCCCATGAGCTCGTACGACACACTACTATAAGGAGGTCTGAGAAGGTTGTGAACTATTCTGCCACGAATACCATCTGACAACTGCAAAAAGTCCCACTTTGAGATCCATAGAGATTCATTTTGGGATGTTTATACTTATTTTTTAATTTTAGTGGACTTTTTCACCAATATCATTTGTTTTTTGTTTTTTTAAATGCATATTTTCACTTATGGAGACACGTACCTTTAAGCGCTACACTTATGTATATATGGATATTTATTATAGTAAAAATAATGCTTATTTTATTTAATTTTTTTCAAAATTGTCGCTCTATTTTTGTTTATAGCGCAAAAAATAAAAACACTATAAAAAGCTCTATTTGTGGGGAAAAAGGACGCTAATTTTGTTTGGGAGCCACGTCGCACGACCACACAATTGTCAGTTAAACTGACGCAGTGTCGAATCGCAAAAAGGGCTTGGTCTTTTAGCTGCAAATGGTCCAGGGCGTAAGTGGTTAAAGTGATTTGTATAGTCTATTATTTTAATAGAAAAAAAAAAACATGTTATACTTGCCTGTGCTGTTTAGTGGTTTTGCACATGATCACTTCAGAAAAGCAGCTCGTCTTGGCTGTGAGCACTTTCCACAGACAAGCAACCGCAAGAGAAACGCAGGGGGAAGGGGAGTTGTCAGCTTCTAGATTCCTCTTGTCCTTGCTTTTCTGTGGAAAGTGTTCTGATGGGCAAGGCAAAACTTGGGTAATGAAAACTCTCTGAGGGAAGGGGGTTTAAATTATTTATTCAGATCCAGAACAACACTAATATGTAACATTTGTGTAAAGAACCTTTTATATGTCTCTGTCCCTCTTTTACCTGAGTATTAGGCCTATTACACACTGCAGCTTGAAAAAGCTCAGTATAGCCCTTATTTTATTTTTGTAAGCTGAGCGAAAATGCAGCCCCTTAACCACTTGTCGACTGGCTCACGCCGATATACATCAGCAGAATGGCACTCCTGTGCAAACTGGCGTACCTGTATGTCAGTCTGCAAAAGCAGGATAGCGGGCGAGCACCGCGGGAGCAATCGCAATGAGGAGAGGCAGGACGGGGAAATGCAAGGCATTTCCCTGTTCTGCCTAGTAACATAAAAAAGAGGGTGCACCGGCCTAGTGCATTACCACTGGTAAGGCTTTATTAAAGCATAACAAAAAACAGCAAAATATATACTCACTGTGACAGACCTAGCCGGGACAGAGGCTGTTGGAGGGGACAGAATGCGAGCCTCTTGCCTTGCGATTATGGGCCCTCGCATTTGGGGGAACGGTGCTCTTTGTGAGCTGTATGCCTGGGGACCCCTGAGGTGGTGGTACTTGGATTCAGATCCATGTTCCCCCCCCCCCCCCCCCCCCCAGACACACAGACTCTGGATATGTATTTGCCATATTGGCAATAGACTGAATCAAACTGTTGGGACACAAACTGTTAGATGCTAATGTCATCAACTCCAGTCACCTGTTGTGTAACAGTCTAGTCTGGCTTGTAGGAGTATTCACACATTGTTTGTGCTAATTAACCCTTTGTTTATGGTAATGTGTATGGAATAGTCAATCAGTGCGCTAGGAGACAAAGTCTTACCCTGAAAAGTCTTATCTCTGACAACTAGTCTGGGTCAATGATTAGATAATTAGCTCATGCTAATTAGGTTAGGTTTTAGTCTTCTACTGTATTATAAATATTTGTCATTTTGGTTCTAATAAATTAGTCCATGTTGAGCAGCTAAGCAAGTGTCTTGTTTTTTGCTTGTGAGTGGTTGGAATATCTGATGTCTATATTCAGACTTAGAAGCGGTATACTGATGGAAGCACTCAATCGGAGTGTGGGATTGGTTCCGTCACACTCACAAATGAGCATTTGTATGAGGCTTTGACCATTTAGCAGGTATGCTGTTCTGAACACCAGCAAGCCAGGACCTGATGCTGAGTGGATCAAACCAATATCACAAGATGACTGACTCTCTCATAGTCTCCTCTATATATGTGTGTCTGCACACCCCAATCACTGACACCCACTTACATGGACTGGCCCTCCCTGGCTCCACCCCGTCGCTCATATGTGTCACCACTGTCTCATGAGATAGGACAACATACCAGCCAATACCCCTACATACTGAACTAAGGGGTATAGTCCACAATCTACAATGTGTAAAGGCTACAACTGGTAAGAACGTGAGAGAGAGGGAGCGAGAGACTCTGTCACCAGATGCTCTCTGAACGCTGCAGCCAGCATCCCCAGCAGAGAATGGGCTGACTCGAGAGCGCGGGGGGGGGGGGGGTGTGTATGGCGGCTTCTTTTTTTTTATTTTTTATTTTTTTTTGGGCCTAGGCCAGGACAGAGCACTGGTTCAGATACTACTACAAGTTCAGGGTGTGGAATGCATTAGATAATAGTATTCACTCTGTTCAGACTAATTTAAAATGTGAGTAAACACAGAATGCACTGTCAGGTCTCTTGCATACGGGACTTTTAACCGCTTGCCGACCGCCTCTCGAGGATATACTAACAAGGGCACTTGGACACCTTCCTGCCCAAGCCAATTTTCATCTTTCAGCATTTGTAGCAATTTGACAATTGCGCAGTCATACAACAATGTATGCAAACTAATTTATTTTATTTTTTATCATTTTGTTCCCACAAATAGAGCTTTCATTTAATAGAGCACAGATTTGGCTGTCATTTGCACGTGTGGATGGCCATGGGGTACATACCTGGCCATCCACATGTTGCCCCCCTTCCTGGTGTTCCTGGGGGCTTCCTTGGTGGTCTAGTGTGGGCATCCGAGGGGGGGCTGCGTTGATAAACAGACCCCTCCCTGTCAGACGAGCCGCCGATCAGCTCTCCTCTACTCATGTCTGAAAGGCAAAAACAATTCCATAGCTCAACTCGCCAACCAGTCTGCTGACCAACCAAATTAACCTTTCTAACCGTCTATTAAAAGCAGGGATCTAGTTGGCACACACTTGCAAACGCATGTGAAAGCGATGCCAGACGTGAGTGAGGAAAAGCCGACAGACGACTTTTCCTGTTTTACATCGTGATCAGCGATTGGACGCAGCTGATCAGATAATGAGCCTCTGCTGGTGGCTCTTTACCAAGATCGGTGTAGCTGTGTGTCAGACTGACACACCGCACCAGCGATCACCTCGATGCGCGCCCCCATGGACGCATGGCGGCTGTTATCCTGAAGGACGTCATTGAGCAGGTTCTCAATTTTTCAGACAGAAAAAGTATTGATCGTCTCTACAAATTCCAAAGCGCAAATTTCTATTCTCTGTTTACTCAGAAGGAGATATTTGCAAAAACACAAGCACTGCTGTCTATGACACAGGCGCACTGAGCATGCCGCTGCTAACTGCGACATGCCATTAGTGGCGGCTCCCATGCGCATGCTCGGGGGTGACGTAATCACTACTCCGGTGCTGAGTGGCCGGAGCAGCGATACCTGGAAGAAGATAGACGCTTCATGCTACAGGGGACAGCGGTGACATCGCTGGCTCTTGTGTCAGGTAAGTGACACATAATTGGCTACTATGTGATGCATAGTAGTCCATTATGCTTTACCTTTGCAGGGAGACAAATATGAAGTAAACCCATTAGGTTTTACTTCCTCTTTAAGTGTAAATTCAGCCTGCGCAGGGATGTGGGATGTTCCGGGAATTTCTGGGCATGCAGTTATGTTAGCTGGGGCTCTTCTGGCCATGCAGTACATGTAGTACTGCAGTGTGGGATGTGTCAGGTGCTGCAAGATACCTGCACGGAGGTATCCAGGACCAGCATGGAGCACAAGCAGCCCGCTTTGAGGACCGTTCGTAAGTAGGAGTTGTTTGTAACTCGGGTATTCGTAACTCAGAGTCTGTCTGTAAATGTATAACTGGAATTAATTGATCACAAACATTGTCAGCTAAAACATGCGCATTTATTGTATGAAAATCAATAACATTACAAAAATATAAATTTTCTTTAAAAAAAACAGCATTATAAGTTTTGAACACTAAAATTATCCCAAAATATTGTGTCCCATTCAGTCTGCACGTTTTGCGGCTTATCCGCTTACTCAAGACTGAGGACATACTTTCACATGAGCCATAAATTCAGATCCAAAAAAATCATATTACAAAAAATACTTATACTTGCTCCATTAACCGCTTAAGGACCTCCTCACGCCGATGTACGAAGGCAGAATGGCACGGCTGGGCACAAGCACGTACAGGTACGTTGCACTTTAAGTGCCCAGCTGTGGGTCACGAGCTGAAGAACGAGGAAAGGTAAGTGTAAACAAACCTCTCCTCGTGCTTCCTACTGAGCCTGTCGCTGATCGTCTGTTCCCTGTTATAGGAAAAGACGATCAGTGAGGTCGGCCCCAAGCCACACCCCCTACAGTTAAAAAAAAACACACACTTAACCCCTACACTGCCCCCTAGTGGTTAATGCCTTCACTGCCAGTGACATTTTTTACAGTAATCGTGGCATCTTTAACCACTTCAGGACCGCCGTATTGCCAATGTACGTCAACACAATGGCACAGGCAGGCATAATCACGTAAATGTACGTGATTGCCTTCTAGCGGGTGGGGGGGTCCGATCGGACCCCCTCCCGCTAGATACGGCGGTCCTTTTCGGTGCCGGAGCGATCGGCGATGAGGGGATGGCCGTTGGTTTCCGCCCATCCCCTCTCGATCGCTCCTGGCCAGTGACGAACTTCCTCCCCTGTGAAAATGTAAACACAGGAGGAGGAAGTGATGTCACACTCCTCGTGGCGGTCTTTTTGAACCGGACAGCGAGGAGTGAAGACGCAAGTAAGTGCACCAACAGTCCACTGACACATAGGTACACACAGGCACACATTTCACCCCAGTCACCCCCCCCCGATCGGCCCCCCGCCCCCCCCAGTCACAGTGTCACTAATGCAGTGTTCATTTATTTATTGATCACTACATTTAGTGTCAGTTGTGACTGTAAAAAGTGTCAGGGCAGCTAGTGTTAGGCCCCTTTAGGTCCAGGGTAGCCCCCTACCCCCCCCTAATAAAGGTTTAACCCCTTGATTGCCCTCCCAGTTAACCCTTTCACCCTCTTTTACCAGTGTCACTAAGCGATCGTTTTTCTGATCGCTGCAATAGTGTCACTGGTCCCGCTAGGAAGCTAGTTTTTTTTTAGGTTCAACGCCAGGTTTTTATACCGTTAGGTACCCCGATATATAACCTAATAAAGGTTTTAACCCTTTGATTGCCCCTAGAGTTAACCCTTTCACCAGCGATCGCTGCATAAGTGTCACTGGTGACGCTGGTTAGCCAGTTAGTTATTTAGTTATTTAGGTTCCCCGTCAGCTTTTTATAAAGCTTCAGGTACCCCCATATAAATACCCAATAAAGGTTTTAACCCCTGATTGCCCTTAGTTAACCCTTTCACCAATGATCACCGTATAAGTGTTACGGGTGACGCTGGTTTGGTAGTTCGCTTTTTATAGCATCAGGGCACCCGCCATTTATTACCTAATAAAGGTTTAACCCCCTGATCACCCGGCGGGTGATATAAATTTGGTTTTAGGGTCAGAAAGGGTCTGCGTCGCCCCAGGCAGTGCTAGGTTAGTGCCAGCACCGCTAACACCCACGCGCAAAGCATACACCTCCCTTAGTGGTATAGTATCCGAACAGATCAATATCTGATCTGATCAGATCTATACTAGCGTGCCCAGCAATTTAGGGTTCTAAAAAAACGCATTGTTAGCAGGATCAATCCAGATACCTGCTAGCACCTGCGTTTTGCCCCTCTGCCCAGCCCAGCCCAGCCCAGCCCACCCAAGTGCAGTATCGATCGATCACTGTCACTTACAAAACACAACACACATAACTGCAGCGTTCGCAGAGTCAGGCCTGATCCCTGCGATCGCTAACAGTTTTTTTTGTAGCGTTTTATACAGTCGCTGACAGGCTAGGTGCTTTTTTACCTGTGAGTCTCACTACTGTACCCCTAAATTTAGAGCCCAAAATGGCAAAGCGAAGGTACACTAGTGAAGAGGCCTACGCGTTTCTGAGCATGACAGATAGTGAAGAGGAAGACACTGATCTGTCAGATTCAGGCTCAGAATACGAACCTGTAGAGGACAGCGCCTCCATGTCAGATAGCTCTGACGACGAAGAAGAGGTCCCTGCTAACGTCAGGCGTACCCGACCCCGATTTTCTGATGTTGTTGAGGTGCAGGAACCGCAAGTCCCTCGTATGGAGTATAGAGCCAGTACTAG